>NC_068306.1:18747736-19947736 GCF_025860055.1 Xyrauchen texanus | reverse complement strand
AATGATCCCGTCAACTTGTTTGCAAGGCGTATTGGCAAATAAGCTGAAGGACAAGCCAACCGGAATGTGATGAAATCAAACACAGAATACCACAACGATTATGAAGTCAAGCACAAACTCTTCTTCCTCAAGCAGTTATATTGCAGTATTGTGGCCAATCCAAATGGCAAATCCAAGTAGAACTTGAAGAGCAAAATTCTGAAGAGAAATTGAGCTGCTGCCTGATGAGTGGATGTTTACATAATACATTTACCTGTCAAAAGATATGGATCATGATATATGGATCCTTTGAAGATTTTCCGAAATGACGCATTCTCTCCTAGAACATTTAAAAGAAGCTTCTTATATTCACTGCTCTTTCTCTTTCTTTCATTTTAGAGTGAAACAAGATCTTAGAAAGAGAGGCATGTGAAAGACGGACTAGAGGTTTAACTTATTTCTCTGAATATAATTTTTCAGTAGTATCCTTTACACTCACCTTATCCATCTCCCTACCAGTTGCCTGTCATCCTTTAATTGAATCGATGCCTTGCTGTTATCTCCCATTCACAAAAAGAAGAGATTGCTAGTATTGTGGATATATATACACTGGTGGCCAAAAGTTTGGAATAATGTGTACATTTTGCTCTTATGGAAAGAAATTGGTACTTTTATTCACTAAAGTGGCATTCAACTGATCACAATTTATAGTCAGGACATTAATAACATGACATTTGTTTCTCAAACTAGAGACTCTGATGTACATATCCTCTTGTTTAGTTGTACATCTGGTCTGCCACATCTCTTTCTGTCCTTGTTTGAGCCAGTTGTCATTTGTCTTTGAAGACTGTAGTGTATACCTTTGTATGAAATTTTCAGTTTGTTGGCAATTTCAAGCCTTCGTTCCTCAAAACAATGAATGACTGATGAGTTTCTAGAGAAAGCTGTCTCTGTTTTTGCAATTTGTGATCTAATATTGACCTTAAGTCATGCCAGTCTATTGCATTCTGTGGCAACTCAAACACAAAAACAATGTTAAGCTTCCGAATAGCTTTCAGAAGTGTTTGATATAATGGCAAGTGATTTTCAAGTACCAAATTTGCAATTTAGCATGATTACTCAAGGTTAAGGTGTTGGAGTGATGGGTACTAGAAATGGGGTCTGTCTAGATTTGATCAGAAATTACTTTTTTGAAATAGTGATGGTGCTGTTTACATTAATCCAAACTTTTGGCTGCCAGTGTATATCACTGGTCTCTTCTCCATCTCCATTTTGATCTGTGGCAATTGATGATAAGATCTGAGTCCAGAGCAGCTCAAGACATTTGCAGTTTCTCAAAATGAATATGCAAGTACAGAAACGAGGTAAAAATGTTTTTTACCATCCACCATTGCATTTTACGGGTAATTTCCCAAAAAACTTGGGATATTCTCACCCATGCATCCCTCTGTGTACTATTGCAATCAATGTTTAGTCTGACCTTCCAAGAGCCAAACAAGGACGGCACAGATAAAGAACACCATTTTCAACTTCAAACCATGCAACTTTCTGCTTTTTTCCTTCTCTTTCTGCTCTCCCTTTTGCTCAATGTTTGTTTGGAGGTTGCTTCACAGAAGACTCAGAGATCAGAGACCACAAGTTAAAACAAGACAGAGTCTCTGGCAACAGACACTTGTGTGTTTGTTTCGGATCAAGAGCCATCCATTTAGGGTGAAGGGTTGAAAGTGTGTGTGTGTGTGTGTGTGTGTGTGTGTGTGTGTGTGTGTGTGTGTGTGTGTGTGTGTGTGTGTGTGTGTGTGTGTGTGTGTGTGTGTGTGTGTGTGGCCGTGTTTGGGTGATTTATGAGGGAAAACATTTTAAGTTACAAACTGGTAATTACTAGGGTATTATGCTATAAATGTGGTTTATGAGGACATGTCTAGTGTCTACATAATTCAAGTCACTTAAACATACTAAATTATGTTTTTCTGAAAATGTAAAAATACAGAAAGTTTTTTGTGAGGGGTAGGATTAGGGGATAGTATTTATAGTTTGTACAGATAAAAAATTCTGAAGATTGTGACGTTGTGTGTTATCCACATATGTCCAGTACTTCAATTAATTTAATTAAATGGTGTGTGTGTGTGTGTATTGCACAGAGTGAGATGTAGAAAATAAAAGAAGAAAGAAAGAGAGAAAGATGAAACAGGAGGGGAAGCTCTCCAGGGCGTGAGTGATGCCCTCTATGGCTTTGATGTGAGTTCTCTAAAAGTGAAACTGTGAGAGAGAGAGAGAGATAAACTTGAGCATTGTTCAATTCAAGGATCTACTTCACTTCTGTCAACCGAGCTCATTACCGCATGGGCATAAATAAATAGACTTTTTCATTTTCATTTCCGTAAAGATATGAAGTTCTGCTTTTGAGCTTATTATGGTTTTGTATTATTTTGCTCCCTGTATTGACATCAAAGTATCACTGGATTTTGAACTGAGAAGGGTTCAACAGAAGTACACGCTTTGAGAATAAGATAGCAGGTAAACTGAGAGACTTCAAAAGTCTCCTTAAACCATCTGTCGATCCTAAACCAAAAGAATTGTGTGTTTGTGTGTGTGTGTGTGTTTGTGGGTGTGTTGTTTTTATGCTTCAATAAAAAATAAATACATGTCACACTGCTAATGCATACCACCTGCTAATACTCATGCCAGGCCATAACATTCGTTCCACTCAGATGGCCTGGTGGACTGCATGGATCCGGACTGCTGCACGCAGAGCTCTTGTCTGACCAATCCTCTGTGCCGTGGATCACGTGACCCGCTCCAGGTCATTCAGCAGAGCCAGTCAGTGGTCCAGAAAGTGCCCTCCTTCTATGACAGAATCAAGATGCTTGTGGGTAAAGACAGCACTCACAGCATCCCAGGAATCAACCCTTTCAATGCCAGGTAACAGGCTAGTGCTGAGATGTACATATGCATGACATGATTCATTACTAGAATTTGTGTCTGAAGATGGTGCTCTCATATAAGTGTGTGTGTGTGTGTGTGTGTGTGTGTGTGTGTGTGTGTGTGTGTGTGTGTGTGTGTGTGTGTGTGTGTGTGTGTGTGTGTGTGTGTGTGTGTGTGTGAAGCCTGGCATCTCTGATTCGAGGACAAGTTTTGACCTCAGATGGAACTCCTCTGGTGGGTGTCAATGTAACCTTTGTGAAGTTTCCTCACTATGGTTATACCATGACCCGACAAGATGGCAAGTGAGTGTCAAAACTTTTTTTTTATCTTATGTTAAGATAGTCTTTAGAGACATAATTTCATAATAGGTTCAAGATGTATTCTGCATATTTAAAATATACCTTTTTTATTTATTTTTTTAATGCTTGCAGGGTTAGTTCACCCAAAAATGAAAATTCTCTCATGATTTACTCACCCTCATGCCATCCCAGATGTGTAAGAATTTCTTTCATATGCTGAACACAATAAAAGATTTTTAGAAGAATATCTCTGTTGATCCATACAATGCAAGTGAACGGGTGCCACAATTTGAAGCACCAAAATCTACATACTGTAAGGGAAATATAAAAGTACTCCAATATGATAGGTGTGGGTGAGAGCAGATCAATATTCAAGTCCTTTTTCTTTCACTTTCTGCTTCTTCTGTTTTTGTTGATTCACATTCTTCATGAATACCGCCCTCCACTGGGCAGGAAGGAGAATTTATGAAAAATAAAATGACTTAAATATTGATCTGTTTCTCATCCACACCTATCATATTGCTTTAGAAGTTGTGAATTTAACCACTGGAGTCATATGGATTACTTTTATGCTCCCTTTATATGGATTATTTATAGACCTGCAGAGCTGAAATATTCTTCTAAAAAATCTTTATTTGTATTCTGCAGAAGAATGAAAATTATACACATCTGGGATGCCAGGAGGGTGAGTAAATCATGAGAGAATTTTCATTTTGGGGTGAACTATCCCTTTAAGATTGCATACTTTTGAATATTTTTAATGTATAAACTCAAGACAATCAAGTTATGTCATTTTATATTTTGTATCTGTATGAGACATTTTTTGACTTATTAAGAAAAACATTTTCATTTAGCCTCCTAATGCACTAGTCAATTACAAACAAATTACATGCCTGATCATTAAGTTTTGAATTGTATTGAAGAAGGGGACAGTTCTAGAGTTATTGTTTCTTTTTGAAGTTTGCATGTGTAAATAGCCTTTGAAGTGTGATATTTTTTGTATTTTGACAAATGGAAATTAATTTTTTTTTTTTTTAAACCAAACAAATTCTGGCATTCGTCTGCACAGTATTTGTTTCTTTTGTGCTAAATGGCAATCTTTCACACGTCTCACTTTTTTCAACGGTTCGCTCAAGAGAAAATGTTTCTAAGACACTGTGTCAAGTGAAAATAGCTTTAACTTAAAAAATGCAGCTCGAGACACCATTCTGTTTCATTGGTTGTGATGCATCTAGCTTTTCAAATCAAATCAGATCAAATCACTTTATTGTCACACGACCATATACACAAGTGCAACAGTAGGTGAAAGTCTTGTGTTCAGTTCCGAGCAACATAGCAGTTATAACAGTGACGAGACATATACTAATTACAATAAACATATTTACACAACAAAATTTACATATCAAATGTACACATACTTACACAACACAATAATAATATACAATGTACAGTAAACAATACACACAATATAGACTACACATACAATAACAATATATATATATATATATATATATATATATATATATATATCTATATATATATATATATATATACAGTAGATGTATTGTGGAGAATATATTTGACAGTCCAGTGTGAGATATAAGATTAATAAAGTGCAGTGCTGATTATTGATTGTGGGAGATCAAGTGTTCAAAAGTCTGATTGCTTGGGGAAAGAAGCTGTCATGTAGTCGGCTGGTCCTGATGCTGCGATACCGCCTGCCTGATGGTAGCAGTGAGAGCAGCCCATGACTCGGGTGGCTGGAGTCTCTGATGATCCTCCGAGCTTTTTCACACACCGCCTGTTATAGATGTCCTGGAGGGAGGGAAGCTCACCTCCGATGATGTGTCTGGCAGTTTGCACCACCCTTTGCAGGGCTTTGAGGTTGTGAGCGGTGCTATTGCCGTACCAGACAGTGATGCAGCCAGTCGGGATGCTCTCTACAGTACTGGTGTAGAACCGTGTGAGGATGTGGTTGTTCATTCCAAACTTCCTCAGCCGTCTCAGGAAGAAGGGGCATTGGTGAGCCTTCTTCACAACGGCCTCAGTGTGGACGGACCATGTGAGTTCCTCAGTAATGTGGACACGAGGAACTTGAAGCTGCTGACTCTCTCCACAGGTGCTCTATTAATGGTGATGGGGCTGTGTTCTCTGTCTTTCTTCCTGAAGTCCACTACAAGCTCTTTGGTTTTACTGACGTTGAGGGAGAGGTTGTGCTCCTGACACCAGCGTGTCAGAGTGTGCACCTCCTCTCTGTAGGCTGCTTTATCATTGTCAGTGATCAGACCTACCACCGTCGTATCGTCAGCAAACTTAATGATGGCATTGGAGCTATGTGTTGCCACACAGTCATGTGTATACATGGAATACATGAGTGGGCTGAGAACACAGTCCTGCGGGGCTCCGCACTTTTTTTAACACAAGAATGTGTTTTGGCCTATTAAGGCTTGGTCACAAATAACTTAGCATGGTGAAATGCACTCATCTCACTGGAAATCAAGAATGTGTTTTGGCCTATTAAAGCTTGGTCACAAATAACTTAGCACGGTGAAATCTGCCCTGCAAAAGCAAAAGACCTTAACTCACTAGAGTGTGAAACTGAGAAAAATGACTTTAAAATTTCTGTTTTGTCCAGACAAAAGTATTATAGGTAGGACTCCCAAAATTTCACAACTAGTTGCTATACAGAAGAAATGTTTGTATGCAAAAAATCTTGAGCTCAAAATTGACCTTTGACCCTTGTTTGGCAGTTAATGTACTCTGCCTTTGTATCATGTGCCAAAAATCAGGAGTCATGCAAAGGCAAAAGGCCGTAACTGACATATAATCAATATTTACTTGCTGTTCACCATACTTACATCCATTATAAGAACACCTAACCAAGGTCTAGTCATCATGGTATTTGTTTTAAATTATATAGAAGACCTTTGGTTGTTCCTATTTAGTGCTATAATGATCAGGATAGTGCGCCAACACTAACACAGTTAAACAGTATAACAGATAAGTTACTTTGCAGTACAGTATGTACAGTATGAATAAATACAATACATATTTTCATAATAAAGATAATTTAATTATAATTGAATACAAAGGTATATGTATTTAAATGCAAGATATAGAGTAATAATTAATTAAACATTAGACCAATACATTAGAGATTAGAGACTGCTCATTCCAAGTTTTTTACTGCGCCCAAATAAAATCTTACTGAAAGCTAATTTTTTGAGATATCAACCTAAAATTTGGAACACAACTTGTCCATAGGTATACAGGTGAAACTCGAAAAATTAGAATATCGTGCAAAAGTTCATTAATTTCAGTAATTCAACTTAAAAGGTGAAACTAATATATTATATAGACTCATTACAAGCAAAGTAAGATATTTCAAGCCTTTATTTGATATAATTTTGATGATTATGGCTTACAGCTTATGAAAACCCCAAATTCAGAATCTCAGAAAATTAGAATATTGTGAAAAGGTTCAGTATTGTAGGCTCAAAGTGTCACACTCTAATCAGCTAAACACCTGCAAAGGGTTCCTGAGCCTTTAAATGGTCTCTCAGTCTGGTTCAGTTGAATTCACAATCATGGGGAAGACTGCTGACCTGACAGTTGTGCAGAAAACCATCATTGACACCCTCCACAAGGAGGGAAAGCCTCAAACGGTAATTGCAAAGAAGTTGGATGTTCTCAAAGTGCTGTATCAAAGCACATTAATAGAAAGTTAAGTGGAAGGGAAAAGTGTGGAAGAAAAAGAGGCCATTCAAATGTGTGGGGGAGCTTCACAAGGAGTGGACTGAGGCTTCAAATGTCGTATTCCTCTTGTCAAGCCACTCCTGAACAACAAACAACGTCAGAAGCGTCTTACCTGGGCTAAAGAAAAAAAGAACTGGTCTGTTGCTCAGTGGTCAAAAGTCCTCTTTTCTGATGAGAGCAAATTTTGCATCTCATTTGGAAACCAAGGTCCCAGAGTCTGGAGGAAGAATGGAGAGGCACACAATCGGCACAGATAAGATGCTTGAAGTCCAGTGTGAAGTTTCCACAGTCTGTGTTGGTTTGGGGAGCCATGTCATCGGCTGGTGTTGGTCCACTGTGCTTTATTAAGTCCAGAGTCAACGCAGCCGTCTACCGGGACATTTTAGAGCACTTCATGCTTCCTTCAGCAGACAAGCTTTATGAAGATGCTGACTTCATTTTCCAGCAGGACTTGGCACCTGCCCACACTGCCAAAAGTACCAAAACCTGGTTCAATGACCATGGTATTACTGTGCTTGATTGGCCAGCAAACTCGCCTGACCTGAACCCCATAGAGAATCTATGGGGCATTGCCAAGAGAAAGATGAGAGACATGAGACCAAACAATGCAGAAGAGCTGAAGGCCGCTATTGAAGCATCTTGGTCTTCCATAACACCTCAGCAGTGCCACAGGCTGATAGCATCCATGCCATGCCGCATTGAGGCAGTAATTAATGCAAAAGGGGCCCAAACCAAGTACTGAGTACATATGCATGATTATACTTTTCAGAGGGCCGACATTTCTGTATTTAAAATCCTTTTTTTATTGATTTCATGTAATATTCTAATTTTCTGAGATTCTGAATTTGGGGTTTTCATAAGCTGTAAGCCATAATCATCAAAATTATATCAAATAAAGGCTTGAAATATCTTACTTTGCTTGTAATGAGTCTATATAATATATTAGTTTCACCTTTTAAGTTGAATTACTGAAATTAATGAACTTTTGCACGATATTCTAATTTTTCGAGTTTCAGCTGTATATGACAAAGCATTCTTGAAATACAACCATTTAAGTTTGGATAGTGATTTTCATGTCTATGCGAAAAAAGGGGGAGGGGTGACAGTTAAAGGGTTAAACTTTGAAGTCCAAACTGCTCAAGATGCTCAGTCAACGAACTTGACTTGGATTACTACTTTTTAATTCTGAGATAATATAGACAGAGTATACCGAAAAAAAGTTGGAATTACTTTTACTATTTAGGTTAGCCTACTTTGTACGGACGTTAGCGATAACCAGCTGTAAAATCTGACGTGAACACCTGCAAGAAGGAAATATGGCTCAAACACGTATGGATTGTTGTGGATACAGCAGATGACGTGCATTGCTATGGATTATATCTTCTATGGATTATATCGGATTGCATGGAAAGGTAGGATGCCTCTGTATTTAATATTTGGTTTTCAGCATCTGATGTGAGGCAAGTGTCAGCGTCAACGTTAGCGCTAATTTACGTGACACAGATTAAATTTAGCTAGCTCCGGGCTGTCACTGCCATTGACAGATCTGAACCATCGCCCTATCACATCGCTATCACAGAGTAATAATACAAACGTGCAGTCGGCAGTCTACACTTTATTTCAAAGATGTGTCGTGTGTATGTTACGCGGTTTGGTGACAATAAAAGAGCGGTAATCTTTGACAGTATGACAAAGCCAGAGTACAGTAACATCACAGCGGCACCGTAACATCTCTCTTGATGCCAGGCGAAACAAAGTCAGAACACCTTAAACTCAAATTCAGCGTGCCGGAACAAAGGCTAAGAGCCGTAACAACTGTTAACAACTGTTACGGCGTTCTGCTGTGGTTTCTCGTATGGTTTTGGATGTTACGGTTGTCATAGCCCTTTAATTTCTCGTTAAAACAATCAAATTGACTCACGATATTTATTCACATGATAAAGGAGGTCTTGAATACCCCAAAAATGACATTAACTCATTTTTGACTAAACATGATGTTACGGCGTTTTGCCTTTGTAGGGCAGAAATGCACTCATCTCATTTGAAATCCGCGCGATCAGATATTTCACCTGATGGACTTCTGGTGGCTGAGAAATTCCCTATCATAATTTAGAATGGAGTTCAAGTAGTTTCAAATAGTTTTTGTGTGTTTACAGTCACTTAATGTCTGAGTTATAAAGAAAGTTTTAGACCTCCAATACAATAGCAATGAGCTTTAATTTGTTTTTATTATTGTGTTCTTCACACTTTTGCTCGTTATCTCCAGATTTGATCTAGTGGCCAACGGTGGAGGTGCTCTGACTCTACGGTTCGAGCGGGCTCCATTTCTAAGTCAAGAGCAGACAGTGTGGCTGCCCTGGAATCACTTTTATGCCATGGACACTCTGGTACTACAGACGATGGAGAAGACCACAACCAGCTGTGACTTGAGTGGTTTTGCCAGGCCTGATCCCATCCTGCTGCCCTCACCACTGTCCTCTTTCTTCAGCTCCAATCCTTCAGAGAAACATATCCTGCCAGAGAGCCAGGTGTCACATTCCACACCACTCATATCATTTCTCATTTCTATAATTTTCACATAGGTTCTCTCCACTCCATTTATTTTCAAAGTCAACCTTCTTCATTTCACTTTAATATCTTATTTTCCCTTTTTACACTCAGCTGGTCTTTTATTCTCCCTTTTCTCTATTGAACTCATTTTCACTCTCTTATGTTCTCAGAATTTCTCTCAATCACTGCTTCTCTCTACTGCTCACTTTGCATTTCTTTTATCTTCTCTTCGGGATATTTTTTAAGACTGCAAGAAATTGGATATGGCAAATTCTAGGCTTGTATGACTACTTGTTTTTCTTAGTCGACTAGTAGTCCTGCAAAGATTATCATAGACAGAGAGTGCAGATGAGTGGCATTTTATGGATAAAGGAATTTTCCTCTGGTTAACGCCATGTTTAGAATTTATTTTGCCGTCTTGTGATCCAGAAAGGTCAATGCAGACCCAGTGCGTCAATCAGTGGCAGAACTAATTGACTAGTTGTGAAACACTAAACTAGACTAGTGCCAAGCCTTTTACCTGCATTTGACTGTTTCACTCTTGTTATCTTTCCTCCCACTGTCCAGGTCCTTCATGACCAGGTAGAGATTCCCGGCACAGGTCTTAAGCTGTGTTATCTGAGCTCCAGGACCTCAGGCTACCTCTCACTGCTCAAGGTGATCATGACCCCAGCTATAGTGCCTCTCAGCCTGGCCAAAGTGCACCTGATGGTGGCAGTGGAGGGCCATCTCCTCCAGAAATGGTTCCATGCCTCCCCTAACCTGGCGTACACCTACATATGGGACAAGACTGATGCCTACAGGCAGAGGGTCTATGGCCTGACCGAAGCTCTGGGTAAGTGCGATATGATCTTTAGGCAAGATGGACCTGTGCCAAGAGACAGTTATATACATTTAAGTGCCACACTGTTATAGTGTTTCATTTCTTTATTGTCTTTTCCAAATGCATTCTCTTAATTCGAGCTCCAAAACACAGATTGTTTCAGAGTTTAATGAGATTGTCTGTCTCTCATCCATTATGGTCAACACCATCGGCATATAGCTCCCCATGTGAACTAATGAATTGTTATGTCCCCGCTCTGTGATGGAGAGTTTAATTAAGATAGTACAGCGAGGTGTGAGTGAATGTATATGTGTGTGTTTGCTTTCCTCTAAGTGTCTTCTCCCTCTGTAATTTTCTCTTCAAATCTTCACATTTCTTTCTAATCTCTCTTTTTCACTTTCTGTTTGTCTGTCTCCCTCTGTTTATAGTGTCTGTGGGGTACGAACATGAGACATGTCCTAGTCAGATCATATGGGAAAAGAGGACAGCTGTGCTGCAGGGGTACGAGCTCAACCCCTCAAACTTGGGCGGCTGGTCTCTAGACAAACATCACATGCTGAACATCCGCAGCGGTACGTCCCTAAAGCCATTCGTGCAGAAATACATGCATTCATTGACACACTCATTGATAATCCTTATTCCTTAAATTCTTCAAAAACGTAATTAATTACAAATTATTTGTTGCTACTCTTGTTTTGAAATCAGATTACTGACTTTACAGATTACCTCAATGTAAAAGTAATCACATTACTAATTACTTTTAAATTACTTTAAATAACACAGATAATAATGATCACTTTGTACATGGATACCAGAAAGCCATTTATTGCAAAAAAGTTGCTTAAGGGATAGTTCAACCAAAAATGAAAATTCTCTCATCATTTACTCATGCCATCCCAGATGTATTTTATTTTTATTATGCAGAACACAAATTATGATTTTTAGAAGAATATTTCAGCTCAGTAGTTCCATACAATGCAAGTGAATAGGTGCCAACATTTCAATGCTCAAAAAAGCACATAATGGCAGCATAAAAGTAATCCAGATGACTCTAGTGTTTTAAGGCATATTTTCAGAAGTGATATGATAGGTGTGGGTGAGAAGCAGATCAATATTTAAGTCCTTTTTTGTTAGAAATTCTTCTCCCTGCTAAAAACACAAGAAGAAGAATGTGAAAGTGGAGAATGACTGAGCAGGGAGGATAATTGATAGTAAAAAAGGACTTCAATTTTGATCTGTTTCTCATCCACACCTGCTATATCCATGCGTCCTGGAAAACCTGGAATTTTGCAATGCAGTTTTCCAGTCATGGAAAAGTCATAGAAAATTAGAAAAATACCTAAATGACTTGTAAAATAATTATTTGTTCTGAAAATATTTCAGTGTAATAAAATGGTCTGAATATAAATACACAAATTCATATAGTTTTGTCACTGCCACCAGCTGTGCATTGTAAAACAACATCTCCGGTTAAGGGCGCTTACACCCTCATGATTTATTACAGCAGCAACCAATCGTGTGCTTGGTAATCGCGGTCCATCCGAGGCAGAATGCTTGATTGGTTACAGCTACGGCCAATCAGGTGCTTGGCTACAGCAGCGCGTGCACATTAAGAAGCGGCACACTTCTCATTTCACTTCTCATTTATAAACAAACTGAATGACCCGGTACATGGACTGTATGAGAGTCCATATATTTTTGGTTTACTTCAGCATCGCATTTGTGAGTCTACCATCATGGAGAGAAAACGGTGGAAGAGCTGTTAATGTAAAAGTGTAAAAGTGACTGATATTTATACATGTGAAGTGGTTTGACCTACACTTGACTTGCGTCAGCGCTGTCTATGAAGTGACGCGTCAGTGCAGCCTCAGCTCCAACTTTACGCAAGTGTTTTTTTCACACATGTTTTTGCCTCACAAATGATTTTGAGAATAGAAAGCTACAGTAAATATTTGTGTCCAAATTTAAGAATTATTGAATGTCTTTTTTTATTTTACTTAATTATTTATTAATCATTACCTTATTGTTTCCGAGTATCCATAGATCACAGTTATTTAGCTACAGTAAATTCAATAAAAAAACATGAGGGCCTGGGTAGCTCAGCGAGTATTGATGCTGACTACCACCCCTGGAGTCGTGAGTTCGAATGAATGTGCTGAGTGACTCTAGCCAGGTCTTCTAAGCAACCAAATTGGCCCGGTTGCTAGGGAGGGTAGAGTCACATGAGGTAACCTCCTCGTGGTCACGATTAGTAGTTCCCGTTCTCAATCGGGTGCGTGGTAAGTTGTGCATGGGCTGCAGAGAGTAGCATGAGCCTCCACGTGCTGGGAGTCTCCACGGTGTCATTCACAGTGAGCCACATGATAAGATGTGCAGATTGACAGTCTCAGAAGCAGAGGCAACTGAGACATGTCCTCCGCCACCGGGATTGAGGTGAGTAACCGTGCCACCTCGAGGACCTACTAAGTAGTATGAATTGGGAATTCCAAATTGGGAGAAAATGGGATAACAATTCTTTAAAAAAAATTTTTTAAATCTCTAAGACCTAAAAATAAACCTTTTTTTAAAAAAAGTATTTTTTACTTTCTCATAAATTGTCCCCTCCATGACGCTTTCTGCAACGCTTGTCATGTGGAAGTGCAAAGCGCAACTTGATGCTGCGGTTGAGCGGAGCATTGACTCCTCAACTCATATGAAATGTGCTTTTCAATGAAGGAAGGACAGTATTGAAACTCAGAATTATTATTATTATTAGGCTATTATTGTTGTCTTTTCTGATAAAAGTGATGCTCAGCAGTATAAATGCTGTAGGAAAGTGATTCAGTAGATCTGCATTGTTCTTAAAATGCTTAAACGTTCTACTGAAATTTTAATGAAGTACATGGTAAGGACGTTATTAATACTCATTAGCAGTTCACAAACTGAACAGAAATTATAGATCTGCTTTGCTCTTGTACAGCCTCTTGGCAGATTTCGGTCATGAACATCTCAAAATGATTCAATAACTCATTCATGGCACATAAGATGCTTATTTGTCGCCACCTAGTGACATCTCCAGAAGGGGTCACTGAACTAATCATCAAACTGAACTAATTTGTGAAATAGAAGCAAGCACAATTGTGCAGATAGTTTTCTATTCTTGAATCATTAAAATAGCTTAAGTTGGTGCTTTTAGCTTATTCTTAAAAAAATTCAAAAATAACCCTGGAAAACATGTTTGTGGATCTGTGATTGTCTCACCTTTTCACCCCTCATGAGTTCACATCCTTGTGTGTTATAAACTTTAAACAACGAATGCAGTCAGACCACTGATTTAAAAAAAAACTAATTAAATTCAGCCTTGATACCTGGGGATGTGAATTGAGTTTCAATAATTCAACAATCTGAGTCAGCTTATACTGCGGTTACCACATGTATTATGCCGAAAACACAGAATCTAGTCATAAAACTGGCATTAGCATTAAAACGTAGAATGTTGTGGAATATGACATATTGGACAAAAATGTTACATTGTTTGAATGTACAAATGATCACATTTAAATTGTGATATGTCCTAGTGTGATAAAGTATTTGATTTAATTGAATAAATAAATAATCTGCAAGTGATGCACACTTCAAAATTAATGTGTAGAGCCGAACGTGATGATCATAACGTGCACTCTTGGGTTTGTGAGATGACAGAGAGAGCACTTTGAAGTGCACAGCATATACAGACTATGTATTTATTTAATTAAATCACAACTTTATGGGGATTAATAATCAAACTGGGCCATGGAGCAAACTGCTAATCTGGAAGTGAGAAACTTCTGTAAAAAACACACAGAAACCGCAAAATACATGCTTGATTTAAATGGACGCATGTATATTTGCTTAAATATTACACTTGTTGGGCACTTAAAATGTCCTGGAAAATTGTGCTTTGAAAAGAGTGGGAACCCTGATATCACTTCTGAAGACATCGATTTAACCACGTGAGTCTTATAGATTACTTTTATGCTGAATTATGTGATTTTTGGAGCTTCTAAATTTTGCCACCCATTCACTTGCATTGTATGGACCAAAAGAGCTGAGAAATTATTCTATAAAAATCTTCATTTGAGGTTAGCAGATGAAAGTCAAAAGCATCTGGTATGGCATAATGGTGAGTAAATGATGAGAGAATAAAAATCTTTGCGTGAACTATTCCATTAAGGCGTTGTATGCGTTTACATGGGCTGCGTTAGCAGCTTTCTCTTTACTCCCGTGTACATGCGGCTCATTCAGTAAGCAACTTTCTCCACAGCAACATCATTTTCCTTTGATGCTTATGTAAATAACTAACATGGCATCTGAGAAAGCTATTTTAGTCTCGTTGCTTAACTTCATTTACAGGTATTACATAGTTTTAATCGTGACTTGCAGAGGAAGTGTGCGGCAAAAGTGGGGTTTCCCTCTTACATAAAACTATGGGATACCCCCAATGTACAAGCGCATACACGCAAATGTGTATAAATGGGTATAGTTTATATATGTATTTTCCCACTGTACTCCCAGAAATGTTAAATTCTTTCCGCTGTTTTGAATTGTTGTTGTGCTCTATGCTATGACATTTGTTATCCGGTGTGTTCACACACTCCTCAAAAACCAGTTAGAAAGCTGCTTATGTGTTTATATGACCACAAATAGCTGGGTTCTCCGGGAGAAACCTAGGTGTGTTAAACCGCTTTCTCTTAATCCCATAAATGGCATAAGAAAATCTGCTTTCTTGTTTACATGACGTTTCAAAGCTATGCATTCTGCAAAAACCCTGGATAAAACACTTTAAGTGCATGTAAATGTGGTTAATGTCTGTATTTCATTGACTCATTATGTGGCACACACCATTCAGTTGTCACAAAACATAAACAGAAATTGCATTATAATGTAAGTCATATTTTAAGTGTATTCTGCATAAATAATATTATTTTAGAAATCTGTGTAACCAAAGTAAAGTAATTAAAAGTAATTAACTTAATTGAAAATCAGTAACTGTAGTCTGATTACAAGAATTTGAAATCTAATATATATACATTTACATTTATCATTTGGCAGACGCTTTTATCCAAAGCGACTTACAAAAGAGGAAGAACATCAGCGAATCATCTTAGGGAGACAGTGGTACAAAAAGTGCCATATTACAAAGTTTCACTATCATCATAATAGTATACAAAACAGATTTAAGTCAAAACAGATTTATATATATAATATGCTAGACTACTTTTTGTACTAAAAACTAAATAGTTTACAGTAAGTTGTTATTTTGTAATTTAATTAAAACCATCGCTGTTGGCCACCAGTGTCTCATCAGTGAAATTACTGGTAAAAATATGTCTGTGGAGGCGAGGGGGTGATGGAGCACCCATCTGGGGAGAAAGGATGCAGTAAAGAGTTTTACCTGAGATGAATTTGCTGGTAATTACCGTTTCTGTGTTTGCAGTGAGAGACGGGGGAGTGTTTTGTTTGATTACTGAAAAGCGGAACTTTATTTGTGTATGCTAAAAAGCCATTCTTTGTTTTATGTAAACTGTAATGCAATTGCTGTGTATTAAGAATTAAAACCTGAAACCGGCTCACGCTTCCTCCTTTATCTGCCTGACAATGAACTTTGGTACAGTTTCTTAACAAAGCTTTGTTTGGATTTTGTCAACAAGATGAGATGGAAAGTATGCATGATAATTAAACCGTAAAGGGATTAGTGGAAATGATGAAGCGAGAATCGGCTTGACAATAAAATTATATTTAATGACAAACTTAACCCAAAAGACACAAACACACACGCTTATGATGGACAGCTGCCCATAAATGGGCACCATCCTGAATCTGGGAGGGGACAGGTGGAGGGAACAATAATGATTAAAATAGGGGGTACTTCCTGTAACAGTGTAGTACCCCCCAACAACAAAAAAACACTGTGAAATTTAAAAGAGAGGGAAAAAGCCAATGCGGAGTGGCAGTGGGAGAGAAAGAGGAGAGAAAAAAAAACACTTATTCGCCGGTTCTCCGATATGCAGTAGCTTGGTCCTCGGCCACTCC
Source organism: Xyrauchen texanus (assembly GCF_025860055.1). NCBI lineage: Eukaryota > Metazoa > Chordata > Actinopteri > Cypriniformes > Catostomidae > Xyrauchen > Xyrauchen texanus. Next base: position 19,931,356 of record NC_068306.1, on the reverse strand, counting down.
TCCACCCTCTAACAGACGACAGCCACGCCTCCCCGGGTGGATCGGAGGCAGTCCTCCGGCCTCTTGCGAACGTAATGCCCCGCCATGTTCTCGGGGAACAGAAGGGGTCTCCCCCGGCCCTGGCAGCAGTTCTCCCGCTCCAGGCGGTCGGCCGGGAGCCCCTCCCCACTAACAGTCGCCGTCCTCTCTTAACCCTGGCTCTTTTAGCGGCTGGTTGGGGTCTCCGCTTCCAGGCGGCCAGGCTCCTCTGTACCCTGGCTGATGGCCGCGGCTTCTCCGTTGGGGTGGATAATAGCGGCAAGAACACCATGTGATTATACACACCCGGTCCCTTATCAGGCTAATTAAGCCTCAGAGAGGGATAAAGGCCGATGGCAGACGGTGGTGCGACGAGAGAGAGATAGTTTACGGACATGTCCGTCATGTGTGTGTGTTCGTCTTTTGTTTAGTTGCTCATTAAAATATTATTTATATTGCCAAGCCGGTTCTCACCTCCTCTTTCCATCGAACTGCTTTACACTGGTGCCGAAATCCGGGAAGGAGGAGGGATGCCCGTCGCGGAGTCCTCGACACTGCTGACCCAGGGGACCGTCGCTGCCGACGGCCCGGACGCGGTGAATGGCCGCCGTCCGCGAGGCGAGTGGGGACAGGACTCCCCCACCGCCTGGAGCGATGGAGCCGCTGCCAGGGGCGGAGGAGAGCCCTGCCATCCCCCAGAAATGCAGAGGGGTCGAAGGAAGATCGGCGTCCGCGAGGGGAGGAGGGAAGTGTCTCCCCAAACGCCTGGAGCGGTAGGGCCGCTGCCAGGGGCAGAAGAGTGTCCCCACGTGTCGCCGAGAACGCGGAGGGGCGTTCTGACCGCCGGGGGTCATGAGTCTGACTCCGGTCAACCCCGGGGAGAGGGTGGAGAAGTGATCGAGGACCATGCGACGGTGTATCGGAGAACCGGCGAGTAGTTTTTTTTTTTCATCTCTCTCTCCTCTCTCTCTCTCACTGCCGCTCTGTGTTGGCCATTTCCTTCTCGTTTAAATTTTACTGTGTTTTTTGGGGGGTACTACACTGTTACAGGAAGTACCCCCCCCCCCCATTTTAATTATTTCTGTTTCCCTCCCCTTGTCCCCTCCCTCATCCATGTAGATGGGGATGACCTGCCGGCAGACTGGGCTTAAAGCACGCCCTCCCCCAGGGAAAGGGGGCTCCCCAGCCTGAGAGAACGAGGGAGGAATGTGGCAGGGCGGAGGGCGGGGCCGGGTTGTGATTATACACACCTGGTCCCTTATCAGGCTAATTAAGACTCAGAGAGGGATAAAGGCTGATGACAGACGGTGGTGCGACGAGAGAGAGATTGGTTACGTTTTAAATCATGTGAAATATAGTGCCATAAGGAGTGATCCATGTAATTTTAGCTAACTTGATCTTGCCTGCTAACGCTGACGAATTGCAAGCTGCCTTTCTTCGTATTTTTCAAATAATTCCATTGATCTTATCTTTATATTTAATTGTATAGGTTAATGTCAATGTTAATCTGTAATTATTCAGCAAGGTACACTACAATAATACATTAAATGAATGCTAAACAATGTTCAAAATAATGCATTAGTGTAACTTAACATGGTAATATAGAAAATATATACATTCTATTATTATAAAACAATAGCGCATCAATATATATAAAATGACATTTTGATGGAATCACATCAATACTGAATTGTGTCAACATATTTATAATGTACGGTCTATTTTATAAACCACTACGGTCATCATCCACCAACATAGGCTATCGTATAAATGCAGTCAATGCATTATGCAAAGAGTGATTACTTAAAACTAGTTTTGCATAGTCAGACCTATATCCACACTTTGCTTTAGCCCTGTTCCAGCACTGGTTTGTAGTAAAACAATCATAACTGTGTAATTTTATTATGTTACCGCATCTGTCAGCATGATGCCGGCGAATCACGTTCAGCCTCTTTGTACGTTACGTCATTGTTTTGGTTGATGCTCGCGTCCCTATGGAGTTTGTGCGCGATCACGAGCAACAGGTAGCTGGCTGCAGTTCACTTAACGGCCACAGGTGTCATTAATAACTAGGGTTTCTGAATCTTGCATACTGAACATTTAAGAACGGCCATGATCTATGTGACCAGTTAGGAGATGGAAGTAAAACCACAAACAAACCCTTCTCTAGCCAACTTAATTACACTGAGTTGTCTTCCCATGAGCCACGGCTGTGCACTTGTTGTAAAATATGCTTAAGAGTTAAATATGAAAAAGACACAGTCCTTCCAGGTCAAATAAGTCCCTTCTGGAAGTCTAAAAAGCTTGTCCAAGATGAACTGTCCATTATTGACTTTGTGAAAAGTGTTTGTATTAAGCCTCAACAGAGTGCTGCTTCCCCACCTGTTTATCTTACAGCATTACAATAATATTATATTTGTTAACATTCATTAATGCATTAGGTATCACAGTTTAACAATGAACAAAGTTTTTTTTTTCAACATGTATTAATTGTGGTTCATTTATACAACTTCTAATGTGAAAATGCATTAGTTTATGTTGGAATAAAAATGTACCAAGATTATTAAAACTAATAATGAATACAGCCAATAATGAATACCGCCTTCTTGTGAAGTGTTACCTACTTGTTTCCTTGCATCAGGAGATGGAGAGATGATAGTGATCATCTTTTTTTTTTGTGTGATTGGAATCTGACTAGTTTGAAGTCAAAAAAAGGACACAGAGATGGAGAGCATGCCATCACACTATAAAATAACACGTGCTCTCTCCCTAATACTATCCTTTTTGTACACATTTGTCATTGCTTATAATTTCATTGCTGTATTAGGGGAAAATTTGGTGTGTTTAGTGAACCAGGGATTTTTTTCTGGTCATTATTGATGATTACGAGGTCTTTAATGACTACTGGTTTCAGGCTGTTGATCATGAAACGCAATATATGTGTCATAATCTTGGAACTGATGCTTTCATTTAAACATCACATTTGTGGGTGTAAAGATCATTAGAATTATGTCACATTTGAAATCTCACTCAATTGCAGTTAGTGACAGTTTTATTTATTTTCATGCAGGCATCCTTCATAAGGGCAGTGGGGAGAATGTCTTCCTTTCCCAGCAGCAGCCACCCATAATCAACAGTATAATGGGTAATGGGCGCAGACGCAGCATCTCTTGCCCAAGCTGCAGTGGAATGGCCGAGGGCAACAAGTTGCTGGCACCAGTGGCTTTAGCCTGTGACGGAGAGGGTAACCTGTATGTGGGTGACCTAAACTTTGTGCGGAGGGTCTACCCATCCCTCAATACAACAGCTGTACTAGAGCTCAGGTAAAGCTAAAAAAAACTTAAAAGCCAAAAAACAGTATTTTTCTGACATTTATCAGACATTTAATTTCCATACTGTAGCATAGTTCTCTGTGAAAATGGATATTTAAATATTGTGGTGTGTGAGATGATTTAATCCATTGGATTTTGATTGGATTGGTTGATAATATTTTTCCCTGCTCTTGTGGCCTTCATTATGTTAGGAGAAAAGAATGTGTGTTTTTAAGGCAGAAATATTTAATTAATAGGATTTGGAAAACAAACTTTTTTTATTATTATTATTATTATTATTATTATTTAAAGTAACGTGCATGTGCAGGGACATTAATACAATAAATTGTCTTGGTTCATTTTGATTTCATGTTATCTTTAATAAGTAGAAGAACTGGGTATTGTAGCGAATAGGGAATTAATGCACTCTTTTTTTCTTTTCAATGGTCCCTGCTAAATGAAGAAACAAAGATTTGAGACACAGGTAAATATAATTACACATACAGTATAATGTTAAAGGTTCACTCATTAGTGTTTACTGTACATATGTTTACAATTTTTACATAACTGTGTTTCACTGGACGATATGGCAGTTGTTTTGGACACCTGGTGCAATTTCACTAATAAGCAAATGCATTCAGTTACCGATGCCATTGTAGAAATTCGCTATTCACTGTCAGTCATGATCAATTTAATCTGACAGCGTAAGTGTCTAGTAAAGGGTCTACTGAGAAAGTGAATATTTAGCTGGTCTTGTGATCTCAACTTGTCCACCCCAAGGAAGCGACATGTTCCATGTAAAATAAATTAGCATTTATATGGCTACTGATATGACTGGATTCTCCCTCTCATGTGATTGGACATGATTTAAACTTTTTTTAAAAGTACTATTTGTTTCTTTTTTTAATGAGGGAAAAGTGCACCTTTGAAATGTTCCATCATATGTGTATGTAGCAATGTGTAAATTGCATGCCAATTTGAATGATCCTTCCATGCAGTGCTTTCAGAGACAACTGCCATTCTGAATTCTGCCGTTCATTCATGTTTTTTTTTTTAAATCAAATTTTCTTTTTTGAGCCCCAGTTACCTTACCAGCAATGAACCATTCACATTCATAATGTTCACCACGGTAACCATGCTGTTTGCCAGAGGATTTTATTAACAGACATTCTCCCATTTGCTATATTTCCATAGCAACAGTCCAAGCCACAAGTACTACTTGGCAGTGGATCCAGTGTCAGGTTCCTTGTTCCTGTCAGACACTAACTCTAGACAGATCTTCTGTGTGCGCTCTCTGAATGGGGCACGACCGCTGCTGGATAACGCTCAGGTGGTGGCAGGAACGGGAGAGCAGTGTGTCCCGTTCGATGAGGCTCGCTGTGGTGATGGGGGTAAAGCAGTGGCGGCTACACTAATGAGCCCAAGAGGTGATGTTTTCAAGACATACAGATCTGGAAAAAATTAAGAAACCACTCAAAATGTTTTCTTAAATCAGCATTGCAACATGTGTGTCAGCCATTCCATTCCAGTGTCTATTGAATTCCAACAAAAGCACACCTAATTCTACTTAATGAGGTACTGATTAGGTGATCATCTGAAATAAATCTTATTTAATGAGGAAAAGTATAAAAACCACTGCTGTGGTTATCAGTATCCTCTTGCAATAGGACCAGCTGGATGGCAAGAACAGTGCTAGTAGTACCTCAAAAGTATTAAGTGACCTAGAAAAAGAATGGTAAATGGCAGCTAGGGTGAAGTGCATGGTAAGGATGGTTCGAAACTGGCTCCTAGGGGCAGGGCTGAAGTGATGCAAAGATAGAAAAAAGCCCATCATCAATGAGAAGCAAAGAAGAGCCAGGCTGAGGTTTGCAAAAGACCATAAGGATTGGACCATAGAGGACTGGAGTAAGGTCATCTTCTCTAATGAGTCCTGTTTTCAGCTTTACCCAACACCTGGTCATCTAATGGTTAAACAGAGACCTGGAGAGGCCTACAAGCCACGGTGTCTCACACCCACTGTGAAATTTGGTGGAGGATCGGTGATGATCTGGGGGTGCTTCAGCAAGGCTGTAATCGGGCAGATTCTTCTTTGTGAAGAACACATGGATCAAGCCACGTACAAGATTATGCTTCTGCTCTGACAATGTTCACCAACCCTGAGATTTTTCAAGCAGGACAATGCTCCATGCCACACAGCCAGGCCAATCAAGTTGTGGATGGAGGAGCACCAGTTCAAGACCCTGTCATGGCCAGCTCAATCTCCAGAACCTCATTGAAAACCTCTGGAATGTGATCAAGAGGAAGATAGATGGTCACAAGCCATCAAACAAATCCGAGCTGCTTTAATTTTTCGCCAGGTGTGGCATAAAATCAACCACCCTGGGTTATTCAACCAAATATTGATTTATGAACTCTTCCTTGGTTAAAACAGTATTGTGTTGTTTTAAAATGAATATGAACTTGTTTTCTTTTCATTATTCGATGTCTGAAAACATTGCATCTTTGTTATTTTGACCAGTTGTCATTTTCTGCAAACAAATGCTCTAAATGACTATATTTTTATTTGGGATAAAAGTTGTCAGTAGTTTATAGAATAAAACAAACATTTTAATTTTATAATTGTAGCTGTTTTATATAACTATAAATAGTAAATCCAGAGAATCTGACAATTGTGCAGTGGTCTCTTAATATTTTCCAGAACTGTAAAAGCAGTTTTCTTCTTGTTCTGTTAGGTGATTGAATAGGAAATGATAAAGGTGCTGTTATTTTTACAATGTCAAAATGCTTTCTCCGATCCCAGCTTAAGTTACAGAGAAAATAAAAAATAAATAATTAATATAAATAATTAATTGTCTGCACTGCAGTAAACATATTAGCTCTGTTTGAGTGGTTCATCCTAATGAAATAGACACATTACACAATGCTCTTTTAAAGGAATAGTTCACCCCAAAATTCTGTCATCATTTACTCATGTTGTTCCAAACCTGTATGACTTTGTTTTTGTTCCATGGAATGCAAAAGGAAACATACAGAATAACAGCTTCAGTCACCATTCACTTTCACTTCAATACTCTGCCTAACATCTTTAATGAAAGACAGGGGTTGGAACAACACGAGGTGAATAAATAAATGGTGACATAATTTGTATTTATAGGTGAACCATCCCTGTGAGGAAAATGTTAGTTAGCATTTGCGTTTACATAAGACAAAACACATCCATTTGTGATGCTTCATGGACATGTAAGAGACATTTTTATTTCACATGAATCTAGAAATCTGCAATATTTAATCCCTTAGACAATTACTTAATGCTGTCACTTTCTACAATATCACAAACCTCAGCTCCACTCTAACCTGAATTCTTCAAACATTATTTTTAAACTCTAGCAAGACCCACTGATGTGAAGGAAACAAATGACATGGCAGCTAAACGGAAATCATATGTTTAGAGATGGCACTCAGAGAACGAATCTGCCTTCTTATCTCAGAATAAAACACTCTAACATGATCACCATGACAGCGTGAATCTGAGTGTAGCAGCTGAGTGTCTCTTTTCCAGGTCATTGCTCCTACATGCACAAACTACTAATTATTTTGCTTTTAAAAAACACCTTTCCTCCTGGGATTGTCAGTGTAGGAGGGAAGTAAAGCAGATCCGAGGGGAGTGGTGAAATGTTTTGAGAGAGTCGGCAGTGATATCTGTGACATTGACGAGAAGTTTTACTTTGAGTGGTACAGCAAAAAGATGAAAAACCACTCGCCACCATCCAGCACTAAAAATGTAATAAGTCTAATCTGAACTGTCCTTAGGAGACTATCTTTGAGATTCCACATGAAAGTTTTCTACATTAAACACATCTGACAGCATCAAAAGCTTTTGATAAATCTCGTGAATTTTCTAGCAGACCTTCCCTCTACTATGGAATGGTATTCCGGACATTATTCAAAAGGAATTGCAAATTGTATTTGCAATTGCGTTTTCAATTTGTGGACGATAAAATGTGACATAATCCAAACGCAATTGCAAATCGCGCATTACCGTTTGCATTTTCGTTTAAGCGAACGCACAGTGACTGCCAAATTTCAAATGGAAAAGCAAAGTCCGTTTGCAACTGTGTTTCCCATATCTTACGAGTTTTGGCCCTGTCATATTTAAATAGCAATTTAAATTACCACGTCTGCTTTTTCACTTTCTCAGCGTTGCGTATGTAGCCAGCCAAAACTCAAATGGAATACTAATTCCCTTAGTATTTCCATTTCCGATGCCTTACACGGAAACCTGTCAATCAGGGTCATGGGTGGGATTATGCTATGGGGCGTGTTTGTCTTGGGAAGTGACGTCACTCACAGTCGACGGTCAAGAGGTGATGCCCTGAACAGACGCCAGTTTATCAAATCAAATCAAATCAAATCACTTTATTGTCACACTACCATGTACACAAGTGCAACAGTAGGTGAAATTCTTGTGTGCAGTTCCGAGCAACATAGCAGTCATGACAGTGACGAGACATATACCAATTACAGTAAACAACATACTTACACAACACAATTTACAAAACAAATGTACACATACTTACACAACACAATAATTATATACAATGTGCAGTAAACAATACACACAATATACAATACAATAAGTAGGAGTATATGAAATATATATATATATGAAGTAGTATATTGAGGAGAATATGTTGACAGTCCAGTGTGAGATTATAGATGAATAAAGTGCAGTGCTAATTATTGATCGTGATAGACTGTGAGTGACGTCACTGTGCGTTCGCTTAAACGAAAATGCAAACGGTAATGCGCGATTTGCAATTGCGTTTGGATTATGTCACATTTTATGTGTCCACAAATTGAAAACGCAATTGCAAATACAATTTGCAATTCCTTTTGAATAATGTCCGGAATATCATTCCATACTCTACAGCGAATAGAATGCAAAATCTTAAGTTCCAAGACTCTTCTTCACTGTTGGTTTTCTCATGTAGGTATTGCATTGGATAAGAATGGCCTGATGTATTTTGTGGATGCGACCATGATACGAAAGGTGGATCAAAATGGCATCATCTCCACCTTGATAAAGACCAATGACCTGACTGCAGTCAGACCCCTCAGCTGTGACTCCAGCATGGACGTGAGCCAGGTTATAAAACTTTTCATCAATTCTCTTGTTCTCTCCCTCTCTGATCTCTTTACTCAATGGATGAAAAACAGCATGGATGTCACCAGCATATATTTCACCAACTAAAATAGCAACACTATTAACTTTCCAGTAGTGTGACAGCAGCTCAGCTATTTTAACAATTGTGTACTTTAGCTTTTCCGGCAACAAGATTCATTTTCTTCGAGTAGCACTGTAGCATCACATAACACTACATTTTTCACATTGTATTGTTCACGCAGGAATGGAGCCAAGGTAGTAATAAAACCCTAAACTGTCCTCTCTCTCTCATATATATAATATATATACACAGATCCTCATACGTTGGTTTGCATGACTCTGAATACCACTGAGGTATAATTAAATCGAAATTCATATTTCATATTAATATATCACTTGTATAATATTTCCATTTTACAGCTTATATTTGAATGCCTTTTCAATTAGTTACATAAAAATAATATAGCCTAATATTGGCTTGATAACAAATACATCTGTTTCAAGTGCTTAATTACATAGTTTTATATTCGAAATGTGAATTAAATGAAAATCAGGGTTTATAATCAGTCTGTTCAGTTCATTATTTGTCCAGCTGGAGTCACCAATTCACACACACAAGTAAAAGAGTGCGTACATATTTACGGCAAGATTACTTTTTATAAATCACGATATGTTCGTGGGAAATCAGTGCCTGTTTTGTGCATATGCAATGTTCATACATCAGGTCCTGTGGTGAACTGAACATGAACATTCAATTCACGTGAAACTAAAGCTTTAAAGGGGTCATGACATGAGAAACCAAATTTGCCTTGATCTTTTGGTATATAAGAGGTCTTTGTATCATTAAAACGTCCTGCAAGTTTAATATTTTAAGACGTCCTCCCCATTCTAAACGAATCATTTATTTAATCAAGCTCAAAATACAGCTCGTTCTGGATTCATGGTTAGAAGTGACGTGACGGTTAGAAGTGACGTACCAGCGTTTGCATATGACCGCCTCCAGCACAAGATAACTACGCTTTAAGCGCAAGACAACTACGCTCATTTCAGTATCGCCGTGCGCCTCACAAGTGTTCAGTCGATGGACAGCGAGCTCTGACAGAGACTACTTGTGCACAGGAAAATTACGATGCCACACAGATGTGCTGTTCCTGGCTGTGGTCAAACAAAACCTCTGAATAAGCTGCCGAAAGATCCAGACGTCAGGGAAAAATGGATGCAGTTTATTTTTTGCGGACGTCCCAGTCACGGCAGTGTTAACTTAAGCGTTTGTTCTGTACATTTTAAGGATGACTGTTTTGAGAACAAATCTCAATATGATGCTTTCTTTGCCAGAAAACTGTTGCTCAAAGATAAGTCCGTGCCGACTATTCTGGGAACAATGACGACGCAAACTGTAAGTAATCTATTTTAAACTTTAAACTACTTTTTAAAGCGCAATTTCATTCATTATGAATAATCACAGTGTTTTTACTTAGTTTACTTGCATATTGTTCTGGCAGGGGCGTCAATAATTGATACATAGGCACTGACGTTAGCCAATCATAACAGTGGGCGTTAACACTGAAGTCTTAAATGGAAAACGCCCCCAAAACAGACTGTTTGAATCAGAGGATGAGAAACAGGGTGGGAAAAGGTCATAAATCACTAGATTTTAAAAGTTTTTCTTAAAAAAAAATATATTAATACTATAATTGCACCTAAGGGAACATAATAATACAATAAAAAAACCCATGTCATGACCCCTTTAACACGAATTCCAGTATAACATAGGAATTCGATCTACCAGACTCATATCCACCAAAAAAGTGACTTAAATTGGCTGTTTAGGGTTAGGGGGTAGAATCTATAGTTTGCACAGTATAAAAATCATTATGTCTATGGAGAGTCCTCATAAGGATAGCTGCACCAACGGGCGTGCCTGTGTGTGTGCGCGTGTGTATGTGTGTTTATCAGTTTTCTTATTATAGGGCTTCCCTTAACATCCACATATCCCCCAGAAATACATCCACTTAGATGTTTAGACAATTGTTATATGACATGCATTTTTTGCATCAGTGCTGTTGCATAATAAGTCATCCATCCATCCATCCATCGTCAACCGCTTATCCTGTGTACAGGGTCGCGGGGGGCTGGAGCCTATCCCAGCTAACATTGGGCGAAAGGCGGGGGACACCCTGGACAGGTCGCCAGTCCATCGCAGGGCCTGCATAATAAGTGTGCAAGATATTGCAAAATAATATGTGCAAGAAATTGCAAAACCGGTTAACTGCAATTTTTTTTCTCAGACGGTAATCTAACTATCAAAAACTCACACCGCGGTATCCCTACATTAGAAATACTTTTTTATTTATCTGTGCATTACAGTTTTTCTAAAAAAAAATTTTTTTAAATAGTCTTAACATTCTCTAAACCGTAAATGTAATTGTCACAACTGTTTTATGGGACATCACAATTCTATTGCATGTCTGCAAAATGTAGTAACTCACCCAAAACATTTAATTTGTGTTTCAAAACCTAATTATTGTGTCAGTAAATTGGCCAATGCCACCAAAATAAAAAGTTTTTTTTGTCATCGTGTGAGCCGTACTCGTTTTTTCACCATGGCAGTCAACCCTGGAAATGTTTGTTATATACAAATTAAATTTGTGTTCTACATTTTTAGACACCGATTTCAACAGTAGGTAAAACTTGACTGGGAAAGGTCAATACTGTACAATACTATAGTACACAGAAAAAAAGAAGCACATTTGTATGTATACAGTACATTTATTTTTTTGTAGCAATGTGTGTTACACGTAAACCGAAAAGTCACATTTGCATGTCCATTTTTACACATTTTTTACATGCAAAGTCAAATATAGTGAACAGAAAATTATCACAATGTGACATCCATGCAAAAAAATTACAGTGAAAAAACCTGATGTAGTTCTGTTAAAAACAATAAATTGTACCTCACAATATGTAACACTACAAGTTCCCATCTTCTTGGTGGACATCCTGTCGCTCTTGTTGGTTTGGCCAGAGATTTAGCAGACATCACATACATTCCATGTCATAGATATTTATGGTATATACATGTATGTCTGACAGATTTTAATAATTTGAGTTGGATCATTTGGCATTTGATGGCTCACATGATGAAAGAATGTTTATAAGTTGTGAAGAGTATTTCAATTTCACTGAGAATCAACTCATCAGTTTTGAACAGCAAGTCATTTGCATTTAGTTATTGTGCAAATTGTAGACAACTGTACTTAAACTGTACTTACACAACACATGCAATTTGCTTAAATAAATACAAAATTCAAATCTGGTGTGAACAAGAAAGTAATTGTTCAGAGATTTGAACTTATTGTTTTGAAAAAAAATAATCCTTATTCAAGAACTGAGAAAAACTTTAATTTGAACTATTATTATGCATTGTGTAATGTGTTATATGTGTGGTTTCAAACCAAATGTGCGCCATTAATTAAAATATTACAAATATTGCCACACTTTGCTTTCAAAGCACAGATGCCATCGTATCTTCTCTCATCCACAACCTTGTCGATTCACATACCCAGTGGACTCAATTGTAACTGGAAGTTAAAATCTAATGCTTGTTGTTTCAGGTACGTCTAGAGTGGCCTACAGACCTGGCCATCAACCCTATGGACAACTCTGTCTATGTACTGGAGAACAACATCATCCTGCGTATCTCTGAGAATCACCAGGTCAGCATAATCGCAGGACGGCCCATGCACTGCCAGGTGCCTGGCATTGATTACTCGCTCAGCAAACTAGCCATCCATTCTGCCTTGGAGAGTGCCACAGCCATCGCCATCTCCCATGCAGGTGTGCTCTATATTGCCGAAACAGACGAGAAACGCATTAACCGCATTCGGCAAGTCAGCACCAGCGGTGAAATCTCCCTGCTAGCTGGTGCAGCTTCTGAATGCGATTGCAAGAACGATGTCAACTGCAACTGTTTCTCAGGAGATGAGGGCTACGCTGCAGACGCTGGCCTTAATTTTCCTACTTCGCTGGCCGTCTCACCAGACGGCACCCTCTACATTGCCGACCTGAACAACATACGTGTGCGTTCTGTCCGCAACACTCGCCCAAATGCCACAGCGAGTGGACAATATGAAGTGGGCTCATCTCTGGAACAGGAGCTGTATGTGTTTGGTTCAGATGGCCTTCACAAGCAGACGATCAGCCTCATCACAGGCTTGGCCTTGTATAACTTCACTTATGGGTTGGATGGAGAGTTAGCTGCAGTTACTGATGCCTCTAACAATACACTGCGAGTGAGAAGGGAGGCTTCTGGGTCTATCAGGCTTGTGCTGTTACCGGAGAACCAGGTGGTAACACTCGGCATGGACCCAACCGGAAGTCTACGCTCAGTGTCCGCACTCAGCCAAGAAGTGGTACAACTCAGTTATGCTGCTAATATGGAACTTTTGGCCTCCAAGTCAGATGAAACCGGATGGACTAACTTTTATGAGTGAGTATGAGAGGTGATAACAGCACTCTGTGTGGCTGAGCAATCTGGTGATCTTCGTTTCCTGTGAATATCAATTAGATTACTAAGCAAGTTATGAGACAGTCCAAAAGTTATTTTCTGCTCACCTTAATATAGTTTTAAACTCTTATGCCTTCCTTTCTTTTGTGTATCACAAAAGATGTTAGAATGTTAGGGAACGTACATTGTATGGAAAAAGAGCAACATTTCTTCTTTTGTGTTCTATGCAAGAAAGTATGGGTTTGGAATTAAATGAGGGCGAGTAAAAGATAACAGAACTTTAATTTATTGGTGAAATAACATTAGTTTTGGTGTCTATTGGGCATTTGTGTCATAGTTGTAGTTCTCGTGGATCTTCTTATTTCCTGCACACCTTGGATTAGTTTACCCTAAAATGAAAATTTGCTAATAATTTACTCTCCCTAAGGCCATCCAAGATGTGTCTTAGTTTCTTTCTTCATCAAAACAGAATTTAAGACTTTTAGGATTTAATTTCAGGACTCCTCTAAACAATGCAAGTGAATGTACTTCATTTTTGATGGTCCAAAATGCATATTTAGGGTGCATCAGAATAATCCACATGACAAATGAAGTTTTCTGAACGCAGTCGATTGATTATTTTGAGAAACAAAACAATACTCATATACTTTTTAACTACAAATGTTCGCTTCCATACATCTCTGTGATGTGCACTCATGAGAGGGATGACAGCTCGTTGGTAAGGTCACACATCAAGTGGAGGAGGAAGGAAATACGTCATTGTTTACAATAGAAACTTGCACAGAGCACAGACCAAGCACCATTCTCAAACCAAAACAATTTCATAACAATCTAAAATAAAATATAAAATAATTTCCAAATAATAGTAATAAAAAAAAACAATGATACGCTTCGTCACTTCTCCGCCATATGACGTGTGAGCTTACCAACGAGCTGTCATCCCTCTCATGAGCGCGTGTCATAGAGATGTACGGAAGCGAACATTTGTAGTTAAAAAGTATATGATTATTGTTTTGTTTCTAAAAATAATCAATCGTTTGCGTTCAGAAGAACTTCGTTTGTCATGTGGATTATTTTGATGCACCATAAATATGCATTTTGGACCATCAAAACATTTTGTACATTCACTTGCATTGTTTAAAGAAGGAGGTCTGAAATTAAATCCTAAAAGTCTTAAATTCTGTTTTGATGAAGAAAGAAACTCTATACATCTTGAATTGCCTGAGGGTGAGTATAAATTTTTCATTTTTGGGGAACTATTCCTTTAATGGATTTCTTTACACCACAGCCTTGGCGTTTTGGAGCCATCTAGTGTCTGTATCTTAGAACTGCTTTCAAACATTCAAAGACATCTTTAGGTTTATACATTTAAATATATGAAAAGCTTGTGTAAGATGTAATGGTTGAAAACATGGGGATGATGATTGTTATTGAAAAATAATTAATCATCCTTAATGGAAAAAAAAAAAAGATAATTCCATTCTAACAGGTACAGTTGGCATTTAATGATGTGCATTAGTGAGTGTTGTCCTCTATCTTTCCTTCTCAGTTATGACAGTGAGGGTCGTCTAACCAATGTCACATACCCCACTGGTGTGGTGACCAGTTTGCATCGGGAGATGGTGGAGTCTATCAACATTGACATGGAGAGCTCAAACAGAGATGATGATGTCACCGTCATCACTAATCTTTCCTCTGTAGAGGCGTCCTACACTGTGGTTCAAGGTACAAACAAACTCACAAGTGCAAGCACACAACAAATAAATCTCAGTCCAGATCTCATGCTGTTGCCCCATTTCCTCAGTAAATCTTGTCCATTAAGAACAGGCAGGTGGACTGATGTTTCTCCTTACCACCTACAGGGAGGCCACATTATTTGAATGTGTGGAGTCCAGCAGAGCAGAGAAATCATCGTTTTACAAGTATCTATAGTCTGCCCATAGGTGTTCCAGGAGGAGGCAAAGCTTGATGGCTTAATCTTTTTGTTTATATCCCTGCTTTAGTGGGTTGTGTGATATAAAGGATTCTCTCACATCCAACAAAGGCATAAAGAATATGCTTTTGTTGTTAATTCAAGACGAATAACATCAAATCCAACTGTTGGGTGCCCTATGCCTGTTTTCAATGTATCAAAATGTACTTGCATTTGTTAAGACTTTGAATTTGTACATAATTGTGTTTCACAGGTACATTTCTTTGGAAAGTAGTGTCTGATCCAATTGTAGCATGTAAATTGAACTAAAGATCTTAGTGCTGCTTTTAGTGAAAGCTACTATAAAGCTCCTTTACATCCAAAAGCTGCAGAACTGTTACACACATCCGCCCCACAGTTGTCCATTCTCCCCTAACATTGTATACAATGTCAGTTCAGGCCAAATGCCTCAAATTAAATAAAATGAGGTTGGTTTTAGGGTACACTTTAAAATAGCTTCCCTTACTAACTAAAACGTTATATTACTGTATATAATGCATCACAGATCAATAATACATATATATTCATATTTAAATGCACATAATGTACTTGTATGTTAAGTATTATATAAAATATACTCTATAAATGACTTATTAATATATGTTACTATAACATGTAGCCTGGTTTTACACTAATCCATTCATTTTAATACTCTGTCTATTTATTAATTATCCTAATCTCTTCTACATGCTCCTTTTTACAGATCAAGTACGGAATAACTATAAGCTGTACCATAACAGCACACTGCAGGTGACCTATGCTAATGGAATGGGCATCAGCTTTCACACTGAGCCACATATCCTTGCTGGCTCAGTGAGCCCTACCATCGGGAGGCGCAATATCACACTACCTACTGATAGTGGACTCAACTCCATTGAGTGGCGTATGAGAAAAGAGCTGACCAAGGGCAAGGTCACAGTGTTTGGGAGGAAGTTGCGCGTAAGCTTGTCATTATACAACTAGAGTTAATTAGGATGTATGACATTAAAGGTAGAGTTTAAAATCCCTGGAAAATCTTTAATTCTCAAAAATCTTCCAGGCCCACAGCAGGAATCTACTGTCCATTGACTATGACCGGAACACCAGAACAGAGAAGATCTATGATGACCACCGCAAGTTCACATTGCGTATCATCTATGATGCCCAGGGCCGGCCGGCAACCTGGTTGCCCAGCAGTAGCCTGGCTCTGGTCAATGTGAGCTATTCACCTACTGGCCGGTTGGTGGGCTTGCAGAGGGGCAGCATGAGTGAGAAAAGTGATTTTAACACATTTGGACGCATCCTGTCTCGAACCTTTGTTGATGGGAAAGTTTGGAGTTTCAGCTACCTAGACAAGGTAAGTTGTGACTTTTTTCAAATCACATCACATTTTCCTACATAGGGCTTGATAAATATGTACTAATTTTTTTTAACTTAGTTCATCCAAAAATGCAAAAGTTAATGATGACAGTTCTATCCCTTTACGCTTATTGCTCATCTTTTACTGTATTCCCTCTCTATTTTTTTTTTTGTTTTGTTTTACTCTGCAGTCCATGGTTTTGCTCCTGAAGCAGAGTCAGAAACAGTATGTCTTTGATTTTGACACAGCAGGCCGAGTCACAGCAGTCACCATGCCAAGTATGGCCAGACACACTATGGCCACCCACGTGTCTGTCGGGTACATTCGCAACACATACAATCCTCCTGAGAGCAATGCCACAGTTATTCATGACTTTCATGAGGATGGCCGTCCCCACGCCACATTCTACCTCGGAACGGGACGTCGTGTGCTCTACAAGTACGGAAAGCTGAGAAAGCTCTCTGAAGTGCTATACGATGCCACTGCTATCACTTTTGGCTACGATGAGACTACTGGAGTGCTCAAGATGGTCAACCTGCAGAGTGGAGGTTTCTCTTGCACCATCCGCTATCGCAAACTGGGCCCCCTAGTGGACAAACAGATGTATCGCTTCTCTGAAGAAGGTATGGTCAATGCTCGTTTTGACTACACCTATCATGACAACAGCTTCAGGGTGGCCAGCATAAAGCCAGTTATAGGGGAAACTCCACTACCTGTGGACCTGTACCGCTATGACGAGATATCCGGTAAGATTGAGCACTTTGGCAAGTTCGGCATCATATACTACGACATCAACCAAATCATCACTACAGCTGTCATGACGCTCAGTAAGCATTTTGATGCACATGGCCGCATCAAGGAAGTGCAATATGAGATCTTCCGCTCACTGATGTATTGGATGACGGTGCAGTATGACAGCATGGGCCGTGTTGTGAAACGCGAACTGAAGATCGGTCCGTATGCTAATACTACACAGTATCGCTATGAATATGACGGTGACGGCCAGCTCGTGGGCGTCAAAGTGGATGACTGGTCTACTTGGCGCTATAGCTATGACCTTAATGGCAATCTACATTTGCTAAACCCTGGTAACAGCGCCCGTTTACTGCCGCTACGCTATGATCTTAGAGACCGAATCACGCGGCTTGGCGATATGCAGTATCAGCTTGATGAAGATGGCATGCTTGCACAGAGGGGCTCGGACATCTTTGAATACAACTCCAAAGGGCTTCTGGAGAGAACCTATAGCCGCGCAGCAGGAGGTTGGAGCGTACGGTACCGCTATGATGGCCTGGGCCGCCGCATCTCCCGCAAAACCAGCGATGGCGAGCATCAGCAGTACTTTTATGCTGACTTAAACTACCCCACTCGGGTCACTCATGTCTACAACCACTCTAGGGCGGATATCACCTCGTTCTACTACGACCTGCAGGGCCATCTGTTTGCTATGGAGGTCAGTGGTGGTGAGGAATACTACATTGCCTCGGACAATGTCGGCACTCCACTGGCCATCTTCAGCAGCAATGGACAAATGGTCAAACAGATGCAGTACACGGCATACGGTGAGATCTACTATGACTCCAACCCGGATTTCCAGCTCATATTGGGCTTCCATGGAGGCCTTTATGATCCTCTCACCAAACTGGTGCACTTTGCCCAGAGAGACTATGATGTGCTGGCGGGACGATGGACGGAACCTGACCATACATTGTGGCCAAAGATAGGCAAAGAGCCAGCTCCGTTCAACATATATATGTTCAAGAACAATGATCCACTCAGCGATATGATTGATATTAAAAACTATGTGACAGGTAAGAGTGCGCTTGTACTTTGCATTTATAGACTGAACAGGTCTATATTGTCGTGCAGCCCTAAATTCTTAATTACTCACATTGGTATTGTTTTTCTTCCTTCATTGTTTTGCAGATGTGAAGAGTTGGCTGGTTATGTTTGGGTTCCAGCTCAGCAACATTATACCAGGGTTTCCTAGACACTCACTCTATTTTGTTGACCCTCCTTATGAAATACTTGCCAGCCTGGACTCTGATAATGCTCAGGTGAGTTTGATTTGTTTCCTATTTCAATTAAAATTATTTGTCAACATTTGTTGAGCCCTTAGATCAGACTAACTAATTGATCTGAAGTGGACTGATAGTGATCTCACATAACATAGGTGGATGATTCTTACAAAACTTGTTAAGAAAATGTCCTGGTCCTATTTTAATCAAAAGAAACAAATACAAATGTATATTTTGCATCTAGAAATCAACACATACTTTGAAGTTCATTAATCTTTTTTTAAATGGTGACTTTATTTTCATGACAGTTTAACACATTTTACGCTCCCCAATAGGGTACATATATCTGCACCAAACCGATTGGATACAGGGCCTTCGGTACTGTACATGCAGTCACGTGAATTAATACATATCTTAGCATGCGTGAAACCAATATTAAAGCAACATGTAATGAACAACACAAACAGCGCAGAACTAAAATAAAAAAAGATTGCGGAGCAACACGGGACCGCACAGAACCAAAACTTAACAGTACAGAGCACCACACGGTACACTAGAATCTCTGGATCAGATTAATGCATTTGAAGTTTATAATAGCTAGCCCGCAATTTCCCAACTGTGATGGAACTAAAAAATATATAAATATGTCTGACTTAAATAAGGCTTAGATTGAAGGCCTCCGTCTCTAAAATCTGTTGTTTGGGAGCATTATAGTTTCACAGTAAACTACAGTAAAACCGGGCCATGAGTAGTGAACAGGACGAAGGCTGTGTCAGCTGTGTTTCACTGAAGATGGGTATGTCTCAGGAAGCACATTTAACATGATGACTCTTTTGAAGTGACACCATCCACATGTGTCTTTTGAGCTTACAGTAGCAAAACATAAACAACCTGTGCAAGTTAGTCTCACCACAGCATTCAAACAGCCTTTTGCTGAAAGCTCAGACAGAGCTAAAGCGATAACGAATGCCATAGGATTATTTATTGATGCAGATATGCGACCATGCTCAGTCGTCGAGAACACAGTATTTCAGAATCTGCTTAATGAGCTTGAGCCCTTTTATAAAGCTCCTACAAGAACGCATTTCAGCAATTCTGTAGTGCCCGTTCTATATAAACAAGCAAGTGCTGTAATTGTCCATCAGGGGACATTGTCAGTGCTAACAGATCCGCATTTGAGTGATAAGAACATGTGGTTAGCTGAAAGGCAAAAGAGAGAGATATCTGCACTGTTAATGTCTAAACAAATTTTACTTATATTATTATTTATGTTTTTATACAATGTGCATATAAGAGGCTCTTAAGATTTGTATTGTAATTTTGTTGAAGAAATAGTGCAGTCAAATGAGCCTTTACAATAAGAATTGTTGCCCATCAGCCACTGTTCAAAATAAATAATTTAAAGGATTTGAAAGATCGTTTCCCCTGCTGAACCGAAACCATACCGAACTGTGACCCCAAAACCAAGCTACGTACCAAACCATGAATTTTGTATCCCTCAGTATTCATTACTATAATGCAAACAAGATGGTCATTATAATATTCTCATTACCGCAATTTGAAAAAAACAAAAACATTTTATTACAATTTGAAGTATTAATACATAATATTAGTGTTACCTTAGTATTGCCTTTAGGTTTTGCTGATTTTAGTTTATACAATTGTACAACAGCATTATTTTTCCTGTAATACAGTAAAATAAAAATAAATATTAATCTAATGAGAATCATCATTAAAAACAAAAAAAAAAACTATGGGAAAAGTGAAAGTAAAACATCTGGATGTTACAGTAATGTGAAGTATTGATTTGGAGTTAAATATGACCTGGATATTTTCTTATAAGGAGAATCACCCAGGTAGCAAATTGCTGCTGAACCAATGTCACTGACTTTTGAATTATCTAATTTTACAGCTTTTCACTGGAGTTCAGCATTCAGTGGAACGACATAACCAAGCCTTCATGGTTCTTGAGGGAAGGCTGCTCAATAAACAGCACCGTGCCAAGTGGGACAAGCCCGGCTACTGGTTTGGCACCAGCACACCCATCGTGGGCAAGGGCATGATGTTTGCTATCAGGGATGGCCATGTGTTAACAGACATATCCAGTATAGCTAGTGAAGATAGTCGCAAAATTTCACAGATTCTAAGCAATGCTATTTACTTGGAGGGGACTCATTATACCATTGATGGGCGTGACTGCCACTTCTTTGTGAAGCTTGGACTAGCAGACAGCGATCTGCTAGCACTGGGTCTTAGCAGTGGACACAAGACACTAGACAGTGGAATCAATGTGACGATCAGTGGACGCTCACGCTGGGGTGTCACTCTAGAGATCCATGCTTCAAAACTAACCTACAGTGTACGATATGGGCTATCAGCAGAGGTTCTGGAAAAGGAGCGAAGCCGCATATTGGAGCAGGCCCACCAGAGGGCGCTATCTGGAGCCTGGGCTAGAGAGCAGCACCAAATACGTGAAGGCAGGGAAGGAGGTCGCATATGGGCTGACAATGAAAAGCAGCAGTTGTTAGCCATGGGTAAGGTACCAGGCTACGAAGGCTACTATGTGCTACCGGTGGAGCAGTACCCTGAACTGGCAGACAGCAGCACAAACATCCAGTTCCTCAAACAGAACGAGATGGGCAAGAGGTAACAGAGTTCTGACTTTTTCTGATAACACGCCATCTCCTACAGAGAGAAGCAATATAGAGCATGCTGCAGAGACGTTTCCCAAATGGAGAAATTACAGCCAGCAGCAAGGACACTATGACTCAAAGCACTTGTAAGTCCTTGTGACACAAGGCAAACAATGATTTTGTAGTGACATTTTGACTTTATAGAAAGTGGTGAGTATTTTTTAGTGATTTCAGACTTGCTGATGTTTGTGATGGCAGTGTGATGGCTCACTGCTTTAGTTTTTCATACATTTAAAATCACACCACAGCAGTTTATCGCTCTTTCTCAGGCCACTAAAAACAATAATAATGCCCATTAAATCAGCCATCACCTGCTCTTATATGTGTTTGTAAAGCTACTATGAATCCCCTTTAGGAACTTATTCAGTGTCTCTAAAAATTTCAGTCTCTCATTCCACTTGAATTTACTCAGTGGACATGGTGATCTTTCAGCTATGTACTGTATAAGAATTCAATGGCAGCATGCAAGGCTGAGCTATTCTAAATAGCCATTTGTTGGACCTCAGCATCGTGGTTCTGATTGTGAGCCACTCACACCATCTGTCCTTTTCTGTTCACAATATACTGTACGACAATCACAGGGGCTGTTCACAAAGAGAAACACTGATCAATAAACTTTACATTAGCCAAACTTTTTGTATAATAGGTAGAGAGAGAGATTATTGTCTTTTTTTCTTTAAATTTTCTTTCAACTTGCAAGTGATAACAGATGAAATAGTAATATATATATTGTTTGTCTTTTAAAACTGTGAAACAAACCACACATGTAAAATATTCTCATTAACACAACAGTTGGACTGTATTAAGTACATAATCAAGTACGTATATTTATTTTGAGGAAGTGGCTTCATTGTGACATTCTGTGAAAATCCATTGCGAGACTCATCTCAAAGGTCATGTTGTATTTGAATATTATGAAAACAAAAGCAGTCATTGACTTCCCATTTTTGTTTGTTTTTATTTTTTTGTTAATTTATTTTCTTGGTGTAGAATCTCTTCTGACTGTGGTAAGTCAGTGTGGATATTAGCTTCAAGTGAGAGTGTGGATGGGGGTTCTTTGAAATTAAATGGAAATAAAACATTTGCATTTGTAATTTTTGAACAGGAGTGACAACAAAATGCTTGTTTTCCATTAGTGAAATAGGAGACTTTAAGAGGCGCTCTTTATATACTCATAATTTGTGGTTCAAAATAGGAGGTTATAGCTAAATAATTATTATCAGTATTGGAACACTTAACAATAAGGTTTCATTCATTACAATTAATTAATGTATTGTGTATCATGAACAAAGAATTTATAATATTTTTTTACAGTGTTATTTAAGATTTAATGTTAGTTAATTAAAATACAATTGTTCAGGTTAGTTCATAGTGCATTTACTAATGTTGACAAATGTAACTTTTGATTTTAAAAATGTAATCGTATATGCAGAAATCAACATTAACTAAGATTAATAAACACTGTAAATGGTTAATTGTTAGTTCATGTTAACTCATGTTAACAAATGAAACCTTGTTGTGAAGTGGTACCACTATTATTTTATCTAAAAAACTGCCAGTTTGTCATAGTCAACCTTAATCCCAGCAAATCATTTTGTCAAATATCTGCTTCCCCTCAACAAATATAATCAAGGCTGGTAAATAGAAATGTTAACTAGTGGCATGTGTCGCTGTTACTACTGCCCACAATCATAGGAATTTGAAAAACTTCTATTGAAGCAGGGACCTGAGCCGTGTCTGAGGACCAGAAAAGTAACTTGGGCGTGGCTCTTTTGACTGGCGCCAGCAACCACCTTACAACCTCTTAACAACCAAGACTACCCTAGCAACCGAATAGCAACATGCTAAAAAAAAAACACTCCAAACACATTGGCGATCATAGTGTTTTTTTTTTTATCATGGATTTTATAAAAGCACCTACATTAATTCTTCTGTTAAAACGTGTGTATATTTGATCTGTAAAGTTGTTTAAATCATCGTTTTTATGGTGGATTTAGGGTTTATGGCATTACACCATAATGGCAATCAAGTTGTAAAATTGGATATAACTTTACACAGAAAAGGTTAGAAAGTGATTGTATCGCTCTAAAATCATGTTAACGTGCATATTGTTTACATCCCTCATGGCTTACTGAAACAGTCAATATTTGCATGTTTATGGATTGGCCCTGTTCACTTTCATGCGCTTCACTATACACCAGATTTTTGTATTATTATTATTTATATATTTGTTTTAATAAAAAGTCTCAATTTAATTTTGTGGTAATCAACATTATGCCACAAATGCTGTGGATTAAGCTCAACTAGTATAGAATCTGGAACATTCCTTCAGCGCCTTTCCTTTATCGCATCTTAATGATTGAAACATAAACTGATCGGCACACCAGGTTTTGCATTGCATGCAAATGCTGTTTTTTCATATTATCCAATATGCGCAACGTCTTGATGTCAAAAGCAGAGAATAATTTTATGATTTCCACTCTTATGTAGACGTGGTTTTCTTGAGTTATAATATTGTTTGGTAGTTATCGGTTAATTTTTTGTAATGAAAATGTTAACTGAGGAGGAATTAAAAAATTATTTATATAAAGGTTAATCCTAATTTTTCATGCAGAAATCTAAATTCCCAATGCTTAATCAAAATAGATTTTTTTCCTTGTAATTCTGTACTAAAGAAAATTGCACTAGCTAGCCCACTCTTTTGTCACCATAAAAATAGTCTATATCTTTAATTCTGTCTACAATGTGCTGACTCTGCACAGGCTCATTCCATTACACTGTGAGAATGTGTTTGCACAGGGAACACTTGCACTATTCTTCCTTTAACAGAATTGTGCTTAAAATGCCACAAGAGTCAAAACAGTAGATTTTCTGTGGCCAATGACAGTCAGATAAGTAGAAAGTGAAGATATTGTGGAGCATCTATTTTTCATGAAGAACACAGATTTCAAATGTGAAACATATAGTATCTATTTTCAGAGTGATAATTATACACACACACACACACACACACACACACACGTATATATATGACTTTTCATGCATTTTTACTCCTAACTGATGCTAACTGGGCCAGCAATTACACTACTGTAGCTGTCACCATAGATTCCATCCACTTCTCGCGCTATTTTGTTATCGACAAAGTGAAAATACGTAAAATGTTTTTGAGAAATGTGTGGTCTTCTGCCTGTTTCCATTCAAATTGCCTTTTATCGATCAAATTGGTGTGCGCAATGACGTCATGCCTTAAAATAAAAATGTATGCCATACAGAAATGTGTGTTTATCGCTATCAGGGTTTGCATACATTCCTGATATTCAACAGGCATTTTGAGCAACCATCTAATCTAAAGCATAGTGTTAAAAAAAAAAAAAAACACAAGCCTTTCTCCTAGCCACTTTTTCTGCCATCTTAGTTCCAAAAGTATATTTTCCAAATTATTTTTCCATAGACATTTCTTAAAATTATATATATAAAAACAGTTATAAGCTATGAAAGAAATTTCATTTCAAGCTAAAACATTGTTTTCAATACTGTGAACTTTACGGCTTTACTGAGGGAATTAACTAACATAGTAACATCACACGAATCATTGCAATTTACTTAATGGAATTGAAGACAATGTAAAACATAAAAAGTTGTTGGTTATTGTCCAGGCACAACTCACCACGTGCCCCACAAAGAGCGAGAACCACACATTGTAGTAACCATTAGGAGTTTATCCCACGTGACCCTAGCAACCTGGCCAATTTGGTTGCTTAGGAGACCTGGCTGGAGTCACTCAGCATGCCCTGGATTTGAACTCGCGACTCCAGGGGTGGTAGTCAGCATCAATACTCTTAAAAATGATGGCTGTGCACACCTAATTTTAGGACTTGTAAATTTGCATCCAAGACTGATGGATCATTTAACGCTAAAAGTAGCTCTTAAACCTCATCAAGAGCACTTCTTAATCTTTAAATGAATCCCAAACGCTCTGAATCATGGCTGCTGTCGTCAATCCACATTGCAATGGAGTCAATGTATTGTATACAATCTATAAGTATTATGATGACATTGCCTTTTTCAAAATCGCTTTTAAATGTATAGTCTATTATTGCAAAGGTTGTTGTGGATGCAATTACCTAAACAAAGCAACCCAATTACAGGGTTTGAGCAATATATTAAAATACCTGGACATTCATGAAGTTCATGAGGCCAACATGGGATAAATCTAGATTCATATTGTATATCAAACGATATGGGGAAAAATCAAAAATAACAATATATATATATATATATATATATATATATATATATATACACACACACACACACACACATACACACAATTTGCTGTGTATAATTACGATTACACAGAATAATAAACCAATTAACTGGTAGATGTACCGATGTTTCTCACAATTTTCAATATTTCACAAAATCAAAGAAAATGCCACATTATAAAGACATATTTGTTCCCAAGCTTCCCTTTTTGCTTTAACGGTGATACCGTTTCCAATTTTTCCAATAATGTTGTATTTCTATGTAAGCGTTGCAAGAGGCAACACTCTTGCTTTAGTGTGGGTTCTGTGTTATCCATAGCATAGCTAATTCGCACTTGTAGACTTTTTAAAAGCCAGTTTAGAAATAAATAAATACATTCAATAGTAATATGCACATCCCGCTGTCTAAATATTTGCCTACAAATATTGGTTTCCTGTCTTGATGTCTCCAGCGATTTATGAGAGTGTTCATTAAACATCATCCATGGCCTCAAGGTCTGCCTTTTGGTAAACTTGCTCTTAAGTGGCGGTCACACTAGGCATTAAGCATGCAAAATGGTTTCTGCTGCGTTCAACTTCACTTTTAACATCCACTTACTGACTCCCCGAAGCACTTCCCATCGGGAAAATCCCCTCCGTCATTTTGGAAGTCCATTCCACTTCAGTGAGTCAGGGACGTTTCTGTTGACAGACCCTCAACCTCTTGATTTTGACAGAAGGAGCGAGTCTACACTGATGTAAGCTTCAGGCAGCTCGATATCCCACAACGCAACTCGATTGTGATGTGACCGCAGATTGCACTTCATAAATCCCACACCCAAAGAACTCTAATGTATGATGGAAGTGAAGTTAGGTCAATTATACGATGGCCGACAGAGCTCAACGTGCTGCAACCTAAAGAAGACGCATGCAAATAGAAAAAAACGCATGCAAATAAAAAAAAACATCTTCATCAGTTTCACAACACACGTGTGCTCCAAATACTCACAACACAACAAAATACAGAAACGCACTGCAAAAGCTCACAACACAACCAAATACAGAAACGCGCTGCAAAACTTCACAACACAACCAAATACAGAAACGCGCTGCAAAAGCTCACAACACAACCAAATACAGAAACGCGCTGCAAAACTTCACAACACAACCAAATACAGAAACGCGCTGCAAGTAATACAGACCACAACGGAAATGTTTCCGGGGAACCAAATAAGTGAGGAACCCGGCTGGGACGTGCTTATTGCACGTGAGCATCCCTATGCCCTACTCCCTTCGAAGGGCAGACGGCAGAGCTCTTCAAGTGGGACTTTGGAGTGAACATGACACTAGTGTGCCATTTATGTAGCCGTTTGGAAGGCACTTGATGAAGGGAGCAATGAAAGACAACTTCCAACATAATTATTTTCACCTGGGATGTTCCCATGACAACGCAGCACATTGTCCATCAGCTGAATAGCTGTTCTGAGGACAGAAATATAATGCTGTTAACATAACGGTTGCAAATAAATTTATTTTTACTTTACAAAAAAACTGTTAAAATATGCGTTTTATATATCCGTTATATATCTGTGTCATTGTCTCAACTTTAAAACATTGGACCCTACATTACCTACACTTATTATGAAACTTTTCTTTATGAACATTTAAACATAACATGAAACAATTTGTATAGTGTAACTCAGAGCCATGGAGAGAATGGCTCTGGTGTAACTGATGTAAAGACTAATATCTTTCCTTCATGTTCTTCTTCTCTATCTTTTTCATTTATTTTAGTTTTCAGCTCATTGTTCTTTTCTCATTTCTGATGACATTGAACATATTAATACATTTTGTATATTCTATACAAGTTGTATGTCATAAAAAATAATCTCTGTATGTTTTGCGGGAAAAAAAAGTTAAAATAAATAAAATAAAATAAAGTAGAATTTTGAGCTGTAAGCAAAGAGTAGAAGAACTATAAAAAAGTATAATATTACAATATAATATTATAATATTATTTCTATATACAATATATTACAATATTATTTTAATATTATAGTTTATTTATAAAAAAAATATATATAGGCTTTCACTTCTTGTCATTATCAGTTCTTTGCAATAAGCACGTCCCAGCCGGGTTCGTAACTTATTTGGTTCCCCCGGAAACATTTCCGTTGTGGTCTGTGTTTCTTGCAGCGCGTTTCTGTATTTGGTTGTGTTGTGAGTATTTGGAGCACACGTGTGCTGTGAAACTGATGAAGATGTTTTCTTAATTTGCTGGTGTTTTTTTTTTCTATTTGCATGCGTTTTTTTCTTTTTGCATGCGTTTTTTTCTATTTGCATGCGTCTTCTTTAGGTTGCAGCACGTTGAGCTCTCTCGGCCACCGTACTATTAAGCCGTTTATAAAAGTTATGAGATTTAACATCATAATACTTGTGTTTATCACACAGTTATAGCCTCTGTGTTAATTGTCATGTTAACATTTTCGTAGAAAATGGCAGAAACTTTAGCTAGGAACTCATAGAACTCAGACTAAATGTATTTAAAAGGAGCATAGAAGATTTATTCTTAGAAAAAAATCTATTATTTTATTAACAGAAACATTATTCCTTGATTGACGTTTTGGCACATATTTCATTAAGACTTAATGACTTCATAAAGACTACATTCATAGAATGTCCAAGGCCATATTTTATTATCAAATTTGGTCTATGCTCAAGTAATATTTGAATTTCTGTATACATTAATAAAGAGATCACATTATTTTCTGAGACAAAAAATTAAAACTTGGTTTAATATTCTTATACAAATAAGATCAATGCAATCAGCTTTAAATATCTCTTAGTGCATATCATGCCCATCATCCAAGATGAGCTACTGACACTAAAACAAAACCACATTTTTCAGTAGTCATACATAAAGATTGAAATGTGGAGTGAAATATTGTTACAAATTAAGGCTCACAGTGGTTTCATATTATTGGTATTCTAGGTCAACATGTCCCAGAGACAGCAGCAACACAGAGCAGTCCAACATGCAGTTAGACACGCCTGCTCCCCAGAATCATCACGTCTCCCCTGCTCCACCACATACACTGCAGACAAACACAAACAAACAACAGCTCAGAATCTGAAAAGACCCAGAATGCTTCTCTCAATATAAATCTCATCTTTTGACATTTTAAACAAATAAATGTCTGTGGTTTCCTAATTACTATAACTATGGGTCAATGACTAATAAGGTTCTCCAAGATTATAAAAATTAGATTTAAAAAAAGAAATATATATAGTTTAAAACACATGTGCATTTTAGCCCCAAAAGGTGATAGGCTACCATTTTCTACAAAATCTAATTGGATGACTTTATAAAGTGTCAAGTGGCACAACCATAAAGTCGAAAGTAAAAATACTACGGTGTACCTAACAAATAAATTATAATAATTCAGGAAATAAAAACATGCTCATGATAGAAGAGGTGTGTTAAATTAATTTTTTGTATGATCTGAATATCAATAAGGATAGATTCAGACAAAAAAAAAAGTCAGTCACATGTCATTGACTCCTATACCAGAGCAGTGAAGAAAATGCTATTACAGAAATACAGACTTAAATAAGACCTACTTTATACAATTGCAACATAAACAAGGTGTAGACTTTGTTAAATGAATATTCAAAACACATGACACTTATTTTACTTAATGAAAACTTAACTGAATATTGAATTGAAACATAATTAAAAGATAAGCAGGTCCCAGCAGCTTAAACAATTTAATTACGTAATTTAAACAGTTGAAAAAACATACTGTGACCCCTTGGCCCCAAATTCCAATTAAATCTATCTGTTGGACGTTTCTGTGAACAATGAAGTGCACCAAAAAAACCATGAGAAATTAGAAGTGGGTGGATGTTTCTACGAACCGTGGTTCTCTTTTGTGGTCAAAAGTTGAGTAAATCTGTTTTCCTCACTCAGACAGCCTTTCTGTTACAACAGAGTGATTTAAAAAGTGAGCCATTAAATGCATAAATGAGGCTAATACCTGTATTTTTCGGAGGTTCGCCATACACTGGGCCTCCATATTGAGGTTGAGGGTATCCCTGATACCCTGGCTGGACTGGGTATGGTCCAGGAGGGTAGTTTGGGTAACCAGGGTTGGGCTGGTCAGTCTGGGCTGGATATCCTTGGTATCCCTGTACAGGGTATCCTTGTGGTGGGAATCCTTGAGCAGGGTATCCTGGAGCCGTGGGGCCATGCCCTGTGTACGGTGGAGGCTGCTCGTAATTCATCTACACACTGGAGGTGAGCAGGCTACCTACGAAGAAGTAAATACTATGCTAAAACGTGCTCAAAAAAACAACTATTTCCTGTTGTAGATTTTCTCTTCCAGAGAAAAATAAGTGAGATCACTTCACCTTGTGAATTTTTTTTTTAACAAAAGGCTAATTCCTTCTCTGTCCCTTTCTTCTGCTGAAAATTTTGCTTTCAGAGGCTGTATATGGAGCTATGATGAAAATAAGATGCATTTCAAACTGTTCCAAGACCAGTGAAGACAGACAGCACACTGGCCTCAAGTCATTCTCTAACATCTGGTCAAAAGTCCAGTTTCATGCTGCAGATGATGTTTGGACCACTCAACATGTTTGGCAGACATGTGACAATGATAATCAGAATTGATTGCATTCAGAATTTTATAATGCAAAATTTTATTTTAGCACGGTTGGCAGTGATTTGATAATGCTGGCCATTCATTTTAATCAGAATTCTAAATTCAGCTTTATAGAATTTCTGCTGTAACATCTATGTCAGGAGGTTAAGTTTAACATCACAGCTAATGCAATCACTGGTAGCTAGCTGGAAACTCTCAGAGAAGATCAGGAGACTCGGATAAATCGCTAGAATGTGCGGTCGCACTGCAGTCATCAAGTCTGACTTTAAATAACAATATATGCCTCTCTAATGGCATTCAGGGGACAGTATTTCAGATGTTGATAAAGCCTTTCAGGTGAAACAAAACATCTAATGAGTGAAGACTCTGAATTCAACAAGCCCTAATCCAATTTACATAACTGTATCATCCAAATAGATTGAGACATTAACACTTTGGCATTGCAGTCCCACTTGACTCAGAAAGTGATTGAATCATAAGCAATGTTAGCCAACTAAATGTGACTGAACCATAAAGAACCATCACAGACAAAAACAGGATCATCAGCCAACTAACAAAGGACAATGCATCAATGTTAACTTCTGCTATTAATTTAGGATGGACGTCAAAGAAAAAGGTCATTAATCTTACAGTTCATACAAAATGTTGTTTAAACACTGGCCATTAACACTTATTTGTGGAGTTTTGTGTTCCTTGCCACAGTCGTTCTAAATACAATTATTTAATTTTTACACAAAATTTACAATCATATTTAATCAAACTACACAATGATAAGACTTTGTAGATATTACAGTTTAATTTTTTGTTAATGCCTATCATATGTAAAGCTGCTTTGAACCTATGCATGTTGTGAAAAGCGCTATACAAATAAAAATGACGACTCGACACTTGAGAATTTAAGTTACAATACCTGAAATCTTAGTGTTCCACCTATTGTTTTGGCCTAAAGATTTACTTCCTAAATATGTACAAGCTGCACTCCCTGTGACACCGAATACATTAGTCTTATGGAAATTGCATAAGCAGTAATGAGAATCAGGCGACTGATAATGATGTGATTCATTCGTAACAATAAGTTGATTGTTCACCTGCTTTAGACAAAGGTCAGTATATTGTTTTACCCCCGCAAATACATGTGCGACACACATTATAAAAAACACACAGAAGTCTAAAATATATTTGAACAAAGCAGTGTATTCGCTATCAAACGAGACCAAGTAATGTCTATAACTAAAGACATAATTAATACATTTTTATAGAAATGTAAAACATCACAGGGAGTGGTTTTTTTACCTTTCGATGGAGAACACGAGTTCTGTTTTAAGCGAATTCCAGTGACACTTGTCTATCCGTTTGGATGTTATCATTTAATGTTAAAATATATATATATATATATATTTCGCCGCTGAAGTCAACCGTCAACCATTCAGGCTACAAGCACGAATAAAAAACGCTCGATTGGGGTAATGATGTCATAGACAGCGGTGCGCTCGCGCTCATATGAGCTGACTCACTGGTACCGGCTGACCGCTACAGAGCAGCGCGTGCAGATGATCACGCCCCTTTCATTACACGTCATCGGGAACAACATACACAGTGTCATAAAGATTATGAAACTTGTTCATGGATGTTTCACTTGGACTGTAATCGGCTAATCATTAATATATTATTTCCCCTTATACCTGTTCATTTCTTTAAATGGGCGTCAATCTAAACCAGTGATTGGACTGACAAGTCATATACACTATATTAATAGGTCTATTCAAATGTTTAACAGTTAAACAAAAAGGATTATCATCATAACAGAGTTTATATATCGATAGGAAACATTTATAGAATTGCAGTTGGCACAGTAGTAATGAGGTTAGATAAGGTTACAATGGGGCTAATAGTTAGTTACGTTGATATTAATTATACTGAGATGTTATGACAGCCAACTACTGCACAAGTTGAGCTTGAAATAAATTTTTACTCCAAGAAACACTTAAATAGTTGTTGTTCTCTTCATAAATGTTGGTACCCATTCACTTGCAATGAATGGACCAATAAAGCAGAGATATTCTTCATTTGTGTTCAGCAGGGTAAATGATGAGAGAAATTTAATTTTTGTGTTAACAATTCCTTTAAGCCTTTAGACTTTTGTACCCGACTGTTTTAGTTATATCAAATACGATCTAGATATTGTGCTTTGAAAACATACTGATCACATCGACTCCATTGTGAAAAAGGCCCAGCAGAGGTTGTACTTCCTTCGCCAGCTGAGGAAGTTCCACCTGCCACAGGCACTGCTGAAACAGATCTACTCAGCAGTCATTGAGTCTGTCCTCTGCACTTCAATAACTGTCTGGTTTGGTGCAGTTACGAAATCAGACATCAGAAAATTACTAAGGACAGTTCGGTCTGCTGAGAGGATTATTGGTTGCCCCCTGCCCCCCCCCCCCCCTTCAAGAACTATACACTTCCAGAGTGAGGAAAAAGGCTGGTAAAATCACTCTGGACCCCACTCACCCAGCCCACTACCTTTTTGAACTGTTGCCTTCTGGCCGGCGCTTCAGAGCTCTGAACACCAGAACCGTCAGACACAGGAACAGATTTTTCCCTCAGGCTATCCATCTCATGAACAATTAAATTGCCCCATTGAGCAATAATTATGTGCAATACACAGTTAAATCTATTTATATTATCCAACATATCCACTTCTGCCATTACATACATTGCTCTGTACATAATTAACTGTTTTTTGTTCTTTATATAACAGATTGTAATAGATTTGCACTACGTGTGTGTATGTGGGTATGTATGAAGGTGAGTGTATGTATGTATATGTATAACTATTTATATTGTATTCTTTTTTGTTTTTTGTTTTAATTACCTATGTCTTGCTGCTGTTTTTGGTATTGTTTGTATTGTTGTACACTGGAAGCTTCTGTCACCAAGACAAATTCCTTGCATGTGTAAGCATACTTGGCAATAAAGCTGATTCTGATGATGTTATAACCCGCAATGATACTTCTAAATCTTTTTAGCCTTATCTATATTCAAATAACAATATTGCTACATAAACTATCCTGTTTATTATATATAGCTATATTTAAAGCCAAAAAAGAGAGGCTATATTTTAACTTCTAAATTTTTATTTATAGTGCATTCTCTTTTCCTCAAGTAAAATGTATTTTAAAGAGAGAACAGAAACTGAGAATATCTTCTGTTACTTGATCATACATTCATGTCTTCAACTTCATGTTTAAATGTAAATTGTTTACTGAAAGTGAAGAAATACATTTTCAAATAAGGAAAGAAGCAAAACGTACAAATGTGGCTTGAGGACCGATTCGGTAACCCACAGTGCAATTCGCACAAAACATATAATGATAAATAAATCTTGTCTATAATAAATGTTTGCTTGAACATCAAACAAAGCTGCTGAACATGTAACGAGTGGCCCTTTTTAATTTCAGGAGTGTGAAATAATATAAATTCTGAACATGTAAAGATTGTGGCCCTGTTTTGTTTCTGAGGTGTGGGATATCCTTGTTGCCTCAGTGAAAGACTGTCTGCCTCCATCGTTTGTCATGCTGGAAGGGCCAGAGGCTGTCTAAAGGCAGTTTTGAAAGGGGTGGGGTCAACACTTAGGGCCAAGGAGCGCCAAACGAGAGCACTCTAAATGAGCATTTTGTGGCCTCTGAGCCCCTGCTCCAGCAGCCTCTGTCATCTACACACACATACACACAAACAGATTAATGACCAAGACCAAGATAAATAACAAAAATTATGACAGTTACATTTAGAAAGTTATTCACCTCTGGTATACCATACAAGGCTGTACTGGGAAGAGAAATCGGCCTTGCATTATATATGGCAACTGGCCGTTTTGTGGTCCGTTCTGCATAACACGGCGACTAATTGTTGCTTATCGCGATATAGAGAACCGCTCGGTTCTCCCGATGGCCATTACGCCCCTAATCGGCCCAAAAGTGCGTCGGCCCACCGGGAAAATGCCTGTATGCCGGATTACCAGTCCAGCCCTGATACCATACTATACTAATTATATACAGTATGCATACATAAACAAACTAAAGGGGACTTGTTTATTTGAACAGCTATCATCTGTATGTGGATATATGCAAGGGTAAAGAAAAATGCAGACTAAACAGACTGTTCAAAGAACAGAGGATTTGATGATGTTACCTTTTCGTCCTTAGTTTTTTGTTTACTCACTGATACTAGATGTCTGCTAGGTAGGTTGAAAGCGTCTGCTATTGCACAAGCCATATCATATTTGGTCATCTTCTCTTTGTCAAAGTAATGGAAGATTCCATGTAATGATGGTCCTGAGGGCAACATAAACATGCTGTAGTGAAAGATTGAGCTATGAGCACAGAATCTGTGCCTGCAGAATTCCATAGAATTTCAATTATTCACAAAGGTCTACATGTTCTCTGCCCCATGCTACTTGGTTTCTAATATTTTGACTAATCTGATAATTATATCAGTGACATTTCATGAAATGCATCATATTTAAATCTATTCTGTAGGCTTTCCACAGATTTTATTCTACAGTCAGCAGAGAAATCATGTGGACCTACATGAAATAGTAAAATTCAAAGTCCTATATACACCAAAGGTCTCACCTGAAGGGCCTTCTCGGCCATGCTCTGACAGACACGTGCTACATCCTTGGTGTAGGTGGGGAAGCTTTGTTGACAGTGGTCTATTGTGCAACTCTCAGCTCCCTCCTGAACACGGCCCCAAAATACTGTCAATGCACTCTCTTCAACCCTCTCCACCTCTCCATAAAGAATGGGCACTCACAGTATAGCTGCACCTGGAAAGAGCAAATGTGAAGAATGTTATTGAAGGGCACATATATTTACATAATCCAAATTGTATGTATGTGTCACCTCAAATTAAAGTAATAGTAGTTAAATTAAAATAAAATATAATGACACACAATAAGTGTTTTAATAAACCTGAGTTAGATTGACTTCAAAGCAATTTAAGTACCATTTGTTTTATCTACTGTCAGTGAATGACCATTCTAAAGTTCAATGGCATGCAATAGAAGTACTCTGCCCTACAAAAGCAAAAGTACTGTTACATCATCTTCAACAGCGAAGAACTTAGGTGTTATATTTGATACCAACCTGTCCTTTGAAAATCAAATTACAAATGTTTGTAGAACAGCATTCTTCCACCTAAGAAATATTGCTAAATTAAGGCATATGCTCTCTGTTGCTGATGCCGAAAAAACGAATTAATGCGTTCATGACCTCAAGACTAGATTATTGTAATGCATTACTGGGAGGATGTCCAGCAAGATCAATAAATAAACTTCAATTGGTTCAAAATGTAGCAGCCAGAGTGCTAGCGAGAACCAAGAAATATGATCATATTAGCCCCATTTTATCATCGTTACATTGGCTACCTGTTAAATTCCGTATTGATTTTAAAATTCTGTTAAATACGTACAAAGCTTTGAATGGTCTAGCTCCGCAGTACTTAAGTGATCTTCTACCACGCTATATTCCAACACGTTCATTAAGATCGCAAAATTCTGGCCTATTACTAGTTCCTAGAATATCAAAATCCACTAAAGGAGGAAGGTCCTTTTCATATTTGGGTCCTAAACTATGGAATAGTCTCCCAAACACTATTCGGGATGCAGACACACTCTCTCAGTTTAAGTCTAGACTAAAGACTCATCTATTTAGCCAGGCATACACCTCATTTATCCTCCAACCCACAATTAGGCTGCTTTAATTGGGTCTGCCGGAACCAGGAACCAGAAACCAGAAACATTGATCATGATCTATAACGCTGCAATAAATTAAATGGCATCTACGCTTACATCTTTTTATTTGTTTCCCTGTCTCAACCTGGGGACTCCTATCCTGAGGTCACCAGAACCGGCTGGATCCAGCACCATTCCTGCTTCATGTTGGACTCCACTGCTACATGTTGCAGAATGATGATTACTAAATGCAGCCGGTGCCAGCCAAACATCACTTCAATCTATTATGACGGACTTCAGAGGATGAAATGATGCCAACTCCAACCTGCATCACCTCGGTCTATTTATGGATTACGATCTTGAAATGAAATGCTTAGACTAACTACTGCCAACAAAAGCCTTCATCAGCCAATTAACAAGGACAATTGCATCTAGGTGAACTTCTGCAATTAATCAAGATGGACTTCAAAGACTTTGGTCATTAATCTTACAGTTCAAACACAATCGATGTTTAATCACTGACCCTTAACACTTAGTTTAATAATTTTAAACCATGATTTTACCTATACATAATTAATATTTACATTACATTCATAATGTTAGCCAGAGGGGAACTGGCCGCCACAGTGAGTCTGGTTTCTCCCAAGGTTATTTTTCTCCATTAATCTACATCTTATGGAGTTTTGCGTTCCTTGCCACAGTCGCCTACAGCTTGCTCACTGGGGTTATTAATACAATTATCATTTAATTATTTTTAAACACTATTAAAAATCTTATTTTATCTAAATTACACAATGATGATTAATCGACTTTATAGACATTACAGTTTTATCGTCTGTTAATGCTGATATTCTGTAAAGCTGCTTTGAAACTATGTGTGTTGTGAAAGGCGCTATACAAATAAAATTGACTTGACATGACTACACCATGAAAAAACAGAGAAAAAGTTTTTTGATTGTCTGATCAAATGTGTTGTATACATTGTCATGCACTTATTGAATATATACATAAGTCTGAGCATAGTTGAACCAAAGCTGTCACTTTTTAACAAACCTTTTGTTTCCAAGGACCCCCAAATATGATACGTCAGCTACATATTTTCATGCATAAATATACTGTGGCAGGGCCGGGTTGTCATCCTACACACCCGGTCACGTATAGGGCTAATTATGCCTCCGGGATAAAGGTCGACTGCAGGGGATCGTGCGGGAGAGAGAGATCGTTTATGGACATGTCCATCATGTGTGTGTGTGTGTGTGTGTTTATGTTTATGTTGTCTTTTAAGTTTATCATTAAAACTATCATTTATATCGTCAAGCCGGTTCTCGCCTCCTCCTTTCCATTGATCCCTTTACACTGGTGGCGAAAACCCGGGAAGGAGGAGGGATACGCCGTAGTAGAGTTCTCGCCACTACCGTCCACACCAACGAAGCAGCCGCGGCCATCTGCCGGGGGACGAGGAGCCCAGCCGCCTGAAAGAGGACAATGGCCGCCGACCGCGAGGGGAGAAGGGGCTCCTAACCGACCGCCTGGAGCGGTCAGGCCCGCTGCCAGGGGCGCAGGAGTCGCCTACCGGCCGCTGAGACACGGCGGGGTTTAAGACCGCCGACCGCGAGCGGGGAGGGGCTCACTGGCGACCTCCTGGAGAGGGAGAACCGCTGCCAGGGGCGGGGGAGACCCCTTCTGTTCCCCGAGAACGCGGTGGGGCATTCCATCCGCCAGGGGCTGGAGGACTGCCTCTGATCCGCCCGGAGAAGCACGGCTGTCGTCCGATAGAGGGTGGAGGAGTGGCCAAGGAACAAGCTGCGGCGTATCGGAGAACTGGCGAGTAAGAGTTTTTTTTTTTTCATCTCTCTCTTCTCTCTCTCACTGTCGCTCTGCATTGGCCTTTTCCCTCTTTTAAATTTTACAGTTTTTTGGGGGGGTACTACACCGTTACAGGAAGTACCCCCCCATTTGAATGATTTCTGTTTTCCTCCCCTTGTCCCCTCCCTCGTCCAGGTAGATGGGGATGACCTGCCGGCAGACTAGACGTAAAGCACGCCCTCCCCCAGGGAAAGAGGGCGGGGGGATGTACGTCAGGCCGGGGGCTTCCCAGCCTGAGAGAACGAGGGAGGAATGTGGCAGGGCGGAGGGCGGGGCCGGGTCATGATCCTACACACCCGGTCCCGTATTAGGCTAATTATGCATCCGGGATAAAGGTTGACTGCAGGGGATCGTGCGGGAGAGAGAGATCGTTTACGGACATGTCCGTCATGTGTGTTTATGTTGCCTTTAAGTTTATCATTAAAACTATTATTTATATCGTCAAGCCGGTTCTCGCCTCCTCCTTTCCATTGATCCCTTTACATATACATTTTTAATAAGAATAATAAGAATTTTATAAAGACAATATTTTGTTAAATTAAATAATTTTAAGAATGCATTTTTAAATAATTGATGTAATATTGTACTAAAGCTAAAATTAATTATTTAAATATTACCTGGAAAATGTTTCCTTTGTATTAAGTTGATAACACATGTATTTTCTGCCCACTTTTAGACCATTGTTATAATGCAATAAGAAACATTTAAAAAATGTTTAATCACTGTGTTTTGCCTTTGCACAACAGTATTCTTAGCAGCAAAAAGAACAGAACATCACATAAAATAATTAAAACTTGTGTGTGTTATATCATCTCACTTGAGACCAAAAGCTTGACATAAACTTGTATAGTTTTGTAATAAGAACAAACTAACAGTTCAGATTTTCATTGTGGCTAAAATGTTGACCATACCTGGGCAGTGTATGATTATCTCCCTCTCACCCTCCAGCTTAGATTTCCCATACAAATTCAAAGGTTTGGGGAGTATCATTTTCTCCATAGGGGGGGATTAAGTCCATCAAAAATGTAAATGTGCTGATGTAGATGAGTAAAATGACCTCTGTAGTATCGTAATAATAGAAAACGTTGATGATTCTTGATTCTATTGTTTGCTTTACCCAACAGATATATGCTGTTTTATAAACCTGCTTCTTTGGCCAGTGTAGCGCATGCATGTACATTCAAGTTCATGGCTTCAGTATGACGTTCCACAACACCTGGCCTCCTCTCAACAGTGCACAATAACATGAGGCTGAAGTTAACAACATGGGAGGGAAAAAAAAACAGCTGTGTTACTTTTGACACATCAAGGAACAAAGTTTACATGTATTTAGTATATGCTGGTGGTGGCAAAGTTAGATAGTAGTAAAACAGAATTTGATATTACTAGTTGTATTAAGATACTAAACTTATCACCTGAAAGCTTTGAATGACCCCTCACACTGCATCTTCATCCAGGAGATTACAATTCAGGAAACAAGGTCGGGCCCGGTTGAAGTGACACCACCAGTCATTGTTCTTGAACTCTTTGTAAATAGCACACCCAAGTAGCCGTCGCACCTGTCACAAGCACACGCTGGTATGGCTTGTAATCCTCATCCTAGATGACAGATCAAAAGGTCATGACAAAGTGAATTTCATAGTGATTCCATAACTATTCATAATTACAGAAAAACAGATCCATTGAAAATGCATAACATATTTTTGGATTATGGTAATCTGGGTCACCCCAACAGTTCAGACAAACAAATAAGACCTGGATAACATGAAAATATAGAGTTAAACTGTCCCACATTACCCTAATTTACACTACATATAATTTGCATATGACTGTTGTATCTCTCCTCCTAAGTGGCAGTCGTGATGAATTGTCATTTTGCTTGCAATGGATTTTGTCCACTGAAGAGAGACTAATGGTTTCCCTCATAATGACAATACTGTGTGTGATTTGGTTGAGCAGTTGGATGAATTAAATAAAATGTAGGATTAATATTCACCCAGTATGTATTATTAATAGCATAATTTATAATTATTACTGTTTTTATAGTTAATATTATGATAATTAAAAGCAATAAGAGCCATTCATAGATATGATTTTAAATATGTAGGTTTTGTGTGTGCAGAAATAAATGACACATGTACACATTTAATCACACCTTTACTGCACTTTCAAAAGCTTTTTGTGATACTTGAAATGTAAACAATAATTTCTGATTTATTTTATTAATTATAATTTATTATTAATTGTCCAAAATACAGAAGTAGCAGGCGTTTAGAAAAAGGTTAAGGACAAAATTTATTGATACTTACAGTGAGGAAAATAAGTATTTGAACACCCTGCTATTTTGCAAGTTCTCCCACTTAGAAATCATGGAGGGTCTGAAATTGTCATCGTAGGTGCATGTCCACTGTGAGAGACATAATCTAAAAAAAAATCCAGAAATCACAATGTATAATTTTTAAACTATTTATTTGTATGATACAGCTGCAAATAAGTATTTGAACACCTGTCTATCAGCTAGAATTCTGACCCTCAAAGACCTGTTAGTCTGCCTTTAAAATGTCCACCTCCACTCCATTTATTATCCTAAATTAGATGCACCTGTTTGAGGTCGTTAGCTGCATAAAGACACCTGTCCACCCCATAC
The DNA here is from genome assembly GCF_025860055.1 of Xyrauchen texanus. NCBI lineage: Eukaryota > Metazoa > Chordata > Actinopteri > Cypriniformes > Catostomidae > Xyrauchen > Xyrauchen texanus. The sequence goes on along the minus strand of NC_068306.1, from coordinate 19,891,182 downwards.
AATCAGTAAGAATCCAACTACTAACATGGCCAAGACCAAAGAGCTGTCCAAAGACACTAGAGACAAAATTGTACACCTCCACAAGGCTGGAAAGGGCTACGGGGAAATTGCCAAGCAGCTTGGTGAAAAAAGGTCCACTGTTGGAGCAATCATTAGAAAATGGAAGAAGCTAAACATGACTGTCAATCTCCCTCGGACTGGGGCTCCATGCAAGATCTCACCTCGTGGGGTCTCAATGATCCTAAGAAAGGTGAGAAATCAGCCCAGAACTACAGGGGAGGAGCTGGTCAATGACCTGAAAAGAGCTGGGACCACCGTTTCCAAGGTTACTGTTGGTAATACACTAAGACGTCACGGTTTGAAATCATGCATGGCACGGAAGGTTCCCCTGCTTAAACCAGCACATGTCAAGGCCCGTCTTAAGTTTGCCAATGACCATTTGGATGATCCAGAGGAGTCATGGGAGAAAGTCATGTGGTCAGATGAGACCAAAATAGAACTTTTTGGTCATAATTCCACTAACCGTGTTTGGAGGTAGAAGAATGATGAGTACCATCCCAAGAACACCATCCCTACTGTGAAGCATGGGGGTGGTAGCATCATGCTTTGGGGGTGTTTTTCTGCACATGGGACAGGGTGACTGCACTGTATTAAGGAGAGGATGACCGGGGCCATGTATTGCGAGATTTTGGGGAACAACCTCCTTCCCTCAGTTAGAGCATTGAAGATGGGTCAAGGCTGGGTCTTCCAACATGACAATGACCCGAAGCACACAGCCAGGATAACCAAGAAGTGGCTCTGTAAGAAGCATATCAAGGTTCTGGCGTGGCCTAGCCAGTCTCCAGACCTAAACCCAATAGAGAATCTTTGGAGGGAGCTCAAACTCCGTGTTTCTCAGCGACAGCCCAGAAACCTGACTGATCTAGAGAAGATCTGTGTGGAGGAGTGGGCCAAAATCCCTCCTGCAGTGTGTGCAAACCTGGTGAAAAACTACAGGAAATGTTTGACCTCTGTAATTGCAAACAAAGGCTACTGTACCAAATATTAACATTGATTTTCTCAGGTGTTCAAATACTTATTTGCAGCTGTATCATACAAATAAATAGTTAAAAAATCATACATTGTGATTTCTGGATTTTTTTTAGATTATGTCTCTCACAGTGGACATGCACCTACGATGACAATTTCAGACCCCTCCATGATTTCTAAGTGGGAGAACTTGCAAAATAGCAGGGTGTTCAAATACTTATTTTCCTCACTGTATAGTTTAAAATTAATACATATTTTTCGGTCGGGCGGTTGCATACGGAATGGTGTCACTCAGGTCTAATCAGGTCAAATTGGATCCGAAAATGTCGCATCCGGAGGCGGTCGGAACCATAGACATAGAAATACATATTTTATATTTCTATGGTCGGAACCTCACCGTCCTCACGCAGCCAACATGCTCCATTGAAAATTATTGATATCCGGTCTGTCGGATAGAGTGAAAGGCGGCTTTAAGGGGCTCGTGATGTTTGTCGTACAAGTTTGTTTCAAAGTTCAACTGAACTTGCCAAAGTCGTGTCGAAGATCTGCTGATCTCTTGTTAAAATGTGCTGCTAAAGATAATGATGCATTCATAATGTTTACCACTTTATATGTTTTAAGTAGCACGTGGTACAAGATCGTAAATATAGATAGCCTCAGCCGTCGTTTGTTCTCGTCTGAGGTAAATTATATTTAACACCTTGATATTCGAAAGATGTTAACTTGTTATTTAATGTGTGCAGTTATGGTGTCTTGCTGACAGTCAACTCTAAGATTTGTTAAAAGTCGACGGACATTCGCATTTACATCGTATGACCTTATTTTTAGTACACAATCACTATTGTATAAAGTAAGTTGTTTAATCCTTTGTGATATAGATTCTCAAAACTTCCTTATTTAAAGAATGGTGTTAGATTTAGGTCTTTTGATCTTTTAGCTTTTTAGACAGTTCCTAACCTTCCACGATCTTAAAACACCTAATGATAGGGTGGTCGTTCTTTCAAATAAAACTAACAATATTTGTTATTATAGGTCACTGTGTAAAGTTAAATATAGTTTAATACTTGGAACACATATTCAGATCCCTTAGTTCGGATTTGCGCTCCAAGTGTTTTGAACGTACCGCGTGTTTGTGTTGTTCTGCTGCTCAAGGGTGTTTTTCTTCACAGTATTAACTGCGCATTGCCACGCAGCTGAAGTTTCACTTACTGCCCTCTGGAGTAAACAGGTGGTACTACAAGCTTGCATTTGTCAGGAATCTTCCATATTACGGTCGGGGGGCATGGCAATTAATGGCGTTAATTTTTTTTTTATGCGTTATTTTTAGTCAAATTAATCGCAATGAATTAACACGTTAAATCGACAGCCCTAATATATATATAAAATTGTATTATTATTTTTTTAATATGCAAATGTTACGGTAAAAAGCATCCTGCTGGTGGTGCAAATGAAGCGAATGGCACTACTCGAACACGCAAAATCGCTTCATTCACTCGAGCGAAAAATTAGCATGACGCGTCGTCACGTAAGCCTATCAGCATTGAGATTGTCCGTAGATTGTTGTAGCGGTGTGTGGGCACCTGGAATTGTATGACACAACGCCATACATGTACAGAGACCGGACGACAAAAGACATCGCTTGGAGGAAAGTGAGCGAGGAAGTTGGACTACCTGGTAAGTTCTGAAAATATGTGCGTGTACTTGATTCCAGCTATAGAGACAGAGCGCAACGCATCATAATCTGAAGACCACGCAATCCAGCCGTCTCCACTGACTTTGCATTGCGAGAGGCTGCCTCCTTGTCATTTATGGCATATAACAAAAGACAGAAAAATGCCTAAAAGCTGCTGTGTGACAAGGTGTACAGCAAACAAGCTAAAACACCCAGAAATAAATTTTTATAAGCTTCCGAACCGTAAAAGCCAGCATTTAAGGAGACAAAAGTGGATACAGGCAATAAGAGGTGAAGCATCAGCAGGAAGAGTGGGTAAATTGTGGGATCCTGACAATAAAATGTAACTTCTCAATATAACAACTCCTCTCAGGTTCACATAGTGTGGTGAAATAAGCAATCGACATGGTTAAAATTGTGAATGATTTTTTTTTTACAATATCATGTCGCGTTCCAGTGGGCGTAGTTCTCAGAGTAGTTCGAGAACTAGTTGCGCTCTGTCTCAATTGATCCAATTTTATGTCCTGAAGCAAACCGTTTTTTGGGGTCGAAAATGTATTTGTGGGTTATTTAGCTTGTTTGCAGTACACCTTGTCACACAGCAGCTTTTAGACATTGTTTTGTTTTTGTTCTAAGTCATAAATGACAAGGAGGCAGCCTCTCGCAATGCAAAGTCAATGGAGACGGTTGGATGGAAGGTTAGGTATTCAAGATTTGAAGTTATTTTTTTGGACGTGAATACAGTTAAATTAACGAACGTGAACTGCGAAAAAATTACAAACACAACAAATTCTGTCATCCGAGTATTTAGATTATGCTATATTAGGGCCTAAATAAAATAAAGAAACCTGAATGATAAAGTAAAGTACCATAACATTACATATTTACGTTAGTTATTAGCTTTTGTCATTTTCCACAATTGTGAATGGTAGCTAAGTTACTGTTAAACATGGCTAAGGACATTAGCTCATATTGATAACGTTACTGTTTTGTTTGTCTGCAATGACCGCAATTATATCACTATTCTGGTACTGGTATCAATTTTCAACTTTGTATGTTTGCTAGTTAATTTACCTATATTGAAAGGTGCAATATAGATAATACAAATATATTACAACATTTGTGCTGAAACATAATCATAGACAATAAGATCTACATGTGAAGTAACGTTAAATCTCTTATCAGTATTGCTATGTAGTATGCGTTATTAATAATGACATATTACATGTTATTGTGTATTTCATTAATATTTGTTTTATCTCTATCAACACTTTAACTGTACAATTACTAAATTAGTCTTTATTACATATTTTTTAAAATGTGCTTTAATTTACAGGATGAGGAAGATAGAGTTCTTTCCCGAGAGGAGGACAGTTCAGTTTAGAAGAGGCCCATTGGGGCATTTAAGACAGGACCCCTCCGCTGAGGCAATGACAATATAAAACAACCTGTCCCTGCAAGACAAATCTGCACCTCAATGGGAGGAGGTAGTCAAGGCCACTGCCCACTCTGAGGTGCTCCTGAGAGGAGTTGATGTATCTGACAGGCAGGAGGTGTTAGGAGACTACATCCTCCAGTTTGGTAAATACAAAGGCAAGTCCTTTCATTGGCTGCTGAAGAATGATGTTGCTACACCTTGTACCTCACCGGTAAGGTTGAACAGGAGGAAAATGGACAGTTCAACCCAGTCGGCCACAGAAAGGACAGCCTACTGTCTTTTCTTGAGTACTCCAAGTGCTTCAAGGAAGTTGAGGACCTTCGTTGGTTCAACTCTGAGTGACCTGCATCACCTGTTGTGGCAAGAGATAATGACAACCTTGTTGGATTTGGGGCCAAAGCTCAAAACACCTGGGAGCAGATATGGAAAAGCAGGGATGATGGGTACGCTGCATTCATCATGATGACAAAGTGTGTCCCAGGCAGTAAAATTTACAAGCTCCAGCAGTACCTGTTGAGGCAGAGCCAGCTGCTGACTACATCTCCAGCTCCTCTCCCCACGGTTGTGTCTGCGCCACAGCCAGCCGTCACCTCAATCGTGACTTGTGATCTTCCAGGTTGGTTCAAAATATTAAATCTTCTCCTGGTCCTGGTGTTTTCCTTTTCCTTTGTTTATAAATAATGCCATCTAAATTTCCTTTCTCAGTGATTGAGGAGGATGAGGATGAGGATTTGGAGAAGGAAATTATGAGCCTGTCCCCTTTAAAGTTCCTCACCCAGCTCAGTGAGTGAACCAACAGCCTGTATATTTAAATATTTTAATCTATCCAGTCTGTTACATTTCACTGTAATATGCTTTTCCAAAGGTTCACCACCACCACCAGCAGCAGCAGCAGTAATTGGACCATCCACAGTGCAAGGTTTTGCTCCATCGGTTTGGAAAGTTGATTTTGTTGAACCACAACAGAATTATTTTTCCATATTTTAGTTTATTATTTTGGCCATGTTCTGTTCTGATGCTTGTGTTCTTTTGTTTTACTAATAACTGTTCTAAGGACTTAACATAACAGCAGAGTTTGTAGGCATGTATGAGTTCTCTTTTTGTATGCATGTTTAATGTTTGTCTTAATATTTTGGCATGTTACATTTTAAAGTATGAAAAGTATTTATATTGGTAGGCCAGGCCATAATGAGGGAAGAGTAACACTTTTTCCTCAACAGTACAAAGAAGTCCAGAAGCTATGCTGTCAAGTGCTCCTGAAGATTTGTTACCAGGTTGAAAGCTCTACATTCTGTACAATCCACCTTTTATTCTTAGAAATATTGATTTCTCTGAATAATGTTTCATAATGTTATTTTCATTAGCCCCCGTATCTCCAGTGCCTCCTCAGCTGCTTGGCTTGTCTCCATACCTGACTCCACATCCTGTCAGAGCAGTGTGTTGTGGCTACAGAAGGTATGTGATCTCGTTGTATAGGATATACCAGAGTACTCCATAATAAGTAGGCTAACCTCATAAGTAGTTTAGGGGTATTTGGAATGCTCTATTGAGATGGCAACCATTAGAGTTCCCTCATTCTCACACCATTATATGTAAGGGAATTTAGGGTCTCGAAATATGTGAGCTATGAACTAAATTAAACTGTCCTGATTCTACATTACTATGTAAGGCCATTTATAATGGAATCAGTCGCGTTCAAAAAACATTATAAATGACAAATAACTAGATTATTTGTCTGACTAAAATTCTCCACCATTAAAATCGTAATAAAATGTCTCGTTGTATCTGCTCACAATTTCTACTGTAATGAATTAGGTTTAATAAGGGAATTATGATTGATTCTCTTATTGGAGTAATATTATTCTCATGGCTTATTGAAAATATTATCACACGTATTTAGGTACAGTTTTAAGCTAAATCATTTTAGAAACAGGGATGAGATTATTTATCAAAATATACCACAGTCAAATTATCTCTGAATACAGACAAACTTTATTGCTATTCTAAATTTGATCTAACACGTTGTTAGAAATGAAATAATCTTCTAAACCACAGTGCCTTTTCTCTCCGTCTTTTATTGAGTCGTGAATAAATCAATACAAAGCATTGAAACCAACGTTGGGGAGCAAAGTATGCATCTCCCTTTCTCCTGGATAACATACAAATATATATGGCAATACTGAAGGGAGATCACATCTCTAAACCAATAGAAATAGACATTACCTCATAGATAACAATTCCATATGACAGGCTCCTTCGAATCCTTGAGAGCCTAAAACCTATATGAAAAGGCTGCTCTCAGCGAGAGCCTGATGGACCATGCCATAGACAATCGTATAAAGTACACACACAGAAAGAAAGAAATGAGGAGAGGAGGGGGTCTTTACAACTCCAGGTTAATATGAAACAGATGTTTGAGAATGCACATACAGCATTTCTCTCTTGGACATAACTGAGATATAGACCTATTTCTAACACACGTATATACATGAGACAGGTTGGTGAGAAGAGTGACAGAATGTGAAATAAATTATCAGTAGAGTGAAAATGAACTTTGTGTCTGTTGACAATGCCATGAGAACCATTTACCCTTATTTGGGTCTACATTGATTTGATATCAGATTACCTAAAGTATTTAACTAATACACCAGCACTTATTGGAGATGTACTTGCGTGTCGTGGTGTTTCTTTGCGTTCTTTGAGTTGTCTCTTGGTCAAGTTCGTTCCACCGATGTTTTGGACCTCTGAAATATCGGATAGTTATTGTCTGTATAAATGATGAGGTTGGCTTTGAAGCAAGGCCTTCTCTGAACCGTAGAGTTTGAGAGGCTTCCTCAGGACTTTGAGTTCCTAGCTTCCTTGGACCTCACATGGCATAGATCTGGTTCCGAATAGATCCAGAGACGACCACGAGGGAAGAGCCAGAGCAGAGAGTGCAGAAGGGAAGAGACAAGACTAGAGTAGAGAGCAGAAGATGACGAGAGAGAAGAGCCTGTGTTCTTCCTGTTTGGAAACATTTGAACTGAAATTGGCCGCATCCCAAAGGTATCCTGCGCCAATCAGAAGTGACTTGGTCAACTGGGCTGTCTTTGCCGACAGTTGATTATATGGTCCTTTGTTTCAGATTCTTTTACAAAATTCCCGCTCAAAATAATGCATATTTAATCATTAACTATATCTTGCAAATGGTACAAGAGGCATGACATTCGTTTTCATCAGCTTTCTCTGCATATGCCAGCAAACGTTTACATACTAAACATGACATTCTTTCATGGATATTATACGTCTAAGTAACAAAACATGACAATCCCTGGTTACAAATCATACTGGTTAATTCATTGGTTATACACCATGGATAAAACTTTACACATATTTTAAAGGTTTAGAGGTATATCAGGCTATAACCATTCGTTTGTCAGTTATACAAGTTACCACAGTTCAAAGCAATTGTCAGAATTACCTAGCAAGACAAGGTATTGTATAAATCGTGGATTTAAATGCATTCTGTACAACAAGGTTAAATCGGTAAAGTACTGTGACATTGTGTTGAATGTTCATGGATTAAGATGAAATGTGTTAGTATTCGACTCGTGCAAATCTGATGGTCTTTTGGAAACCTTTCAAAGGAAAGTCTGCTTTAACTCTGTGGAAGTTCTGAAGGTCATGCTGTGGGGCCTTTCTGACCAATGACCCTTTTTGCTTTGAATTATGGTGTTTAGAATGGACAATAAAATGGTCCAAATCAAGACAAAGACAGGCCTTCAGAAGGATTGTTGATGCTTGGTCCATTAATTTATGATGTCAAAGAATTTCAGGATTGCAAAGTTTGGATTTTCCTAGATTCAAATCCGGTTGCTGCAATTTTTCTTTATAGTACTACAGTAGACATTTAAAACCAGGTGTTGTTTAAATAAATACATTATTATTATTATTATTATGTTTTTGTATCGAACTGAAAGCTGCTGCTCACAGCCCAATGCTATTCTAATGGATGTTATGACCTAATTTGGTTATGTTAACAAGCTACAAATGCCTGTTTGATTACTACAACAGATTCTCTACCATGGAATGTGAGGCCACATATTCCCACCACAGCAGGAAACATTGCAGTCTCAAGTACCTTTCGAATAGGACTTCATGTTTTAGAAAGTAATAAATGCGTTTTATTTCAGTAGGGCTTAATTACAATTTTTATGTTTAAAAAAATAAAGTTATGTATGTTGTTTCTCCACACTCAGCCCCTCCTCTGGTATACCTTGCAGGCTCTCCTCCTGTCCCAGAACAGGCTGCAGAGTGTCGTCCTCCACTACCCAGCTATGACCAGGATGTCGAGGTTTCCACTGGAACTTTTCTCAACAGCAGAGAATCTGGATGAAGACAGATGGAGGCTATGGGTCTGTGGCCAGGGTCCCAACCATTACAGCATCTCATGAACATGGTGTCCTTGTGGCGTTACCCACCTCAGCCTGTGCTCATCAAGACGTACTCTGATCTGCCATCCCAACTTACTTTTAGCTCCATCCCTTCTTCAACTGGAAAGCTGAGCATGAAATAATGGAAGAGATTCAGGAACAGCTACATCCTGCCTTGTCTCTACGGCTGCAACAGCCACTAGATGATGTCTGCCGGTGTGGGGAGGCCTTGTGTTATCATCGGAACCAGTGTCCAGTACTACATTCTGGCATCCCATCTCAACTGCAAGGTTTGTAAAAAGTACTGGTTTGCTGACAAACCCCAGTGGCTAGACAAACTGCCAAGATGCATTGTCAACATCCTGCCAGCTTTCCTCACCCACAAGATGGCCATCTGTAAGACTGTGGTGAGCTGAGACGCACTAGCAAGTCCCCCAATGATATGGCCAACCAGGTGATGGAGACCTGAAGTATGAGAGGGCCCACCTAGCTTACCTGCTCAGTCTGCAGAATGTCCGGGATGCTGAGGCATGGCTGTATGGGCAGAAGAGGATCATTGGGATGTTGAGACAGGGGGATTCATCTGCTGCTTTTGGAGGCTATGAAGACACCGATGGCTGGTATGGTTTTTCTGTGTCTTCACACTACCGGACAGACTGTCTCCTCCAGGAGTACAAGTGGCAGGAAGAAGTTCTCAACCTGCTTCTACAGGGCACTTTCGGTCAGGTGTTCAGTTCTGACCACACCCGCCAAGTGGCCAGGAAGGTGACCCTCTCATCTGGCACCATGTCATCCTATGCCGTGATGAATGAGAACTGGATGATCCTGCCCTGGGTCATGCTTCAGTCGGAGAGTGAGAAGTCTCTGGAGCACATGTATGAGGGGCTGGCCTGTCACTACACTGCTGCTGGAGTGGAGAAAGCCTGGCACCACTGGGTGGACCGGTATGAATCCCTCACTACATTACAAACAATTTCTAGTATTATTCTATATTTATATTCACAAGTAATACAATTTCAATGATGAGATTTAAGTTAGTCTGCAATAAAGCAATAATACCATAAACTTAAGTACTTGCCATAAATGATTATTATATTATATTTTCTTTTCTCTTGTTTCAATAGGGACTGCTGTGCTGCTTCTAGAATACCAAACTCTAAGCCTCACAAGCATCTCTTGAGGGATGCCTGGAAGACCACAGACTCTCTAGTGTCAGAGGTGACCTTTGGGAATCTGAGCAACACCTGTTCTTCCAGGACCAAGTTTAACTAGTACATCTCATTTAAACTGGACTTGTTCCACTGTATGCGCCACTTGATTCAGGAGTGTGTATCGGAGCACCATCATCTGCACAACTCCTCCTGTCAGTTCCTCTCTGCTGCCTTCACAGAGGTAGACCAGGATGACCTGAAGAAGCTGAAGGACTTGTACACCTTCTGTGGGATAGTCCCTGCTAATCCCACCGAGCAGCACATCAGACAGCACTGCAGGACAAAGGTTTGTAATGGCAGTTTTGATATTGTTTGGATATATTCATTAAGTGTTTTTTGGCATTTTTCTCTCGCTGCACAAGGGTATTTATTTAAAATAAAAGCAGTTACTGGCAGGAAGATGTTTACTCTTAGCGGTGTCAAGCTGTTCCTCTGAATATATTATAATGCACATTTGCTAATAAACATTAAAATACACTTTGCAAAACAGTAATACACTCTAGCTATAAATATTCATAAACCAATGTAAAATGTAACCAAAATCTATAGATTTCCACCACAGCCCAGAGAGCTGGTAAAGAGTGTGGAAGATGTGCTTCTCCACTTCTTTCTGGCCAAGGACCCAGATGATGTGCTCCTGTTCAAGCCATCCATGCTGAAGGAGTGGAGGATACAACGTGTCCACATCCTGAGAGGCTGCCTGAGCGACCCAGAAGGGATCCTCTACAGGTACTGTGGAACCTTGCAGCTGAACCATATAAAAGGGGAATGAGCTGCTGTTCCTACCTGGATCACTGTCAGAGGAACCTCTCAGCAGGAGGGCTTCCACTTTCACCAGGCTCGGCGGGTGACAGGCAACAACATCTCTACCAAGCTGTTCCAGGCCCAGGGGATGATAGGAGTGGTTCACTGTTACTTCCAGAGGCTGGTGGACCTGAAGCTGCCTGACGTGGTCCTACCGGGACTGTAGAGCTAAACGTGGCATCCACGAAGGTTACTGGGCAGGCCAAATATCCAGCGCTTCACGTGTCAGCTAGAGGCATGGGCGAGAGGTTTGGACTCCAGTATGTGGAGCCAGGCTGTCTCCCTGTTCCACTGGACTGGGAGAAGCAAAAGTACCAGAAGATAGTCTTCCCTCTTAGGGAGGAAGATACATACCAGCCATCCACCCACCAGGTCTCACTACTACCTGTGATTTTCCACCATCCTGTTGCCCCTGTGTTGTCCTCAGAACAACTGAAGAGAACATCTATCAGGTAAGACACACTGAATTAACTCATAATTCATGTGCACTTTCGGATTTGCGTTGTTGATATTTAACCTTATTGGTCCTACTTTTTACGAGATGGATGTAGCTTATGTCCTGGTGTCTCTCAGTGCTGAGACCCACCAACAGAGGAGCTGTTGGAGCCCTCACTCCAAAAGAAGAATACACATCGTCTGAGAGAGAAATGGGTAAATCATGTTGGCTTCCTAAATCGTTGTTGTGGGCTGGACCCATTCACATTCCCTCATAATTTATTTTACCCTCGCATGCACAAGCATACATGGACGCACATGTGGAGGTACTACTCATATAGACACATACTAACCTACTCTCATACCTACTTGACTTACTGTTAACATTGTTTTATATCACTTCTACAGATCTGCTGAGCACTTCCCCACTGCCCTTGACAGCCTCTCCCCGTGTTGCCTGCACAGGACCTGTTAAGACTGGTGGATGAATCTTTGTACTGGACCGTGGATGCAACCCATGAGAGATGCCATTAATGGACTCCTAGCAAAGCACCATGGGACATGCTGAAGCAGGTGGATCCTGAATATGCTGCCCTTGTACACAGATTTTGCAAAGACCCCAATAGTCTCCATCCAACCACAAGGCAGCCTATCTCTCAGTATGTGAAACGCCTTGCCAAGCTAATAAACACCAGTTCCTCTTTGAACACCAGAGAAGCTGTTGGAGACTCCGCAGCTTTAGCAGCGTCTGACAGAAGGCAGTGAGACAGTAAACGTACCAGTCACAGCCTTGACACCTGGTCCTGTAAAACCATCAGTGGTGAGTCCTTCCCAGGATGATGCTCTGACCCAGGCTACACTTTTGACGATGGTGAAGGAGATTGTGGAGAGGCAGCTCAGCAGTTGCAACAACAACAACAACAACAGCCAAAGAAAAACCAGGACTTGTCTCAGTTGTGGGCAGCCAAATCTCATTACCGTGGCGACGGCGCTCTGTTGTTTTGTTTTTTTTTTTGTTTATTTTATCAGTCAGCAGAGAAGTACTTTTACTGCTCCAAAAAGTCTTCATGCTGAAGACTTCATGCAATGCTGAAGGACTCACCAATCCTAGAATGAGCTTTTGAGGATTTTGCATCAACTACCTTCCAGCTGGAGCTCAAAGCCTCAAAACAGAGAGTGGCAGAACAAAAGAGGGTAATGGAAGAGAGAAAAGTGGAAATCTGTAGAGCTTCATCCTCCTGGTCACATGTGCAGGTCCTGTGATCTGCCTCTCAAACAAGGCCCAAACAGCCCTCACATCCATGCCTTTTTCCATGGGCATGATGGGAGAGATGCATTTTATAAGACTGAAAAGCAGAGATGGATGGTGGAGAAACTGGCATAGAACAGACACTCACTCACAAACTTAGACAAAACTGATGTTTTCAATGACTCTCAAACTCCATGTCAGTTGGCAGTCAAATGTTCTGTTGTCTTTATATTATTTAGGTATTTGAATATATATATATATATATATATATATATATATATATATTTATTATTATTTATTTATTTATTTATTTATTTTTTTTCCCAGTATATATTTTATAACAATATATATATATATTTTTTACTTAACTGAGGTTCTCTTACTGAGAGGTTCTCTCAGTATTGTGTAAGCTAGCTTATGCTACGGGAAAGATTAATCTTTTCTGAGATATTGAAGCCAAAAAATTATCCTTAATTTTTGTATCCATTGTCAACGCAGTGCGGCAGCTGCAGACCTTGAGCGGGCTATCTAGCCAGCTCATAGGTTGCTCTGCGGCAACTGCTGCAGCCTATAGACGAGCTTGGGCTGAACTCGCGATCCAATGAGAGGCGTCCGCGCTCACTGCATCAAAGCCCGCCAAAATGGGCGTGACTAGAGTGCATATAAGCGTAGTTCAGTAGGCTGGAACCCTGATTTTCATCTCTTCAGCGAAGCTCTTCGCATCACTGAACTGGAAGCCGCGTCGCGTTCGAGGGGCATCAAGCAAGCATGGACAGCGCTCGAAGAAGCCGGCCGTCTTCACCACCTTCAGCCGCTCCTGCGAAGCTACGCCATCCGGCGACGTATCCTTTTAAAAGCAAGCTAGTTCTTAAGAACTTCACAAAAGAGTACGAGCGTCTTTTTAAGATGCCTCGCTCCACTTGCGCCTCATGCCGCTCCTCTCAGCACCGGAGACCGCCACATCATCTGGCGCTCTCTGCCTGGGATTGGGGCATGCAGTGCTCGCCCTCGCCAGGCGGATGCGATCTCTGCGAGGAGCTGCCAATGTCGACCCTGCGGGCTCGACTCGAGCACTCAGGACCGAAGCCGCCGCGCCGCCTTCCGTTCAGCAGCGCAGTAAAAGCGCCGCTCTCAAAGGCTGCCGGAAACAATGGTAGAAGCGATTGCCTCGCCGGAGCCCATCCCTCGAGCATCGCCTTCACCCTCCCCGCCCACCGGGACGCGCAGTTGCCGCCGAGCGGCTGCTCTGCTGCCATCTCGGACTAAAAGCGGAGGATAAGGGCTGTTCCATCATGGCTTCGGACAGCGAGGAATGGTCAGGCTCACACGCCTCCTCCTCGGCCCAGGAATCCAGCAGGACCCGCGCCGAGTCGAAGGGGAACTAACACGCCTCCTCACACAGGCCGTCGACCGCCTAGGGCTCGAGTGGTCACCGCCCTTGAGCAGGCACCCAACAGACTTGACGGCTGCTTTCACAGAGCCGCCGCCAGCAGCACCCGCTACCCGGCCGCTCCCTTCCTGCCGGAACTCCACGCCGAGCTTTCCAAATTATGGAACGCGCCTTTCGCCAGGGTCCGATCCCACGTCTCCACCTCTCTTGCTTCGGTGGACGGCGCCACTGAGAAGGGCTACGCTTCCATCCCTCCGGTCGAGGATGCGGTAGCAGCACACTTTTGCCCGCCCTCCGCGAGATGGCGGTCTAAACCAGTGCTCCCGCCTAAGGCCTGCAGAACAACTTCCGCCTGTGTTGGCTGCGCCTATTCCGCCGCCGCCAAGCTGCATCTGCTCTGCACTCTAAGACCGTCCTACAGATCCTCCAAGCGGACCTTCTGCGGGAGTGGGATGAGGAAAGTAGGCATCCAGAGGCGGTTGCAGACATACGGAGTGCTACGGACCTCGCCCTCCGTGCTACCAAAGCTGCAGCCCAAGCTATAGGGAAGTGCATGGCCGCGTTGACTGTGACCAAGAGACATCTGTGGTTAACGCTAGCCAACATGGGAGAAGCAGAGCGCTCTACGTTCTTCAACGCACCGCTCTCTCCCTCCGATCTCTTCGGCTCCGCAGTGAGTGGTATCATTGACCGGTTTTCAGAGGTCCAAAAAGCCACACAAGCCATGAATCTCTTTCTGCCTCGTCGCGCTAGCTCCTCTGCAGGCCGCCACGCGATCAGCCTCCTGCACGAGCCTCTTCACAGCCTCAGGTCAACAATCTCAGACTTCAGCGTCGACAGGGCGTCGCCTCAGACAGCCGCCGCAGACCGCCGCCCCGCTGGCCTCGATTTCAGGTAACGCTGAAACCAGAGCAACCGAAGTCTTCCTAACTTTGTTTAACAAACGACGGCTCAGTCCCGCCGCGGCCGGACCACCGTCAAAGCTTTGCCCCCTGTCAGTCCCCTTCTTTCAGGTTACTACAGTGGTGAATTTAGCAGCCAACAAGCCGGTGACACTGCCCGCTTGCCTGCACTCAAACGCCGTTTTCACGGTAACCCAAATAATCTTGTAAAGAGCAAACATGTCTTATGTGTAGAAAATGTGCCCACAACCCAGTGTTCGCCCCTACACACAAGCATAACACATCCCGTGCCCCTATCAGAGCACGCTCTCATAAAGCGGTTACGAACCGCTCGAGCGTCAGAGTCAATGAAGGCGCCCACAAATGCGTGCGCACGCCCATTCTCTGGCCGCTCTGTCACACGACCAGCCCTATGTGTAGAAAATGTCCCCTGGTGAGCTGCACTGATGGGTCACATTCCACACAGACCGGCACCGCCGCTCTGTCGTTCCCTTCCCACTATGTGCTTATGTATTAGACAATCAATGACCCGCATTCTTGCTGGCCAAATATTATTTCCCCACTCATAAGGGCTCCCCCGGGTCCCCCCTTAATTCCCTGGGGCTCATACAGTGGATGCTTGGCAGCGACGGCGTTGACAATGGGTTCCCGTAGTGTAAGCTAGCTTACGCAATACTGAGAGAACCTCTCGTGAAGAGAACGTATCGGTTACCTAACGTAACCTCGGTTCTCTCTAGATGAGGGAACAAGTATTGCGTAGCCAGCCGTGCTCGCGCCCACGGCGACTTTTCGCTTCAGTCAATGAAAACCAGGGTTCCAGCCTCACGAACTACGCTTATATGCACTCTAGTCACGGCCATTTTGGCGGACTTTGATGCAGTGAGCCGCGGACGCCTCTCATTGGATCGCGAGTTCAGCCCAAGCTCGTCTATAGGCTGCAGCAGTTGCGCAGAGCAACCTATGAGCTGGCTAGATAGCCCGCTCAAGGTCTGCAGCTGCCGCACTGCGTTGACAATGGATACAAAATTTAAGGATAATTTTTTGGCTTCAATATCTCAGAAAAGATGAATCTTTCCCGTAGCGTAAGCTAGCTTACGCAATACTCGTTCCCTCATCTAGAGAGAACCGAGGTTACGTTAGGTAACCGATACATTTTCATTTGGAACCGTGGTATGTGTGTAAGTGTAAGTGTGTGTGTGTGTGTGTGTGTGTGTGTGTGTGTGTGTGTGTGTGTGTGTGTGTAAAAGTTTAAATATTCTCTCTGTAAATATGATTTTGAGTATACTATTGTACATAATACACATTTTGACATTTTTCTGCAGTTCTTTACCTATGTATACGTCGTAACTATTACATCCATTATTACTTTTTGAGATTGTTCTACAAATGCGTCCATTTCAGTTTGAACTGACATCAATCCAGACAGTCTTAGTATTGCATTTGCTAGTGCTGAATGCATTGTAATCTATAGTTTCATAATCACACTTTTTTCAGGTCTACCAAGCACCCGTCTAGTGCAGAACGCTGCTGCTAGATTATTAACCAGATCAAGGAAATTTGAACATATCACCCCAGTCTTCACTTCACTGGCTTCCAGTGCAGGCCACAGCTGACTTTAAACTTCCGTTATTAACTTAAAAAGCACTTCACTCACGCTCCATCATATCTCTCAGAACATCTTATACAGTACACACCTATAAGGGCACTCCTATCACAAGATGCTGGTTATTTGGTAGTTCCTTGAATCAAGAAAAATTCTGTAGGAGCCAGAGCTTTTTCTTATAGTGCTCCCTTCCTCTGGAATAGTCTTCCTGTGGTTATTAAGGGGCAGACACAGTCTCAGTATTTAAATCTAGACTTAAAACATATCGACAGTCAGTCATGTAGTTAGCCTAATATTCTGTGGTCTCACCGCCCTCTAGATTTAGTTAGGCTACACTAGTTAGATTTCAACCACTGGGGACTCCTTCCCTCCCTATCTCCCTCTCACACTTTTAAGCTGCCCCTTAATGTTTATACTGCATTGCTGCTCTATCTTTCCTGATTCTGCCTTTTTGTCTCCACCCCTTCTTGGGTGGGGAGGCTGAGCCGCTGCCACCTTGACTTAGGTCCCAGCTTCTATACACCGATGCTACTCCATGCTCCACTCCAGGATGACAATGAGCCACCTAGACAGCCACTTCTACCCTAAAATTACTTTTTGCACCTCATCAATTGAGGAAACTACAACACAAATTACACCGTGACTTTCAAACATAGGTGTAGATATATGGTGTAGTTTTCCTTTTTGTTTATTTTTTATTTTTTTTTTGTCTTTTTTGTCCTAACCATTGTTAACCATCCATCTCTAGAGGAGGGATCCCTCTTTGAATTGCTCCTGAGGTTTCTTGCTATTCTTTCTCTCTTAAAGAGTTTTTTGGGGGAGTTTTTCCTTCTCTTTCAGAGTAAGTTTGGATATTAAGATGTCTATGGTATTGTTATGCCCTTTGTGACATTGCTTGTAAAAAGCACTATACAAATAAAGTATGATTTGATTTAGTTCTGAATGTTATCTTCATGTATATATGCATAACTGGTTAATATTGACTTTGTTATTTTTATTTTTGATTTAAAAAAAAAATTTCATGTTAGATGTCTTTTCATTACAGGACCATTTTACAACTGATCTAATGTTGTCTTTTAAAATACAGAATTAGAATAAAACTTAAGTAAACAAATAAATCAGTAAACACAAAGGTTGGGCAATTTGTTGCAAAATCTATTAAGAATTATTATTTCTCAAATGCTTTATAAAAAGTTAAATATGTTGCAAACTGCCTGTACAGCTATCATGTGGAAATACAAACTTAAAAAATATAAAGTATCCAATTTTGTGGAAGGTTAAAATACAAAGATCATGGCCTGACGTGAATAATGGGGAAAATAATAAATATTGGAAAAATAAAAAATAATTTAGCTGGGAATCGAACCATAAATTTTAAATCTTGGCTGAAGAGGTTACTTGAGGTCAGAAAAGCCTTAACGTCTTTACGCGACTGGCCCAAACCAATGAGCCACAGGTTCCAGCGCCTAACGTACCGTTCTAAATCCATCACCCGACACATACACGCCCTAGTTGTTTGTTCGCTCCTGTCAATTCATTTCTCATATGAAGCATTTTGCTTTTTAGTTATTTTATTTCTGCACAGCCGGATGCACCATCGTTTCCAGGGCATCACTTGTATTGATAAGATTGCGAGTGTTGTTACGATCTCATCGGGTTTATTACCAGCATGAACACTGACGAATTTTTTGGAGCAAATGGAGGTTTGCTTGGAGTTACAAGGCATTACAGGGTCTTCATCTTTTTCCAGATGCTTGTCTTGAATCAAACCGCTTCCATAGTCAAGGCCGTTATTAGCAGGCACACGTGAATCAGGGAGTTTATTTATAATGAGAGTGCTTGTGACTTTATGGAAATTATAATGGCCTGAATGCAGGCGGTTGTGTAAATAATGTGGAGCCTGTACCTAAAGAGAAGGCCATACATAGCCTAAGTACATATATAGCCTACATGGCCAATGAATAGCAAGTGCTCTAAACAGAGAGGCCTTGTGAAGAAAGAGACGCTATGTCTAGGTTGTAAAACCTTGTGAATGTGTTTTGGGAGGACCATCCTGCTGCAAAACATGTCTTGTAAGGACATACCATTCATCCATGCCCATGAGGAGGCCAGTGTGCTTTAACACTAATTGGGCAAGTCTGACCTTGCAACACGTAGGCCAGGGTAATTGCATTGACAATCCAGTGAGAAAGTCTTTGCTTAGAGACGGACATTCCTTTTGTGCATCCTCCATAGCATACAAAGAGCTGATCAGACAATCTAAACTGGCGTGTATGCTCAACGTTTGTGTGTAGTGGCCACACAGGGCATAACAAATGCAATGATTATTCCTCATCTCACCAGGGACGAAGGCCTTAAGGTGAACCACCTGCACTTTGAAGGGTGTGGTCAGTACCTTGGTTACATAGCCTTTTCTCTGTTTGACAGTGGCTCTTGAAAGACTGTGGCCACACGACAAGACAGAGAACCACAGCCCGGCTGGAGTGACAGACACCTGTTCAAGTTTTTTTTCCGTCATTACAGCGGAAACAACATAAAATTCTCCGTCATTTTGGGGCATGCAGATAAGTGTAAGACATCATTGACTATAAAGACTATAAACAACAAAACCTTGTGCTTTTGTAAAATAAAGAAAATAAAAAGGGTGAGCTATCAGACGTTTCTGTCTCCACCAGCATATTTCTGAAAATTTCTGGGAGGGGTGCCTCCACGATTTTGTGCCCAGGGGCCTCTGCTTTCTAAATCCGTGCCTGGTCAAGTGAACTGAGTCATAAGGGAACTGCTTTCCTATTAGAAGTTTGGCACCGAGAGCTCGAAACTTTTGACTGTTCTCAGCGCCATCTTTCTAGAACCTCCAGGTCCAAGGCTTCTAGCTTGCATTGAGTGATGCAATCACGCTTTAAATGATGTAAGTATTTTTAAAGCGAAGAGAGCAGATCTTGCTGATCTGAATGTTCATATGCTGATTCTGTCATCACTGCTGCTATCGCAGTTGAGAAAGAGATCGTTATGGATTTAAAAACAGGAGATGTTCTGCATGATTGCTTAATTTATTAAACAGGTAAGGAGGACTGAGTTTCACTCCATGTAAATTGGTAAGTGTTGTTTGCATTGCTATAGAAACATCACCCAGTTAACAATTTTTGGTTCCCAGAACGTTACTTTCAGGTTCCAAGAACGTTCCCAGAACGTTCCCTGAACAAACATTCTAACGTTCCCTGTTGGTTAGCTAGGAAAGTTTTCTTTACGTTAATAGAACGTTTCCTATAAGTTAGGGAACGTTCTCGAACGTTCCCGAAAGGTTCCCGGAACGTTCCTCGAACGTTTTCCTAACCTCTACATCCTGATATGCCTGTACACAAATTATAGGTCTACAAACAACATATTCTACATTTTTATTCTCAAACACTTAAGAATCCTATGAATATATTATTATTAGCCTACAATATATTACAGAAAATAAGTAGGCCTAAATCAGTTTGTATTAAATAATTAAATCTGCACACAATCCATGTTTTTGTTGATTCATTGTTTAATTATCAACCTAAAATAAGTCACTAACACAGCGTTAACAAACTTTATTAAGGAACAGGAATATTTAACATGAAAATATTTCAATAAATAAAATTGCACAAACATTTTAATTAAAACTTATCTATTTAATTAAAAAATCTTTTTGCAAACCGTAGCCTATAACTTACACCAAAATTGATTCATATACAATTAATTTATATACAACATACAATGTGCTGATCTTCACGATCCGCTCAAAACGTGTATAGCCTACTCCCAA
The DNA here is from genome assembly GCF_025860055.1 of Xyrauchen texanus. Classification (NCBI taxonomy): domain Eukaryota; kingdom Metazoa; phylum Chordata; class Actinopteri; order Cypriniformes; family Catostomidae; genus Xyrauchen; species Xyrauchen texanus. Next base: position 19,871,244 of record NC_068306.1, on the reverse strand, counting down.
CACCGTTATCTGCAAATTTAACAAGAAAATGAAAAGACAACGCGTTACATGGACATTAGATGAAACAATTAGATGAACAATTAAAGAAACAATCTTCTGTCATGAAGTGACAGTCGCATCTAGTCTGGGCCGGGTTTCCCGATAACGATGTAGGCTATCTACCTCTTGAGAGCGCTCTCTACGTGCAAGGTTACGAACGCTCGCGGCAAATCCACGTGCGTTTCCCAAAAATGCACTTAACATGAACGCATATAACAAATAATAAATAAATAAATAATAAATTCTGATACAGTGTGTTTACCATTTTAAAGTCCTGTGTGGGGCAGATTTCAGGGCCAATCCAATTTGGTCTTCCACCTCAGTCGCCTTCAGTGTTTTGAAGTTTTTTGTGTTGCTCCTAGAAATAGAATGAAATAATCTCTGTTAAAGTCTAAATAATCTCAGTAACGTACATTGTATATACATTTATATTAGAAATAGAGTTAGATTTGAAGTGTAGGCATATTGTTGACCTGTAGGCTAGAAGTCCGTTTTCGCCCATAAAAATAATAATAATAATAAACATTAAATAAAATTACCATCTGACATTTTCAAATTACTCCAAGTTTTGACATGTGAACACAGGACCTGAAACCATGATGCTCTCAAGTTGGACCTGCCTAATTTCTCGAAATGTTGTATTAAAATATACATAAAAATGCATTTTAATAAGATTCATTCTAATGTCTGCCGACATGTAAAGTATTTTTGTGCATTCACCACCATCCCATTTCATAGTGAATTTAGTAAACAGAAATCTTTATTAATTTTGTTCTGCAGATGAAAAACGTGAAAAAAATGGTTGAGTGCATGCTATGGGCCTACAACTGCACCTGCTGATGCATTTGGGAAACGCAGCCCTTTATGCTGTTGGATTACAACATTATAGGCTATATTAAATAGGCCTACACGTATCATCAATATAATTCATCATAATAAATTTCAGTTTCTGTATTCCCTTAAATCCTGAGCCTCGGTCAATTCGTGATCCGTTCGTCACATACGCTTTTGCACCTTGAAGCAGATTTTGCAAGATATACACTCTGTATTGTTAATAAAGTGGCAAAAACGGGCTTCCATATAAAATAGTTACTTTTAGATAACTCCACAAAAGAAGTTAGAAGAGTTAGAAGAAACTTTCCTATTATACTAGAGCAAATGTTGAGGCCTTGGAAGGCAAGTTTGTTCTTCCTCCCCTTCAGGCTGTAGGCACTCAGCACTTCTTTCGATGCCACCTTACGCAACATTTTGCGTATAGCTGCCCCTGGATTTGCACCCCAAGGGAGCGAAGGTAGTTCATCTATAAAACAACAACAACACCATTAACAACTAAAACAACAATGTTATATAAACAAAGAATACAATTATCTATTAAAATGGAACAATAGGCTTCTACAGATTAAAATAATGCAATTATCATGCAATAGCTGATTGAAAGGATTAAAGTGTCTGCTAATAAATGTGATTGTATATGTGCTGTCAATCGTTTAAAAAACTAACTTAGTTGTACATTATTTCTGTAATTAATCGCGATTATTAGCACCATTAAAGTTTGTAATATATTTTTTATATTGTACCAATTTCACATAATCTCGAAATGATTGTAGAAACATAAAGACATTTTTTTTGGTCTTTTTTTCTCCGTTTCACCTCGTGCCTAACGCCCTTCAGCCGTGAATTCACGATACAGCACAGCCTCTGCTTATTGCTTACATACATTACGTTTATTACCATCTTTGTCCTTTTCTCCTTGTAGTTCAATGCAATGTCCAACTCTTTAAAAGCCTCAACATTTTGACATGGCCCAGCAAGGATTTCCTCCTCTGCTTCGCCACCTGGCACAGCCACAGCAGCCAGTATACTGCGTTGCAAGGAGAGGATGTCTTGCTGATTTTCACATAATTCCTGCAATCTCTGTAGGACTTTTGTGCAATAGTCTATGGAGAAATAATAAACATGACAAATTTCGTTCCTTAAATGTCTATGCAGTTTTTGCCATTAATTATCTAGACGTGGCCGCATGACAGTACACTTCTAATAATACCTAATCACCTCCACTTTTTGGACTGGACCTTGCCCCCAGACCCTATAATATTTTGTGGGAAACACTATGTATGCATGCATGTTTGTGTCGAAGAGCTGCTACTGTAGCTTACTTTTTGTGGCTTCCTCAGTTAAATTCTGTGGCTCATTTAGGAGGAGATCTGACACTGCAACAAACAACAAAATAGGTTACAAAGTATTACATGCTAATGAATATAACACAACACATTTTGATTTCCACACCTTGATGGAGGGGAGACACATTTGTCTCTGAAGACTCTGGTAATGACTCTTCTGCTGTAAAAATAACAATTTATTATAGAGCTGCAGGTATCAATAAACATTTGCCAAGCCGGCATTTCTTGCAGATGATGCAGTTGTTTTTGTGAGTGGCAAAAGTGTTGAGGCAATTACAGAACAGTTACAGCAACATATTAATTCTGTGTCAATATGGTTTCAAAACTCAGGACTATCCCTTAATCTGAGTAAGACAGTGTCAGTTTGTTTTGCTTCCAGATTACACCCCATGGAAGAACTGCATCTGACAATTAATGGTCAAAGAATTGCCCAGGTTAAAGAAGTAAAATATCTGGGATAAATCCTGGACTCCCATTTATCATTTGAAAGTCATGTAAAAAAATCACTAGAACAACTAGGGCAAACTTGTATAGTTTCAGAGTCATACGGGACTGTTTAACATTTCATGCGGCAAATACATTTATGCACACAATGATTTTTTCTCACCTAAGTTATTGTATAACCTCCTGGTCACAGGCAACAGACACAACAGTCAGGCCCCTAAGATTGATTTACAACAGAGCTTTAAAAATATTGGATAAAAAACTGTTAGAACACACCATTGTGGAGTATTGCAGAGGTTGAACTTTTTAAATTTTGAAAATTTTATTAAATTTAGTAACTTGAAATTAATGTATAAATGTTTGCATAAACAAGCCCCTGAAGTTTTTAGACGTCACATAGTCCCACTTCGATCAGTGGGCTCCATTACTCGAGGGCTGCTAATGGAAATGTGAAAGTGCCCGTTAGAAAAAGACCTTTGGCCAGTCGGCTTTTACTGTACAAAGTGCTAAGCTCTGGAACTCCTTGCCCGCCGAGCTGAAACAGGACTTAGATCTGGGGGCTTTTAAAAATGAATTAAAGCGTTTTTTAAAAAGAGATCAAGTATGCAATCATTTATAGTTTGCGCTCAAATGCACATTTCTTTATGCAGTGTCAGAATTTAGTAATGCTCTTGTAAATGTAAATGTATTCTTTTTACTTTCTGTATGTATTGTTATGTGGAAAACCCATCTGGGGACGGACATTGCAAATTAGCCTTGGCTATAAATGTTGTAGTGTGGTGCATGTTGATTGTTCCCACTTGTCCCTATCAAATAAATAAAAAAAAAAAAAAAAAAACATTGAAAAAGGTTTAATATCATTCAAATGTTTACTGAATAAATCCGGAGATGTCATTTGTCGTTCTGTGGGTGAGAGAGAGTAATATATTGCTTTAAATATATTTTGAATGATACCTTATATGTTAAATAAATAAATAAACTGGAGAGTATTATATTCTGCAAACCTTTGTCTTGTGGGAATGTTTGGGGAAATGGCTGATCTAAAAACACACCAGAAATGTGAAAAGTGTTAAATGTTAGCAGGTTGCTTTGAATTTTCAGAGTTTTAGAAAACTAAATAAAGCGGATGAGTGAATAACATGTATTATTACATGACTTACATTTGGGTGGAACAGGTTTTGACAATTTTTTCCCTGAATTGGGATAAATCTGCCCTCATCTAAAATATATAGAAAAAGTATAAAAGATAAAAGTTATAGCAAAATGCATGTTTTATGTATAAAAAAAGTAATTGACAATTTTGCTCTTCAGTGGACTTGGTATTTAGATATTTTTTATAGATTTTTAACAGTTTCAGTTTTAATTACTTTTTAATCACAGTTTTAATCACGTTGTAAAGTATAATGTTTCCAAATGTTAAAAAGTATAATTACTTAATGCTATAAAATGTCATTATGTTCCACTGGAGCACTCCTGTGACTTTCTGCAGACAGCCCTTACAATATAAATAAACTGACCTTTCACATGCATGTTGTGTGATTTAAACATTTACCATCTGAGGAGATGTCAGTTTCAGACTGAAATCTTCTTGGCTTTTTGAGCTGCCTCTTTTTATTTGAGGTGTCCTCCGTTTCCAAATTAGACGTCTCTGCAACAAGCCGGCATTTCTGGGATGCTTTTGTATATGAGTCTGGAAAATATAGATTGTTGCCAGAATATTACATTTCATAAAGTAATTTTAGAAATAAACCAAAAAATGTAAACAACATTGTAAGGCTATTGTTTGGTAAATAGGCGGTCCTTACAACAACATATTCATGAGTTACAGACAATACACATAGTCTATAGACCTGTTTTAATCCTGTTGTACCTGTTCTTAGCCAAATTTTTTTAATACGGAACCGTTTCCATTTTTGTTTGTCAGGCATGGCACTTTTTTGAACCAACTGCCGTGTGTTCAGAAATGTCCAGTAACAGAATATCCCTGTAAAAAAAAAAGCTTTTTTTGTTTTGTTTGTATTTTATTAATCTGATTTTAATATTGTAAGTTAATGTTACTTTAAAGTTAATTGAATACAAAAGCATACTTCAGTGGTCTCCTCCAGCCATGTGGTTGGGATGATTTCCACCGAACTGTCATCTGCAAATTCCACCACTGCAAATGTTTTCTTTTCCATCTGTTAAGAGATTAAAATAATAATAAAATTAAGCAATTAATAAAGGTGAACACATAACCAGTTCTGTACAGTCATTCAACAGCTTGCAATTGCTTGAATTATATTATTTCCCTTTTTGGCCTACCTGTTTGCAAGGTGCAAAACACGGTGATTCTGTGCGCTGTAAAATAACGGTAATCTAGCTGTGTTTGCCAGCAATGTACTGTTAATTTACAGTTCTCCTTTTTACAGTATGGAGGTTACTTGTGTCATTTGGGAAACCGATTAATTAATTAATTAAAAACATGACTTTAACTCAAATCAAAGAAAAACTAATATTAAAGTCAAGGGTCAAGAGCCCAACTAAAGCAAACACCAATCACCATCATGGTAACATCAAATGAAAATAAAATAACATCTAAACCTGTCACGTTTTAATAAGAACTTCTGTAGATGTCTGACAGAAATAAAGTCAGTCTGGTTGGTAATAAGTGAAGCTGGTAATGCTGTTTGTGGAGTTGTTTAATACTCCTCTGGAAATTACCTTATTAACTATGTAATTATTTACCCAGTCAAGTGGACTATATTAGTGAACTAATGTTATAGTGAATGAGGGTATAGGCTGAGTGTGTGTGTGTGTGTGTGTGTGTGTGTGTGTTAGTTCATCGACAACCACAGAACTTGCTATTGTAGCTAATTACAGATACAAATTTGATTATTTACATTAAATTATTCTCTTTGTAAAATAAAAACAAATCAATACAATAGCTTATAAAAACATCACCAAAGTGTATTTCAATGCATAGTAAAAACCTTAGACATGTATGAAACACATATAGGCCAAACCCAAAATGGCCAAAGCGGTTAATAAAGAATATGAACATTCGCTAAACTGTGGGAAAACGAACTGATTTAGAAAGCAATATTTGTTTTACTGTGAGCAAAAATATCATGCTGTAAAACTATAATGAAAATAGTATGCTGTAAAATCATTATGAACGAATTCTCCTAAAAGTGGGCTCACTTGAACAAAAAAGGGGGCCCCCTTTTAGGAGAATAATTTAATATAAATAATCAAATTTGTATCTGTAATTAGCTACAATAGCAAGTTCTGTGGTTGTCGATGAACTAATACATTTTCACATTCATTTTATTAATATAACAGATTCATTTATTCATGGATTTTGATTCCAGTGGTGGCTGCATAGGATTGTGTCCAATTTCCAATAACTCCAGAGCGTTGTAAAGTCCAAAAGTCAACATGTTTTGAAAAAGGATAGATGTAATGATTTCCAAAATTCACAACATGTTTTTATCTAACGAAATATTCCGCCTCAGTCCATGTTTGTTGGCGTTTAGACTTTCGAAAACATTTTCACTGTGGTGGAAAAAACTTGCTGTAAACAAAGCGAGGCACGCACCTTCCGGGGCAGTCTAGCAGGTAATATATAATATATATAGGCCTATGTATTTATATAGTCTAGCACTATTATATATTACAAAAAAAGATCGTATTACGTAGGACTATCTGCGTTCGCTTGGCGCTCCATTTGATCCATATTATTCTATTTTATTCAATACATTTTTAGGGTGATGACGCCATAAAATATGACGACAGACATTAGAAGCTTCATTCTAAAACCTCAATAGAAGTTTCGAATGTAAATATGACATGACATTTGGTACAGTCTAGTATGAACGGTCAGAATGACCGCTGTAAGGCATCAATGGAAATACTAAGGGAATTAGTAGGCCTATTCCATTTGAGTTTTGGCTGGCTACATACACGACGCTGAGAAAGTGAAAAAGCAGACATGGTAATTGAAATTGCTATTTAAATATGACAGGGCCAAAACTCGTAAGATATGGGAAACACAGTTGCAAACGGACTTTGCTTTTCCATTTGAAATCTGGCAGTCACTGTGCGTTCGCTTAAACGAAAATGCAAACGGTAATGCGCGATTTGCAATTGCGTTTGGATTAGGCTATGTCACATTTTATGCGTCCACAAATTGAAAACGCAATTGCAAATACAATTTGCAATTCCTTTTGAATAATGTCCGGAAAATCATTCCATAGGAGTGCATCTCTTGTAGAAAAATGAAATTAGAACCGTGATTTTTACTAAATAAAAACATAGATTTCCTCATAACCATGTTTTGTATTCCCCTGACATTTAGCGAAGTTAGTGAAAATGGTATTTTAACAGAAAACATGATATCAACAACTAGTTCACTAAGTGTACTAAGTAGGCTACACAGAATTTTCGTGTTTCAATGCTTATAAAAAGCACCAACCACATACCTCACTGCCCGATGTATCTCTAACTTAACATAAATCAAACAGATACACTCGCATGAGCAAACCGGAACAATCGTTTATGTGATATTAGTACGTTTTCCTAAAATGTAACCGTGTGGACCTCTAGAGTAAGCTTTCTTTCCTTCCTTTCGAGCTTTTTCGATTAGTGGCCACAAGGCAACTCATGCAATTCGATCCTCCTTTGTCAAGTCTTCCAAAAATTTTACTCCACGATCTGTGCACACGGGAGTGTTTTTTTTTTTTTTTCGTTTTCCAGATCTCATCCCGGTATTTCCTCACTGTAAACTGTACAATCGTTTGTCTCTGCTTTCCGGCTTCCTTTTTCCCGACGTTATGTACAGTCAATGATGTCCTCCAGCTTGTGAACCAGATGTGGAGTTATTTCAACGACAATCCCAGCAACCTGCCTATGGGGGATCCTCGTTCAAACTCGCTTAGCCCATTGATAGTGTCGCAGGTTCCATCTCCTCTTGTAACGCTCCACTTCCGTCATTCTGCTCTCCAAATCGTTGTGAGTTTTATTAAGACGTTCAATTACCTTGTTCAACTCTGCATTTTCTCTTTTGCAATCTTTTATCTCCTCTGCATTAAACTCAACCGCCTTCGAGATTTCCGCCACCATAATGCTATTCTTTCGCATCTGGTCCATCAGATCTTCCAACTTTTTGTCTTGAGTATCAAAATGTGCTGTAAGAGCAGTAATGGCTTGTAGAAAAACCACATTGAAGATCGACTCATCGCCATCAACTCTCACTTTCTTCACTCTCTTGGATTTCGTCAGTGTAATATGAGAAGAATCACGCCTTCTCTCAGATTTCCCGCTCTCCAAATCCATGTCTATAATCACAGAAGCTGCCTCCACTGCCATCATATCCATTCCTCCAGCCAGAGGAATGGTCATTTTCTGAGGTTTCGAAAATGATAACTGGCTGTGACATTAACGAATCACTTGTGAGAGCTGGCTGTGACGTTAACGGATCACTTGTGAGAGCTGGCTTTGACGTTAACGAATCACGTGTAAGAGCTGGCTGTGAAATTAATGGATCGCCTCTGATAGCTGGCTGTGACGTTAATGAATCGCGTGTAAGAGCTGGCTGTGACATTAATGGATCGCTTCTGATAGCTGGCTGTGAAGTTAACGGATCACTTGTGAGAGCTGGCTGTGACGTTAACGAATCGAGTGTAAGAGCTGGCTGTGACGTTAACTGATCGCCTCGGATAGCTGGCTGTGATGTTAACGGATCACTTGTGAGAGCTGGCTGTGACATAAACGGATCGTGTCTGAAAGCTGGCTGTGACGTTAACAGATCACTTGTGAGAGCTGGCTGTGACATTAACAAATCGGGTGTAAGAGCTGGCTGAGACGTTAACGGATAGTGTCTGAGAGCTGGCTGTGACGGTAACGAATCGCGTGTAAGAGCTGGCTGTGATGTTAACGAATCGCGTGTAAGAGCTGGCTGTGACGTTAACGAATCGCCTCTGATAGCTGGCTGTGACATTAACGGATCACTTGTGAGAGCTGGCTGTGACATAAACGGATCGTGTCTGAGAGCTGGCTGTGACGTTAACGGATCGGGTGTAAGAGCTGGTTGTGACGTTAACGAATCGGGTGTAAGAGCTGGCTGTGACGTTAACTGATCGCCTCTGAGAGCTGGCTGTGACGTTAACGAATCGGGTGTAAGAGCTGGCTGTGACGTTAACTGATCGCATCTGAGAGCTGGCAGTGACGTTAACTGATCACCTCTGAGAGCTGGCAGTGACGTTAACTGATCACCTCTGAGAGCTGGCAGTGACGTTAACTGATCACCTCTGAGAGCTGGCAGTGACGTTAACTGATCACCTCTGAGAGCTGGCAGTGACGTTAACTGATCGCCTCAGAGCTGGCTGTGACATAAACGGATCGTGTCTGAGAGCTGGCTGTGACGTTAACGTTAGGAATTATCATTACTTGCGTTTGAACATCATATTCACGGGCAAATTAGCATTATTTTTTTTAGACATTTCTGTTGAAGCAAAGTATTGTGGGTTGTGAGTGCCCACGAAGGATACAACTCATGCATCCTCCAAATTCCCATGAAAGAAGGTCACATTCGAAGGCTGCATTTGAAGTGTCCTACTCACTTTTATGAAAAGAGACATCCTCAATGACGTATGTGGCCGAGAATTCCGACCTTCGGATGACGAAGCCTTTCAAATGAGGCACAGCCATTGATGGACCTATAGGTGAGATTTGCGTTGACGGATCTAAGTGAGAAGTTCCTTCAACGCTATCCAGCATCAATGCTACTAGAAAGGAGGGTCAGTTTACTGGTATCATTTAAACTTTAAAAGTCTTACCCTAAATCTAACCAAACCCTTTAACTCCATTGTTTCCATATGAATTTCTTTAACTTGTTATAAATGATTACTCAACTAATCTTTGTGAAGTTTACACAAAAACATAAAAATCTTTCATTATATACTCACCCTAATGCCATCCCAGATTTGACTTTCTTTGTTCTGCTGAACACATACAAAGTTATTAGAAGAATCTGTCAGATCTGTAAGTCCATGCAAGTCATCACAGTACACAAATTTTAAGCTCCAAATAGCACATAAAGGCAGCACCTTTTAACTTGACATTAGCAGTCTCCTTACTGGTCTTTCCATATACTGCAATTGCAAGATTTTTAGTGAAAAAGGAGTTACATTTTTGTCAGTTTTTACCCAAAAAGTCTAATTTAAAAAAAAAGATATGAATTAAGCCACTTATGATTGTAATGAATTCTGAATTATTTTTATATCTGATGTGCTAGCCAATTCAGCCAAAATACTGATGTGCCAAACAACCACAAAATCAATAATGCAAGGATTTATTTTCTCCCTTTTCGGTCTGTGTTCCAATAATGTTTTGTTTAGAAAAGTATTTTTGCTTTATTGCTATGGTGTATGGTGTATGTATCCCATGACTTATTCTAGTCTATCTAGTAACAGAATACCCAGGTACAATCCTCTGAACGTTAATATAACATAATATAATATTTTAACATAAAAATCTAACATTCAATTGGCTAGATTTGTGAAATGTTTTGGATTAAAATCATTATGGTGTTCCCATATTCAGTTACAGAGGCTAATGCAATATGACAGGCTTTATCTAAACACCAGTATTGTATAGTGAAAATATATAGCTTTTGTTATAACAGTAACCTAATGTTTTTCACTCCTTTTTAAAACATCTTTTCACCATCATTTTTACCACAGTAATTTTGTATCACAGCATATAGACATTAAACTTATTTGTTTGCAAAGTGTTTGTGGTTTGCAAAAGCACATTTTTATGTGTTTGTTTGTGTGCCACTCCACCCCTATTTTTTTAGCCTGTTTTATTTGTCTATAAGATGCTGTGCTGATCTCCACTAATAATAACCAGGTTTGGGGAGAAATGGAATACATGTAATGGGATTACGTATTTAAAATACAAAATATAAGTAACTGTATTCCACTACAGTTACAATTTAAATAACTGTAATTAGAATACAGTTAAATTCAAAAAGTATTTTGATTACTGAAGAGATTACTTTGCATTATATTGCCATTTGTTTCATTTAATATTTAGTACTTTCAGATGGAAAACATGAATACATATAAATGTTGTGATCCAAAGTGCATTTGAACAGCGGTGAAACACTTTCTTATGAAGTGTTACATTCATTCTACAGAGAAGTAACTTTGAAGTAAGTTTGGAGCAGAAGAAACAGAAATAAACCTTGTGTAAATTGTCATCTTTACGCTAAGCTAAAATGCTATTTCTAGCCATTTACATGCACGATCATATTTTTTTATCAATAAAATTCATTTTGGATCATAATTTCTTTTTTATAGTAATACCTTTGATATTAGGGCAAAATTTGTATTCTTGATAATATTTTTGTATTGTTTTCTTGTAAAAATATCACCAAAATCTTTAAAACAAGATCAATTTGATTTATAAGAATATATTTTTAACATGTGTATTTTGTCTTTCTGTACTGGCATTGTTTTTATAGTCAAAACAAGTGAAAACTCTACCAGTGCTGAAAAAGTAATCCAAAGTATTTAGAATACGTTACTGACCTTGAGTAATCTAATGGAATACGTTACAAATTATATTTTACAGCATGTATTCTGTAATCTGTAGTGGAATACATTTCAAAAGTAACCCTCCCAACCCTGATAATAACACAAAAAGCAGTATATGTAGAAAATAATATGCTTACTAGTTTTGCTGTATGTCACCATCACTTGCTTTAATAAATCTCCTTAAAAAATACTCTCGTAAATTTTGTAGAACAATTTATAAAATAAAAATATTGAATTTAAGTAAAAAGAAAACAAGCCAACAATAGATAGCCAATCAAATGAGTGAGCTGAATCAATAGGAGGATTGTATAATTTGCTGGCAACTAGGCCTGTTTAGCTTGTATAGATCAGATGATCTATGCTGCTACAAGGCAGATATAAGTTGTCATCCGAACCATTTGCCATATGCCAACTTTAAAATATATCACTTATCTATGATAAACACTACATTAATCTGATTCCAAAAAATAAAAGGGAGACATGATAACACAAATTAAAAGATTAAAAAGTTATTTTCAATACACTTATCACCATTTTAAATTGTAATGTATGAAACAATTACATTAAAATCAGTTTATGTGTATGGTCTAAATTTCCCTTAATGCCAACAGAGCGTTATTGTTGTGCATAAAACATGTTCAAACAATGCAAGGAATGCAAAAAAAAAGAAGCTAAATAAGCAGGATCACTTGGCACGTCACGTCCTGCACAATAGAGGGTAGAGCAGATATGGGAAAAGATGTTTAGTACAGGGGCTACATCACGCTTAAAAAGGAATATTTCACCCAAAAATGAAAATTCTCTCATCATTTACTCACCCTCATACCATCCCAGATGTGTATGTCTTTCATCTGTAGAACACAAATTAAGATTTTTAGAAGTATATCTCAGCTCTTTTGGTCCATACAATGAAAGTGATTCTGTGCTAAAATATTGAAGCTCCACAAATCACATAAATCAACATAAAAGTAGTCTAATCCATGTCCCTCCAGTGGTTTAATCCATGTCTTCAGAAGCGATATGATAGATGAGGTGAGAAACAGATCAATATTTCATTCCTTTTTACTATTAATTCTCCTCCCTGCTCAGTCAATCTCCACTTTAACTTTTAAATTCTTCTTGTGTTTTTGGTGATTCACATTCTTCATGCACATCTCCACCTACTGGGCAGAGAGGGACTTAAATATTGAATTGTTTCTCACCCACATCTGTCATATTAATTCTGAAGTCATGGATTAAACCACTGGAGTCGTATGTATACATTTTTTGCTGCTTTTATGTACTTTTTGGAGCGTCAAAATTTTGGCACCCCTTCACTTACATTGAATAGACCTACAGAGCTGAAATATTCTTCTAAAAATCTTAATTTGTGTTCTGAAGAAAGAAAGTCATAGACAGATGGCATGAGGGTGAGTAAATTAAAGAGAATCTTTAAGTAGCACATAGGGGGCCACATTGTCCTCATTTTGAGATACAATGTTTCACATTGATTTAGTTCTTGTATCTTTTAAGCCAAGAAATAGATTTGTTTTTCATTCAAATGAAATGTAATGATATGTAATCTTCTGATGTTTGTGACTGTTGGAATGTTCTGCTGAAGTTTTGCTCTGCAAATGTTGATACTTTTCTATCTTTATAAATGCTAATCATAATTATAAATTATTTTATCATCTCTACTTTCCTGGTAATTTATTATATCAATTAACACACTCTCTACATCAGGGGTCAGTATTATAAAAAAATTAACAATATAAAAAAAAAAACAATTATGATTAAAAATGCCACTGTTTTATTCTATTACATGAATACTTCTAAAGTTATTCAAGTTACTCGGCCAAAAGTAGTGAGTGGTTTTCTCGTTTCCTTGTTATTGTTGTTTGATTAATAGCCTTTTTATGACATAGCCTACTAGACAGTGCTCTATTCGGTTACATGTTCACTTCAAGTCCAACATTTTGAAGTAAATACGCTTTTTGTCCCACTGTTAAAATTCAATTTAGACATAAATGACTGCGTTTACATTAATGCCTCATCAAGACGGCCATTGGCATAATTTTAAAGTGAATTTGATCATTTAGGCGCATTAGGGATCAAACAGTACGCAGCTACAGACATCAGGAAATAAAAAGTAAATCTTTTATATTTCATCTAGATCAACCAACCAGTGGTGCTCTTGCTATCGCGATCAATGTAATGAAATATAAATATAAATATAAATATAGAAAACTACTTAAAGGTTTGATCGAGGACATCCCTCTTTTTTCCGATAAACATGTACATAATTGTATTACACAGCAAACCAATAATCTCAGTGATAGATAGTTAAATTACAGGTTACGTTATAGATACACAGAAATTATTAAATTTACCTCAATATGTTTCATCAAATTAGAGGCAGGATAAATGCTGATATCTGGCTTGAGAAACTTAAACTCACATGACACGATCAAGCAATTAGCCTTTTTCACAGCGAAAAACCCTTTCAAGTGCGGCCGAGATGTTCAGGTGTTGAAATGAGCTTGAGTCATCCTCCACAGTTGGCCCCAGATCTACAGCTGCTGTAAAAGTTTTACAGAAAAGTAATTACAGTAACGCGAGTATTTGGAGTAATGGCAGTATTATTAACCAACATATCTGTAAGTGCAGATATCAGATGAATGACAAAGCATTTAGACACTTTACAATAGGACACCTAAAGGAGGTTAACAACAGAATGACAATGGTTTCTCAAAAAGTCTTCCAAGCTGATTTAAACTCGCTGGATCTTTCTTTCAGGATATTTTTAGACTAAACTAAACCTTTTTGTAAAACATTAATACTGTCAGATTTGAAGTGAACCGTTGTTTTATGAGCTTGCAACTGAAGTTCTGAAAGAAAAACTTATATTCAGATATTGCATTAAATAAGACGTGCGCTTTTTCCATTTACTGTAGCTAAAATTATTATCCCCCTAGTTAGACCCATGCATATTTGGTTATATGCAGCAGAAGTGTGAAGCACATGTGCAGTGATGTTATTTTCCTGTTCCTCCAGCTGCAGCGCTGATTTCAGTATAAAAGTCCTCGTGTGTGTAGCGTGAATGCGTTCATGTGTTGCTTGGTTGATGTTGTTTTATAGAGAAAATACGAATTTATTTTTGTTAATAGATTAATTTGTGAGTCTAACTTTTTTATTGTTAATTTTCAGTGCTTTATAAATGTTAATTACTTTAATAAGCTGTTAATCATAAAACAAAAATAAAGACTTGTTTGCGCCCGGTTTCGGACCGGGGACTTTTCGCGTGTTAGGCGAACGTGATAACCACTACACTACGGAAACAATACGTCTGGAGAATTTGAGTGTTTTTTTCGCCAGCATGTCATCCATGGTAGACATCGTTCATAATCTTAGAAAGTATAGAGAAATTATTCGAAACATTTATTTATTAAACAAACTGAATCTTAAAGTATATTTTCTTGAATATGATCTTTTTTATTTTTTTTGTGTTACTCTTGTGCATTGTTGAAATAAACACTTCATCACCTCAGCTGTTTTATACCTCTACAGATTTTCGCTTCCTAGAGCCAACATAAATTATCTCCATGGTCCATTTAGAGCAGGGGTGCCCACACTTTTTTGCATGATGATCTACTTTTAAATGGCCAACTCAATACGATCTACCAACTAAAAAAATCACAGTTTTGCATAGAGACAGAGCGTATTTAGGCCACGCCCATACCGGGGAGGAACAATCCAACCGTCTCGAGAGGCTGCCTCCTTGTCATTTATGATTTATAACAAAAACAAAACAATGTCTAAAAGCTGCTGTGTGACAAGGTGTACAGCAAACAAGCTAAATAACCCAGAAATACATTGTTATATTTATTTATAACTCTGTCTCTATAATTCGGGCAGTAGCTGCTGGTAGCTATTCTCAAACACTGCTAGCTTCGCAATTTCGCGCTCTGTTTTCAGAAGCCCGTTGTCATGAACCTAGTTGTCATGGCAACTGAATAAACAAAAATCTCGCCTGGTCAAAATTTACTCGTCAAGTGCAAGTCAGACAGAAACTAAAAGAAGGAAAGACATTATATATATATATATATATATATATATATATATATATATATATATATATATATATATATATATATAATGTCTTTCCTTCTTTTAGTATTTGGCACCCCTGATTTAGAGCAATAATTGGATTAGGCTACCATTTTACTAATGGCTCTGCTAAGTTAAAAATGTACAACATCATATTACTATTAGTTCCCTTATGATTCAGTACACTTGACATTGTGTAGCTATGCATATGGGAGTAACTTCTTACATGATCTCTCTACAATAATAGCAATATTCTAATATTGGCTATGGTGATTGAGACCCGCCTGTTTGGTGCAAAACTATCTGCTATAAAAACAGGTGCACGAACACCATTTCTTCAGAATGTCTTCCTTCAAGAAAGCGATCATCTCTTGTCTGGAATCTTGAATCCCTACCCTTCAGCGTCAATATACACGAGTCAGCGGGCAGAATCTTCACAGCAGTGAGAAGAAGCTCCGCTCCCCTGCAGTGCTCCGGCGAACATCTCACTGCTTGACGCAGCGCTGGTGAACGGGGCTCAGCATCCTGATTCTCTGCAGCGCGTCGGCAAGTGTAGAGTATCCTTTAAAATCAATTGTTATTTGTGTGATATAAATATAAATGATTATATTTAATATATATACTCTTCTGTGATACCTGAGGATTCACACGAGGAGGCACGGTGGGGCTGTGAGGTCGAGCAGGATGAATTTGAGGTGGATCTCGAGCTGGCACATGCCCCGCAAGCCACTCAATCTCCATGAAGCGCATGCTTCCCAATATGCTATGTGCAAGATGAACTACGGCCCTCTGAAGGAGCATGCGGCCTCGTCTCATTTGGTGGATCTGATGCTGGGGATGATAATGATGATGTCATGTCTCTTGCTGCATCAGGCGTGTGGTCAGTGGATGATGCTACCGCCATTCCCCCCCATAGAGGGCGCGGACCGTGCACGTGCCACTGACAGGGAGATGCTTTGCGTCCTTATATGGGTGTTTGAAGAACTCAACCTCGAGTGGTCTCCCCCAGAGGAATATGGGCAGTCTCGCCTTGATGAGTGGTTCTTGCACTCCGGACGCTGTCAAGCGGCCGCGTCCCACAGATCTGCTCTGTATTTCCCCAAACTTCATAACAAAACATGTAGCAATAGCAAACCTTACCACGCGACCCTCTCAGCGTGCACACACAGTGATGCTGTTCTCATGAACGTGGACCACGGGGAAAAGAACAGATTTGCCCAACTACCCCCTGTGGAGGAGGCGGTAGCAACACATATCTGTCATACAAGTAACAGGGTGTGGAAATCACGCTCCATACATCCTTCTAAGCCATGTAGACGGACGTCCACACTGGTGGGAAAAGCCTACTCGGTGACAGGACAAGCTAGATCAGCACTCCATGCAATGGCAGTGCTCCAGGTAGTCCAAGCAAAGCTCCTCAGACAAATGGACAAGCAAGGCTTTGATCCGGAGACTGTCATAGAGCTACGAAGTCGAAAGTCACGGCACAGGCCATCGGCAAGTCCATGGGCAACCTGGTCGCTCTGGAGCGACATTATGGCTGCCCCTCACGGAGATGAGTGACAGAGAGAAAACATCTCTGTTGAATGCTCCAGTCAGACTCTTTGGCAGCTCAGTGAGTAAGTTTGCTGAGCGTTACGTTGTGACTCAGCATCAGTCACAAGGTATAAGACACTTCATGCCCAAACGGAGCATAGCACAGATGGCTCGCCCCTGCTCTGTCTCAAGCAGGTGCCCAGCTAAAAGACCCATACCCGCTAACTCAGTGCCTGCACCTGCCGCCACCGAGCCACCTGTGAGGCCACGCAAGCCGTGGCCCAGATGGAAGCAGCCTTACCAGTGCCCACCTCACCCAGACAGGAGGGACTCCCCCGTGCACTGGAAGCGCTACTGACGGGCACAGAGCTTTGAAGGGGAAAACGGAGCCCGCGGTTCCCTCCTGTGCTCCGAAGAAGGCTTGATTAAAGACACATAATTATGTTCCCCATCTCCCCACTGCTGTTCATCAGGAGAGGTTATGCGCAACCCCTTCCCTATGGTGAGTGACACATTATATCATATGGTGAGCAAACCAAATTGCCCTCTGTCCCATTATGCGGACGCATGGCGAGCCCTAACAGACATTTCAGAATGGGTGTAAAAAATGATCGAACATGGTTATACGATCCAGTTTGCACGCTGGCCACCCTGCTTCAAATGGTGTTGTGTCTTCCACAGTTTCACCTGAAGACTCGCCAGTATTACGAGCCGAAATACATAATCTCATCATGAAAAATGTGATACAAATTGTCAAGCACAAAAAGTGTTTTACAGCCGTTATTTTCATGTTCCAAAAAAAGATGGTGGACTTTGGCCAATCCTGGATCCGAGACATTTAAATCGTGCACTTATAAAGCACCCTTTCAAAATGATTACTCTGAAAAGGATCTTATCGCATGTACGCCCACACGATTAGTTTGCGTCGATAGATCTTAAGGTTACTTAATTTTATATTAAAATTTAAGACATCACAGGATGTTTTTGAGATTCGCGTTTGAGGGAACAGTGTATCAATCTTCTATCATGCTAAGGGGTGATACCGGGCGAATGGAGACTTCATCCTCAAACTGTGTTGAGGATTTGGTAAATATTCGGTAAAGCAGAAATCAATCTATTTGCCTCAGTAAAGAATGGCCACTGACCACTCTGGTATTTGAAGTCCCAAGCCCACGGGGAATGGACGCAATGGCACACAAATGGCCAGCGAAATGCAAATATGCATTTCCCCTGGTATGCATGATTCACTCTGTCATATGCAAAGACTGAGAGGACAAGGAAACGGTTCTATTAGTTGCGCCGAAATGGCCCAACCAGCCATGGTTTCCGGAAATTATGGAGGTGTTTTACAGCTCACCATGGGAAATACCACTGAGGAGGAATCTCCTCTCTCAGGTGCAAGGCACAATCTGGCATCCCCAGCCCTTGCTGTGGAACCTGCAGGTGTGGACCCTGAACAGGGCACACCACACGAGCCAGAACTGACACATTCAGTCATGTGCACATTTTACAAGTCAGAGCACCATCCACGAGTTGCCTCTATGCACTACAATGGAAGGTGTTTACTGAATGGTTTCTCTCACAATTCTAATATTTCTTCAAGAGCAATTAGACGCAGGACTCAACGCTCAAAGTGTATGTGGCAACTATATCTGCATATCACACACATAAAGCCAGCGCCTCTATAGGCAAGTCTGATTTCATCATACATTTCTTTAAATGAGCAAGACGATTAAACCCACCTCGGCCGGCTACAGTCCCGACTTGGGACTTAACATTAGTCCTAAAAGTACTCACAGGCCTTTGGCTGGCTCTGGTCTTGGTAATACAGGTAGGTGGCCGGCATGCACTGTCAGTCGACAATTCATGTTGGGTCCGGTCTTTCAAGAGCCACTGTCAAACCCAGGAAAGGCTATGTACCCAAAGTCCTAACCACACTCTTCAAAGCGCATGTGGTTCACATTAGGGCTTCTTCCCTCCTCCATTTAATTCTGATGAGGATCAATCATTGCATTTGTTATGCCCTGTGCGGACACTACATGCATACGTTGAGCGTACATGCCAGTTCAGACAGTCTGATCAGCTCTTTATATGCTATGGAGTATGCACAAAAGTCTCCATGCAAAGACTCTCTCACTGGATTGTCGATGCAATTGCCCTGGCTTATGAGTCGCAGGTCAGACCTGCCAATTGGTGTTAAAGCACACTCAACTAGAGGCATGGACTCCTCATGGGCATGGACGAATGGTATGTCCTTACAAGACATATGTTTTGCAGCAGAATTGTCCTCTCAAAACACATTCGTAAGGGTTTACAACCTAGATGTAATGTCTCTTTCTTCACAATTCCTCTCTGTTTAGAGCACTTGCTATTCATTGGCCAAATAGATAAACCAAAAAAAATGTCCTCCCAGCTTTTATTTTCAGCAAACTTAACATGTGTAAATACTTGTATGAACATAAAAAAGATTCAACAACTTAGACATAAACTGAACAAGTTTCACAGGTATGTGACTAACAGAAATTGAATAATGTGTCCCTGAACGATGGGGAGGGGGGTCAAATTCAAAAGTCACAGTCAGTATCTGGTGTGGCCACCAGCTGCATTAAGTACTGCAGTGCATTTCCTCCTCATGGACTGCACCATATTTGCCAGTTTTTGCTGTATGATGTGCACTTGCAAGTTCCCGGACATTTCTGGGGGGAATGGCCCTAGCCCTCACCCTCCGATCCAACAGGTCCCAGATGCGCTCAATGGGATTGAGATCCGGGCCCTTCACTGGCCATTGGCAGAACACTGACATTCCTGTCTTGCAGGAAATCATGCACAGAACGAGCAGTATGGCTGGCTGCATTATCATGTTGGAGGGTCATGTCAGGATGAGCCTGCAGGAAAGGTACCACATGAGGGAGGAGGACGTCTTCCCTGTAACGCACAGCTTTGAGATTGCCTGCAATGACACAAGCTCAGTCTGATGATGCGGTGGAACACTGCCCCAGACCATGACGTACCCCCCTCCTCCAAATCGATCCCGCTCCAGAGTACAGGCCTCAGTGTAATGCTTATTCCTAAACGTGAATCCGACCATCACCCTTGGTGAGACAGAACCGTGACTCATCAGTGAAGAGCACTTTTTGCCAGTCCTGTCTGGTCCAGCGAAGGTGGGTTTGTGCCCATAGGCGACATTGTCTGATAAGGACCTGCCATACAACAGGCCTACAAGCCCTCACTCCAGCCTCCCTCAGCCTGCTGCGGACAGTCTGAGCACTGATGGAGGGATTGTGCTTTCTTGGCCTAACTCGGGCAGTTGTTGTTGCCATCCTGTACCTGTCCCGCAGGTATGATATTCGATATCGGTATGTACCGATCCCGTGCAGGTGTTGTTTCATGTGGTCTGCCACTGCAAGGATGATCTGCTGTCCTTCCTGTCTCCCTGTAGTGCTGTCTTAGGTGTCTCACAGTACGGACATTGCAATTTATTGCCCTGGCCACATCTGTAGTCCTCACGCCTCCATGAAGCATGCCTAAGGCACATTCACGCAGATGAGCAGGGACCCTGGGCATCTTTTTTTGGTGTTTATCAGAGTCAGTAGAAACGTCTCTTTATTGTCCCGAGTTTTTATAACTGTGACCTTAATTGCCTACCATCTGTAAGCTGTTAGTTTCTTAACGACTGTTCCGCAGGTGCATGTTCATTAATTGTTTACAGTTCATTGAACAAGCTTGGAAAACATTGTTTAAATCATTTACAATATAGATCTGTAAAGTTATTTGGATTTTTACAAAATTATCTTTAAAATTCAGTGTCCTGAAAAAGGGATGTTTCTTTTTTGCTGAGTTTATATACTTATGCCCTTCCCTTTAAATAAGGGCTCCCCAACCATCCCGAAATGGTTACAATGGTTACTAGTGCTATGGATGCAATATATTTTTGGCCACACGTAGATTTCACAGCGCTGTTCTGAGTTTTCTGAAGAAAGTCTCAAAGATAAGGAGCATAAGGACATTCGCTGCGTTTACAAAGATGACACGCGTTTATTTTTACCCAAATGGCTCAAAAGAACATTTATTTCATTTTGTAAAAAAAAACACAACTTTAACGGAATTGCCTTTTCCTGAGGGTTATTTTTGCAAGATGTCTTTTCATCCCAGATGACCTATGCTCAGAGACCACCAGTGTTGCGACAAACCGATCAGGTAAACTACACACCCCATATTTTTATTCGAAAAAGAACCAAGTTCATTTTTTATAGTATGTTTTGAATGAAATGTAAAGTTAAATTTAGTTAAAACAGAAACATCGAATGCATTTATTGCACATATTTTAATGCATTTATTGTTTGATCAACAGTCAGTGGCGCAACTAGAGTTTTTTATTTGAGGTGGCCAGGGGGGTGGCCACTGCTACTTTCGGGTGTCCACACACACACACACACACACACACATTGTTGGTTTTCCATGTTTTATGGGGCATTTCCATAATGATATTTATACTGTACAAACTCTATTTTATATCCCCTAAACCTATCCATCACTTAAATATATAAATGTAAGAAAATGTGGTATGTATGATTTACAAGCTGTTTTTCTGGTATTGATAGTAATAACACACACACACACACACACACACACACACACACACACACACACACACACACACACACACACACACACACTCTCTCACACAGTACTCACATGGAGGAAAGTATTGGGTCACTCTGTTTGTGTCTACAAGTGTTGAACATCCTAAATATTTTCAGACAATAAAGCTTAAGTACCAAGGGTAGCATGTGTCTGTTACATTAGCATGTGTCTGTTACATTAAATGCTGAGTTTATTTACAAAAAACCAAACATTTACAAAAAAATACATAAAAGAATTTCACACAGTACTTACAGAGAGGAAAGAATTTAGAAGTGTTTATAAGTGTTGAACATCTACTGGCAGCTCTGGCTCACTGTCTTTCTCAGAACAAGAGGTCTCTGTGTCATCCCTTGATACATCTTTTTATAACACAAGAACAATTTGTGTATTATCACAATATAAATGCCACAGCCATCAACAACAAATACACACACGAACCAACATTTTAAACGTCCAAACCTGTATGACTGACTTTCTTCTGCTGAACACTATAATATATTATATTTTGAAGCATGCTGGTAACCAAACAGTTTTGGTTCCCAATCACTTCCATAGTATAGAAAAAAAAATACAATGGAAGTCGACGGGAACCCAAAACTATTTGGTTACCAACATGCTTCAAAATATCTTCTTTTGTGTTCAGCAGAAGAAGGTCAAACAGGTTTGGAATGGCATGAGTGTGAGTAAATTATTATTATATTATTTTGGGGTGAACTATCCTTTTAATCTGACAAAATCATCTCAACGTAAATTCCTGAACTTGGCATGTGACTGACTGCCTGTGTCTGGTAGATCCTCTGACCTGTTGGTGGTCCTGAAGTCTGACCACACTGACTCTGACTAGCATCTAGGGAGCTGCTCTGGGGTCCAGTGGTGATGCAAGGGCTGGGGTCTGTTTGTACCTGATCTGCCTGTTTGTGCTTCTTTAAAAAGAAATCTCCCTTTAAAAATATATCTCTCCCTTTCTTTTCATGTTTAATTGATCCTGTGCTAAAATATGACAGCCTATGGTTACATCTAATCAGCCAATTACCAAAATCTTTATCTTAATTACAAATCCTCATTTTCATAACTGCACATTAAAATCAACTACCATTGCTAGCCCTACACTGAACTGAAGTAACTGAACTAGCTAATCGATTTCAAACTGCTAAATGTTTACTCGCTGAATCTGTATCCTACTTCCCCACAAACATTTGTATACTGTAACTTCCATACTATACGATATATGCATGTATTACTAGCACAGATGTAATCGTAAGGATTGTTATGCTAAATTGCGAAACGATCTCTCTAATCTGATTAACCTGTAGCCTATTGGAGCCTTATTAACTCACACAGCGTCTCATAAAATGTATTCAGCAAACAAACATGATGCTAAAATATGACATTTTCTTATTCTTCTGTATCTTGCAACTATATTCTCTCGTCCTCGGCTCGTCGTCCGTTTGAAAACTGCGCGAGCTGCCGGCGAACGTAAAAAAATAAAAATAAAAACTTCAAAGAAGTTCAACTTCTTTTGACAAGTCCAGTGCCACCCTGGACACCCCTCTGGCTCCGCCTCTGTCAACAGTAGTCCTAAACCACATAGTAAACCATGCTCATGCACATATACCATGCTACTATTTGAGTCTGTAAATTTGAATGTTTGGTCATTAATCTTGAATTTATGAAATTCTGAACACTGCTAGGCTTATATTAAGCACATCCAGTGTGACACATACATGTCACACTGGATATGCTTAATACAAGCCTCCATTCAAAACTTGATATTGTGAAAATATTTTTACGAAACACCATACATAACTATATGCTTTACATTTAATTTATTATTACACTGCCCACCAGTATTTTATTTTATAAAGAATTTACTAGGTTTTAAATTGTGGTCAATAATTTTAAATAATAATCATGATTAGGCAAACGTGGGTTGTTTTAAGGTTTTTAACTCTAATTAATTTCTTTAATTAATACAATTTTCTAATCTACTAATGGTACTTCTCAGGCCAACAGCATGAATAAAACAATCCCCCCCCTGGGAGAATCAAAGTATCTTTCAGGAAAGGCCCATCAGGCCATTTACATCAAGACCCATCTGAAGAGGCAAGAAGGTTAAAAGACTTGCATAACAAGTCAACACCTCAATCTTGTCAGCAGCAATTCCTGTTTGGTTATATTATGGGGGTCAGACAAGCAAGAGATGTTAGCATAGCTTGCAGCAGTATCTTTTAAAGCAGAAAAGCCAGCTTACTGTTGCTCCTCCAACCTCACCAACTGCCTCTGATCAGCCAGGTAAGTGAAAGCATTTTTGAAAACAGTATTAAAACTACAAATAACAATATATTGTACAGGTGCTCCTGAAGCCACTGGATCTACAGACATGTCTAGACTCTAGAGCAAGAGGTTATGTTCCACATCGGTTTTGGAGGTTTGTTTTATTACCCACAAATGATCCTCCGTTATTTTTTTCCTAATACATTTGTTTGGCAGCCTGTTCTGCTAACCAATCTTAATCTTGAGTGAACTTCATGAATTGTATACATTTGCATAAATCTATGTGGCTTGTTTGTTTTCCTCGTCAGGTCAGAAACTCAGGACATGATGTGTCTGCTAATGTCTCCTTCCCGTTGAGTTGGATACGTAGGACAAGGGTGTGTCTACCCAGGGTACATATTTATCCCTTTCTGATGAGGAGGAGATTGAAATCTGGTGCCTTTCCGGTCTTGGAGTGTGATTGGCCACTGGTGTCAGAAGTAGCCACAGTGCTGCCCACCCTAGTGTGGAACTCATTTGCATATTTATGATGTAAAATAATGCTAATTAATTAAGATAAAATTAACTGTGTTAACAACAAAAGAAAAGATGTTTCCGCCCGGTTTCGAACCGGGGACCTTTCGCGTGTGAGGCGAACGTGATAACCACTACACTACGGAAACGATATGTATTTGTTGTAATATGCTTAGAGTGTTCCTCGAGGCAAAAGCATCCAAAGCGCATCCAAGCACTTGGTTAATTTATATAAAGATTTTCTTTATAGGTTTGCTCCCTGTTTCAAAGGATTATAGGTTATTTACCTTCCCTATCCAAGTGTCTTCTAAACTAGTCGCCTTTCACATAGGCTAAATCAAAAATATGAATAAACACCAGCACGTCCCAAACACTTAATAAACGCCTTTTCGTCAATATAGGAAGACTCGCTATCTTCTGCACTCAACAGGAGTCAAGAAACACGTATTTCTGTTCTTTCCGCAAAGTACCGATATAACTGCGCGCACTTGAAAATTGATACAGTAAAGGTCAGTCACTGTAATCTATAATCCTTTGAAACAGGGATTTTACAGTACATGCATATCGTTTCCGTAGTGTAGTGGTTATCACGTTCGCCTCACACGCGAAAGGTCCCCGGTTCGAAACCGGGCGGAAACATTTTTTCTTTCGTTGTTAACACAGTTAATATTATCTTAATTTATTTGCATTATTTTATATGATGAATGCTATGTTTCAACACTATTGATCATGTAATTACCATATAACACAATATTATATTCCTAATGACAAAGGGATGGAGCTGAAAGTATTTTGGTGATGACAGCCTGCTTGTTTCTATAAGCTCAGGCTGAGGTGGATAACACCACAAGGAGACCATATTCATGAGGTGTCTTACTGGTTGTGATCCTGGCCAGAGCCTCATGGATTCCCACTCTGTTTTCATCCAAAATTTTTGATGGAGGGAACAGTCCCAGTGGCTAATATCTTGAGTGTAGCTGGGCACAGGTGCAGTATGCACTGACAGTGCAGCTAGTGGTGGTGCCATGGGTACTGATTGCACAGCTGGTGGTGGTACAGTGGACAGTTGTACAGAGGTTTTATGCAGTGAGCAAGGCCAAGGCATGGGCTGCTAGTATATAAATGGTCTGCACTTATATAGCGCCTTTTTAACCTTAGCTGTATTCAAAACGTTTCATTCACCCATTCACACACACATTCATACTCCAATGACGGCATGCAAGGCGCTATCCTGCCATTGGGAGCAATTTGGGGTTCAGTGTCTTGCCCAAGTACACTTCGGCATGTGGAGTCGTGTGGGCCGGGAATCGAATCAACAATCCTGTGATTAGTGGCTGACCACCTGAGCCACAGCCACAAATTATGTTATGGCTGGCTTGACCGCAGTCATGTCGATGGAAAACAAATCGCACACATTTTCTTGCTCGATTCACTTCAATAACTATTCAAAGCCATATTATGGAAATGTGATAAATACAATTATTAATATGGACAGTTGTTTTTAAATGGCACGTACAATATGGTACATGAATCGCCTTTTTATTGGACGTAGGCCTACGGTGAAAATTTTAAAACGGCCGCTTTTTAAACTGAACAGTCTCGAACACAACGGATTAAACAGACGTGGGTTTAATTAAGATATATTGGTGTGGTTTTTGCTTTGATAAACTATCACTAGCTTACTTGTAAATTAATAGTGTTTCCTATTCCATGTGTTCTGGCGATGGCCATGTGAAGAATGGAAAGAATTTAATCGCACACTAAAATTAGTTTTTCTCTTAAGAGTTTTTAAAACGTGTGACATGAAGACATAAACTCCTGCTATTATAATTAGAGACATCGCATAACTTTACCTTAAAGTGACTGGCAACAATGTCATTGCCTAGTTGCTCATATCCAGTTTTTAGAGGGAAAATAACAAGAAACAGACTGGGTCGGAAATAATTTCGATGTCATATAGAAACTAGACAAATTGGGAGAATCCGCTTCTCCAACCACTGTCCCTTGCATTGATGTAATAGCCTACTACACAAACTTCCGAAAGTTATAAAATCTGTCACACCCTCTCTCTGGTTTGCACACAGGCACATTATCTCTCACTCACATAATGAATGATGTGGGTTCCACCAACCAACTGGTGTTTGTAGAGTATTTGATTGGTTTTTAAGAACGCCAATTCTTTATTTTGAGCCAATCATAACATCCTTTTCACAAAGTTACTGTGTCGAACAAGTCGACTTCGATTCTAGGACGAGTCAGTGTCGAGGATACGACTCTTTTGGAGTCGACTCCACATCACTCTCAAGTCTCCTCAGTTTTTTCTCCCATCTAAGAAACACACTGTCTATATAAAGTGGTAAGTCAATTAAACACCATAAACTGTAAGCAAATTTTACAATTTAAATTTTGAATTTGTACAGTTATTTTAATTTGCTTGGTTGTTTGTGTTTGACTTGTAGCTACACATGATAGAGTGTACTTGGATTAAGCCACTAACTTTGTTGAGCAAAACTTTCATAAATGATATCTAACAAATCTGTTAAAGAAAGACACAATTCCAAAGACTGAAAAAGAAAAGACAAATGTAAATGAAATAAAAATAGTTTTATTACATTGTTATCATTTTCCATATTAATGTAACATCTCTTCTGCTGGGAGTTGTTTGTCACACTGGGAGTTGGGGATGCAGAATTAATCAGAAAAATAATCGAGATTACAAATACATTAGAATTGTCGCAATTATATAATCTTGAAAAGCGTCAACATCGTTCCATATAGGTGTACTCCTACTGCACCAAAATGTTCTATTTTCAACATATTTTGGGGGGCCGTTGTGTGCAATAATGCAAAGACAATCTGATGCTCACTATCTAAATTATGCTGTGTCAAATTTATAAAAAATTGTACATACACAATGCATGGTACAGAGTTATTAACACAATGAATCTTCATAGCTTAAAAGAAGTAAATAGTAATTATAAAATATATTCATTTCATTTACACAAACTTAATATCATATTTATTTGGAAAGCAAACCAACTCTCACCAAAGCAATGAATAAAATATCAAAGTAGTCTATTCCTTATGAAGCTACACAATGTAATTATTATTATTTTTTTCATAAAATCACAAAGTCAAAATTATAAATGAGCAAGTACACCAACAATCCATCTTTCAAACCATGTTTTTGCCTTACCCTGATTCATTACGGTAAACCTATAATCATGGTTCGAATTACGTGGGAGCCAGTGGGAGCTGAGCTCCCATTGAGAGAGGATGAGCTCCCATGAAAGCAGTAAAATCATACACCTGTGGGGGTCTCTAAAAATCATCAGCACCATTATTTTAAATTACAAATAAAGCATTTTTTTCCTTCAATATATTCCTTCAATGTTTATGTTAACCCTTTTGCACGTATGATCGATCAACACCGGTGTGATTAGAACGGTCAGTGCATCACGTGATCAACTGCTAAATTCAAACGTGCTTTCGAGCTTTGGCTGGCGCTGAGCCAGAGACAGACGCGCTCAGTGCTGCTGTCATGTATCACAACCATAGACAGATCAACTGTTCTGTGTTTTCAACCACATAATGTTTATTTTAGGTTTCAGACATTTAAATACACATAAGTACTAGCAAAAAAATATTTGGAGTTTGTAAAATACACACTAATGTCTAGGGAAGCGGCAATAATAATCCTTTCCATTAACGTTACGTTACAATAAGACACGTTTTCATATCAGATACACATTGTGTAAGTAGCTTTACATTTTACTCTATTCTTCTCCCAGTTCACCGGCCACTTACTTTCATGTATTTCGTGAGAAGTTGAGGAATTGACGTGTAGTAAAATAACATGGCGCCGCCCATCGCACATACAGCTCAACTAACTTAACGCGATCGTTATAAAGGCGTTTAAACAACAAAACACATCCACTTGCACATATTTGACAATCGGAATATCAGTGTTTCATGTTATAGCTAATACATTTGTGAATATTTTGTATAAAAAGGAAAAATGACATAAAAGCAGATCATCATTCATTCATTCAGTCACCTAGAATAACTCACGCTGGGGGATCAGTTAGAATATTTTAGAAATAGTGTAAAGTTCAGAACCAGCAACCATGCCACCAAAAATAAAAAGACTGCTACCAACATCAGGTACAACTTTGGCAAAATTCGGGTTTATTTAAAAAAAACAAAAAACATCATCAGTGGACAGTCTACTCATTTCTCTACTCCTGTATTAATAAACATTGAAATCAAAAGAATCAAGTGCAGTGTTAAGCAATTATTTATCACACACACCACGCCTGCTTATAGGCTACTTTTTTTTTTTTTTTTAAGAGACCCCCACAAAGATGAAATCATAATTCGAACCCTGCCTATAATAATAATTTATATTTTACAGCTGTCGGGACAGATTTGGCGGAAATTGCACACATCTGTCATTCGTCCGTGCGTCTTTACATCATATCCAAGAAGATCCAGCTATTACAGCGCATGTGCAGTATATGAGCAGTGATTAGTGTGGTAGTAGTTTGAAGCTGAAAGCTTGTAGCTACAACAAATGCGTAAAATTAACCATGGATCATTCAAAAAAGCAACCCTCTGGGGAATCACAGGTTTTCAGGATAAAGAAACCTCGAACAGAGAAGACATGTGTCTACAAGCAAAAAGGGAAATCGACAGAGCCTGTTATACAACACGAAACAACATTGTATTGGCTTTTCAGAGGTGGCGAATATATATATAATGCCAATCTCTAAACCAGTTACTACTTTTACTTAAATGAACAATGTAATACTTCAAAATGTGTATGTATCTTTTACAAACTTTAAACAAAAGGAATGTAGAAAAGAAACAATTGTATGATATCATAGAAAATGGATGGTACATGTTATTAACACAATGAATCTTAAAATAAGTGAATAGTAATTATAAAACATATTCATTTAATTTACAAAAACTTCATATAATGTTGTTTATTTGGGAAGCAAACCAACCCTCACCAAAGCAATGAATAAAAGATCAAAGTAGTTTATTCATTATGAGGGTTCTTATGAACACTAGGACTTTCAACAACACCAAACAAATTGTATTAATGATAATATACCTGATATTAGTTATTATACAAAACTTTTCTCACCACTCCACAGATATATTTGATTGAGAAATGGAACAAAACAAATTATTATGTTTTCTATTGACAACATTTCCTGAGTACAAATTTGTCCATACGTACACCAGTACAAATCCAGAGCAACACCCATTCTGGTGTCCTGCCTGTATTACAGACGAGCCCTTCAATTTGGGGGATCCAACTGACCATTGGCAAAGCATGCTCCCTCCATGAAGCCCATTCAGAGTCCTTTAGGGCTGAGATGGTTTCTTGGCTTTGCCCCCATGCCCTGAAGCCTCCTCCTTATAAAGCAAACATTTAATGAAGATTGGATGGGGTTGGTTGTTTCAAATGTGTCCAAGACAAGTAAGTCAACAGCCAGTGAAGAAGTCATCATTTGCAGACACATTGGACAGACTGTTAGATGGTTCAGGGTTATTTTGGGTTAAGACCCATTTTCTCCTTAAGGACAGCAGCAGCATTCTCTGCATCCACAAGCAGTTCACGTCTCTTTTCAGTATCAGTACAAGTCTCAGTATCTATAATACTCTCTTGATTGCCATAATTGTTATTCTGACAGTGTAGACCCCATCTTTTGTTAATGCAGCAATACAGACATATTATTTTTTCAGGAGTCTCCCGTATGCAAACCCATTTTATTAAATAAGAGATGATTAAACATTCAGATGAAAAAAGCAAATGTTATTGGCAAAATATATATCAATATGTACAAATTCCATGCTCCAGGTTAGTCATTACTGCAAGAGAGCAAGAGGACAACTGTGTTAGGAGACACACACAAGAAGCAGTCACAGTTGCAAACACAATATTGTCACAATTTAATGTTCATGGTTATCTATTTGGAGTCACACTTTCTCTGAATATATGTCATAAAATGACAAACCTTATGCCAGCATCCAGGTATGGGCAAACCATCTCGCCCCTGTGAACAGACAGGAGAATAAATTACTTAAATGTTCAATGGCACCTACTCATGGGACAAGGATCACACAACAAACCACCAAATATTATGAGACTGAAGGAAAGACACCTGCTCTGTTACAAAAACTAGTGAGCTGCCTACTGAGGCAGTCTTTTAAGGCATCATAGGTATTTTACTCCTTTGTAGTGAAGGCATTCCAATAATGAAATGCTTGGTTAAAAAAAATAAATTTAAGATTGTGGATGAGGTGAGAGAAATATTGATTAATAATACTTAATATTTAATTCAAATTTAAAAAGTATAGATTTCAAAATAGCTCAGGGTAATTATATAATATAATATCTGTGTTATGTATTTTAATTAGTGCTGCAAATCAATTCAAACTTTAAGTCATACTAATTGCTTGACAATAATCATGTGTCAATATTTGCTGGGACCACTCCCAAGAAGATAATTTAAAATAAATGATAAAAGTTACATTTATATATTTACAGTAAATTATTAATACATTTTAATAAATATAATAATTCAGATATTTCAAATACATTTGTTTAAGCAGACAAGGAAAGCATTGATTTATGTGGTTCTCAATTCGGTCCTTAAGACCCAACACTGCACATTTTGGATGTAACCCTTTCTGACACACCCAATTTAAGCTTTGAGTCTCCACTAATGAGCTGATGAGTTGAATCAGGTGTGTTTGATTAAGGAGACATCCAAAATGTATAGTGTTGGGTGGCCTCCAAGACAGGTTTTACACAATACAAAAAATGGCTTTAATAGTTAATGTATTGCTTGTTTATTTCCATGACATTGCACTGCCCCCTGCTGTCTGCAACTTGCAAAAACATGTAGTTGGTACTTGTATCTTGAATTGCTCAAATGGAAGGATTTTTGCATGGTCAGGGGCATGATTAATATATATATATAAGCTCTATTGAGTTGCTGCAGAGCATTCTAAATTAGTCACTTATGAGGCTCCATCATGATAAGGATATTGCCTGTGTTGGCAGTATGTAGTGAGGGCAGCTTACTACGTTTAAGAACAGAGCTGCCAGGCCACAGAGAAACACTTTTGGTAGGAAGTCTGAATGTTAACCAAAACACACATCATGCTAACAATACCAAGAGTAAAATAGACCCATTCCCTTACAATGCTGTCACATTTAGTCAAAGAGCTCACTACAGTCACTACAGCTCAGCCTTACAAAATCACAAAACCTAGGTGGCTACCGTTCTGTGACCTATTCTCACAGGGCAAGGCTTAGATCTGATTTAAACTCATTGAGGTTGGAATTCAATTGTGTTTGAGGCATAACTTGTGAATTCTTAGAGATACAAGTTATAGAATTGTTCTGAAGCAATGATCCATGCCAAGCCGTCTGAGTCAGATCTCATGGTTGTGTAAAGGGGAACTTGATGCACCAGGATGGAAACACCAAATGACGCAGGTAAGCACACACACACAAGATAAAATACTGTACCAAATGGCAGGGGGCATCTGTTGGAGCCCTTGCCTCCCCACCACATTCTCTACATCCATTGGTGCCCTGTCAGCGGAACCCATCCATGTCAAATCTCAGTTGCAGTAAACTATGGACACACATGCCTGCTAACCTTGCCACAAACTTTTTTTAAATACTTTATATGAATGCATTTACAAAGGAAGTTTCTATGTCATTAATCAACAATCCACAGAATGTGGTACTTTTTACTTTCTTGAGAAGATACTTATGTGACACTGGAAATTTTCCAAGAAACACATATATAATGCAGAAGATGGTGGTATGATTTATTTGACATACCACAGGACAAGGCTGATCAAGTCCTGGAAGTCCTTGCTCTCCCTTCTGTCCTTTCAGGCCTTTCTTTCCCATTGTACCTCGCTCACCCTAAAGAGAGAGAGCGAGAGAGACAAAGGTGTAACAGAGGTATAGAAAATATTACTTTGAATAAAAATGTAGATTGCGGCAGACACAACTTTTAGTGCTTTTTCGTACAAACAGAAGATTTTTATAATACGAAGAACCTAACCCTCTCCCCTTTGTCTCCTCTGTCCCCTTTTTCTCCTTGAAACCCTGGGTATCCCTGACATACGAGAGACATGTTCAGTAAAAAACAACTTTAAATTGTAATCATTGAAAGTAACAGCATATATATTGACTTACGTCTAGTCCTGGTTCACCTTGTTTTCCCTATAAATATAGATATACCATTATAAGAGAAGAAACAACATCGATATGGGGTTGGAACAGCATGGGCTAAGTAAATGTATTTTTGGGTGAATTATGCCTTTTAATTGTTTTTGGACTTCCCTGCTAAAAAGACCAGCATTACCAGCATTCAGTTCCCATGCTGGTCTAGGCTGGTGCGTGCTGATCTAGCTGGTTTACCAGCATGGTCTTTCAAATGAAGCGGTTTAAGCTCGTTTAAAAGCTTGGTGGAGACACTAGCACACCAGCATTCCTGCTAGGGGAGCAGCACCCAAAACACAACATAAGCTGATGACCAACAATGCTGGTCTTTGCAGCAGAGTCATATCTTAAGGTGTGCAAACACTGACCTTTTCGCCTTTTGCACCTGGCAGACCAACCAACCCATTAGACCCTGGAAAACCTTGAAGACCCTAAGCACAACAAGCAGAATAGTCAATCCAGAATCCAGTCAATAGATTCAACCATTACATAATTTTCCCATTGTTAAATAGTTAAAAAGCTGTTGTGAGACCAGGACATGAGATCCCTGTGTACAAGTCTTGATGTGGTTTCTGTGAATTGGTTTTGAAGCATTGCTCGGTTGGTATGAGTCTTACCCGTGGCCCAGGTGGACCTTTCTCTCCAATTTCCCCCTTTTCTCCTTTCACTGATTCAGCAGGCTCTCCCTGTGTTATATTACACATTTATGTTTAACATTTCACCTCCCATGAAATACATCAAAAGGGTCATTCTTTTTCTTTTTTTTTTTAAAGCAATTTCTTTTCAGCACTGCTTCTACAGTCTCACCTTGGGGCCAGGCAATCCATGATATCCCTGGAAGAAGATAATTGGAAATACATGATTTAGTCTGCTTAGATTCCTTACAAGACCTTATTAGAATAAAGCTGAGGTATTAAATGTTGTTCCTTACTGCTGGTCCAGGTGGTCCAGGAGGCCCTGGAGGGCCAGGCAAAGAGATAATCTGGTCCTGCAAAAGAGATATCAAGATCAATTCACCCAGAGATCAATTCACCCAAGCTACACCTTCAAGGTAATTAAAATGAATGCATTATCACATGCCTGGGAAATGAATGTTAATTTTATAATGACAATGAAAAAAGCGTGTTTAACTCACCAAGCTCTCCTCAAGCCTAGAGTCTCCTTTATCTCCCTTTTGCCCAGTTGCCCCCTAAAATGGTGTGACAAATCAACATTTAATATTATCCTTCAAGGTTGATGGAAGCATTTTGTATGCTGGTATTCCACGGCTCTCTGGAACACTCGATTCTGATTAAACCGATTTCCTACATAGTTGTGATGGTGTCATGGCTCTTGGATCACTCTATGTTCATTTCTTCTAATATAATAAAATCAGTTCCAAGAAAATAAATATTTCATGCCCATTTGTTAAACTTTTTGTAAAGAAGCTGTGTAATAAAAAGAGTAGTATACAGTCTAAACCCTTTAGTGTTGATCTAATCTGTACATTATCCATTACATATTTCTTAATACTCACAGCAGACCCTGTCAGCCCAATGTCCCCTTTTGCTCCTGCTGTTCCAGGCTCTCCTATATCACCCCTCTCTCCCTTAGGGCCCTGGGTGAGACACATCACACTTTTTAAAATGGTTCACTTGGGGGTGTCTCTCTCACATATAAGAGACATTTCAAAAACTGCATGACTGCAAGTATAACCAGACTGTATTTACCTGCTTTCCTTCTGGGCCTGTTGCTCCATGTAAGCCCATATCTCCCTATTTCAAAACAATACATCTAATGTAAAAATGTTTCACTGATGATAACTGCCTTTTGATAAAAACCAACAATTAACTACTTTTCACAAAGCTTTAGCAACTTGTTCTGTCCATTTCAACAATGAGAGTTTTCATGCATGAAAGCTAAAACATGTATTGTGTACTTTGCATAAGAGTGTCTGCTTAAATGTATCCCAAAAATGTAAAGATAAATCTAATACGCACTTTTGGCCCTTGTTCTCCCGGAGGTCCTGGAGGGCCTGGAGGCCCCTATAAGTATGGAAGAAAAATCAAGGCAAGCAAGTTAAGTATTGAAGGGTATCAAGTCTACACACTGTAGCTTCAAAATATACTTCCAACTTTTATTTTCACTGCAAATGTATTGTTTTAAGGAGAAATGCACATTTTTATTTTATCAATCAGCTGTTTTAACTGTACTTTGGAATATATGCTTCACATGATCTGTCATTGCATGTTGATGTCAAGCAAACCGGAGAAGTCTTGTGCATACATACATTGGCTTTTCCAAATTTTAGGTTTGGAAGGCTATTTCGTTTTAAAGCGGCACAAATGTAAACCTTTAGATAATTGACAGGTGAGTACTAGTCAGCCCTTTAATGTTGTGCACTTTTGACTACCTCCGTATGTGGCTCTAATAATACAAAGTGTAAACGGGGTAAAAGAAATTCCATATAAGATTCCATTATATTTGTTTACCTGCATAGTTTGGAGTCTTAAGGCCTGATTACTTTCTGTAAAATCAGTAGCCCCATTCTCTCCAGGCAAACCCTGAAGATAGACAGATACAAATGGAGATAAAAATTCTATGTAGCACTTGAGAAGGTAATGGAGAGCAGCATTATGTAATGAGATGGTGGTAAACTGTCTTTCACCTGGGGACCTGGACACCCAACATCTCCCTTTTCACCCTGTGCAAGAGGATCAATAATGACCTTATTATCATTACATTATTAGGACCTTGTTATTATTTTACTATTTTCTGCATTTACATCATCAGTAAACTAACCTCTATATCTCATGAACTGGACAAATGCATCTATTTAGTACAGTTCTCAGTGTCTCAATAGAAAGCTCACCTTTGTGCTAGGGGATCCATCAGTCCCTCTCTTCCCCTCAGGACCTAGCATGCCCTGATCTCCCTGTATGCCAAAAGCAATGCATGAAAGTTTGACCAAAAAAAAAAAAAATGTAGAAATTTAGCAGAACACTAGTCTAACCTTTGGCCCTGGAGGGCCCTGTGGTCCAGGTATGCCATCGGCTCCATTCTTACCCTTAATGAGTAGGCAAGAAGACACATTTAAGTATGTTCTATTTTAAATGCAAAAATTAAGAATTAATTATTTGAGATGCAAATATTGTACAATGACAAGTTGTAAGTTCTTAAAATTACATTTTAATTTTGTGACACACATTTATAGTATATGTATAATTAATAGAGAGAGAGAAAGAAGGGGGTGGAGGTGTGATGTATTAATCAACTATACTACCTGCATGCCAGGTGGCCCTATTTGTCCCTATGGGAAAAAATTGGCATATATTATGGCCATTGTTTAATAAGGGTATTTACATAACTAATTACAATTTTGGACCACAACTTAATAATAATAATAATTTATATAATATATTATATAAAAATGATAGCAAATCAGTATAAAACAAAAATCTACCTCATTTCCATCCTTTCCAGGTGGTCCCTATTATTTAGAAAACAAATATGTCAGAAATTATTTATATTTAAAAAACTGGTATGAGTTTGCTCTGTTAACTGTCAATTAGATGTCAGGCCTCTTTACTTCAATGGTGTACAACATTATAACCACTTATGTGTTTAGTTCAATCAAATTGTATTACTAAAAAAAGTAAAAGTGATCTAGATATTTTTAAATTTAAATAAATCTGGAAAAGCGGCTCTGAAGTCACTCCACCACAGTGGTCTAATTGAAACAGGTTATTTTCTAAAAATCAAACAGGGTTATTTAGCTAATAAACGCAACCTTGGAACACAGTACCTAAAACAGCAGTAAACAACCACAAAATGGCCATTTTAAATCTATTTCAGGCTGTTCTAGCAGGCATACACCAAAAACTCACTACGCACAACAATGCCTATAATCAAATGAAGACATCATGAAAGATTTATATAGCTATTGTTGTAAACAAAACAACAATTCAGTGCTTTGCATTTGTGCACATCAAATGTGGCTAGTAATGACAGTATTAAACTGACAACAGCCATAAATCCTGCAGACACTCAATAGATACCATCTACTGTCAAGGGATGTGCCTGAGTGCCATGGCAATGTCTGATTTTCTAAAGCACTTCTGAGAAGTACAAAGGCATGGCATAGCATCAGGCCTCAAGCAACTAATGAGGTGGTTTCACTTAGGCATATATAAACACAATTTATGTTACAACAACAGGAAATGGCCTTTGAGCTTATTGACCCCAAAACATCTGCTCTCAATATGAGGCACAGAGCAGGGTGAGAAGCTCCATCTGTTTTGCCCTTCATATTGCACCATGCTTTGTTTGGTTTAGATGATAGGCTAAAAAGAAAATGGAAAAGTGTAGAACATATGCTGGAATAAACCGGCTGAAGGAAGCTATGATAATTCTGTAAAGGTGCTGTAAGCAATTTTAGCATTCTGAGGCTTACTTGACTGAGCTTTTGAATTAGCCACGCCCCTCATTCCAAAATCTCGCTCTCCAAAGATCATTTTGAGACCCAAACTGAGCAAAAGAGCAGCATTGTTTGTTCCTGTGGCTGTCAAATTCAACAGTGGCACAATAGCACCCTCAACTGATAAACATTATGAATCATAGTCTCAATGATCCACTTCAAATACACAACTATGTGAACGAGCAAAATGATTGACTGGTGAAAAGCGTCAATGTCCGTGATTCATGGACACATTTTTGTATGCTGTTTACAAAGTCTACAGCTGCCACAGATTGGTGAGATATCTCAGGACACTTATTTCATTAATATCTTTAAAGGAGTAGGACATATTTTTCCATACTTTTCAATGAAAAGAATTGCTTACAGCACCTTTAATGCCCCCATTATGTATGCTGGAGGTGAAGCATCTCACCTCACGGACCATTATATAATGGATGTGCATCACTACGAGGAACCATTGTATGAGTATGCTTACATTGAATCATGGTGTTCTTGATGGATCATCAACAATGAAACTTCTGTCATCATTCACTCATCTCCTCATGTTTTTTAAAACCCATACAACTGTCTTTTTTATCATGTAATACAAAGGTAGATGTTATGTAGAATGTTGGGGACTGACAACCTCCATTGCCATTCACTTTCATTGCTAAAAGGTTTGGAATAATATAAGGGCAAGTAAATAATAGCAACATTTTCACTTTTGGGTGAAATATCGCTTTAATCATTGTATTCCAATGCTCCCCGAGAAAAGCATCTGCACAAATGTGAATGCAAATTAAGTATGAGCTCAGCATTAAGCTCAGAGTTCAGTTCTATGCAGACCGTGTCACAGTGAGAAGCAGCACCTGGTCTTCTGAGCAGGGATCTTCCACACAGTGTGACTCATATATGACTTGCAACAGCTGTAGAATGAGTGAACTCAGTATATGCACAGCTGATGGAAAGGCAGAAGAGACCATGTGAGATAGAAAGTGAGTGTCTCACCGGCTCTCCTGGGTGGCCTTGGGGCCCATCTTTGCCTGTGTTTCCTGGAGGCCCTTCGGGACCAGGTGTTCCTGGAAGTCCTGGGGGACCTGGAGGCCCAGCCTGACCTTGATCACCCTACAGAAAGACAGAGATGGAGAAAATGAACATGGAGGATTTTGAATACTGTCAAGTGAAAAGTAAGACATTTCATTGTTGTTTATGATTTATTAGTTTTATTGTCCATTCCAAATGTTACTCAAATAAATGCTTTTATTTTGCATACATAAGATTTTTGTTTCATATTCATTTCACAGTATATTTATCTCATCTCTGCATCTACTGAAGATGAAATGTTTGGCTGCAGCTTCCAGATAAAGAGATTAAGGTGGAGTAAAAAGCTTCTAGGGCCAAATGCCCAGGTGGAACCTATCTACAAATCATTGTAAGGTTGTAGTTTCTCAAAAAAATTGCCTTTTTAACATAACACAGTTCAACTGCTAAAAAGACAAAAAGCTATTTTGGCTTGCTTGTTTTCTGTGGTTTGTGTAACATGTTTTTGTATCTAATGTCAATAAACACAGCAATTATTCCTCTTTTGAAATTCAAAACAGGCGTGCAACATAGCATCACAAGCTGTTGAGGAGCTAAGGGAGGAATCTTGAGGCCAAGGATACTTACAAGAGTAGCAGAAATGGAAAATAATTAAGAAAAGCAGAGAGGCATGCATGAGTCATTCTCTACCTTATGAAGGCATCTGTGAAAAGTGTGGTAGTCACCTGTAGCCGAGAGAAAGCCATGCTCATAGTGTGGGAAGACCATCTGACAGCAGAGGACAGATAATGAGAAAGACGGACAGAGTGATTAAGAAAGAGAGCAAATAATGTAATCACAGAGAGAAAGAGATAGGCAGAGATTCAGACTGCACCATTATTCCTCAGCATAATGAATTGTGGAATTGAAGGAGACTTTGAGAAAAACAAGGAAGAGTGCAAAGGTTTGAAGACACTGAGATGTTAATAAAATATGAAAGCGGACAGCCGCAGTTGTTGTGGGACAATAGCCTGAGAGTGACAAACCTTCACTGTGAGAATCTGATTACTAAGCAGGCCTGCAGAGGCTGCGTAAGATGGTGGTCCCTGGGAGGTCAGAGGTCATATGGAAGTAAACAGAGACAGGAAATGACATAAAGGAGACAGAGGAGATGATTTGGAAAATGACACTGGATAGAATGCATATGAAGGTTATAAAGGATGACATCTTGTATTGTATTTCTGTGAAAAACTAAGCTTCAACTTGAAACCAAATCATGAGCTATTCTGGATATTTTTGTGTTTTGAGATCTCAAGCTCACACACACCTTCTGGATATGATTAACTTTCAATGGGTACACATGGCAATGAGGTTTGTGTTTGGAGTTGTGGTTAGATAGGTCTGCAATAGATTCAAGAAAGAAAATCTTTCTTGATATACTTTTCTCACAGACTGTCATTGGTTGTTTGTGTGCACTAAAGCCTACTCTGCAGTAACTGTACTAAAACGGCATAGGGAACAACCAATCTAGAGAACTAGATTTTCATATGCGAGAGGTACTTGTCTATGCAAAACTTGCCGCCACATTGCAAGGTTTTCTGGGTGGTTGCCAGGGAGTTTTTATTCGGCTGGTTGCTAGGTACTGCCCTCCCTAAGTCCCTAGATATGATCCGGGTCCCTTTTTCAGTGTAAGTCTCTGGGATTCGTTCACCTGTCTTAAATTCCACTGGGAGTATAATTGCTAGAAATAGCAAATCTCCACTCACAATTTGGGGTATCATTCGTGATCATGTTAGAAACTATGCGGGACAAGTCTGGACAAACCCCTGACCCTAAGTAGGAGAATTAATAATAATAATGATGTCACCCCACTAAAAAGGAGAATTTCATTTATATGACACTACAGAACATTGTTCTTGGCTGCATCTGATGCAAAAGACTACTTTGTGTGTCTCATCTGAAGCTACTTGCTTTGTGTCTGGGCAAAAGTCACAAGTCAAGAGCAAGCACAAGGTCAATCCTCCATCTGCACTACAAACCAAGCCCTGCCATCTGGAAAGAAATGCTTTAATCGACTTCCAGGTCAAGAAGCCGATGTCCCATGAGAGTTTTAATGAATTCAATGGGGTCATACTCCCTTGCTAAACTGTAGTTGAAAATCACTCATTTGGCTCTTGTATCCGCACAAAAAGAGAAACATGGCCCATGGGAGAGGCTGTTTTCTTTTCCTGACTGGTCATGTCGCTACTCCAAATGCTTTGGCTCAGTTTTTACTTTTAGGCTATGTAAAATGACGGCATAAAGCAAAACCAGTGCTGTACATACAACACATTCTTATCATTTAAAGGGGGAGATCAGCCAAGGCAGATGTTTCTAATTGTGGTGAATGGCCATGAGATATGGTGGAAAAGAGGCTTTAGGAGCCAAATGATTTAAATGATGGCTCAAGTTGATATTGATAGAAAAGTGGTACGGTCTTCACTGAGAGATTCCTAATTTGTCAAGGCTCATCATTTGTCCAAGTAGATAAAGAGAACCTGAAGACAGGTTGAGTGAGGGCAGGGAAACAGTGATGGATACCATATTGAGGCTGTAATTTAGCAACAAGCCCTGCCATCTGGAGGAAAACAGCTTTAATTGCCTTCCAAGTCAAGGGGCATCCTCAGATCAGTGCAGCAGAGCAATCTCATGTTTCTTTTGAGATTAAGTACAACATTAGATGTTTGTGACACTCACCCTTGGGCCCATGTCTCCCTGGTCACCCTGTGGAAATAGAAACTCTTAACTTAACTGTTAGATGCAGGATATTTTAAAGGGATCATTCACCCAAAACAGAAAATTCTGTCATCATATCATCACCCTCAGGTGCGTAGATTCTGGGGGGGGGGGGGAATCCCTCCAATAATCAAGACTAGCAAGTACAACCTCCCACACCTCCACCTCACAATACAACCTCTCCCCCATATCAAATAAAATCTATGCCCTTGCTCATCCTCATGTTGTTCCAAACCCTGTATGACGTTTTTTTATAGTACACTTAAAAATTTAATTTAGCAGAATGTCCAAAATAAATATAGACTGGGTCTGTCAAGCTCCAAAAATGACCAAAAACACCATAAGGTATTCCATATGACTCTATATTTAAAAATGTCTTAAGCCAAGCCAAATGTGGTTATGTCCATAGGGTTTGGAATAGCAGATGATAACAGAATTTTTATTTTCAGGAGAATTAATCCTTTAATGTATGCAGTGAATACTGACATGTGCTCCTTCAGAGAATTGTCACTTGATACTGGCTTCTTTTAACATAAGCATTTATTAGAGCAAAACTATAATTGTTATGCCTCAATGGCACAGTAAATTGTAAATATATTGTGCTGGAATGTGTTCTGAAGTGGAGTAAATGTACCTTTTCTCCTTTTTGTCCCAGCATTCCCTGGCAAAAGATGCAAAGTGACAGATTTGAAATAGTTCTAGTCAAGTTTTTGCACACGTTTGCACATGCACTTTATATAGGTATGTTATTTAATCTGTGTAGTCTCATGTGGTTCTGTGTTTGTCCTATGTTGTTTTATGTAGCACCATGGTCCTGGAGGAACGTTGTCTCGTTTCACTGTGTACTGTACTAACTGTATATGGTTGAACGACAATAAAAAACACTTGACTTGAGGGAATAAATGATATTCAAAGCTTTAATCTGGCTTTATTATCTGCAGATCTTCAAACACTGTAATTTTGTGTGCTGTCACATAAATGTGAGTATGTCTCATAAAAGTAAGTATGGGCCACATCACAGAAAAGCAGTGCTGTGGTGTCGCGGGACTGTTCAAAGTATGTCAAACATGAGACTCTGGTCCCAAGTAAACCTACATTTAAGTGTTAAGATGGATTTACTGTCATTACCCATGGTCATGGGACAATTGAAAAACGGTAGAGAGAGAACAGTAGGAGTGTTGGAGTCACCTTTGATCTTTTAAATGTTGGCTAGAGTTGTATACATATAGATTGCAAGGATATGCTGTAAATGGACTGGAAGTTATTATAATTCAACACAATGACTGGAGTGGGTCAATAACTTGAATCCTTTACTCTGAGTTAGTTATTGAGATGGAGAAGCCATATTAGATGATACTGACTCTCTAAACACTCAACGTTACAATCCACAGCCTCTCACACAATACACAGATGGAAAACATTTACATTACATTGAGATGTTACACATCTCTCTTGTTATGCAAGTCCTTTATGCAATTCCCCTTGTTCGTGTGTGCCCAGTCAAAAATACTCCCCTCTTTGTGCTGTCTTTAACCTTCAATGGCCCTTAAAGTAAACACTCTTGACTAAAGTGCCCTTCCACTTTGAGCAAGAAAACAACTGTCCATTTGAGTGTGATTTAAAACTAG
Organism: Xyrauchen texanus; assembly: GCF_025860055.1. Lineage (NCBI taxonomy): Eukaryota > Metazoa > Chordata > Actinopteri > Cypriniformes > Catostomidae > Xyrauchen > Xyrauchen texanus. The sequence goes on along the minus strand of NC_068306.1, from coordinate 19,828,828 downwards.
TGACTCTAAACTGTGACGTAATTCTCAAAAGCTGTTTTGGTGTTTTGCTGGGATGCTTTAACCAGTTTGTGAGTAGTTCTAAGCAATGGCCTCACATATTTACTCTTGGACTTCAATTTAATGGCTTTTTAAAGAGGCTCCTTCTTTTCGGCTGCTTCATTTCTCCCAGGCAGTGACAGAGCTCTGAAGCCCTCCCTGGCCTCGCCTGAGTAAACATATGCATGGGTATAACAGGAGGACCAGAGACCTGGAGTAATCTGAAATATGCGATTGATCTTATCTAATGGGATCACTGCTGTTCTCTCCGTCTTTACAATGAAGCCCTTATGGATGCGGTAATGGGGTGAAGTTGAACTGGGATGGATATGCATCTTGACTGTGACTCTTTCACAGAGAGATTGGACTGGTCTGGGCTAAATGTTGGTGTAATAGCTAGGGCTTTGTAAGGGACCTCAAATGCTTTTACTTTTATGCATTTGGCAGACTTACAGTGCACTTATTACAGGGACAATCCCCCCGGAGCAACCTGGATTTAAGTGTCTTGCTCAAGGACACAATGGTGGTGGCTGTGGAGATCGAACCAGCGACCTTCTGATTAACAGTTATGTGCTTTAGCCCACTACGCCACCACCACTCCAAACAATTATTCTCTCATTCCATTCTCTCATTCTCTCTGGCATCTTATTCCAGCTCATAAATCCACAGACTGCTGTTTCTGTCTCAATTGGTAGAGCATGGTTCAAGTAATGCCAAGGTCATGTGTTTGATTCCCAGGGAACACACATATTAATAAAATGTATAACTCATAGGTCACTTTGGATAAGAGCATCTGCCAAATGCATTAATATATTATGCAAATGAGTGCATGAAAAAATAATCAGATTTAAAAGGATGAATAATCTTACTTGACTGCCTTTTTGACCTGGAGGTCCCTATGAGGAGAAAAGATAAAAAAATATTTTCTGTGACGTCTTAAGAATGAGCATGCTCTATATAGTGTCATTTATGGACACATGCTTTAACCATTAGTGTTGTAATCGACTGAAATATTCCTAAAGATATGCAAAGTTAAAGGGATAGTTTACCCAAAAATGTAAATGCTGTCATCATTTACTCATCCTCATGTCGTTCCAAACATATATGACTTTCTATCTTCTTTGGAACAGAAAAGGAAATTATTTTCTGAATTCAATACAATGAAGTACACAGAGACTCACTTTATTGCTCAATAAAGCACCCAAAAGTGTAATAAACGTCCATAGACTACTAATATATCAGTGATTTAATTTTTATTTGATAATGACTTAAATTTTGGTCTGTTCATCATAAAAAGTAGTCATATTCCTTCAGAAGTCTTGGTGTATGATGCACTAGTCATATTATTATGACATGGAATATTTTTATGACACTTTTGGGTGATTTATGTAAGCTTCAAAGTAAATCGTTATCATATGCTAGTGTATGGAAATTAGTGATTGCAATGTTCTTTATAATTCCCCCCTTTGTTGACACCAAAAAATAGGAAATCATACAGGTTTGGAATAACATGTTGGTGATTAAATTAAGACATCATTTTCATTTTTGGGTGAACTATTTCTTTAAGACACTTTTGCTTCTGATTTCTAAGAAATATGATCTGGTTTGATACAATTGCATCATGACAAGTGATGACTGATGGGAGTACTTACAGGCTTACCATCCATACCCAATGGACCCTGGCAGAGAAAAAGACAGAAAGAGGAGAGTAGATTGGGAGAAACCGGGCATTAGTAAGTTCAGAGAATCGTTTGAGTTATGCTTTTACTCTCATGACATAAATAAATGAATGACTGCTAAATTTGATATATTACATGTTTTTTTCAGGACAATCATGACAATGAATTACAAATTGAAAGTGAAGATGGACACAAGGCCTGTCCTACTCTGAATTAAACTCTGCAACTACGGTATAGGAAAAATAATAATATAACATAATAAAATCTTTTTTGCCACATAACCTGGGCTGGATTTTATATTATAATTTATAAGACTGATTGTTGATTGTTCATTTGCTTATAAATTAATTAATTTATAATATTTATGTAGCAGCCATAAAAAAGTGCCATGAACATTATAGGGAAAATCCCCCAGTAGCAACCTGGGGCAAGATGCCTTGCTCAGGGGCACAACAGACCCTTTCACATTCCCGCCTTATTTAACAGAGTAAATGAAGCAATCTTTTTTATATTTAGTGTAAATTTATAACATTGTACTTTGTTATATATTTTCCTGGAATACATTTAAAATAATGAGTTACCACAGCTGCGATGAGGCTTCTAACAGCTGCTGAGGGAGTGACAGAAAATGTTGTCTATCTTACTACTGTTATCCAGTGCTCTCTATTTTTGTCTTCTTTTGAAAATCTGTAAAAGTGCAATTGTTGATTTTTTCTTTTGCTGGGTAAGTTATTGTGGTCTCCCATTCAACTTTAACCCGCTATGCATTTACTTCCACTCTCCAAACCCGGATATGTGAAAAGGTTCATAATGATCATGGCTCATGGTTCACTCCTTGTGGGAATCATACCAGAAAACGTACCAGATCTTCGCCTTAACTACTACACCCAACAGGTGCTCCAAACAGTGAGTGGAACATAGTTAAATCTAAAATATTTTTTTTTGTTAAATTTGCCTCCAATAAATTTAGACTACAGGACATGGAGGTTGCTGTCCAAGGCATTGAAGGTGCTGAAAGCGGTCTATGCATGTAGTTCATTGACTTGAGAAGAATAAAGAATAAAAGGTGAAGGAATAAACTAAGCTGAATGTGAAAGCTTTCTGACTGACCCTAACAAAAGGTCATATAGATACAAATGTTCAACAGATGTGCACATGTTAGATCTAAACGCAATGACTCAATAATGAATACGTTACAGAGAACTCTAATACAACGTGTCAAAATTGTACAAACAACATAATGTTGAACAAAAATAAATACAGAGCGATAGAAAATGAGATATTTTATCATACTCTGCTCTGTGTGGCTTTAAGCTGACCAACACATCCTTCATCAGCCAGACAACAAAGATAAAAGAGCTGTTTGTCTTTGTTTGCGTGTGCTTGTATATCGATTTAAAAGTGCTTTCAAAATGAACAAGCGACCAGAGAGCATGCAGTGGTTGCACATGTCGTGCTGGTCAGCGAGAGGGAGATAGAAACAGATGACTTGTGTTGTTTTGAATGCAGTTGGAAATCCGGTGAGGGCCACATGTGGTGGAGTCCTGCACACAGTCCAGTTTGGAGCAGTTCTCTTGTTATCCTTGGAGAGACTTCACACATGCCGATATTTCCCAGTTGATCTTCATGCAGCACAGGGGCTGCCAATGCATGCAACTGATCACATCTGGATCATGCCGACTTGTCAGAGAGACTTCATACAACTAATGCTTTTTTTAAAAGCAGAGCTATTTGATAGCGGAAAGAACAAGAATTCCACAATAAGAATGAGCGATAACTATATTGTCACTATGTTTTTTTATATTGTTCACTATGTTTTTACTTTTGGTCACTATATGATTGACTAAAATAGCCTATTGAATTTTCTTTTACTAATTATGACTCATAACTCCTTTACTCCAGTGCAAACAGAAAATAACTTTCAAATTCATGAGGCATGCAGCTGATTAATACAGTATCGTTTTATATTTCATATAAATTAATATAACATTTTGCGAAGCAAAGCATGAACATCATGGTGGTTAAAAGCCAAAGGGATTGTGTCTCATCTAAAGTAAAGTCCAAGATAAAGAACAGGTTTGTGCATTAATTCAGTCTTTAGTCACATGCTAAATCTTATTGGCCTTTAAACCCAAAAACCTTGTTTTCCCACACAGATCCTACATGACTGATTGGAACGTGTGCTAAACACTGTGCAAAAGAATATTCACTTTTTATTATTATTATTATTATTATTTGTATATGTCCAGCAGGTGGCACACTATGACACTTAAAGCTGCCTTTCACTGCGGTCAGCGCAAATATACTGAGACAGAGCATTTGTGTTCATTTTAAATTACAGATGTGATCACTTGACTATTGGAAGTGGAATGGGAGGGACACTTACCGGGTAACCATCTCGACCTGGAGTGCCCTGTTGTGATTTAATGAAAAGGAAACATTAAAATAATAATAATAATAATAAAACATTTAAAATAAAACATAAGATATGTAGTAACAAACAGAAACATTTGTTTACCTTCCAGTGTAAGGATAGGAAATTAACAAATTGGGCTACATACCACTTGTTCTCATAGCCTCCACTTAAATAAAAAATGAGTTTGTAATACATAAACACTGCTTATGTGACTAATAGGTCATAAAAATAATTAAACGTGTTTAGGGCAACCATGCATGTTTATATGCTCTTTTCCTTTATTACTGTGGCTTTCTGCTCATGTTGTGAAATATGATCCAACCGCAGAAAAGTTTACTGTGCTGCAGTGTTTTTGTATTGCATAATTAAATGTGGGAGAAGTTTGTTGTGTATACAAACAGACATACATGCATAAACACACACATACAAACACATGAACATCTAGTGATAGTGCAAACTTGAGTGAAATCGATTTAGGAATGGTCTTCTGGAGCATACAGTATATCCTCCACTTGGTCTTTCCTTCTTATCTCACCTCATTTTGCATTGAATATGTTGTTAAGTCAGCACAGATCATGCCATGCTGTATCTCAAGCCCACCTTAAGCCTCACTCACATTTGCTCTGAATTAAAGTTCCAGTGATAACAGAGGTACTTACTGGAATTCCTGAAACACAAAGAAAAACAAACAATTGTATGTTGAAACCAAATAATAATGTTAGAATCATTTGTTGCACTTCAGAATAATTTACACAAAATGTAACACTGTGCAGGATGTAATGATACATTAAAACATTTTATTAGATTTTTTTTGTACTTTTGCTATTGTAAAATGAACTTTTTGTGATATCTATAAGTTTTTGTTTTTCTTGGCACATTTTGTTCTATACACAGTGTTGATATGGAAACAAGTAAAAAAATCTTTCATCTTAAAAGTGTTTGTGGAAACTTTTAAACCATGTTACAACTAGCCCTGCATTAGTTTGTGCCTCGCTCTCCCCTGTTATTCAGAAAAGACATGCAACATCCTTTCATCACAGAAATGAATTACTCAGTGGCCACTCTCCCTCAACTTTCATCTCTCCTCATCCACTATGCATGAACAGCTTTGCATGGTTGACTTTCCTGTATGTTTTCCCTACATCCAGGCCTTTCAATTTTGAAGTGTATTTGACCATTAAGCCACGCATCTGCACCATGAGCACTCTGAGTGCATGCAATGTAATGCACACACACGAAGCTGCCTGTCAGTCAAATGGTGTGCTGCTGCAGAAGCGATTACATAAAAAATGATTCTTTATTTGTGCCTTTTCTCTCCCTATTCTCTTTCCCATTTGACCTGTTATTACGATGTAATGAGCACCCCGTGAGGTACATGTTATAATGGTTGGGAATCACTGAGATAGATGGCCTGCATTGTGATAGATAAAACTTCGAATTCTAACCCGCCAAATTGGATAGTGAGTTGACAGCGTTACACGCCACGGTTGATTTTTATCCGCATTTGGCGGGTTGGCGGGTGTTAATTTCAAACCCTAATTATAGCATTACTGAATGTCATTGGCACAGAGAAGAGAGAATTATGTTTTTTCTTTCCCTGGAGAACTATCTCAGAAAGAGCAGACTTAATTAAAAGTATCCATTGCTCTCATTATAATCTCATGGCTGCCTAGGAGAAACAATTGAGATGTTGAAGGAGATCTCATTTTCTTTTCTACTGTGAGGTGAGAAAGCTCAGAGCAGTGAGATTTGATTTATTAACATAGATATTTTGCACATAGAGGGCCAAAATCAAGTAATTGTGAGAGAACAGAACTACGTGTTTATCTGCACTCTGTTGGTGCAGACTCAAAAGATTTCAGCAGCAGTCTGTGATTTTGGAGAATACTTAATTAATTGAATTCAGGCAAAAAAGAAATCTAAAGCATTCCAGCAGTGTGGGAATGATCTTGATGTCCAAAAGTGCATTCTTGTGAAATTACAAGTTCAGATTTATATACTGGCCTTCAGTGTAGCATGATCAATTTTAGTTTAACAACAAGATATTTTAGCCTCACAAAATCACGTGGTCAACACTGGCAAAGCGATTCATGCTTGTAATGGCAAATGAGCACAAGTTCATGCTCATACCATAACCCTTGATTGAGTGTCACAAAGTATCATAAGAACATTTCTGGGTTATAATTTCCTACGCTGCACAGCTGTCCTCGATCTTGACCAGTGTATTGAACATAATGCATCAGACAGTCAATGGCGTTCTCTCAACCTGAGATATGTGATTGAAGGTATGGAATTAGGGATGCACTGAAATTTTGCCCACCGAAAATGCCATAAAATGCATAAAATGTGAACAGAAACCTTTATTTCAATATCCAATAACAGAATCTTTGACATGGAAAAATTGCAGCACATGAAATTATCAATTTTTATCAGATCATTGAATGTATATAAATGACGGTGGATGATGTATTGATGGAAAAGAGATTTGCGTGTTTACAGTTGACAAGGCTTGCCTCCCTTTTGTGTTTGCGAGGTGAAATCCAAATGGTTGAGTGCAACAGCACAAAAAACGAATTTATGGAAGTCTATGGAAGCACAATGCATTTAAAATTCAAGCAGGATCGCAAATTCAATATTTTTTTAATAGTTTTAAGTTAATTTTGCTTTGAACAACACATGCAGTATTTGCGCTGTTTTACATCTATAGAGATGTGCAATATTTTTTTAAAGATTAAAAAATATTTTAAAAGTCGTTGAAGCTTAGATGTAATTGTAAGAATTTAACAGAGAGAGAGATAGTTCAGCTCACCCTGAGCCCTGGGGCTGCAGGAGAGGAGCTTTTTATGGAGACCAGGCTGTGTGTTTAGGAGGTTGTAAGTCCTCCCATCATCACCAACAGCCATCAAAGTCATCAAACACAGAACAGACACAGTTCTTCCCCTGTCTGATGGTGTGTGTGTGGATTTCTGTGTGTGTACATAAGGTGTGTTCATGAGGTCCATATCTGCTTTTAGATCAGTTCTACTCTCCACATGATAATCATGACATTTTAATGAATTTGAGCTTTGTCCGTTAGCATTAACACTTGTTTTGTGTTATCATGAACAAGACAGACTGAAGATGAACATACTGAGGCTGTCACCGGACCACCAGTACAGTGGCCCTACAGCAGAAATCTATTTTATTTACTGTCACCAGCAACCCAAGCATTAATCAAAATTGCACTATTGTGCTATGAATACGGTTTCCATATACAGATTAATCTACTTCATACAGCCTCCAAGGGACTAATAAAATACTGTTTAATTTACCAGAGCTCTCTGTAAACAGAGCTGCACAATACAGTTTACAAATAGTATTGTAAAAAAAACAAAAAAACAGTCACATGTCCTGTAATCAATCTTGCTTTTATAATGTCAGGTAAGAGTAAAGAATTATCCCCACAAAGTAAACTTGTATCTCAGTTCTTTAAATATTTAGACTTGGCTACTTCATTAAACAAGTAAACAAGATTACGAACTATTTAGCTTCTTACAATATAACAGCTTTACATCAAAGGTTTTTGATTAGAGTATGTTTTGGGCCTAATTATAATAATTTTTGTCTGATCATGGTGTTGTCAAGTTAGAACCACTCTTAAATTCTTGAGGTGATGAGATTCAAGTTCTTGAGGCGATGAGATTACCACTAAAACAAACAGCATGCTGTGAATATGAGTGAAGAAGAGACAAGAAGAGCTTCTCTTTTTGACCCCCACCAAGCAGTGTGATAGAAATTTCACTGTGGCTAGCAAAGAGAACAACACTTTTCCTAACTGCATAATAGGCACGGACATTTCCATCTGTTCAACAGTTCAAAGAACTACAAATTCTGTACAAGAGTCTGTATATGGCTGGAAAACAGCTGAAATTACTCAACATTTATTTTACTGTAATTTTAAAGGGTTAGGCACAGGCCTCATTCAAACAATGAGATGTGTACAATTCTTCCTCTGAACAAATGTGTTTGTGGTGTACAATGAGAGAAAAGGATCCTTAGAAAAGAAATGTATAGCTCTGTTGTGCCTGCTTTGGAACTCACCAGGGTTGCCTTTTCTTCCACGTTTTCCTGGAGGACCTGTGGACAGAGGGTGAAATAAATATTATTGTGAAATTTACATATATATATATATAAAGAGGCAAGTAATTCTTTGGTTTGAGTCAAGCATAATCGCTAGCCCCAAATCTTTTCACAGGTCACCTTTGAAAAGATAAAATCTGCAAGTGTCCTACTGTATCACTGAACCCCTCCTCACTGTGAGAAAGACAACACATCCTTTTCTGTTGGCTGCCTGATAGTTCTGGGTGGAAACCAGAATTGTCCACCGCCCAGATAAGATAAGTGGGAAAAGACGGCTTGTGACAGACACAAGGAAATCTTTGTATTCCCTCCATTTTCAGGACAATGAATGACATCATATGAGTCTGGTCACACAAACATGGTAGCTTCTCACAAAGTAGACTAACAGAAAGAGACAAGAGAGCATACAGGAGAAAGAGCTGTTGGTCAGCTTGAATTTAGCATGTACCCAACAGATCCCAGCTTTGAAAGAAGTTCCTAAAATTGTGTTTACTGCATAGGACTTGAATGCAAAAGGGCGTTTTCACCCGGCCATGCTGTACCAATCATAGGAGACATGGGCAGAGCTATTTTGAGTCCTTATGGTTCCACTTTCTCCACTGGGACATGTATTAAATTAATCTAGTTAGTGGTTATTGTGGTATTGAATTTCTCTGTTTTGCCAAACAACTGTGTGTAATAAACATGTTGTCCCCACTCCCCAGACACTTCCGAATGCATTGTTCCTTTACTAAAATTGTATTATTCTAATGCACAAAAGTTTTTATTTGACAGAGAAGAAGGCCTTCCACCCACAAATTTGCAACATGCTCCCTGTTAAATGTGTTCTTATGGAAGCATATGAGGTTCATTCAATATTGTGGTAGACCTCTGCCTTCCTTATCGAAGGAGGAAGCGGGAACCGGATGAACACTTCAAGTAGGACTTTAATGACAGACTGTTCAAATTAATCACAACATAATAATGCTTTTCAGCATACAGGAACGTCAGCACACACACAAACACACACACACAGCTCCATGTGACACTCACACTGTTGGCTGTCCTGGCACAATGTAGAATGCACACGTTTATACGGCTGCGTGCAACTCTCTCTCTCTCAAACTGGTGTCTCCGACTCCTCTTTATCCCTTTGGGCCTGGCCACGCCCTCCTCCTCATCATAAATATTAATTACTTGCATGAAACAGATGTGGTTATATCATGACTATGTTTACCTTTATGCATTTACATTTACATTTATGCATTTGGCAGACGCTTTTATCCAAAGCGACTTACAGTGCACTTATTACAGGGACAATCCCCCCGGAGCAACCTGGAGTTAAGTGCCTTGCTCAAGGACACAATGGTAGTGACCGTGGGGATCGAACCAGCGACCTTCTGATTAACAGTTATGTGCTTTAGCCCACTACGCCACCACCACTCTGGAGCAGGCTTATGCACTACAGGATGCTTGCCAGTTTTGGTCCGATTTTTCAAATTGACAGAAGAAAAGGGTTTTACAGCCAGCCCCTACTTCAACGTACCAAAAAAAAAAAGGCGGCGGGTTGCGGCCAATCCTAGATCTGCGAGTTCTGAACCGGGCTCTGCACAGACTCCCATCGAGATGCTCACGCAGAAACGCATTTTAGCTTCCATGTCTTGATTCTTCCTCGACACAGACCCTTTCTCCGGTTTGCCTTCGAGAGTCAGGCATATCAGAACAAAGTCCCGCCTTCGGCCTGTCCTTGTCCCTTTACAAAAATCGCAGAGGCAGCCCTTGCCCTGCTAAGGGAAGTGGGCCTCGCATCCTCAACTATCTCGACAACTGGCTAATCCTAGCTCACTCACAGGACATGTTGTGTGCACACAGGGACCTGGTGCTCAGGCACCTCAGCCGCTTGGGGCTTCAGGTCAACTTGGAAAAGAGCAAGCTCGCCCCGGTTCAGAGCATCTCTTTTCTGTTGTATGGAGTATGGAGTAGACTCTGTCTCAATGACGGCGCTCCTCACCAACAAGCATGCGCAGTCCGTGCTGGACTGCCTGCATGCGTTCAGACAGAACATGTTGGTCCCACTGAAATTCGGTCTTAATTTAGAGACGGTCAGGCCGCTTGGGTTGATACATATGAGACCACTTCATCGCTGGCTACAGGCCCGAGTAGAGAGACGAGCATGGAGCCACGGCACACACCGCGTCCTCATCACACAGGCTTGTCGCCGTCTATTCAGCCCCTGGTCAGACCTAGCTTTCCTACGGGCAGGAGCTCCCATAGGCCAGGTCCCCAGACATGTCGTGGTTACGACAGATGCCTCCCAGGGTTTCTGGGGCACCATGTACAACGGGCCCTTGGTCCGGCCCGCAACTGCGTTGGCACGTCAACTGCCTCAAGTTGCTGGCAGTATTACTTGCCCAAAGGAGGTTATTGCCATTGATCCGGGGCAAGCATGTGTTGATCCGGACAGACAACACAGTGACGATTGCGTACATCAGCCGCCAAGGTGACCTACACTCTCGTTGAATGTCACAACTCACCCGTCGTCTCCTCCTTTGGAGTCCGCAGTGGCTCAAGTCGCTGTGAACCACCCACATCCTGGGCCACCTCAACAGCACAGTGGACGTGCAGTCGCGACAGGTTACGCTCAGGAGAGAGTGGAGACTCCACCCTCAGGTGGTCCAGCTGATCTGGAGTCGGTTCGGCCAAGCACAGGTAGACCTGTTCGCTTCCCCAGAATCCTCCCACTGCCCACTTTGGTACTCTCTGACTGAGGCTCCCCTCGGCACAGATGCCCTGGCACACAGCTGTCCCCTGGGGCTGTGTTCCCCCCAGTGAGCCTACTTGCACAGACGTTGCACAAGGTCAGGGAGGACGAGGAGCAGATCCTCTTAGTGGCCCCTTATTGGCCCTCCCGGATTTGGTATTTGGGTATATCTTTCTCAGGGATGGGGCCCAATCTGGCATCTGGTACCATGATGCGACCGGACCTCTGGAATCTCCATGTCTGGCCCTTGGATGGGACGGGCCTACCACTTAGTGGACACGATCACTCAGAGGAGGGCCCCCTCAACGAGGCGCCTTTACGGCCTGAAGTGGCGTCTGTTTGCTCAGTGGTGCTCTTCCCGAAGTGAAGACCCCCAGAGATGCGCAGTTGGATCAGTGCTTTCCTTTCTGCAGGAAAAGTTGGAGGGACGGCTGTCCCCCTCCACCTTGAAAGTGTATGAAGCGGCCATATCGGCACATCATGATGCAGTGGATGGTAAGTATTTAGGGAAGCAGGTAAGATTTGATCATCAGGTTCCTGAGAGGCACAAGGAGGTTAAACCCCCCAGGCCACGCCTCGGTCCCTCGTGGGACCTCTCCGTGGTCCTTCGGGGAGCTCCCTTCGAGCCCCTTGAGTCAGCAGAGCTAAAGGCACTCTCTCTGAAGACCGCCCTCCTGATGGCGCTGACCTCCATCAAGAGGTTAGGGGACCTGCAGGCGTTCTCTGTCATGGAACTGTGCCTAGAGTTCGGTCCGGCTTACTCTCATGTCATCCTGAGACCGGGCTACATGCCCAAGGTTCCCACGACCCCTTTTAGGGATCAGGTGGTGAACCTGCAAGCACTGCCCCAGGAGGAGACAGACCCATTCTTGGCATTGTAGTGTCCAGTGCACGCTCTTCGCATCTACTTGGATCACACGCAGAGCTTTAGAAGCTCAGAGCAGCTCTTTGTCTGCTTCAGTGGACAACGGAAGGGAAGCGCTGTCTCCAAACAGAGGATCGCCCACTGGGTCGTCGATGCCATCACTATGGCATACCACGCCCAGCACGTGCTGCCCCCTGCTGGCCACGAACCAATTCTAACAGGGGTGTTGCGGCTTCTTGGGCGCCTCTCTAGCAGACATCTGTAGAGCCGCAGGCTGGGCAACACCTAACACGTTTGCAAGGTTCTATATTGAGCCAGTTTCTTCTCGTGAGTTATCAGGTGACACAAACAGGTAAGTTCGGGTCAGCTGGCCGGGTGTATCACTTGTGCATATCGCCTTTCCCCGCCCTTGAGGCGAAAACGTGCGCTCTCTCTCCAGTTGCGTTCACAAGAAGTGTGAACCCTGGATGTTCTTCCTCCCTAGCCTAGCGGCCGACGAGTCTTCGGAGAGGCTCGCTGCCGCCCCAGCATGGGCGTCACCCAGGCCCCCGTACTGAGGTAAGTGTTCCATATGTGCCGGTTGTGGCATTTTCCATTGGGACCCCTAGTGTCAACTCATCGACACAATGTCTCTGCAGGAGCGATCCCTAGTGTCAACTCATCGACACACCGTCTCATTCCCTCCATCAGGGAACGGAGGTTACGTCAGTAACCGAGACGATAACTTGATCTTGCCTGCTAACACTGACAAATAGCAAGCTACCTTGCTTCGAATCTTTCAAATTATGTCAACATTTTCTCTTTATACTAATAGTCAGGTATTCAGGATAAATTTAAGCAAATACGCTGGTTTCTTATTCATAGTACAACATATGGCATACAAAACATACAATATTCAACATAACAGTGCAACAGTAAACGGTCTGGTATAGTTTGGTAGTATGTAGCTGTATGTGTGTATCAGTATGCTATGTTATCTGATAAGTAGTTTTAGTTTCGTCTCAAAGTTTGTCATAAAACAATCATAACTGTCATAATCAGAACTACCTTATAACTACCTCCTCTGTCAGCATGATGCCGGTGGATCACGTTCAGTCTCTTTGTATGTTACGTCATTGTTTTGGTCGATACTGGCTCGCCCGTGTCCCTATGGAGTGTGTGCACGAGCAACAGGTAGCTGGCTGCAGTTCACTTAACAGCCACAGGTGCCATTAATAACAAGGGTTTCTGAATCTTACATACTGCACCTTTAAGGAATATATTTGTTTATTATGTGAGGGGCTTAAACAAGAAATTTTGTGTGAAAATAATACTAAAATACAGATTGACAGCCATAATGTCTGGTTCTGAATATGTGGGAATCATATGGAAGACATTATGCTCACTGCACTGCACGATCTGTGGTAATCTATACCAACACCCTCATAATGTCTCACATAAACATTGGTTCCCCTCAATGGGGCACGAGATGGGCATGGGAGATTTATCACAGGAAAAAGCTGTGATTTTTAAAAGCTGCATTTTTTAGCTTATGCATTATTAACTGATGAAATTATACTAGCCAAAGGTACTTGGAGAGTACAGATCACTTCTGTTCTTCTAATTAAAACCACTATATTGCTTATCACAATTTACATTAAAACACAGAAACTGCAATATCCAAAACAAAGCTGGTAGACAAAAACAAATTAGATTTAAACATCTCAAAATAAACAATTAAGTCCAATCAGTATATACTGTCGATGGCTGATAATAGCTGTGCTTTCTAATTCAGTATGGTTGAGCTTAATCACTTTCAGCACTCATAATACTCTCTTATATGAAGAACATCCAAAATAGATAAAACATTTTATGAATTTTGAGTTGTGGTCGTTTAAAACCCACATTTGGTAAAAATGGACAAGGGATTTTGTTGTAAAGGCCAAGGTCTGGCCGGAAAGAATGACTGTTTGATACTGTGGATATCTTTTGCCGTTCCTAAGAGATGGACTACAGACAGTCTGTTCATCCTTAAGTTTCCAGCGCTCTCCCGAAAAGCCTCCTCAGGCTCAGAGTGGTCAAAGAAGCAAGCTCAAATCTGTGCGATTGGACCAGAGTTACAAGAGTTGACATTTTTCGAACCCTGGGGGCATGTTATTAGCTAACAATAGAGCTGTTCATATGCGATGTTAGTTTGTAAGTGAACCCAGAATGCTAATTCACCATGGGTTCCCTCGGTTTTTTTTTTTAATATAATGGCAGTTTCATATTTATGAGTAATATAAGGTCTGTGTAAACATCACTTTAAGATACTTGATATCTTATATATTTTTTACAAAATATAAATTACATAAATTTTTCAAACCTGAATTTTGAAGCTGCCGTGGTTTAAAAAAAGTATGATGCTTAAATACGGCTTCTAAAATCATGCTTGAGGTATGACTGTGTGTTTATGTTGTAGAAAAAAAACGTTCCAGTTTTATATGCAATGTTTATCACAGACCTTAAATCCAAAACTGTCAATATAAAAACCCATAGGAAAATCCTGAGGGAACCCATGGCAATTTCTCCTCCGTGTTTTTTGACAACAACCTGAACAGCTCTTTATTTAAAGGATTAGCTCACCCAAAAACGAAAATTCTGTAATTATTTACTCACCCTTATGTAGCTCCAAACCCATATTCATTTTTTTTTTTCTTCCATGGAACACAAAAAGAGACTTTCTGAAGTTTTCACCATACCATGTGACACTACTGATTGCACGAGCAATCGCTGAGACATATGTGTTGTGGTCCTGTGATAATGAAGTAAATGCATTCACATAATGGTGAGTGCAATTTGAAAGTTGCATTTTGTGTTCTAAAATTAAGTTTTTACTCCACTGATGGTTAGGTTTAGGGCTGGGGTATGGATTAGGGAGTATGGTTAATAAAATATGCATTCCTGTTGCCTGTATTATATCTAGTGCTGTCAAAAGTAATAATAATTTGGAATCAAGTCGATGCTAAACTAAAAAAGATATCACGATGCCAGTGTTTCTACAGTACCAGTAGTTCCGAGCACAGACTTAATCCGATACCTGCCAGCTGTCTGACTGACACATGACTACTTTCAAATGCTCACACGCTTCTTTGAGTGTGTGCCTTGTTACTCCTTTTACAATGAAATGGACATTTAATTAAATTAAAATCGTAATATGACCTAGTGTAATTATTAAACCGCTAGGCTGCAATCTTAGTCTGCATGAACCATGTTCTTTAAATGAATATGTAAAGCCAAACGTTCATACACTGGAAACTCCACAGACATTGAGAATAATTTGTGTTGTATGAGATGACATAGCAGAGCACTAAACCACAGTCAAGTGGGAAGACTGTATATTTATATAATTAAATCACTGCATTTACACTTAAATGATCACACTGGGCCATGTAGGAAACTGTTTATCCACTGTTTATCCGGTCAAGTGAATCTTCCGTCAAATACACAAATCAAAATAAAAGCTCAAGTCAAAGTAAAAGCTTGATTGAAAATAAAAGCTAGATGTTGAAACCAAAGAAATTGCAACAGACACATATTACAACTGTATAGTAAACTGAAATATTAACTGTAGTAATAGTGATAATTATAAATAACTATTAATAAATTATAATAAAATAAGCAATATATCATAAGCAAGAGTGCTGTTGTACTGAATAAATGTTAGTTAAAAAATGCAATGGTACTGTATGTTGAAAAATAATTGTTCTATTTTCACTTGTTAAAAGTTAAAATAATGAATCTGATTAGACACGTTTGATGATGAAATTAAATTAAACTGTAAAACATGGAATTCTGAGGAAATAAAAGGAAAACAGAATTTGAAAAAAAAAAACAAAAAAAAAAACAGTAGGGCCCTACTTAATAATACTTAAAATGAAAGTTCGCCCAAAAATGAAAATTCTCTCATGATTTACTCACCCTCATGCCATCCCAAATGTGTATGACTTTCTTTCTTGAGCAGAACACAAATTAAGATTTTTAGAAGGATATCTCAGCTCTGTAGGTCCTCACTATGCAAGTGAATGATGGCCAGAACTTACCTGTAGAAAGTAATCCATAGGACTCATTCAGGAGTGATATGATAGGTGTTGGTGAGAACTTTTAAATTCTTCTTCTTCTGTTTTTGGAAATTTGCATTCTCTGTGCATATTGACACCTACTGGTCGGGCTAGTCAAAAGTTGAGATTTAAAGAAAAAATATCTTAAACATTGATCTTCTTCTCACCCACACCTAACATAGCACTTCATTTGATATGGAGTCATATGGATTACTTTCATTCTGCCTTTGCGAATTTTGAAGTTTCAAATTTCTGGCAAACAGTCACTTGTATTGTGAGGATCTACAGCATGGTGAGTAAATGATGTGAGAATTTTAATTTTTGGGTGAACATTTGATGGAAACATGCATTTTTTACATTTATTATTTACATTCAAATGTAACTTTTTAAATAGGTTAAAGGAGTGTGTTCAATAGCACATTACCATATTAGCATATTTTTGCTGTGATATCATAATTGGTACTGAGAACAGTCAAATTTCACTGGCATCTGTAACAACTGCTAAAATTTTGGTATTGTTTCAACATTAATTACGTATTTTACAAATAAAAATAAAACACACTTGATGACAACCTGTGGACATATCACCTTAACAACACTTCGGCCACAATGGGCAGTGGTTTCAAATTTGGTAGGCACAGACAGATTTCAGCAGCAAATGTCAACCTCTTGTCATCAAATGAACTGTGTGATCATTCGGCATTTTTTTTTTCCTTCTTGAAATGTCAATGAATTAATAAATGGGGACTAAAGTTCACGAATTGAACATTGTTAATTCTCAAATAAATTTAATGTTAATAATAATAACAGCAAACATAAGTATTCTGCCAAGTCATATGGCCTATTTTATAATGGTAGGTTGTTTACTAAGCAATGTATAAACTTGTCACAGTAATCAACAAAATATATTTTCGGCAGTTTTTTTTACAATGGCTTTGAAGGTCATATAATCAGACTTTAGAGCTGGAACAATCTGTTTTATAAAGTGAATAATTAACAATGGACTTTAATCTGATCCTCATTGTTAGTGTAGTCAAAGTCCATCATATTTACACACATACCAAAAGCAAGTAGGTTCTTTACATCCTGCGCCGACAACCAGTCATTTTATATGCGGAGAGTTAATGAAATCCGGCACATTCATGGTAGACATTTCCTTTGTGAATGCTTTTAGACCAACACGAGTGTACTTGAAAAGGTGCAACCCCTTGATAACATTTACACCTAGCTTTCAAAAAGGCTAAGCGTTAATTAATTCCTTAACACTATGATTGCAAAGTATTGTCAGGTGCTTGGATAAGGGCTTCAGCCCTCCATCAGTGTTCTATTAGGAACAGCGTGAGTGTGTAATTAATGGGCTTTTTTATTCTAAATTCCTTGGCCATTAATTGAACAGGTGTTATTTGTTAAGACTTACATTTTTAACACTAGAGAAGAGGCTCATTTGGCAAAAAGGGTGTGAAAAGAGGGAGGAAAGAGCAATAATTGCCCCCTTGTTACCCACCCACCCGGGATCAAATTCAGACCAGACTGAGATGGAGACGGCTGAACCACTGTATGCTGATTTTAAGATATCCCGCCGCCAACACCAACCAATATTCGGAATTGCTAAAACAGATTTAGCTTCTTTTATGGGGACCATGAATGTGCACTTTACACTCAAATCTTGAACCAATTCTCTTGGTTGCCCTTAAGGCTAATTATCTCGAAATGGGGAAAGAGGTTTTTTCTCCTGTTTGTGCACATCTCTGCCACTCTTGACCTAGGAGAACTCAGCTAACATTGATGATTGGTTAAAACGAATTATAGGTCAGGTGTAACGATGCTGGCAACAGGCAGACAAAGACAACGATGAAGTGTAGAACCCAAGTGCAGTTTAAGAATCGTGAAATCCAGAAACTCTTACTCTAAACATGAACAAAATATAAACTTGACTAGACTAAACTTGACATGACATGACTTTGTTAAACTATGAAAACAAAACTAGACTAGACTAGACCAAAACAACAAAGTTACATACACAATACCTAAAAAAAGACAATGGCAAACACGAGGGCTTAAATACAAGGACATTGTTAACAAGTAAACAAGACAACCAATCACAAGAGAATTAGGTTAAGTTCAGCAGCTTCCATTGTATAAATTAGGCTTTCATCACACTGGGTGATATGAGCTTTCTATATTTTTAATCTACTATGAATAAAATTAGCCTAAGACCTTAGCATCTAATGTTAAACAAAGACCAAAGACTGGAACAAAAACATGATAATTAAATATTATTTGAAAAAACAAAACAAAAGTAAGTATGGTACATGTTCAAAGCATCTACTTTATGGTCTAATATGTATTGCTTTGACTAAGGTGTTTTTTGCCAGCTAAAATTGCTATCTTGCCTTTAAATGCCACATTATACATCAAAGGGATAGTTCACCTTAAAATTTTAATTCTCTCATCATTTATTCACCCTAATGCCATCCCAGATGTGTATGACTTTCTTCTGCAGAACACAAATTAAGATTTTTAGAGCAATATTTCAGCTTTGTAGCTCCATACAATGCAAGTGAAAACTCCAAAAGCACACAAAGGCAGCATAAAATAAATCCAAAAGACTCCAGTGGTTTTATCCATGTCTTCTGAAGTTATCAAATCAGTTTTGGGTGAGAACAGACCAAATTATAATAACAATTTCACTGTAAAATATTGACATCAGCAGTCTCTTTGGCCTCCTCCTCAAGCTTGATTACATTTCCTAGCGCCATCAAGCGCTCTCTGTACGCGTCAAGCACTAGGAAGTGCAATCAAGCTGGAACTCATGATGTTACCTAGAGACTGCAATGGCAAAATGCACATTGAAAAACAGTTTTCAATATTTTGCTACAGTAACCATGGTTGCTATATCACCACCATATTACTGTAGTAAGACCATGGTTAATTGGATTAAAGCTATGATTTCTGTCAAAAAACATGGTTACAACATTATTACTATAGTATGAGGCAATCTACACACAAGCGATGCCGAGCCGCAGGAATGAGTACAATTGACAGACCCTGCTTCCAGATCAAACCCTTCTCTGCGCTCCATGACATTCACCATCCGTGACCAAATCACTGCGATGAAATTAACATTAATATTCGTTTTTATCTATTATTTTAAGTAGTATTAAAGGAAATATTAAGAGTGGAAACAGGAAATCAGATGGGAAAAAAAGTGGGACAAAAGGCGGACTCAAACTGGGGTCACTAGGACAATACTACACATTCACACCTTCTTTACACCCCATGCCACTGTAGCGACATGTATTATCTAGTTTTTCATATATTTCTGTGGTTTCACCAGACTATTGGGGTTGCTGGGGTGTTCGCTGTTTTTGCCCAAAAGGGTTTTCGAGCGGGGGGGATCACCAAACTAAGCCCAGGGCCCCCCAGGCAGTCAAGGGCCCGACTCTCCCATCTTTTTTTGGAGCGTGTTGCAATCATCTTATTTGAAATGACTGTACAAACAATGAAATTCACAGGGTAAAACATATCATTTGTAGTTGTAGTGTTTTCAATATAGCAAAGGGTGAATATAATTTACAAATAACTCCATTTTGCTTTTATTATTATACTGTCCCAACTTTTTCATAATTGTTGTAAAAGGTTGTAAAAAATCATCAAAACATTTATTCTACTGTCAGCTTCATTATTTACAAGTGTAAACTACTTATAATGTAACCTGGGTGTCAAAGTATGAAGCAATGTTACCTGCACCACTTTTCACCACTCTGCTAATACTATACAGTGCCACAGCAAAAATCATATTTTGTCAGAATTGTGAGTTTGCAGTATAAAAGAATATAAAAAAAGAAAAAAAAAAGATAAAAGGACCAGGAGCCAAAAGCAAGACATCATTTTATTGCAGTATTACTGTAAGCTGCAGCTAAGCCAGTGTAGACCAATTCACAAGCAGACTCACAGTGTGAGCCGGTTCTTTTAATGAATCAGCCAAAAAGACTCAGAAACTGAGTTATTAGTTTAAATCAGCCAACGTCATTGTTGTTGTAGTGCCTTAAGTGTTTATCTCACCATGAATCAGCAGCAATACTGTATTTACAACAAGGCACGTCAAAAATGTAGGTACAGTAAAGTTATTCTATGAGACCAGGTTTGAAACAGTGGTATGTAGTTATGCATACTGCACCAAATTAAATGTATCAGTTAATGGCACAAATGCTATTGAAAAAACATTGCCAAAATGATATCTATATTCTGTAATGCATTATGTTTGGCCTTAATAACCGATTTGGGTCTTGGTTGGATTCAAATCAAGCTTGGACTGGAATAAATAGCTCATTTGAGCTACAGGATTCGATTTTGACACCCTGGTGTTTCACTTCAAAGAGCCCCTGCAAAGTCTGAGCAGAGAGGTATGAGCCGCTCTGTGCTTACAGTAAATGGTCTTGATTTAGTATCATAAAGCTCAGATGGGGCAAAAACTCCATTATGAATCTCACACATGCAGATTAAGAGAGTACTACAAGAAAAACAATTCAAGATCAACAGCTGAACTGATGCATTTGGATCAGTTAATGCAATCAAACTTATATTCATTGGACAGATCTGCTGTGATTGAGGTATAAAGTCATGTCTTTGAACATGCAATGAGCATTTAATTGGTTGTGTTTATTCAGATTCAAACCAAAGGAGGAATAGTTATACTTCTAAGGATAGCATGACCTGGCTCTCTCAAAAATTATATTTAATATCCCTTCTTTAAAACAATCCAAAGCAGCATTATTTTCCTTTGAGATCTTTTGAATCACAGGCATATTTCTTGGGACTAGAGCAAGAATGTGCAGGTTACCAGACCTGCAGGACTTGTCTTGATGTATGCATAGTTGTAGGGTTTACAATTAGGGAGCATGCCAATTTGTTGTTCATTATGATCACATTTCAGAATCTTTTTGAGGCACAGGTTTGTCTTCTGTTTATGCTGGAAAGTTTCACAGATCAAAGGCAACATCAAAGGCTGTGTCATCATGCTTCAAAACATATTTCATAAGTTCAAGATCAGATTCAAATCTTGCCTTTCCAGATTCAAAGTAAAGACACCGAAGAACTGATCTCAAGACCCCATTAGCAGTTTTTTGGCGCAGTGGCTGAAGAAGTCAAAACAAGCTGTCAAATAAAAGGGGAAAGATACAGGTGGTGTAGAATACTGATCTTTCTCTTCTGTTTTCCTTTAGTGGGACAGAGGATCATAGCCTTACATAAATGACAAACGACTACTCTCTGGCAAAGAAGAACACCTTTGTTGAGCTTGATAACATGAAAAGCACACCTATGATGAATCAGTCAATCTTAGCCAAATGTTCTCATAAATTTGTGCAGACTCACATATGGGAGTCAAATCCATTGAGTGTATATATGGAGTCATAATATTTACCTCTGCCCTTTCCATATACTATTGAGTTCATTATTGAGGGAATCAATGAATGAGCACCTTCCACAAAATAAAAGTATGAATATCTCCTTTTGTATTCCACAGAACAAAGAAAGTTCTATAGGTTTAGAATGACATGTAAAGGATAAATATTCATTTTTGAATAATACAGAATGAAAAACTCAGTTGAATTATACACTTTCACTGCACAAATAGAGGGCTATAGTAGCGTGTACATTTCTGGCCCTGTGTGCTTCCACATTTGGGAAATCTTATCCTGTATTATGGTTGTATGAGATGAAAGCTAGGACTGATAGAGGAGCAACTTACTGTGCTGCTTGCTGAGCCTTGTCCAACACTGAGGACTAAACAGCAGGGCTTATTTTTTGTGATTAACATTTTTATGGATTCATGCATGAAACAAAGAAAAGCAAAACATATACATGCAGAATCAACATTTAACCCCCACCACTACCCCTTCCCCTCCCAATCCCAGACCCCACCCTGACCCCCAACAAATAATCCTGTGGTCACACACAGGTATTCACTCTCAAAAAAAAAAAAAAAAATTATATATATATATAAAATCACAAGCATGTATAGCTATATCTCTCTCTCCACTGCCACTCCTTGAAAGCTCTCCAAGAATGCTAAATAGTTGCCCCATTTCCCAACAAACTCATCCAAGTTCCCCAGTCTTCTAGATGATGCTTCCTCAAAAGCCGCCACACTCCCCATCTCCGTGTACCACTCCTGAAATGAGAGTGCTCCAGCCAGCTTCCACCTCCTTAAAACGACTTGGCTGGCGTTAGAACACAATTTTTTATGTGTTTATTCCCAATATTGATGACCGCCCTATCGCCTAAAGAGTCTGGGGCAAAATGAAATTTGAGTGCCTAATACATCACACACAAAACTCTGAACCTTCAACCAACATTCTTGGATCTTAGCACACCACCAAAAACACGAGGTGTGTCTCCATCTTCTGATTGGCATTGCCAGCATGTGTGTGTGTCTTTAAGACCAAGCCTATACAATCTAGAGGGGGTCCAACAGAATCAATGTAAAATCTTGAATTGCATAAGGCGCACCCTTGCATCTCTAGATGCAGACTTGACTTTTTTTAGAATCCTATCACTCCATCCTCCAATACCAAGTTTACTTCTTTCTCACATAATCTCTTGAGAGAAGTTGAAGCTCCGTCCCCCAGACTCTGAATTAGCAGGGAGCAATACACTGATGCCTCATGAACTTTTCCAAAAGCAGTGATCACCACTCCCAGCATATCTGCCACTTTAGGGGGTTGTATGCTACTCCCAAAAATAGTACAGAGCAGGTGGAACAGCTATAAATACCTAACAAACTGAGATCTAGGAATCCCAAAATGTTGAACCAAATTTTCAAAGGATCTCAACACTCCACTCTCACATAGGTCACAGAGTGTATTAACCTCCCTCTCAATCCACTCTGACCAGCAGAAAGGGGACTTATTAATACATAATTTTAGGTTCAGCCATATGCTTGAGGCAACATTTAAAAAATGCTGAATTAAACACTCAGGACATTTTTGTCCATACCAAGTGAAAATGTAAGATAATGGGGTGTAACTCAACTTCTACGATTCATTTGATAGAAAGGCTTTGCAATGGCGAAATAGGGGCAAAAACTTCCTGTTCAATACAAAACCAGGGAGGGGCTCTCTCAGGTGGAAGTGATCAATGAGAGACCAAAGATATAATAATAAAACTAAATCTTGGGTAGGCCTTGCCCACCTTTGTCAATCGGCCTATGCAATTTACTGAAATGTAATCTAGGGTGTTTACCATTCTAAATGAAGGACTTTGCTATGCTATAAAATTGTTTTATATAAGAGAGGGGGACATCTATAGGGAGAGACTGTAGCAGGTAGTCATATTTTGTAATGTAATAATTTTAATTACATTAACCTTCCCAATCATAGATAAATGTAATGAGGCCCACCTGCCCACATCGCTCGAAAATGTTTTTATTAAAGGGTCAAAATTATCTCAATGATCTAAATCACACAAATTTGCTGGGAATAAAATACCCAAATACTTAATGCCCTGTTTGGGCCACTGGAAGGCACCCTGCTGAAAAGCTGTTACAGGGCAGTATGCTGTCAGAGCCAAAGCTTCGGATTTAGACCAATTGTAATAATTCTGTGGAGGCAAGGCATAGATCTATTAGTTTCAATTCTGTAGCATAAAAGATCTAAAAATCTCAGCGGCAAAGCCATACGGCCCCGGAGCCTTGCCTGTAGGCAAGGCCTTATTGACCTCGCCAAGCTCCTCCAAGGTTATCTCAGAATCAAGATAATTTTTTTTCTCAGCCATCAGTTTAGGAAGTTCTAATGTTTCCACAAAGGTTCTAATATCCTCATCAGTAGACGAAGACGTGGAACTATAGAGATCAAAATTCTTTATATAATAATTTTTTAAAAGCATTATTAATATCAATGGCTGAGGTAAATATTTCACCACCAGCAGATTTCACTGAGGGAATGGTAGAAAAATACTCTCTCTGTTTTATATATCTAGACAGAGATTTTCCTGCCTTGCCCCCAACTCAAAGTATGTCTGATTTGTCCTTAATAGCCAAAACTCCAGCTTCTGCGACAAAATAGTATTATATCTGTCATTCAGTCGGGTAATTTCTCTGAGGCCCAGCAGGTCTTATTAAGACAGAGCTACAATTCATCAAGAGGCTAGCAGTAGTCTCCACATAAAGATGGTTAGTCTATGATACCAATGGCAACTGCATGATTGAACCCCTGACTCCCATCTGATTTATCTGTTCATTTTCATATGGACATCTTTTTCAATGACTACCCTGTAAATCTCCAGAAGTCCTCTGCTTTTCCTTAACAATTCAGCCTCCTCTGCAAGCAGCAGTTAAGACATTAAACATCATAACATGTAGCCTTTATCTTGCAAATCTTTTCTGTAACACTATAACGGCTGCATTCTTTCTAAAACCAACTGGCATGAGAAAACGGGAAATAGTGGAGCCGAGGAAATGCAGGGACAGCGTTTGTGTTTACTAATGTGGCTCATGTGGCTTGTTTTTCTGAAAATAATTCTATTGTATATAAGAAATCCTCGAGTGAGAGTAAATGTGCACCAGTTGTGAAAACATTCTCTCTGTTCATTATGCTGGCCACCAGCCGTAATCCTCTCTACTTTAACCCTGTGCTGGGCACATAAAGTCAAAGAGAGAGGGTTGGAAACCAAGCAATAAAATAAAAAAATAAATACCAAAACCGAATTATTTTCGTGATGTTCGGTTCTGTTAAAGGTCCTCAAGCATGCATTCTTCTGCCAGTGCAGACAGAACACTATTCTAAAATACTCAGTTGATAGTGTTAGACAGTGAGCATGCTTGCTTGCATGATCTTATACAGTTTATTCTTAATAAGCAGACAATGTAAAAGGTTATGTAAACTGCTTAAACAGTGTTCTTTTATTGGGTCCATAAACTGTTTAAGGAAAAAGGCACACATAGATTTTTTTGCCCTGATTTCACGTTGCATGTAAACACCAAAGTGTTCTTGCTGTGTTGTGTGCATTCCTATTTATGTTTAGACATCAAAATCAGACAATAATCTAATGAAAATCTCATTTAAATGAGGGCATCGTACGTTGTTGTTGTTGTTGTTGTTGTTGTTTATGATCATTATCAGTGCATTTCTGTGCTCAGTGTTTTCTGCTCTGCTGAATCTACAGGGATGGTACAATTCCAAAGCTGGAAGTTGAACATATTAGCATGTGTGAACTCCAATATTTGGTTGATATTTCCACAGAGTGGCACCAAAAGTGAGTTGTATTTTTATTTGTGAATGATGTAATACAGTCAACAAGAATGCATATTTTAATAACTTCTAAAGTCTACTTCATGAGTATTGATTGACCCTGTCTTGAAATATCAGCCATGACAGCTCTCTGAAAGGTTTGACATGTTGATGTAGGAAAGGTATGTAGATAAGATATTGGTCTTGGCAGAATAGATCTGCTACGTGTCACGGTATTTAATCCTATGTCTCTTCCTTGTCTCGTGCCTTGTTCTTAGTGTGTGTTGTGTGGGTGCGTGAATGTGTGGGCGTGTTGTTTGTACCATGATTAGCGCTCTGCCGCAATCACTCCTCTCACCAGCTGTTACTCATTCCCATTCCCTTTAAATTCTCACCACTCTCTCATCTCCTTGTCAGATCGTTGTTTGTGATGTCCGGTGTTGTTCGCTCTTCAGAGTTCCAGTCCAGTTCTCTCGTTGTCCCTGTTTCAGGTCCTGTTTGCTGTTACCCGGATTCGCCGTGTCTGTTCAACACTTCTCTTCACTCTTCTCACCACGATCATCTGACCATTGGAGACTCTGCACCACTAGACCATCACCCCGACTTTTCCCCTATCTTCTCAATTTGACTGTCAATAAACTAATTGTCAACTTGCAACTTGCTTCCTAGCTTCATTACGCCACAGAACGATCTGACCACAAGATGGAAGCAGCGAGTAACAATTCAGACAGCCTAGAAGAATTCGTGATGAACAGCAGACTTCGTGATGGAGAACCAGGAGAAGAATCTCAATGACACGGCTCAGCTGTCCAGGCTCTAGTGGCGCAGGTGTCCGACTCACCCAGCAAATTCAACTTCTGCGAAGCTCCCACTGCGCCACCCGCACCGCTGATTCCTCAACCACCACCAGCTCTCCCAGTCGGAGCCCCGCCTACCGGTTCCAGAGCTATATTCAGGTGAACCTAATTTTTGCCGAAGCTTTTCTAACACGATGCTCAATGCATTTTTCTTTACAACCCAGAACATTCTGTGATGAAAGAACCAAGGTCGCTTTTGTCCTGACGCTACTTTCTGGGAGAGCTGCCCTTTGGGGAACGGGCGTGTGGGAGAATCAAGATGAATGCTGCACCTCTTTTCAAGCACTCTCCGCGGAGATGAAGCGAAGCTTTCGACCGTGCTGTCTCCGGTAGAGAGGCAGCCAGAGTGCTGGTCGACTTAGCGCCAGGGGAGAGATCTGTATCAGACTTTTCTATCGAAGTTCGACGCTTAGCGGCGGAGAGCCAATGGAACGAGGAGGCGAGTGGGACATGTTCCTGCATGGGCTGGCTGATCGCGGCCCAAAAGGAGATATACGCCATGGATCTCCCCACCAAGCTAAACGATTTGATCGCCTTGGCGCTTAGAGTGGACGCAAGGTTATCCAGAATGGAACAGCGAGTACAAACCAACCGCCCCTTGAGAGGATTAGGCGGTCAATGTTCTGGAGGCGGGGACGCTGCTCAGCCCCGCTCTGTGATCCCGAGCCCATGCAGGTGGGTCGAGCCCGGCTTTCCGGGAGGAGAAGGAAAGGCGGAGATCCCAGGGACTGTGTTTGTACTGTGGTGGTGCTGGACATTTTGCCTACAACTGTCCTTTAAAAGGATCCGCCCGATAGCAAGTATGAGGCTACTATCGGGTGGGATCTCCGCCAGAAGACCTCATCCACATCTACCCTCCTTCCGTAAGTCTTCAATGGTCTAATCACCGTCCACGACTGTCGAAGCACTTCTGGATTCTGGGGTCGAAGGAAATTTCATGGACTACACTTTTGCACTCAACCACCAAGTCCCCTCAAGTCTCTCACTCACCGGATCGCTGTTCACGCCTCAATGGCCAGAAACTTCCCACCATTTCCCTAGCCACTGAAGACATCACTCTCGCCACGCCAGGCAATCACACCGAGACCATCTCCTTCTACATACTGGACACTCCTCTTGCCCCCATCGTCCTTGGTCATCCCTGGCTCACCCATCACAACCCTAAAGTGGACTGGCAGTCTAAGTCTGTGTCAGCGTGGAGCACTCAATGTCATAAGTCTTGTCTTGTTTCTGCCTGTTCGTCTGTTTTTGTCCCTGTTTTTCAGGAAGAGGCGGTGGATTTATCTAACGTGCCCATGGAGTACCTGGACCTGAAGGAGGTGTTCAGTAAGTCTCGGCGGCTTCTCTCCCTCCACATCGTCCCTATGACTGTGCCATAGAGTTATTGCCAGGTACATCTCCGCCTAAGGGCAAGTTATATTCACTCTCGATTCCAGAGAGGGAGGCTATGGAGAAATATATTTCTGATTCTCTAGCTAATGGATTCATCCGCCCTTCCTCTTCTCCAGCGGGGCGGATTCTTTTTGTGGGGAAGAAGGATGGATCTCTGCGACCTTGCATTGATTACCGGGGCTGAACAACATCACGGTAAAGAATACTTATCCTCTACCGTTGATGTCTTCAGCTTTTGAGAGGTTGCAGGGAGCATCTATCTTCACGAAATTGGATTTACGTAATGCTTATCATTTGGTCCGCATCAGGAGGGGGATGAATGGAAAACCGCTTTTAACACCCCCAGGGGCACTTTGAATACTTGGTCATGCCGTTCGACTTGTCCAACTCCCCAGCGGTCTTCCAGGCACTTCGTCAATGGCGTGCTGCGAGACATGGTTGATCAGTTCATATATGTTTACCTGGATGACATATTGATTTTTCTTCTTCTCTCCAGGAACATGTGCAGCACGTCCGGCTAGTGCTTCAGAGATTGCTAGAGAATGGGCTTTTTGTCAAAGCGGAGAAATGCGCTTTTCATGCACAGTCTGTTCCTTTCTTAGGATTACATCGTGTCGGTTGAGGGAATCGCATGGATCCTGAGAAGATCAAGGCTGTGGTAGATTGGCCAAGTCCAGAGTCTCGTAAGGCCCTACTGAGATTCCTGGGGTTAGCCAATTTCTACCGGCGTTTCATTCGCAATTTCAGTCAACTAGCCACACCTCTGACCGCCCTGACCTCCCCAGAACAACGTTCAGGTGGTCAGAGCGCAGCTGAGGCTGCGTTTGCCAAACTGAAAGGTTGCTTTGTTTCAGCCCCCATCCTGATAACCCCTGATCCATCACGTCAGTTACGTGGTGGAGGTCGATGCATCAGAGGTGGGGGTAGGCGCAGTGCTATCCCAGCGTTCTCCTTCAGGCGACAAGATACACCCTTGCGGCGTTTTTTCTCATCAGCTTGTCCTCGGCCGAGCGTAATTATGACATTGGTAACAGAGAGTTGTTGGCAGTCAAGTTAGCTTTGGAGGAATGAGCCACTGGTTGGAGGGTTCGGGGTACCTTTTATCGTCTGGACCGATCACAAGAATTTGGAATATATTCGCACAGCTAAAAGATTAAACTCCAGGCAGGCTCGGTGGGCTCTTTTTTCGGTCGTTTTGATTTTACTCTCTCGTACGCCGGGTTCCAAGAACATCAAACCCGATTCTTTATCACGTATTTTGATCACTCCGAGCGCCCGTCTACTCCGAGTGCATTTTACCAGAGACTCTATTCATCTCTACACTCACATGGGAGATCGAATCGAAGGTCAAGACGGCCTTAGAAGGAGTGCGCCCGGCTCGGTGCCCACCGAACCGTTTGTTTGTGCCGGAGGGTTACGGTCCAGCGTTATTCAGTGGGGACATTGTTCTAATGTGGCTTGTCATCCAGGAGTTAATCGAACTAAGTTTTTAGTCAAGCAAGCGATTCTGGTGGCCTTTGATGGTTCAGTGGCGTTCACAGTTTTGTTTTGGCTTGCTCAGTCTGCGCCACTGGTAAGAGTTCCAATCGACCCCCAGGCGGGTTACTTCAACCGCTGCGGTGCCATCGAGACCCTGGTCCCATATCGCTCTAGATTTTATCACCGCCCTCCCACCCTCACAGGGACACACGGTAGTTTTAACCGTGGTGGACCGGTTCTCAGCGGCCCACTTCATTCCCTTGCCCAAATTACCCTCTGCCAAGGAGACAGCGGTGATTGTCATTGACCACGTCTTTCGGCTACATGGCCTCCGACAGATGTGGTCTCTGACAGAGGACCCCAATTTGTGTCCAAATTTTGGCGAGAATTTTGTAAATTACTGGGAGCGACTGTTAGTCTGTCCTCAGGGTTTCATCCCCAGAGCAATGGTCAATCTGAGCGAGCCAACCAGGATCTGGAGAGAACGTTACGATGTTTGGTATCCAAGAATCCTTCCTCATGGAGTCAGCAACTGTCTTTTGTTGAGTACGCCCACAACACGTTACCAGTATCATCCACGGGCCTATCTCCGTTTGAGTGTAGTGTAGGTTACCAGCCACCTATTTTTCCTAGTCTGGAATCCGAGTCGCGGTCCCCTCCGCTCACGCCTTAGATCCAGAGGTGTCACCGCACTTGGACTAGGGCCGGGAGACTCTACTCCAAGTGGGGTCACGCACCAAGGCCAAAGCTGATCGCCACCGGTCTAGGCCTCCCGTTATCGTCGTTGGTCAAAAAGTGTGGCTTTCTACTAAGAACATTCCTCTACGTTCCGTATCTAATAAACTTGCACCTAAATTTATTGGCCCGTTCAGCTGTCACCAAGATCGTTAGTCCGGTGGCAGTCCGCCTCAACCTTCCTCCAGCGTACAGGAGAATTCACCCGTATTTCATGTATCCAAAATAAAACCCGTCTTTTATTCCGCATTAACCCGCCGGTTCGGTTCCCCCGCCGCGACTTCGTAGGCGGGGAACCTACTTATTCGGTCAACCGTATTCTGGACTCAAGGCGGAGGGGCGCGGATTTCAGTACCTGGTGGACTGGGAAGGTTACGGTCCGGAGGAGAGAGGTTGGGTACCGGCCAGAGACATTCTGGATCACTCCCTTATCGATGACTACAATCGGCAGGTAAGGGAGCCTGGGAACGCCAGGAGGCGTTCCTAGGGGAGGAGTACTGTCACGGTATTTAATCCTATGTCTCTTCCTTGTCTCGTGCCTTGTTCTTAGTGTGTGTTGTGTGGGTGCGTGAATGTGTGGGCGTGTTGTTTGTACCATGATTAGCGCTCTGCGCAATCACTCCTCTCACCAGCTGTTACTCATTCCCATTCCCTTTAAATTCTCACCACTCTCTCATCTCCTTGTCAGATCGTTGTTTGTGATGTCGGTGTTGTTCAGCTCTTCAGAGTTCCAGTCCAGTTCTCTCGTTGTCCCTGTTTCGTGTCCTGTTTGCTGTTACCCGGATTCGCCGTGTCTGTTCAACACTTCTCTTCACTCTTCTCACCACGATCATCTGACCATTGGAGACTCTGCGCCACTAGACCATCACCCCGGACTTTTCCCCTATCTTCTCAATTTGACTGTCAATAAACTAATTGTCAACTTGCAACTTGCTTCCTAGCTTCATTACGTCACACTACGCTGCTGCTGCAGAGCAAGTACGGAGACTTGCTACTGTTAGTAAATAAACATACTGAGTTTAGCTGCGTTCACACTGCCAGCGACACGCAGCGACAAAACAACCTCATCTCATTAATTTTCAATGAAAGCTGGCAACCGGATGTGGGTGTGTCCAGCGACACAACAAAGTTGAGAAATGTTTAACTTTATGCAAATGAAGAGCAACTTTCAGGAGCGACAGCCAATATGAGAGAAGATGATAGAGCTCACGTGATCCTAATATTTTAAAAATATTTATTGTAAAGAAACAATGCTGAGTAGACTCTCCATACACACCACTAGCGACCTAACCGCCAGCCACTTGCTTCATGCAGCGACAAAGTAGCTGGCAGTGTGAACGCAGCTTTAACATGTGATCATGTTGCAGTTGCTGCATAAAACTCTCCAAAAGACATGCTATATTGAACATAAAACATATGCTGCTGCACAATAAGGCATAAACTATATCCCATGTTGCATATCTAGACAGGTGTGAGCTGGGGATGGAGGTGGGTTTCAGAGTGAAGCTCTTTCAGAACCCTGCAGCAGTGTTTCCAATCCGCCGCTACTGAATCTCCAGTGCCAAGGCAATAGAATGATCTTCAAGTTGTGAGCTAGCAGTCTGAATTCAGTGTGATGTGATAAAATGAATGCATTCTGCAAAATAAAGCAAAAACAACATGTCTTTCTATAGCATTGTGTGGGGCTGAATGATCCATTGAAATAAAATCTAAATCAAGATATGACCTTATGCATATTAAACTGCAAAGGACTGTGACCTAATCAAGCAAACAGTCTGCAGGTGACATGAGTTGCTCTGTTCTGAGCGCATGTGAGGTGGTTCTGTCAGTGCTCCCTCCACGAATCTCATCACATGCACAGAATAACAGATGTGTTGCATTCAATTGTATTTATTTTGCACTAAATTAACTTTAACTGGCCACTACAAGTTACTAAAAAATTACTAATTGAAATCTCATAACACCAGGTTTTTTTTGGACAGAAGTGGAGATGAGAGCATTTTACTATATTGGAATTCACAGGTGCTCATTTAAAGGCTTTTGTTATTGTGACTTCACACAGAAAATTACTGCATTTTTTAAACAGATCCCATATTAATGCCGTATACAAGTAAAGAAATTATTTGATAAATATTACTTGTATAATAATAATAGGGTTGTTGTTAATAGTTATTATAATACATTTTTAATTAGGGCTCCACATTAACGCTTGTTTTTTATATTGGCCAGACAAATAACCTGATTAGAACTTCAATAAGTAAAAATAATTGGCTATATTTGTCTGACCGATATAAAATAAAACAAGCGTCTAACAAAAAACAAAACAAAAATATAAGCCTGTGCCAGAAATTACAAAGTTAAAATTCTTAATAATAATCCAGAGTGCATTACTGTATCATTACTGTATGATTAACATGCGCAAGATGTTTCATGTTTCAAGAATGCTTGTGGTGATGCATATATGTTCCTGAACAGTCAAATACATTTGAAAATTCCACCAAAATGCCCATCTTGGTGAGGTATTAATGTAAACACAGTGAGTTATGTCTAAAACAAATGTAAAGAGTATGGGGAAAATTGGATTTGTATCAAACTGTTGGAATTGTAAGTATAAATGTAAGCTAATAGACCTGCTGCTGTCTAGTGATTCATTATATTAATCAAACAACCATAACAAGAAAACAAGAAAACCACTCACTGCTCTTAACTGGATAACTTTAGTACCTTTAAAAAGTATAATATAAGTATATTTTTAATAGTCATACAGTGAAGACCAGTAGTAATTTCATATCGCATTTTATTTTGAATATGTACTTGAATACTTGAAACTGCTGTTAAAAACTTTTAAAGCTGTTAAAAAAGCAGTTTTCTTTAATTAGCATTTTTTTTGTTCTATTATTTTAAATCTATTTCTATTCATTGCTGTTTTTATTGCTGTTTATTTTTTTTTACTGATGGTTCACTAGTTCTGAATAATTCTTACATAGTTAACAAATTAGTTAGTGTTATTATTTGTTGTGGTATTGAAGCTGGTATCAAGAATCATCAAATTAAATGACTGAATACTAAAATGTTGAAGATTGTGACAATGTACCATAATATACCAGACAAGTAACTTTTTACAGTGAATAACCAATTTACTTGCACGTGACAATGCTTACTGAACTCAGAATCAGTGTTCTTCAATGTTTAAATGACAGTGTAGCTAGCTACAGATACAATTTGAAATATCTTTTTAAAATAAATTGTACTTACATATAATACAAATATAAAAAACGATATAAATAATTTAGTATAAAATAATATAATATGGGGGTAGGAGGGGCGTTTCCCCCGCTGCAAGAGCTGAATTCTGTAGGGAACACTGCACCGTGGTGGACTGCTATTGCCAAGACTGAGCTATTTAAATGTTACACAAAGAGAGAGAGAGATACGAGTTGATTGGCTCCTTGAATATACTTTAAGGAACCAACCAGATTATGCAGAGCATTCAGATTGGCTTATCATGTTCCGTACGAGCGAGCCAATTGGCTGACAGTATACAAATCAGCTTGCGCCCAATAGAGTTTCTTGGCTGAACTTGGGTCATTTGCTTGCTCAATGCACTAACAGTAACGATAGTGGGAAATTAGTTCATGTTTAGATTGATGCAGAAATGTCGGTTGTCAGTAATTTGGCTAAATGCAGTTGGTTTAAGGGTACATGACATTTCAGAAGCAACATGTTGAATTCCTGAGCGATCTGAAAGACAGAGTACGGGAGATCTCCAGGTTGGGAGTTTCCAGATGGCTCCAGATGTGGCGACCTTGTATTTTCACAGGGTGTAAACAGCAGCACTCCCATTGAAGGTCCCAGAGTCTGAGAGATTCTGTCACCCAGCTGAACAGACACTGCTAACTCTGATATGAAAGCTATACCTACAGAGATCTCAGTGGGGAGTGTGTCTTTGTTTAGAAGAGTGGAGACGGTGGAGAATGAGCCAGTGAAGACAGATTGCTGTCTCACAGAGGACAATGAAAGCTAGATATCCGGTTTTTGTGATCTTCTGCTTTGCCACCCCCTAAAGTTCTAGACAAGTTTGAGACTCTAGATGATAGCTGTAATGTAAACACTCTTCTTTTGTGTACTGCTTCAAGAGGACACATGAAGAAATATAGATGAAGAAGGTTACAGTGTAGGGCTTGCTGTATGTTTGATGCATGCAGGGAGGTGCATGCATGAACATATTCTGTGATGTGTGCATGTGTTTTGAATGACAGTTTTTAAGAGGTCAAGGGTGCAGAATCTTGTTGAAGTTCTCATAACTACGAGAAAGGTTCCTGATGACAGCTCAATAATTCTTCCCCTTATGTTAGAAATTAACCATTGTTATTGTTATGCCACTATAAAGAGGGTTTATATCTGACAATGTTATAAATAACAGTCATGAAGAAGACATTAAAAAAGATGAGGCTATAAATGAGATGTCAATTTTTTTGAGCAACACTTTAAATAATAGAGAAGTGAGCAAACATAGACAAAATAGGAGAAAGTGGTGCTTATGTGGGCAAGGAAATTTGAGTTTGGCTTGCAACATTAACAGTTTTTTTAAGTTCACTATACTGTACCTTAGAATGAAGTGGCAGAAAAAGACATATAAACTGCCCTGTCACAAAAACTGCTTGAAACTGGGGTTGTTCACACAGTATGTGTTCTTGTGTTCTGTGTGCACTATTTTTTAATTGTTGGTCTATGTACATAAGCCTACAGTATGAATTTGTTTATTCAGCTTCTCGTGCCATAAACACAGCATTTTAAAGAAGCTATATCAAATTAAAAAACATGCAGCAATCAATATCAGTTTTAAAACATTGGACCTATTTTATGTATCTGTGGGCAGGATAAACATCTTGAGTGTATTAAGTGTCTACTTTAGTATTGCACTTTTTAGTTAATGTACCTATAAAGATACTTCCTGTTCAATTCCATTGCAGTCTGTCTAGCTCTAAAGAAAGTATGAGTCCTATGTAAACGGACCCACAGATTGCATTACAAATGCTCTCTGGAGCAGAAACACACCAAACAATATGAATCAGCACTTTGAAACTCATGCTACTTCACTGTATTGATGAGAGGGACTGCTCAACTCGCATACAGGCCCTAATCCAAAGTTATATTCTGACAAAAAAAAAAATAAAGAAAAAGGCATTTTCATTTAAGATTTTGCTGTAGTAGTGTCTTACACCTAATCCAGGCACATCAGTTACAGGGAAAAGCAGGATTTTTTAATTAGATGCTTTTAGTGATTCATTTCTGAGAGGTTGCTTTTAGAACATTTTGTTCAAGCTCTTCAGCCATCATAGAGCCATGGCAAACCCTAAGTGAGAGCACCCATCTATTAGTCAACAGTAAAATAGCCACTTTTAATAGAAGTGCTCTGATTCCCATCTCCTGTGCTCGGCGAATGTACCACAGCATGTTTCCTTTGGCACCACAGAGCACAGCTCAGATTTAAAGCTAATCATTATAGTATTAGTGAAGAATTTGATCCATGTGAGTTACTAGGTTAAACAAGGCATGGAGTATTGGCATCTTTCCTGCCATTGCAGATCTTTCCTTAAAATGAATTCTGCGACTGGGACTGATGATGAACACAGGACTTGATCTGGACTGAAGAAGACTTTTCAAAAGGAAGTTCAAGCCAATTTCTTTTGAGCAGCATCAAACTATGAGCATGTTGTTTTAAAGAAATAGTTAAACCTAGGTCTGGACAGTATGGTGGTAGCCAGGGCTGGACTGGTAATCTGGCATACAGGGCATTTTCCCGGTAGGCCGACGCACCTTGGGGCCGATCAGGGGCTGACTGGCCATTGGGAAAACCGAGCGGGCCGGTGGGTTGTCCGCGAAATGTGCCGAATGGGCTGGGCTAATAAAAAATGAGCCGCCACATTATGCAGAACGGACCACGAAACTGCACCGCGATATGCCCCCACCCCCCGATTTGCCATGTAAAATCCTGGGCCGATATCTCTTCCCAGTTCAGCCCTGGTAGTAGCCTATTTAATGTGTGAGGTACAAATGGCTCTATATGTTTTGTAACTGCATGGAAACAAAGACATTTACATTCTTCAAAAGTTATTCTTTTGCGTTCCATGGAAGATAAAAAAAAGTCATACATGTTTGGCACAACATACGGGTAAGTATGATGACAGAAATTACATTTTTAGGTGAACTATTCCTTTAATTTTATAAATATTCTTCCTGCATTCAGAAATGCAATAAACAAATTATTACAAAAAGGTGCCTATCCTTATGGGAGGTCAATAGGATGGAATATTTACAAATATGACAATAGTTTCATTATGAAGAGCCCCTTTTTGGCTCTCTACTCATTTGAGGTTGAGAGTTGAAGTGAAGAGTTAAGAATATGAGAATTCCCACATGCTGCCAAGACACATTAAAATGCGCCATCGCGTCTTGTGAAGAAGAGGATGGCATACATAGCGTGATGTTTTCAGTAAAGTGGTACTACACAGGAAATTTGCTTTGTACCACAACGGTGTTTTCTTTGGAATAACTTCCAATATCTCTACTACTCTTTCTCTCTCACTCTCATTCGCATGCACACACACACCGAATCCACGAAACCCATCTGATCTTCCTGTCTCATTCAGACACCCTGCTAAGGAATGACAGGCTTTATAATTTAACAAAAAATACTGAATGCACCATAAAACGACCGAAGCATTCTCAATGTCTTTTGATTTATTCAGCTCCTGGCATCCAGCAAAGCATGAATGAAGCCTCATAATTAAGTTTAAAGAGGTATGCTTATCTTGTTTGAACAATGCCATCCATACTTGAGAATACTGCCTGTAATTGTGATGTATGCGTTCTTCTATGTGATCTTAATTGATTTCATTCCTCAAGGGCTTTATATGGAGGACTGGGGTTTACAACTATTATGGGGATGATCAAACTGCTCTCC
Source organism: Xyrauchen texanus (assembly GCF_025860055.1). Lineage (NCBI taxonomy): Eukaryota > Metazoa > Chordata > Actinopteri > Cypriniformes > Catostomidae > Xyrauchen > Xyrauchen texanus. The sequence continues at coordinate 19,792,234 of NC_068306.1, read as the reverse complement.
TCTGAAGAGATGAGTTGAGTTGTAAATCGACTCCTTTGACTCCTTTGTGTTAAGATCATTGGGGGAATTTTTACACACATAAAGCACACAGTTCAGAAGAAGAGACACCAGTGCATTGATAACATCAGAGTTAGTTTTCCATTGTGATCGCTTAAGGAAAACACTTCTTACCACATTATAAGCTATGCTCTGACTGTAAATGGCTACAACACTGACATGGCAATGAAGAGGCCCTTGTAAAAGGGAAATTATTCTGAACTCTAACAGTACCAACAAACTCTGCATTCATCCTTTCTCTTACTCCATGTTTTTCTAGATATACACACAGTTAAGCAGAAATGTAAAACTCACATTACTGTAATGTGAATTGTAGCAGTTTGTACTATCAATCTTAAATTTAGTTTATTTTCAATTGCATAATTGCTGAACCTGAAATATACAACCCAAGAGCTCAGTGGGGTATCTGTGTATTTGCACTCGTGTGTGTCTGTTTGTGTGTGTACAATGATTTGTCCATCAGCTTGGAATATGAGCATCTGCGGTAGGTATGGCAGCTGTGTAGAGAACCATGCAAAGAGTAAACAATTTGACTGTTTGGAAGGCCACAGCACTTGGTACTTTGGATATTCTATCTAGAAAAAAATTTTTCCTTTTACATTTTGTATTTGGTTAGAAAAAGGAAAAGTACTTATTTGATGTTGTGATGGCTTTTAAACAAAATTCTAATTTCTTCAGTTTGACACAAGGTAATGTTATATTTTAATTAAACTTTTTTAATGTAATAGATTTATTTATTTATTTTTTACTCTATGACTGTTTGTGTGTTTGTTTATTTATGGGGGGGAGGGGGGCATTCTTTCATAGGTTTTTAGTATTTTAGCAAATCGACTGCTTTAAATTATGTAATTTAAATACTGTATGATTAACTGCCTTAAAATACACAAAGTCCTTTTTTGTTATTGCTATCTAGTGGCATTTTATAATATAGGCTTGTTTATCAAAAACAAAAGGTAGTATTAATATTTAATTGTATTTTGTTTTGTCATGAAAATGTATTTTAGTTTAGCTTTTCCAATTGCTAAGACTGTTCTGGCATATTTATGCCAATGCTGTAAGTGTCGTCTTCACACCAACCTTGTAAAATCCACAGATTTAAGTACTGAAATAAATGCAGAAACTGGGATGGTGAACGTAATAAGAAACAGTAAGACATTGCAGAATCCATGATTTAGTATTTTACAGTACAAAATAACATCAGTGATCTAATTACAGATATTCTTGAAATCAACTTTACTTTTACCTTTTACACTTTACCAGAATCAAGGACTGTATTTAGGCACACTTTATGAGATGTGAGACTATGACAACAGAGGCTGGCAAGCTTTTACAAAAGTAAAAGCTCCCCACAAACAAACAAACAAACAAACACTGATTAATCACAGCTATAAAGTAAGGCTACATTGACATTAATCCGGATAATGAAAAACACAAAAAGACAAAAACATTTTTTTTTTAAAACAATCTCTGTCCAAACTGCAGTTTTTTAAACATTTTCCAAAAGTTTCTGGCCCACACTGAAATGTCTGAAAACGCTTAATTCCCCTTAGAGAACATGCCAAAAAAAACTAAAACAAGCATGGCACTGCATCATTTCCATGTACTGTCATCTATCATTTATCTGTAACAATGCTATCAAAGTGGATAGCAGGCACAACTATGTCGCTACAACATGGGTCACCATTTTGTGTAAGACAAAATGTGTAACAATTTTACCTTTAGGAGAACACCCACTGTACCCTTTTCTGTCAATTGGAATGTATTTGAACCTTATCTGTCCTTAAAGGGTACGTATTAGTACCTTAAGGTGTAAAAAGGGTACAGTAAGAGTACCTTTGAGGGTACTGCTACAGGGACAAGCTATTATACCCCTAAAGGTACAATCTTTGCTATTTTTTTCAGACTTCATGGTTTTGGGTTGAATTCACATGTCACATGTCAACAAATACATCTGTTTTCAACTCTCCATTTTCCCCTCACCATACTACAACACGAACACGGCATTTTCAAATTCATTCACTTGAGAGAGCATTTTCAAAAAGCTCAGTTCCCTTTACAAAAAGCTTCACTTGATGCTGCGCTTTGCTAAGCGCTTTGGGAACAATCCTAGTTGTGACCGAGCTGTGAATTTGTGTGTAACACGTCAATGAACATTGACCGGAATTTATAGCCTCGGCTGATGTAATCATTAGATGCACCTCTGGCCAGGCTATAAATGGATGAGTCACCAGGTGTCGTCAGATCCTCTATTTTCAGAGCGATTCTGTGTGTGTGTGTTTTACAACCCTGTGAAAACTTTCTTTCCTCTGCTAGGAGTTATAATTTTTTAGGCAGTGTGCAGTGAACCTTTTCTCCTTTTCTCTTCTTTCTAAGAAAATAATATATATATTTTTAAAAGAGAGAATGACTGAAAGCCTGGGAAAACGATGCATGTTCCCCTGTTCTCGCTCTATAGCAGAAGAGGACATGCATCAGTTTTGCTCTGTTTGTTTGGGGGAAGAGCACGCTGCTCTAGCGTTGCAGCAGGGCGGGTGCGAGCACTGCGATTTGCTTTCTGGCAAAGTGCTTCGCACTCGCCTCGCTTGCTTCCAGGAGTCAGCAACCACGCTTAGTTCATGGGGCTCTTGCATGGATTTGGCTGAGGAGCAAGAGACGGGTTTGTTCCTTTCTCTCACTCTCTCCCCAAACCCAGCTGGTCCTTCACATGATCTCGAAGTGCGTTCTGACGCTTCTTCGGTTCATGAGGGGGACCTCGATTCTCTTCCCGCCTCCGTGCTTTCCGTCCGGAATAAAAAATCAGCAGAGGAATTGCTCGATGTGGTTACTCGTGCGGTTGCCAGACTCCAGTTGGACTGGCCACGCCAAAAAGAGACTCCCAAACCAGGGGGATATATTTTTATGTAGCAATCTACCCTCGATGTCCTTATATTCTACTATCGTGGGAGCTGAGGCACGGGGATATTCAGTGATGCCGCCGGTCGAAGAGATGCTTGCGGGCTATCTCTTGCCGGGCTCGGCATCGTCACTCAAAAAGCCCTCTCTCCCCTCAAAGCCTTGTAGGAGAACCTCAACTTTAGTTGGAAGGGCTTATCCAGCAGCAGGTCAGGCTGGTGCTGCTCTGCACACTATGGCTGTATTACAGGCGTACCAGGCTGACCTGCTGGAAGACCTGAGTGTGGGTGCTGCGCTCGACGAGCAAGCCTTCTCTGGGCTTCACCGAGCCACAGATCTTTCTCTCCGCACGACCAAGCAAACAGCCCATGCTATTGGCCAGTCTATGTCTGCCTTGGTCACCGCAGAGAGGCACCTTTGGCTCAACCTTTCGGGCATCAAGGACCAGGACAAAGTTTTCCTCCTTGATGCCCCGGTTTCGCCCACTGGCCTATTCGGAGACGCCATGACCACGGTTATCTCCAGGTTTCAGGAGTCGAAAAGCCATGAGGAAGCCTTCGGGCAGTTCCTCCCTCGCCGCACTCAGGGGGCGGGTCCTTCTGCCCCCCAGACCCACCTCGGTCCTGTTAGAAGGGAGGCTCAAAAGCAAAGCGTGGCGAATCGTGCTCCTCCTCCCAGGGATTGGGGACAGTCTCGTCGCCCTCGGCAGCCCCCGAAGACCTCAGGACCATCATTTCTATAAAGAGAAAACCCTGATGGTCTGGAGCCTAGATTTAGGGGGTAGCTCCCCTCAGGACGGGGTGCATGCTTCACTTCACCCCTCCCGGTACCCCCTCGAAGCCTCTCCATTCCCGCCACCTCTTGGTGTTTCGAGTGGCAGAGGCTCCCATCAAAAGTTGGGTGTTTTCGCTGTTCTCTGCATTTATTCATGACGCGAAACACTCGACAACCCCTCAACAGGAAGTATTAAAATCTAATACCCATCTCAGAGATCCTGGCAGCGTAGAAACTTCTGCCAGATATATACTTTTTCAGTGGGTTTTAAGAACAGTAGGAAAGGGCGTCAGGATTTAATTCACTACCGTAAACCAGATTTCATTTTTATGTCTACTGTGAAAAGCAAATCTCCTGGTTAAAGGGGTCATGGAATGTGCTCCCCTTCCAGAGAGAGAGTTAGGTTATTACACTAAGTACTTCCTGGTTCCCATGGAGGGTGAAGGGTGGTGTCTGGCTTAGATCTTAAAGCTTGAACTGCCCAGTCAGGGTGTTCAAGTCCTAGATGCTGCCTATCAAGACGATCGTGTCTCAAGCCCTACATCTCGTTTGGCTGGTGACCATCGATCTTATGACACACTTCTTTACATCATTTAGAAGTTCTGCCACAACACAGGAAGTTCCTGAGGTTTGCTTTTGGGGGCGAAGTCTTCCAGTGTCAGGTTCTTCCATTCAAACCCTTTTTACCCGCACATTCACAAATGCATGATGTAGCACTGGCTCCTTTGCGACTCCGGGACATCTGCATTCTGAATTATATAGATGACTGGCTGATCCTAGAGCAGTTCCAGAAACCGGCAGTTCAGCACAGGGATATCATCTTAGTTCATCTGGTTTCTCTGGGGTTGAGGCTCAATGCCAAGAAAAGCGTCCTCTCTCCCACTCAGAACACTGTCTATTGGGGCATCGTATGGAGTTCAGTCACAATGTGGGCACAACTGTCTCCCGCTAGAATTGAGTCCATTCAGATCACCCTAAGCAAAGTCAGGCTAGGTCAAGGTTGCACTGTTATCAGCATCAACGATTTCCAGGTCTCAGGGCGACCGAGTCCTCGTGATCCCTCTGGACCTTTTGTTCATGAGAGCGTTTTTGTTGTGGCTCAAAGCCAGGGGATTTCTTCCTAGGCTAATAAGGGTTACGCACCTCTGGCTTCATTCCCTTTCTATGTGGTTCAGACCCCATTTTGTTTTGCCTTGGGTCCCACTCTAGGTGTGTCTTGTTGTCGCAGGCTGCTAACGACAGACGCCTCCCTGACGGGCTGGGTAGCGGCCTTAAGTGGTCGTCCAGCTTAAGGGGATAGGAGGGTCATCAGCTCGGTTGTCACAGTCACTGTCTCGAGTTGATGGCTGTATTTCTGGCCCTGAAATACTTCGTCCTGAGGCTGCCATATCTTGGTGCAGGTGGGCAATACAGCAGTAGCCTCTCACATAAATCATCAGGGAGATCCACGTTCTTGTCAGCTGTATTTCTGACGCGTCAGATTCTCCTTAGGGCCCAGGGCAAGCTCCTGTCACTCAGGGCAGTTATATCTCTGGATGTGGGAGCAGATTTACTGTCCAGACAGAAAATACCAAAGGGGGAGTGAAAACTCCACCCTAAGGTAGTAGTTGGCCAGAGTTCGCCAGCAAGGGTTTTGCTTCTTACTGATAACACCGCGCTGGCCTAACAGGGTTTGGTTCTGGGAGCTAATTTCTTTCCTTGACGGCTCGCCTTGGGTGATTCCGAACAGGAAGGATCTTCTATCTCAGGCACAGGGGACAATATTTCATCCCTGCCCCGAATTGTGGAATCTTTCATGCTTGGCCCCTAAGGGTACCAACTGAGGGACACAGGGCTTTCTCCTGAGGTTATCGAGACCATTTTAAATGCAGGCTTCTTCCACTTGGAACAAGTTTGGGTGAAATCGAATAGGGCAGAAGAGGACCTCTTCGCCTCTATGAACAGCGCAATGTCTCCTCTACTTCTCCCTGAGTCACCCAGCCCCCTTGGGTCTGGACGTTAAGACACATACATGACCCAGAATGCATCTGTATGCGTTTCTTTCCCCGGTTTCTCTGCTCCCGGGAGTCTTGGCCAATGTTCACCAGCAAGGGTCTTGCCTCCTACTAATGGCGCTGCGCTGGCTGAACAGGATATGGTTCTCAGAGTTAATATCTCTCCTCGGCGGTTCGCCTTGGGCGATTCCAAACTCCTCCACTTTGGTTTGCCACGCCTTGCTGGGCGGGGTGCCCTCTAAGAGGCATCCTTGCTAGGACCTCTTCATAGGGCAAGACCCCCCTTTTAAACCTCTAGAGTCCGCGTTTGGTAGACTTCTGACTTTCAAGATGGTTTTTCTTATGGCAATTACGTCTCTAAGGAGACTTGGGTACCTACAGGCTCTGTCTCTTTTGCTGGCCTGTTTTGAGTTTGCCTCAGGTATGACCAAAAGCATTCTTTGCACCCTCACCCTGACTACCTGCCCAAGGTGCCTTTCGCAATCCTTGGCCGGTTATTCTCTAAGCCTTCTACTCCCTGCCGTTTGTAATGCCGGAGGAGCTAAGACTTCTCAGACTTTGTCCAGTCTGTACCCTTCAGACATATGTCCACCGCATTTGCTAGTGGCGTAAAGTCAGGGCAGCAATTCTTTACTTGGAAGCCGTGACTGGGTGGCGGTCACCTCCTGGCAGACTATGTCACTTTGGGTGAGGGACATTACTGCCCGGGCCTACAAGGCGCGTGGTCAAGCTTCGCCTGTAGGTTTTAGGGCGCACTCTACCAGAGGGCTCTCCTCCTCTAAAGCCTTGGCTAGAGGTCTCCCTCTGCAGCAAGTTTGTGATGCGGCAGGTTGGTCCTCTCCGCACACATTCATTAGACTTTTATAGTTTGGATGTTCTTGCCACTCCGGGCTCTTATGCCCTTGAGTCGACATCTCGAGCTCATGTCTGAACAATTTTGTGATGCGGCAGGCTGGTCCTCTCCGCACAAATTCATCAAATTTTATGGGTTAGATGTTTATGCTACTCCGCCCTTGAGTCGACATCTCAAGATCATGTCTGAGACCTCTCACGTTCTTGTGAGCACACTTCACAACTGTAGGGGTCCGGACAGCCCCAGTGCGGCGGCATGGGTATTGCGTTCCCAAAGCGCTTAGCAAACCGCAGCATCAAGTGAAGCTTTTTGTAAAGGGAATGTCTCGGGTTACGTATGTAAACCTTGTTCCCTGAAAAAAGCGGAACGAGATGCTGCGCTGTTTTGCCGCACTGGGATGCCCCAGGTCTGCTCTTCAAAAAGAAGTATCTGACGACACCTGGTGACTTATCCATTTATAGCCTGGCCAAAGGTGCATCTAATGATTACATCAGCCGAGGCTATAAATTCCGGTCAATGTTCATTGACGTGTTACACACATATTCACAGCTCGGTCACAACTAGGATTGTTCCCAAAGTGCTTAGCAAAGCGCAGCATCTCGTTCCGATTTTTTCAGGGAACAAGGGTTACATACGTAACCCGAGACGTTTTTGTGAAACATCTCAGTGTTTATGGAAGGCTGAAACATAACAAAATTAATGTGTTTTCAAATGAAAACGTGGCATAGGCTGAAACTAGATTATTTTTTGACAGTACACAAACACGGCCTTTCAGCATAGTTTTTCTTTTTCGTCAATGATACATTCAGGAAGTAATTCAAAATAAACTTATAGGCCAAGTTATTGATCTATATTAGTAATTAACTCTCCTAATCCTCTTTGATGGTGACATAAGCCAATGTCACATCTGAGCTGACAAATCCAAAACACTTGCTCCGTCCAATCTTCATCATCACTACTGCACTCGTGATGGTCCGATATGAAGAGAATAAGGTCTGAAGCTTCTAAGTGTTGATGCTTTACAGCAGATTCTGCATGTACAGACTCCCTCCAGCATGGCTAAACTTACTGTCCTGTCCTTCAGGATTGGCCGGTGGCTGGCACCACTTGTTCCTCAAGGGCTTGCCCAAGAGGTGGTCATTCATCAGAGTCCAATAAATGAGCAGTGTTGGCAGGGTGCACAAAGTAATTATATATTGAATTATTGTTAAATGAGTGCTTTCTCAGCAAATATTTGTATATGTGATTAAACGTGATTAATCGCGATTAATTAATCGGGACACCATGTAATTCATTTGATTAAAATTGTTAATCGATTGACAGCACTAGTTAAAAAACAACAACAAAAAGACATTTATATCTCTATAAAACAGTTGAAACATGTCTATAACTTATCCTCAATAAACAACATTGGTGGGCAGACATTTTTCCTGAAATTATTTCAGGATATATATATATAAGTTTTCCATGGCATGTTTCCCATATTTTAGTTATAAAATAAAATGGGTAGAACATGTTGAACTAGTTAAAGAAAAAAGTCGATATTGCATTTAAAAAAAAAGTTGGGCACACCTTGAGAAGCCAACCTCTGTCAGTTTGAATATATATATTTTTATATTATACATATGGTTTGGGTGTCTGTTAGATATTGTTTGCACATTTGTTGTTATTCAATCGTAAAATACGTAAAAACTTGGGCTAATGAATGCATTTTATCCAAACGTGACTTCATCTTGACAACTTTATGCAATCTGAGTTATTCATTTAATACATTTTTCAGATTACTTGATTAATCGACAGAATAATTGTTATATTACTCAATTACCAAAATAATCAATAGTGACACCCCTTAAGTAATCTCTTGGTCTACATTTTTATGGTAATCTAATCTGATTGCTTTTAGATTATTTTAGATTACGTCTGACATATTTCTTGTTTATTTGTTGTTACATGCATTTGTGTAGGATACACGTCTACCATTTGACATAATGTTGCTTAAATACAATAAAGAAAACATTTAATGGATGAAATTATGATTAATGATATGATTTTGTGTGTCTGTGTGTGCATTAAAAAAGGCATTTAAAATGTTCTTACTCCAGCAATTTTGGCACTGCAAATGCCATCCATGTGTGGTAACAGATCAGACCAGTCACAAAAAAAACAAAAAACGTCTCAATAGTTGTCACAAAAGCACATTCATATACATTTTTAAAGCAGAGTACAAAAGCAGTTTGCGAAACTAAAATACATTTTACAGCACTAATTGGGAGCATCCATCAATAGGTGTCTCATTCGTTTGTCACTCACAACCCACAATTATATGCGTCAACATAAACGGACATAATTTATCTGAAAAATTACGTTGATTTAAAAGAAAGTATGATGTTCAAATGCAATTAATTTGAATTAAAAGTTGTAATATGTAAAATAATACTAATTATAATACTCTATAATGTAAAGTATTACAGAGTAAATATAAAAGTAAAGATGCAAAAGAGAGCTTTTCTCTCTGCATCGTTAAATATGATAAACATAATCCAGATTACATGTAATCCGTTACTGCCCAGCACTGTGCCTTAGCTAGCACCACTAACTATACAAGTTTAAAATGAGCCTATTAACTGAATGTCACAACAGTTTGTCTATAGCTCTGATCAACAGGTCTTCCACAACTTACAGTTCTCACATGAGAATAGTTCAGGGTCAACTCACTCTGTGTGAGACTTTCTCAGCACACAGGTTTTAATAAGTACCTCTCCTCACCTGGGCATTGGCTAACAGACAACTCATCACCCTCATCCATTGGGACCCGGTATCACCACCAACGTTTTTGAGGAAACACAGCATCAAGGAGGCCTCCTGACCTTGTGACTCAGCTATGTAAGGGTGCAAGCAGCAGGTCTCTACTGGGCTAATGCAGCATTTATGCTGACTGTAATGATAATAATATGGTCAGTTAGATAGTCTACTAGCACACATTAAGAGATCTGTCCATGCCCAATCTTTTGCAAACTAATAATTACAGTCAACGTGAAATTAAAAATGATCATTTATCTTACTTAAGAAAAATTCCTGGTCTTATTTTGAAGGATTCATCTGTGCATGTTATTCCAAATAATACAATTATGTCTTTGCAATATTTCATCAAAATGTAATAACTTGCTCCACCTCTGAAACAACTTTCCTCTTCAAGTCACCAAGCACTTTTATTCCCCAACTCCTTCCCTTCAATCACTTGAAGACATCGTTTTCACAGTCCCGCCCCACATTTTTTCGTATTAAATATTTAGCTTCACTGAGAACTGTCACATTACAAAGCAAAATTCATGTTGCTCTAAAATTCAGCCTGCACTATGTTTTATTTTTACAATATCCTGGCTGTCCAGAAAAATCATCTGTACCAAATTTACAGTGTTATGATGATCTGTTTAATGGGATACATCTGAGAGGCTCTTTAATATGGAAATATTGAAATCAAAACAAGATGCATCCATTCCTTCGCTCACAAAATATCTGTGAAATGCTGAACTGGTCCAACCACGACCTACGTGTGGGAATTTTTGGTGTGTGATAAAGCTCTCCAGAGCCGCTGCTGTATCCCTATGAGCGAAGCTCCATGAATGCCTCTTTATTCGTCTCTACTGCATCTGATCCATGTAAAATTACTCAGATCTGTGGCTGATTATGCTAAGCTGCTCCAATGGATGACCCTTCTAAGGAAAGGCATTATGCCTGGCAATCTTTTGTACAGAACAAGAGAAAATGTCAAGAGGCACAATCCTTCAATGAAACTTTTTTGGGGGAAATCATGAAAATAAATATTCTATAAAAAAAAAAGAGAAGCAAAGTCAAAAGAGATCACTGATGGATAAATGTAACTGGCAAGAAATCTCAAAAGCTTAATATGCAGGTGTATCTATAAGCACATTTGTAGGATGTTTCTTCAAAAAGTGTCAAAACCATCCCAACCAGCCTGACACAGCAACAAGTTGTTATATTATACTATCATATTGCTATTTTAGATCCCCTAAAACAACCCTATTCCTAAATCTAACCACTTATAAACAATATAAAACAAGTAACAGGCAAGTAAATGTAGTTACAATAATATTATTCCACCTACAGACTTACCATCTGACAGTATCTCAACAGAATATGTATACAAGTCAGTTCACATAATAAAAAATATAAGAAGCTATGTGTGTGTGTAACACAAAAGGAGCAATTTTGTTGCTCAAACTGGCCTCTGCTGTTATGATGGCTCTGTCTACACCATATCTGCTTCAGTGGACATGTCTGGAGAAGCAATTGACAGTTTAGAAACTAGAAAAGTGTTTTCCTGAAGAGTGTTGTAAACAGATTAGCGATGTATGGTTTGAGCGTCATAAAACATGATTCTCTCTCTCTCACTCTCAGGGCAATGGAATAGTCTGTGATAAGAGGCTGAAGCAAGTGAGAGCGGAAAAAGCAGAAAAACAGAGATCACGAAAAAAACTAAATAAACAAGCATACAATAGAATTAATAATTTTTTTTTCCAAACTAATGTGCAAAGTGCTCTCATATTAATAAAGCTGTATATTGCCAATTTTCTTCACGATAAGAAATGCGTTCTAATCTAGCTGCATTAAGCGTGTGCGCTCGAGGGATGAGCGTCCCCAAGGCAGTCTCTCTCAGCCGGGTGCAGTTTCAATCTCTCCCCCTTAGATCAGGACATTCTTTCTCATTGAAGAGGCACTGACCACACAGAGAAATGCCAGTTTCTGAGTTTATTGTTATTAACATGAGCTGCTTCTGTATTATTTGAACTTTAATAAAGCTATAACACATTAAAATAACTGCATTTAAGATGTAACGCATGTTTCCTTTAAAGAGCTCCGGCTCGGCTTATTCCACAACGAGACTGCTTCTGAATTTACTATGATTTTTTTTTAATAATTCCCTAATACTTTATGATCTACATAAGATGAAGCTGTGAAAGTTTAGAGTGCAGCTGGACTGTGATCTGTGTAAGTCTTCTCCGTCGTTTAACAATTTTTGACAACAATAGTCTGAACTTCAGGGTGTCTCTATAAGCTTATAACAAACTCCAGCATCTGTACACACCTGGGAAAAAAGGCTATGATGCAAGAGATATATTTAATTGCATTTTACTGTTCGAAAGTAGATTGAAAATGCTGATTGTTGTGTTGAAACAAAAAGAGAAGCAATAATAAAAATCTCTGATGTTGTCATAAAATACAATTCAAATAACTCCTAATAAAATTGTCTTCATTGGTTTGCCCATTCTTTAAGAATCAAATCTGTTGTGGTAGATCAAGCTGAGAGGGGGGACATTTTTGAAGCTTCCAATAATCTGTAATTGAGAGCAGATTGTGTCACTATAACTGAAATGAACAGATTTCCTCTGATCAAATTATGCAACACTAATGTGTTGAAACAGATATTAAACAACTTCCTTACATAACTCCAAAGATGTGTTCACACTATTTACAATGTGGCTAAATGACACAAAAGTACATAAGTACAGAATATAGCCTAGTAAACATTCACAATCTTTTTGCACCAACACTTGGTTCACCATTTCCCTTTAAATCTTATAGCACATATATTTTGTGCCAAACATTTTGAATTGGTGTATACAGGACCAAGTTCTTCAGTCATATTTCACATGTAACAGAATATGGGTTGGACTGCCATGTAAAGTTTCCTCCCTTAAGTCAGAACTCATATCTGTGAATATACATCAAGCTTCTAGCTTCCTGTTTGTGTTTATGTGTCAGAGAGCTTTAGGGTTCTGGATAAGTCTGTCAGTCATCATCTTTGATACCCTCTCACCTCTGTTGACAAAAAGACCTTCTCCCAGCCATTCCTGGCAGGGTCATGACCTCTGTCTGTCCAGACCTGAGATCTGAGGCTAAATCACAGCGATGCTCACTAGGAGTGCGAGAAGATCACTGATGCTCCTCAAACAAGCCACAGCTAATCACTGCCAATAGTACTCATGTTTCTATTGGATGCAGAAAAGGTTATAAATATGATTTCATTTTCTTTTGCTTGTCAGATTGATATTCTGTTTTGGCCATTGCAGAATTCCCATACTTCCATTTATGTTATTTCTAGGGCTGTGAATTGATTAAAACAAACTAATTAATCATACAGATTTCAGTGATTAATCACAACTTTATACTTTGTATAAAATTTAGCAATCAAATTTAGCTGCATTAAGCATGCGCGCTCTAGGGATGAGCGTCCCCAAGGCAGAGTCTCTCTCAGCCGGGTGCAGTTTCAATCTCTCCCCCTAAGATCGGGACATTCGTGCAACTCATTGAAGAGGCGCTTACCACACAGAGAAATGCCAGTTTCTGAGTTTAAAGTTATTAACATGAGCTGCTTCTGTATTATTTGAATTTTAATAAAACTATAACACATTAAATATAACTGCATTTGTAACGCCGGGATGTTTCCTTTAAAGAGCTCCGGCTCCGCTTATTCCACAACGAGACTGCTTCTGAATTTACTATGATTTTTTTTTTTTTTTTATAATTCCCTAATACTTTATGATCTACATAATGGAAGTTTAGAGTGCATCTGGTCTGTGATCTGTGTAATTCTTCTCCGTCAGGCATGAACTGCAGTGCTGCTCTCGCACTCATTTACAGTTTAATATGATTTAATTTTACATTAAATGAGATCAAATGACTATTCGACAATGACAATTTAGAAAAAAATCGTAATTTTTTTTATTTTCGACGTTGTCGATAATGTCGACTAATCGTTTCAGCCCTAATGCAAATGATAATATGCTTTTAAACTAACCTGTTTGGTTGCTTGAATTAATCCGGGTGTCTGTCTTTCAGGTGCTTTATTAAGTTTGATGTGTTTCCTTTCTCCTTTCGTCAGAAAATTGCGAAAGCTCCGTTTACAAATAGGTTTTTGCTGATCTATGATGTTTCCCTTTTCCTCAGCCTCAAATACAAAGAATTTCCAAACCTGGCTTTTTCCACTTTTCTTTTCGACAACATTCAGTTGAGACTCCGCAGCAGCTTTGCTTGTCGCCATCTTTTGCTTGTTGTGAGAGTTCAAAAGTTTCCGACTCTGCATGGGTACCGGGTACAGAAATTCTGGTATTGTAAAAATGTTTCAGTACCGACTTGGTACCAGAGTACCGGTATTTTTGACAACACTACTATATACATGCCATAAAATTTTGGAATTAAAAGGTGGGCAAAATCGTCTGGCGTTTTACAGTGCACTTTTCAAAATGGGCAGAATCGGTTCATATCAAACTTTATTGGCAATATAAACTTAAATATACATTGCCAATGCATTACTAGACACCATAAATACAGATATAAAATGTTTTGAATGCTGAAGTTTAATATGCTGAAGTTTAAAATCTCAAAACTATTATTTTCTCTGGCTGCTGTTTAGAAACTCTCTCTACAAGTATACCTGACAGTAGCTTGCTGGACGTCCAGGTCCTTCTCAGTCACTATCACGCACACAATGGGTCTCCTTACTCGCGTGGTTTCACTTTTGACAATGGTTCAGATGAAAGTGAATGAGAGTTTTTGGGTGACGTAAAGAGATACGATAGCTTGCGCATATCTCTCGCACGCCTTGTTCACTGCTTGCGGGTGAAGTCTTATTTATCCATTTAGTAAATCCGCTCCCGTGTTTATTATGCCTGGGACATGTTTTTTTCTCTTTTGTTAAAATGCAGTAACTACAGCAACTCTGAAACTAAGACAATGTCTTCAAAGTTGCTTGGTTTTAGCGTAGATTCCATAGTTATAAAAATGTCAAACTTGGTTTTATCTGAACCTGAGCACAGTTGAGACAAACCTACCTGTCACAGGACATATCAAAGTCTAGGAGACACAATTTTGGTAAAAACTCAATTTTTGTTACTGTGTTTTGCCTTTGCATGACAGTATTATTCTAAAATGTGGCAAATAGTAATAGTAAAGGAGTTAATGTGTCCAAACTTCTGACTGGTTATGTATATCAATTCAAAGTAAATGTTATCACAAATCCCAAACATGTCCATCAACCATCCACTAGCTCACCCCCTGTCCATACCTCAGTAAAGAACTTATGGTGGTCTTTATAGCCTCCTAGATACAAAGCTAAACCTTATAATCAGTCAAAGTCATTTCAATACTTTCCCAACCAGCTTGGCCTCTCCATCACTTCACTCAGACACCCTTGTGTCAGAGGTGAGACGCGGCCTACAACCTTCATGACATTAAGTGTTCAGCAAGCGCAGGTGAATTATACTGACAGAACTTAGTAGCAAACGTTCAGCTGTGCTGGTCTTTGTCAGGGTCTTTCATGTGTGACCTCCGCTCTTTAGTTCTACCTCCATCTGAAACCCACAGACCCACCCCACACACCATCCAGACCCCTCCGCTGTCTTCCTTCACCGCCCTGCCAGCCGACCACTCATGAGGCAAAGCAGGCTCAACAATCACAGGCTCTACCATTAGTACAAACTGCAACTTCACACAAATTCCCCAGCCAACCAGTCTCTGCTGGGTCTGAAACATGGGGAAGAAAAATCACATTTTGGTGTCGGGAATTCAAAATTCAAAATAGATTTACTTGGTTTCTGAGAGCCCACTGAATTGGAGATTGCAACTAAAGCGGTCGGTTCCCCAGATTGCTTATCATAACAGAGAGCAGGGCACTTTTTCTTTACAGCGTATCATTATTACATAAACCTATGGTCAGACTATTAGAAAAGATGACTATAGTGGTGCTTGTGGTCTGTGATGAATTTTGACAGGGCGATTCATTGGTAGTAAAACATCTTTGTGGTTAAAAGCATGTATTTATCCTGGAGCGTTCATCATTCGGGATTGAGTGCAATTAAATGGGGAGGCTATAAACAGTTTAGCCAGGCAATAATGAATGCATTCTTCACTGCTGTTTCTCATGTTGCATTCTGAAATGTTCAAAGTTCCACAAAGACCCACAGTGAACCTGAGGGTTAGTACAATTCCTTCTGGGTAGGAGAGAAAGACCATGCAATCGCTCTGAACAATGAAAAGACAGTGTGGTGTTGAGTTTAAAGCTCAGGGATAGTAACTGAAAGCTAATTTTCTCTTTTGATCCCCACAGGAGTTTGGAAGAAAGTAATTTAACAATTTAACAGTTTAAGTTTTGTTTTATCAAACATAAATAGTGAATAATAATATTTTTGGAGACATATCTTTTTTTTAATTATTATTAAAATACCATTACAACAAAATACTGTTTTAAATATGTATATTGAAATGCCTGTTGTCATATCAGGAAGCAACACTGATTTAAGTTTATCTTCTTCACTGTTGATGCTGTTTCTGTATGCATACAACACCAGCAAGAACACCGCAACAGAAACCTATTTTGTCTTAGCATCTAATCACATTCAATTCAGACTGCAAGCACAACTCGGCAAAAACATGACTTCTTTTGAATAATCATGGATTCAGCAGCAGCAGCGTGTGAAACACTCTGTATGAAAGTTCAGTACTTTACTGTTCTGTCCGTATCGGCAGAAGAATCCAGACATTCAATAAAAGTTGATGTATACAAACACCATTAAATGATTTGTTTTTTAACTGAAAATAGTTCTGAAAAATACTAAATTCTAGTCATAAGCTACCTCCAATGTGTACTTGAGAAAGACACTAACAAAGATAGTTCAAAATGAAAATTAGCTCATCAATTATTCACTCTTATGCTATCTCACACTCATGTGACATTCTTTCCTCTGTGAAACACGACATTTTATTTTTAAGGATATACTGTATGATTGTGCTAGTCCATACAATGCAAGTCAACAGGTTCCAAAACTTTAAAGCTCTAAAAATGACATAAAAGCAGCATAAAGATGATTCATATAACTTGTGGTTTAATCTATGTCTTCTGAAGTGATACGATCAGTTTTTGGAGATAACAGACCAAAATGTAAGTCCTTTTTCACTACAAATATTCACTTTTGAAGTCTTCTTGGCACATTCATGAGATAAATTCGATTACACTTCCTTGCACTTGACGCATGCGCAGAGTACATGTACAGAGATGCACATGCATCAAGCGCAAGGACATTTATTATGCAATTTCTCTATATATAGTCTATACCACAAAAAGTCACATCACAAAAAGACAAACTTGTAACTGAAAAAGTCCATATACACAATGTATCTTCTATCCTAAAGTCAATAATATTTTCTTGATAAAGATTTCAATAATGTATTCAATAATGTTCCTTGATAAAGATTTTAGTCAAATTTAATGGAAAACTATGTGAGTGATGCTCAGTGGCGCAACAAAATTTTGAGCAGCTCCTGAAGTCGTTGCTTGATGCCATCGCTGGACACTGAATGGCAGCACCACTGTGCGAGAATTTATAGTAAATAATGGATTCTAATTTTAGGTTGTGCATGTCGCCTCCATTTACATGTCCAGTGTACAATCCCATTTAACCTCCGATAGCTTGTATCTGTACTGTAAGTTGCTTTGAATGAAAGTGTCTGCTAAATTAGAGTTTTTATTGCATTGAAAATTGTATGACATTAAGAGTCGAAAGCAAGATGAATAAGTGCTAAATAAGCTTCTCATGTAGTACGCGGATGTGTGCGGGGTAACTGAACGCTGATATCGCTTGCGCGTCCCGCGATTCAACGAGAATCTCTTACGCAAGTGATGCGTTCTTCTCTATCCTACTACTGGAGCACGTGTGCGCATGTAAAGGGAGAAAGCTGGTGCGTGATAGCTGTGCAGTATGTGTAAACCTCACTCCCAAGGCCTCAAGATGCACACTAACGACTGACGCTAGGGGATGTTAGCGCGCCCGCCTCCCATGCTGGCTCGCGCCGGTTCAAATCTCGCTCTGAGAGTGTCAAGCAGGACACAGACGAGGAGTTACACATGCATCAAACAGGCTTCCCTCGATATGTGAGCTCCAGTAACATGATAGTATAGAGCACATCTCTTGCGTAATTAAGGGGTTCAATCAATATCATGGCGCATAACAAACCTCATGCAACCCATTTGAATTTTATATGAGATTTTAAAGCGCTATGGAGCAACAGCACTTATGAGGGAAAGAGTTTTTACATCTACTTACCAACACCCATACCAACATTAAACTTAAATACATTTTTTCATTACAAATGTGGTAGTTGTATTAAAGTTATATATATATATATATCAATGTTTAGGCAATTATTTTTAATAACAAATGTTTCTTTTTTAAGAAAGACTACCCCATTCACTCCCATTTACCGCTGTCGAAGTTTACCCTGCAATTGTTTACTTCCGCGTTCCATAACCCGTGTGAAAACGATCTATTGCCTTTTCTGTGTCAAAATAAAAGCTCAATGTGAAGTTAAAGTAAAAACTGCAGCACTTTTGGTGTCAAAATAAAAGCTCTGAGGTGAAGATAAAGTAAACAGGACAGAAATATATTATTGTAACAGGTAAAGGTGGGCAAGGAGGAGGCGGGAACAGGCTGAAAACATAAACTTTAATGCTATAAATGAACTTAAAACAACATAAAACATATTGCCACAGACATGAAGCGTGGCCGTGTGCATCTCTCTCTCTCTTTCCCAAACTGGCTTTCTGGCTCCCCTTTATCTCGCTCTCCCACTGATCAGCTGATTCAGCGTCCGCCGTGCACAATCATGGCCTGGCCACGCACTACTCCTCATCAAAATTACTTTTGTACAGTATAACGCAAATCTAATAATCAGAATAATAAATATAATTCAGCATTATATTATAATAATCAACCTGACGTGTCTCACAGTAATAATTTAGAATTATGCAATGTTTAACTGTGGTTTCAATAATACATATCAATAAGTCCGTGAAGTAGCTTTGCACTGTAAAACATTTGAAGGTAAATAATGCTTTTTATTAATCTACTATGTATCATTGTGTATTAAATATAAATATGAAGTGCATATCAATGAAAATGATTGATTTCATTCTCCCTTGGGTTTATTTAATGAAAAACAAATTATTAGATTTTTATTTTATGTCTTTAAAATATTTAATCAACTTGGCTACAATGGCAGTTTGGATGAAATGATGATTCCTTTGATAAAACAAAAAATTAAAAATAAAAAAAAACAAAAAACCCACTTTTGAGCCATTATAGAGAAATTACATAATTATCGATATATATATATATATATATATATATATATGTCATGACCCTGTACACAGGATAAGCGGTTGACGATGGATGGATGGATTATATATATATATATATATATATATATATATATATATATATATATATATATATATAGGTATCGAATATTGTCAATAGGCTGAAAGATATAATTTTTTAAGACATATCGCCCAGCCCTACCGAAGACAATTTTTGACCCAGAAAAAACCCTGTAAATGATTTCATTCTTACATAGAAGTGTTAGGGTTCTTTAAATAGGTGTGGTGGTTAAGAATTCATGCACGTGCTATGACCCATGTTTCTCAGTTCCAGTTCAGTTAAAAGACCACAGGAATTCTGTATTTTCTCTTGGATGTGCTCCACTAAGACACAAAAGGGGAAGAGGAGTCAGAAGTCAGGAAAACAACATTCTCTCCTCTGGATGTGGGGCTGAAGACCAACAACTGTCAGCATCACCTCCTCATCTAACGGCTCCACCACAGGGGACCCTTTCTTCTTAAAAACAGCATGTGCACTCCTCTAAAGCAATAACATATGAGCTGCTTTAAGTAATGGCCCCATGTATCCCATCCTCAATGGAATGAGATCTAATGGGAAATAAAGACTAAGCAACTCTTATCACTAATTTGGTCAGGAGCATTGCCAGATATCATCTCTCATCGTCGACAAGCTGGGGAGAAGGAAGAGCCTCACTCACTGTGTTGGGCATGTAATAAAGGATTGTCCTTTTTTATGGAGCCAGGCCCAAGGCCACGGGGTCCTTGGAGGAAATTGCAGTGAATCCTTGTGAGATTAACTCGTGCTTGCTCCCTGGGAGTCCTGGAGAAGAGCAGTGTCATGGCCTACCAATGCAAACCTATACGCTATATGAAAAATGGACATGACAGTCTATAAATGAAGCTTTCCACATTAGTCAACTCAGCTGACATGGGCTCCCCAGGTCACCAGCTTTCTTCTATGATGTTATATCAATGGTGCATGCAGGGTGTCCTAGTAATGAACATTGTCTGAGTTGATGTTTCATCATGTTTGTGCTGCCCTCTTTCCCACAAAAACACACTTTCACACCAAATACAACAGTAAAAGAGACATAAATCTAATGCTTTGCCATGTTTTGTGACCCCTGACTCATATTTCTCACACTATTCTTATCTGTTGGTCTCTCTCTCACTTTCACTCTCTTCTTAAGTCACAGAAGATAATGCTTCTCTCCTCTCCATTGGGAAACTCAGAGCATGTGGAGAGACGAAGTACAGGACATTCTCAATTTCACAAGACCAAGCTTTAAATAAAAGTTTTACTCAAATATGACATTTGTGTCATCATTTACTCACCCTCATGTTGTTCCAAAGCCATTTGACTTTCTTCCGTGGAACACAAAATATGTTAGGCAGAATGTTACGGACTGAAAACCTCAGTCACAATTCACTTTCATTGCATCTTTTTTCCATACAATGTAAGTGAATGGTGACAGTCTAACATGCGTTCTAACATTCATTCGTTTTTCACAGAAGAAAAAAAGTAATTCAGTTTGGATGCTGTGTGTCTCCTCATACAGAATATCCAAAAGCTCAGCTTGAGAATCTGCTTGCAGAAAAGCAGAACGTCATACTGTAGTCTAATCTAAACCAAGCATTTGTTTCCAAACTGAAGCATTTGTACGTTATAGTGTAAAATTCATTTTAAGGCTCAGAGCTATCAAACACTCAATGGCAGATCTCTAATGGCAGATGTATAATCAATGTGGCAGTTCAATGCAATTTGCAGAATGCATCCATTCTCATGTAGTTTCAGCTACATTATGTCTATTTCTCCACTCTGCTTGCTGTATCATTTGTCAGCTCTTATGAGGTGTAGGACACCTGAGCACTGCTTATCACAGATTTTTAACAAAGATCATTATGTGTAATGGAGTGTCAAACATTGTTAATACAGGCACTCAATGGAGATTTTCTCTCATAACATTTTAAAGTGGGCTGACCTTCTTGTGTATGCATTAGACAATTAGTCATTTTCTGGAACATCTCAGAATAATACGAAATGGTATATGAACAATTAGCCTATAAATGTGCCTATGGATGCCAGCAAATTGCTTTGTGTTACTACGTTAGCCATCCACATGGTGATAGATGCTTCAGCTAAACTCCACAGTGACTGGTCTATGAGGTCATTAACATGGCAAAGAACTAAACAGGAAAAGCATATGTGCAGCCTTGAAAAGCATAACATGGCTATTTACCAAAAAACATACAAATTTACAATCTGCTAGGAAGCAAAAAATGCTTGTGTGTCAAGGCAACATTATTCCCAGATGGTGAAATGGTTGACGATAATGAGAAACTGTTTGCATGTTTAGAAAAACAAAACAGATATTTAGGCCATTCTACGACAGTTTTTAACATAACATAACAAAAACAATTCTGATATCTGCAGTACGTGGTGGCACTAGTGCTAGCGGTTCCAGCGTTGCCAGATCTTGCAAGAGAAACAAGCAACCTAGTCTGATAAAACAAGACAAAAATAAGTGGCTTGCCTTCCCAAAATACGCAACCCAAGAATTTTCCATTTCACACACACACACACACACACACACACACACACACACACACACACACACACACACACACACACACACACACACACACACACACACACACATGTTGTGTTTCCATGTTTTATGGGGACTTTACATAGACACAATGGTTTTTATACTGAAAAAACTCTATATTCTATCCCCTAATCCTAACCCTACCCCTAAACCTAACCCTCACAGAAAACTTTCTGCATTTTTACATTTTCAAAAAACATAATTTAGTATGATTTATAAGCTGTTTTCCTCATGGGGACTGACAAAATGTCCGCACTAGGTCAAAAATTTCAGGTTTTACTATCCTTATGGGGACATTTGGTCCCCATAAAGTGATAAATACACGCTCACACATACACACACACACACACACACACACACACACACACACACACACACACACATGTTGGTCTACCTATCATTATGAGGACTTTCCATAGACATAATGACTTTTATACTGTATAAACTATAGATTCTATCCTCTAAACCTAACACAACCCCTGAACCTAATCACCACAGAAAACTTTCTGCATTTTTACATTTTCAATAAAACATTGTTTAGTATGATTTTTAAGCGATTTGAATTATGGGGACACTATAAATGTCCTCATAAATCACATTTATAGCATAATAACCTTGTAATTACCAGTTTGTAACTTACAAAATTGTCCTCGTAAATCACAAAAACACGCACACACACACACACACTTGAGAAAGGTAAAAGTATTGCATTTACGCATTATGGCCCATTTCTATAATGATGCAGCACTGTAGAGTTCAGTAGTGATTGAACAAAAGTCATGTTGGTACTGACCTCTCATCAGCTATACTTTCCCACACTGTGCAGTGGAGTAATTTCGAAGAGGAACTTTCACAGCTGGAGTGGTGCTCTTATTTAAGTATGCCCTTGTTTAGCAACTCGAGCCAAGAAACCATCTCCTAAATAAAAGCATTGAATGACTCACTGACACTGTGTGACAGGATGTGTGATTAATTAGAATAAGATGAAGGCCATGTTGTAGCATCCCTGCCAAACTGTTTTCCTAACAGCGAATGAAATATGATCAGAATGACATGTTTGTGCTGACTATGACAACATTCTCCAAGGGCTGTGTTTACTGCTTTTTGAACTTAGAGAAACAAGTATGTAGTGATTGACTTTCTGATTCTTAACATCCTATTATGGCAAGTTTTATCCCCAGGCAACACATGGAGGGGTTTACATTTTTCTGCAAATAAAAATAATTATTTTTATTTATTATTTATACTCTGTGACTCTTAATAGTGACTAATGAAGCAGAAGAGCAGACAGGATTATTTGTAATCGTATGTAATTTTACGCTAGCAACTCAATTTGAATAAGCATAATGATTAAAATGTTGAAAAAGTTAAAAAGATGAAAAAAATTAAATGCACAATACCACTCATACAATTAATTTTCAAAACTGAGAGAGGAATTCACAAAGACTGAATGGCACCTGGTGAAAGAGCATACATATTTTGGTTTCGTGCATGATTCACTAAAGGAATTATGCAGATCAGACAGTCGTGCAAACATGCACAAAACGTGCCTGAAAGTGTGCTTGACTACACTGCACATCTGCATGTATGCCAGGTTATAATGCTATACTCCATAATTTTGTCATTATTGCTGCCATTATCAATAGAAAATGTATATAAGCAAATTAAGTTTACTGATTGCTTCCCTCAGGCGATAATATTTTTTTTTTTTATTGTGCCAGGCAAATAGCAGTTTAGAAATAGAGTTTTTAAGTGCAATCTATCATTATTGCAAATTTATGCAATATCCATTTTTTCCCTGAAACTTCACACGACAGGAGATGTCCTGAGTTGTTCCTGGCAGACTGCTGCCAGCCAGGAACAAACCCAGGCACTTTTGTACAATGGGTGAAACTTCACCAATGTTATGACATATTTACATTTTAAAGAGGTACTCGCTTGACTAAACAGCACATCCTTGCACAGAAATTATTCATTGAATGCAACACATGTCCATTAATAAACACAGAAGCACATTTACTGTACAAAGAATGAGGATTCTTCATCCTCAAATGTGCAAGAGATATGGGCAAGCTGCTGTATCACTTCGTATCACACGAATACACTAATTTTTATCTGAACCATTTCAAAAGCGAAACTAGATCCCCAGAGAGACCCAGCGTGTGCGTGAAACAGACTGAAGGACCTGTCCATTCAGTAAGCTGCTGTCAGGTACACATGTAGAGACTGAACAACAGCCAGAGAAATTAACAGTTTTGAGATTTTAAACTTCAGCAAATTCAATTTCAGCATTCAATATGTTTTATATCTGTATCTAGTGTCTAATAATGCATTGGCAATGTACACTTAAGTTTCTCTTGCCAATAAAGTTTGATATGAACTGAATCTAAACACTTTCATCTAAAAATGTTACAAATGTAGGCCTTAATTTAAGTCTTGAATCTTGATAAGTTTATGTATTTATAAATATCGTACTAACAAGTGAGCATTCTTAGTCAAAACCTCTTTTAAAGCCCCTTTAAAGGTGCCTTACTCACATCTAAAGATTTCGGTTTACTTTCACTGCTTACAAATCTGTTCATCTGGTGGTAAATATTTTTACAGTTAAAGTTGCGGTCAAATATTATTTTACTTTGACATTTACCCTCAAGTCCAAAGCATTAAAACAATTTGCTTGGATGTTCAAAGTACAGAACATCTAAGCCATGCAAATGACCCCTCCCACTGCCTTTTCCCAGGCAATCAATGCTTTGCCCATGATCCTTTAAAAGATTTGAATTATTACAGACATGGACCCCCTAGTGCTACAAACTGTATTGTTTCCTCTCACACTGATCCTTACCACATGTCCTCCAGTGAAGAGATAGTGTTGAAGAATAAGGGTTAGCATCAATTGAACCTCCTGCCCTATGACTTTTTACAGACTCGGACATCTCTATTCGTCACGTCAACCCCAGATAAAAGTCTGGTGTCCCGCAGGGTTTATACCTATAACAGACACTTCAAAAATATTAAATATGTCACTTCTGAAAATTTGATGCAAATGAAACATGAACACCACAGCCTTGAATGAAGATCTAGTGAATAGCTGAAGCACATACTTTATCAAATGAAAAAGCAGGAAATTATCCTTTTAAATTACATTATATCCTTTCAGTTGTGAGGTTGAAGGGTTAGTTCATCCAAAAATGACAATTCTGTCATCATTTACTTTTTGTGGAACACAAAAGTAGATTTTAGGCAGAACGTTAACGACTGATAACCTCAGTCACCATTCACTTTGATTGTATGGAAACAGGATACATTTTGGCTTAAATCATAAGGACTTGAAACAACTTGAGAAATTAAGATACAATTTATATTTTTGGGTGAACTATTCATTTAAGTATCTACTACAATTTAGAAAAAGTCAGAAAGATGGTGGAAAATCAAGAGCAGATTACAAAAGGTGCCATAATCTTTACAAATTCCTCCTTAGATCAAAACACCTCGTTTCTCCCTTTCCCCCTCTGTGATCCGTCAAGAAAAGTGAAAGGTCAGAAGGTTTAGTGAGGTCTAACCTCCTCCATCTGGACTAACACTGTCATATCCACTGATATATGAACGGATACCATAGGATCTACCTGAAGAGTATGGACAATTCAGAACAGCAGGTGCAGTGGGTAGCATTCCTCGCTTGTCTGTCTATACTTCTGCATCTTTGTCTTTCCATTTGTCTTGCCCCTGTTTTATCATCCTTCACACTTATGCCTAATTCTCCCAATCTTTATCCATGTGTGTGAATGAGTGATGCACCACAATGATTCTGAGATGGGACAACATAGGAAATGCCCTTTGGTCCAGCATTGCTTCAGAGAGAAGACCACAGAAGAGCTTCATGCCCAAACACTTACACACACAACCCAAGGCTCAACAGAAAGGATTTTTCTGCTAGCCCAACTAGATCAGTAGTTCAGATTTTTAATTGACCTGCCAACATTTTCACTGGGGGAAAAAAAACTATTAATTGCATTAATTACAAAATGTGCCGATTAATTAATCGCATAAGTATTTGCTGAGAAAGAATTAAATAATAAACCAAATACATTGCAATATTGTGGCAGATGAGTAAAGCACTAATTAGGCATTAAGGATTAAGCATTTTTAGTATGCTGTGTCAAGGTAAATGTAATCTGAAGCAATCACACAAACAAAAAAACATGTCTCGAGATCCCTGCATTCAGAGTTGCGCTCCTTTCAGTTATGTTTAAACACAATAGAATGCTTCCTCATCTTGTGCTGGCCCATTGTACATAGGGACCAAGGTTTGTTCCTGGAAGGCAGCAGATGCCCTAACTCCACCCCAACCCTAATCCTAACCATAATGCATAAATTAAGGCAGAGAAGCCTGCCAGGAACAACGTATGGCAACGTATGGCATCAAGTCTTGTGCTGTTTGCTTTCAGTTAGGGCTGCAAAATTCACAGTTCCATACGTTTCTCAGTTTTGGGGTCACGGTTCAATTCAGTTTCGGTACAGCAGGGAAAACAAAGAATCTTCCTTTAAATGATTTATTATGAAAACAGGGGCTGATGGGCAACAATTCTTATTGTGAAGGCTCATTTATACATGACTGCACTATGCATATTTCTTCAACAAAATTACAATACAAAGCTTAAGAGGCTCTTATTTACACATTGTATAAAAACAAATAATAAAAGTAAAAACAAAAGTGCAATAATAATCATTTTAACAAAATTAAGACATTAGCAGTGCAGATTTCTGTATCTTCTGCCTTTCAACTCAGCACTTGTTCTTATCACTCAATTTTCCAAAAAAAAAAAAAATAATTGTCCCCAGCTGGACAATTACATTGTGTGCTTGTTTAGATGGGCACTTCAGAATTGCTAAAATACGTTCTTGTAGGAACTTTATAACAGGGCTCAAGCACATTAAACAGATGATTATATCCTGTGTTGTCGAAAACTGAGTATGGACACATATCTGCAGCAATAAATACTCCTATGTTTTTCGTAATCGCTTAAGCTCTGTCTGAGCTTGCAGCGAGAGGCTGCTTGAACACCATGGCGAGACTAACTTGCACAGACTGTTTAAGATTTGCTCCTGTAAGCTCAAGAGACACGTGTATGATGTCACCGCAAATGATTCATCATGTTAGATGTGCTTCCTGAGACATACCCGACTTCTGTGAATCAGAGCCTTCGCCTTCGTCCTGTTCACTACACATTACTGCGAAACCATAATGCTCTCAAACAACAGATTTTAGAGACGGCGGTTGGTCTTCAATCTCAGGCTTATTTAAGTCCGACATATTTATATTTAGTTTAGTTCCATCACAGTTGGCAAAAATAGCGAGACAGCTAGAATAATCTTTACATGCATTTATCTGATCCGCATTTTCTAGTGTACTATGTGGCGCTCTGTTCAGTTGAAGTTGTGCTTACTGCCCCCTGCTGACCAAGACTCATAAAACAATAAAAGTGACCCTACCTTTCATTTCATTTTCATTTATTTATTTATAAAGCACAAATAAACACAACAGAAGTTGACCACTGTGCTGTACAAATGAAGAAGTATAAAACAAACCACACACAATACAGTAACAGAAAATAAAACACTAGGTTAGGGTTTAGCGAAACCAAAGTTATGAATGAAATGCAAGAGTAAAAAGATAAGCCTGTAGCTTAGATTTAAAATCATGTACAGACGTTACAGACCTCACAGATAAAGGAAGACTGTTCCATATCCTAGGACCGGCCACTGAAAACGCACGATCACCTCGCAACTTCAATCTACCTTATATGGTCAGGGGGCATGATTAATTGGCATAATTTTTTTAACATGTAATTTTTATATAATTAATCACAATTAATTAACATGTTATATCGACAGTGCTAATTTTCTGAAAATGTACTTTTAGGCCTATGTGCAGGACAAATCTTTATATTTTTCATTTAGTGTTGTTTTCTTTACAAAAAACATTACTAGGTTTTTAATTTGCAACAATAGCTTGAAATTATCCAGCAATAATGTAACCTCATGATAGCTGTAAATTCAAAAACACTTCTGCTAGAAAATGAGAACTTGATCACACAGGAACTTGTTGCTACTGAATGTTACCGCATCCTGACATCGACACCATTCTGCCGAGATACTGAGAAGTAGTGGTGTAAAAATTAAGAGGCATCGATTATGGAATTTAAGAATCTATTAACATTCTTATATCAATACCCAATGTGATACAGCATGCAAGAAGGCGGGAAAAAAGCACATTTTAACTTAAAGGGTAAGTTCACCCAAAAATGAAATTTGTCTCATGATTTACTTACCTTTAATTCATCCCAGATGTGTATGATTTTCCTTCTTCTGCAGAACCAAGATTAATATTTTTATGAGCACATTTTGTCACAGTTTGTCCATACAATGCATCTAAATGGGTGCCATCAGGCTACTGGCTGTTTGACAGACCAAAAGGCATATTTAGGCACAATAAAAGTAATCCACACAACTCCAGTAGATCATTTATTGTCTTTTGTAGCAAACCGATAGGTTGGTGTAAGAAACAAATCGATAATTTAATTAATTAATTAATTAATTAATTAATTATAATCACAAATTAAAGATCACATTTTCCTTCTAAAATAAAATTTTTACTTCACTGATGTTTAGGTTTAGGGTTTGGGTTAGGGATTATGTTTAGTAAAATAAATAGGCCTATTCCTATTTACTGTATTACATAATTTACTAAACTAAAACAACTCACTTTACAATTCGCTTTTAGCACCACTCTGTAGACATTTCACCTGGAAAATGGAGCTCACATGTGCCCATACACCCAAAAAAAACTTCCAGATTCGGCCACTGGGGCACTGGTTTGAATTTCAGAAACAGTTCTGAAGAACTTTTGATCTTGTGTTGCTTAATTGACAGAGATAAGTTTGAAAATGATACCATACAATGCAAAACTTTACTGATGATTAACACAAGACATACTTGCTTTTTTGATAAATCCTTGTTTTTGTTAGTAAGCTATAAAATGTAACCCAGGTGAGAACAGGAGATAGAGAGCACCTGGCATTTTCCCGGTGGGCCGTTGTGTAAATTGGGCCGGCCCGCTGCTGCACAAGTACCTGCCATCTTTACAAGCGATATAGGCAGCTGCCCTGTGCTCCAACATGTCTGTGCGGACCTCATAACAAAGCGAAAATGTAATAAACTCTGCAAGACAAGCCAATGCAATGGCTTTTATTTTGAAATAATATAATGGGTGGTTTTTACTTTTAAATAATTTACACATCGGAGCACATATCCATATATACGCATCCGTAAATCCTGTGAAACTGATTATTTGACATACAAATCACAATAATTGTAACAACCAAAAACAATGTATTAATTTTAAGATGAGCTCTGAATAATCAATAAATGATAAATAACTACATGTTACAACAAGTACAATAACAGCAGCATATACAAAATCTGCAAACAGTATAGCTAAGAGCCGTACATAGTCATTTGCATAATGTATTCATACCGAAAAGCACTTCTGGGAGCTGAAGCACAACTTGATGAACAATGCTCACCCCTACAAACATACAGCAAATAAGCCATGAAAAAATATTACTTTGTGTCTGTTTGAGTCTTTGAGGCTTTGTTTACAGGATAGCAGAAACAGCGCTTGTCAAAGTATAGGGCTTTTCACTTTTTCTCAAGAATAATCTGCGGAAGGAATTAAAACACTGCAGATATAAAGACACAACAAACTCACATAGAGGGAAAATATGAGCAATTAATCTGCAACATTTCTTCTTTAAGAGGTATGTTTATTTATTTATTTATTTATTTATTTATGTTTTACATATATTTATATATGTACATATTCTGGCCAAATTTGTTTTCACTGATATTTTAAAAATAATTTACACATAGTTATGTGAGTAATTAACATGAATTTTTAAGTATTGTCATCAGTGTCCTGCTGTGTCACACTTTCTTTTATAAACAACATTTTATGATCTTGTTTAGCTATAAATACATATACACTGGTGGCCAAAAGCTTGGAATAATGTACAGATTTTGCTGTTTTTGAAGGAAATTGGTACTTTAATTAATCAAAGTGGCATTCAACTGATCACAAAGTATAGTCAGGACATTAAAAAACAGCACCATCACTATTTGAAAAAAGTTCTAGACAGGCCTCATGTTCAGCAGCCATCACTCCAACACCTTATGCTTGAGAAATCATGCTAAATTGCTAATTTGGTACTCAGAAATCACTTACCATTATATCAAACACAGCTGAATCTATTTGATTCATTAAATAAAGCTTCATATTGTCTTTTGTTTGTTTTTGAGTTGCCACAGTATGCAATAGACTGGCATGTTAAAATTAGGTCAAAAATGTCAAAAAAGAAACAGCTTTCTCTAGAAACTCGTCTGTCAATCATTGCTGGCTGTACAACATTGAAGGCTATACAATGCTTGAAATTGACAAAAACTGAAGATTTCATACAAAGTGTACAATACAATCTTCAAAGGACAACTGGCTCTAACAAAGACAGAAAGAGATAAGGAAGGCCAGATGTACAACTAAACAAGAGGATAAGTACATCAGAGTCTCTAGTTTGAAAAATGGACGCCTCACATTTCCTCAGCTGACAGCTTCATTGAATTCTACCCACTCAACACCAGTTTCATGTACAACATGTAAATAGAAGTAAAGAGAAGACTCAGGGGTGCAGGTTTTATGGGAAGAATTGCAAAGAAAAAGCAACTTTTGAAAAAGGAAAACAAAAAGAAAAGGTTAGAGTGGGAAAAGTAACAAAGACATTGGACAACAGATAATTTGAAAAGAGTGTTATGGATCTTAACCCCACTGAGCTTTTGTGAGATCAGCTAGACTGTAAGGTGCATGAGAAGTGCCCTGAACATACTTTGTGATCAGCTGAATGCCACTTCGGTGAATAAAAGTACATATCTTTTTCCATAAGAACAAAATCTGTACATTATTTCAAACTTTTGGCCGCCAGTGTATAATATATTATTATTATTATTATACTTGTTTCCACAACCTCATATTAACGAAAACAATAGTTTATTTGCACATCTAGAATTTTTTTTTTATCTAGACTGTACCTAAAATACACACATTCTCTTGTACGTTTATGTACATTTTAACCTAACATCTGTATGTTGAAAAAGAAAATCAGTTATGTCAGAAAATTTTATTTGTCTGATCTATAAAGTACTTATTTTTAGTGCTTTTTCTAAAAAAATCCACTCAACACATTTAAATTAGTTTTATCTGTTTAAAAAATTATGAAAATGTTTGAACCGTAGGGCTCATTGTCATGACTAGCAGTCAATAGAATTTAACACAAAAAGGAAAATGGAATCAAGGAGCCGGTGTATTATGGTGTGGTGTGTTGCGAGCCGGGTTTGGTGGGCTGCTCTGTGCCAGAAAATGCTTCCCATAATTGTGCTCTGCTATCCAACCCAACTCTACCAGTCTCATTCCCCTCTGTATCCAGGAAAGCTTAAGGTTTTTATGCTTAAAAAAAATCAACAAATTTAAGATTTTGTGACAAAACTGCATTGGCCTAAAAGGGCAAGTGACAGTTCTGTCAACTGGCCTGACCTCTCTCAAGCTGGCCCGGGCCAACAGGTAGTCCTTATTGTTGAGACCTGCAAACACACTCATATAATATCGGATTATCCTTGAATAGAGATACACTCTTGACATGTAAGAAAATACATTAAAAACACATGCTTCACACACAAGCTCCAAAAAGTTCTGGAGCCATCAAAAAGCAATTTTTAGTCGGAAAGAACAGAAATAGAAGCACAGCGCTTATACCCAGAATTTAAAGTATGTAACATAATTGAAAAATTAAATCTGATAAACTATGTGCTTTGGTTATTTATATGAGGTTCACTCCAATGACCTGCCCTGTTTATACTCATCATCGGTATCTTTGGGGTATATTGACATATAACCACCTCGGTGAGTGAAAGTTTATGGTGTATATGTACAGGAATGGCACATATGGCAATAGTTTTTTGTTTTTGATTGCTCTCACTTTCTTTTTATCTCCTCTGATGGGCAGAAAGCCACTGTGTAAATGTTTATTCTGCACGAGTTCTCTTCACTACAAGCAAACTTTTGGGCTGTGGCTGCTGTGGGTGTGCAAGGCCGTAATGAGGCACAGACGCAAGTAGGATAGCTTTCTCCTCTAACACACACGCTGATTTACGGACATAACTGCAGTTGAGGCTCTTCGACGGGAGTTCTTGTTATGTTTCTGTTGTCTCCCAGTGTGTCCTAAACACAGAATGAAAATCCATTAAAGTGACAGACACCAAGTTTGCCAAGGTCAGTACATGTGTCTACACTGTAAATCCTAAACCATTGTTTTTGAAAATATCATATAAAAACTTCACAGGAACAAGCAAGGAATGGGTCACCTAGGTTGACTAGTTGTCCATAAACCTACTCATCGATTAGTGATTAGTTAATCTAGATGTTTCTTATATTTTTAAAGTCTATTTATAAGAAGGGCTGGGAATTCATTAAAAGATTTTAACAAATTAATCTCACAGTTTTCTGTGATTAATCATGATTAATCATGGTACATGATACATTATAATAAAAATGTTAAAATATCATAAATAGATTTACTTTTTACTTTGTCTACAAGAACTTGCAAGAAATTGGTTATTCATCATTTATTTTAATTATTTAAATATGTACATGTTAAAATGTTCAGTTTTTAATAAGACACATGTATACCCTTGGATATTTATATATGCCAATTTTAGCCACAGAAAGATACGACATTAATTGCATAATTTTTCAAAAGTCTTAAAAAAAACTATTCATTGCAGAAATTAAAGCTTGATATTTTTAGTGGCAATGCTTTAATAAGTATGCTGAGCATATGCTACACTTTAGCTATTAAATAGTTTGAATTGTAAAACCCCATCAGAATAGTTCTTTAAATTAATTCCCTATAAAACACCTCCATGACAGCCATACAGATTCAGATGGAAACCTCTGGTTGTTGTGTAGGTTCTTGCAATGTTTTTTGAGCATTCAGTAGGGCTGTCAAATGGGCTGTGAATCTAAATTCAAATATTTTTTAATTTTTTAATTGATGTTGTTTACTTAGTCCAAAATCATACAGCGTAGTGTTAAATTATTGTAAAGAACATTCCTGGCTGTTATAAAAGAGCATTCAAATTTAAACTAATGTGCTTTGTCACAGGCTGGCTCGCTTTACATGACAGCTTAAAATAAAATTGAATTGTAACAATTAAAAAAAAAGTTTTAGCTGGTTTATATTCTCAAATGTTAAAAAAAAAATTAAAACGAGGGTAAAACCGCTTCAGTAGACAGTTCTATGGCCACAGTATACTACCTCAGACCTAAAGAAATGTTCCAGGTTCAATAGACCATTTACGCAAAAAACGGAAATACGTCAAGGAAGCGTAAACCCAGTTCTGGTGTAAGCTTTGTTGACGGAGAAATGGCAGCTACCGTTAGAGTGTTTTCGACTAGCCTGACTTGCCTTCCGAAGTTCACCAGCGCCGATGTGGTGAAGAGTGTGGAGATACATTCGTCCACTAAAGGGAACAAACTGGACAAGGGATATAAATTCTTCCACGAAGAGTTTATCCACAATTACCAAGGTAAGAAATCAAGAAATTGCTATAGCTAGCTTTAACCATATCACCGGTTACTCTGTTAACGTTAACTGTAAATTAAGTAACTTAATGGTAAATCTTAGGTGTTGTGAATTTGTAATATAAGGTATAACACATCGCAGTGAATATGTTGTGTGAATGTTTAAGTGAGAGGGTATGAGATAACATAACAACCAGTAATTTGGTGAAGCTGTACTAGGTAAATGTTACTGACATTGTGTTGTGACTTAACGTTAACGTTACGAAGTAAAGTTGTGTATTTCTATGTGTATTTCTATGTGAAATACGTAATATTTTCTTGTTGCATGCGTATCAAATATACTCCAGGGACAGGTTGTAGTGAGAGGTAGATGCTTCAGGTCAATGAGGAAGAGCGAGGAGCCTCACAAACTGGAGGTTTGACTATAGACAGAATGCCGGTTTAATTGATGAACAAGGGTTAAGTTATTCAGTTAGAAATGCATTTATCCATTAACGGTACACATAGTTGACTAGCGTTAACTTACTAAACACATTATGAGCAATCTTACCTTAGCCACCATGGTGTTATCTTCACAACATAGCTGGATACTAGACTGACGTTTGATGGTTCTGTCATATACTGACTCCCTTCTCAAAGGAGCAGTAAAATTGTTCCAAGGGAATAGGCTCGGAACAACACCACTCTTCAGGCGACGAACGACACCGCCACCAACGTAATCCTCCGGAGCGAAGTGCCGGCTGCAGACATAGGTGCTACCTCTTTTTATGTCAAAACTGTTCCCTTCCTCTCTTCGGATCGCCTGTATCCATTTGGGTATCAGGTTTGGATCGACAGGAAAAGAATGAAACGAAAGGTAGGGCTGTTTTTGGGTGGAAGACGAACAGCCTGGAATACAACAGAAACTGCGACTCTTCGACTCTGCCATTTTTCGTATCTGCCGCTACGATAACAGGAAGTTCTAATACACTTCACTGACGTATTTCCGGTCGAAAAATGCGGAAGTGCGTAAAAGGTCTATACAAGTTAAGCTCAATCGACAGCATTTGTTGCATAATGTTAAATACCACAACTTTGTTGAATGACTCTCCTCCTTTTCTTAAAAAATAAATAAATAAAACAATTTGAGGTTACAGTAAGGCCCTTACAATGAAAATGAATGTGAAAAATGAAAGTGAATGTGGCCAATGTTTGGAGGGTTTAAACACAGAAATGTGAATCTTATAATAAAGAAAGCTCTTAAATGAATTCTTCTGTTAAAACTTGTGTATTATTTGCACTGTAAAGTTTTTTTACAGTCGTTTTAGGAATTGTTGACATTATATCGTCATGGTAACAAAGTTGTAATATTGGCTATAAATTAACACAGAAAAGGCCAGTAAGTGATTTTATCACACTAAAATCACATTTGCATGCATATCCATGTCTTGTGGCTATACTTTGGAAACTGTGTGTATTTTAACATTCACAAACTGGCCCCCATTCGCTTCCATTGTAAGTGCCTCACTGTACCTTTGATTTTTGCTTCTTTTATTTAAAGAAAATGAGGAAATTGTTTTTTGAATTAATGTTTTTGGTAATCAACATTATGCCACAAATGCTGTAGTTTGAGCTTACCTTGTATTGAACCCAGAACATTACTTTAAGCTTACATAACAAGATAACAGAGTTTTTCATTCATTGCAGTTGTATGTGGTAGCAACATTGCCAGAAAATAGTGGTATTCGGTTGAACTCGGTGGTGCAGTGGCTCAGACTGATACCAGTATGGGCTGTTGGAATGGAACGGAATGGAAAAGAACACGGGAATCCTGAGACACACATTTCCAAATTTAAATACATTACCTATTCTGAGAAACGTTCACAAGAGAGTAGCATACAATGGCCAAAGACCTCCATCTTTCACACCAAATGTTTTTGAAACCATGCAGTTTACCATTTGTTTTTCTATGTAACATCTGTTAAACTAATGTATTTGATTGTTTCACTGAGTTTTGTTGTTTATTCAGCATCTCATGCAGGAGTGCTGTGTTTTTTAGATGCCGTGTTAAGTAAAAATAGCTTCTTTGACTTCTTTTGAATTTTATGAAAATGCAGAGAGAGACCTGCTTTCTGTTAAATTGTATTTGTTTTGCTGCATCTAGCCTTTATTTTAAGCACAAGAATACAATCGATCTGAAGTCATCTTCGGTCCTTGGAACACACCCAAAATTCCAATGCACAGTTTTAACATTCAAATGTGCAATTGAAATTTAATTGGACAGCACTACCATGAGCGTTGCATTTTTAAGATGGTAAAAAACGTGTCTTGGGGCCCCCGAATTCAATTCGGTTGTGCTAGCCTTTTTGCACAAAATAACGTTTTTTTATAAACATCCTCTAAAACTTGTCTGATTGGGGTCAGGTGAACTGAAATAGCCTAATAATACAGGGCTTCCTTAAGACACTCATTTTGCACATCGCTAGAATGAACCAATTCCAGCCTCTAAAGGATGACCAATCAGCAGTATTAGATCTTGAGGTTGCCTCCTCACCACCTTTTAGAGCTGGGTCAAGCCCTGAAGGTCCCGGCAGACATCCCATGGGGACTGTGTTAGAAAACCACTGCCGTTTTAGCAGTTCCAAACCAACAGTAATCCACAGCTATTAGAGTCCCATTAGACATGGAGGAAATGCTTCCCATAATTGTGCTCTGTTTTTCAACCCGACTCCACCAGTCACATTCCCCTCTGTAATCACTAAGAATGAGTGCTAATTAATGTATGCTAGCAAGAGCGTACAGCTGTTGAAAAGCCTGCTCGGTAATGAAAGTGTGATTATCCACCATCACAACTGTCTTGTTTAGATCTATTGCAACCAAAAACGGAAACAGAACACGCGTTGTGTATAAACACTGGTAAACTAAATGGATATGGACCTTAAAGTCTTTGTGGAGTAATCAGCAATTGTAATGACTACAAGTGAGTGCTGCGAAATGGTTTGGTCAAATTAGGCATGATGGTCCCTTTTCCCCAGGCTGCTGTAAGGTTGGGGTCAGAGGGTTCAGTGCCCTCATCTGAGGTAGGCAAGGGGCCAAACCATGACCCAAGAAGTGGCCTTGATGTCTCTGACAACACAGTTGCAACCAGGGCTGATACATTGAATAATTACAATATATTCTATGATTTTGCTGGCAATAAAAAAATAAGCAAACATGTGAATATTGCAATGATAATAGTTGCAACAATTGAAAAATGTATGTAAACATACAATAGACAGATGTCTTTGACCGTTGTGCCACGTCTTACAGTTCTTTTTCAGTGTGTTGTTCAGGAGTGACAGGTTTTTTAGACCATGTCCGTGTCAAGTTAAAAAGAACTTCAACTTTTTAATTTAGTGTAAAACATGCCTTCATTATTATCTACCAAGACTTTTACTGTATTTTACTTTTTGCATCTAATTAGTTACAATGTCAAATTGATGGTTCCTCTGTTTGGAACAAAAAAACACCACTTTAAGACATTTCAGAGCAAATAGGATGGTAGACGATAGGAAAAACATTGCCTGGTCTGGCAAATCTCGATTTCCGCTGCGACATGCAAATGGTAGGCCCACTGCAGCCTCAGTTTTCTTGTTCTAAGCTGATAGTAGTGGCTTTCTCATCATCTGTCCTTTTGACGGACAGGGTCGTAAAAATTCTGTCATAAGCTATTATTTCCTGTCATTTTAATTTTCATATTTTATTTTTAAGACATTTAATAGCTTTTATTTTCATTCACATTTTAATCATGAAATTACAGGATGAGCATATAGCAGATTATGCAAGGGAGACTGATGCTGAGGCAATTGTCATTAGATTTTGCGTCTTTGACACGGCCAGACGCTGAACCCACGCTCTGTTGCCACACTGGAGACTGGAATTACCAGCTTTAACTCAGCTAAAGTTTTGAAATCGGGAAACATTTCTCCCAGAGAAGCGATCAAATGTTTGCTCTATATACTCTCTATATGTGGGATTTCCCAATCCTGCAAGCACCAGGTGGAAATCCCACAGCATGCACTCCTTCTGCACCAGTCGTAGTGGTCACAGACGCGCTCCAAAGCATCCAGCCCATAGGTCTTCAATGCATTGTCAGCACCCGGAAAGCGAGATGCATTGAGTACAGTGTCGAGGTCAGCGATGAGGCCCACATACTCCGAAGGGAAACTTTTTCTGATAGATTTGGTGACCTCCCCGATGTACTCTGTGAGCAAAACCGAAAAGCTCTGCGCATCTGTCTGCGTCAGCGTTATGCCATAGAACTCGCCGTCTTGTAAAGCCTCATTGAATTTCGCCTCTGCCTCACCTGGCCCATTCATCAAGTCCTCTAGGCTAGCAAGGGTCATGCTTATGATAGGTTGGAAGGAGGAGATGTTAACATCTTTTTGGAACGTGAGATTCATGCGGTTCACCACGGACAAGACGTAAGTCAGCAGGTGAGATGAGACAGGGAATGTGTATTTTCAGAGGTGTTTTCTAATACCCTTAGCTACCGGGCAGTCTCTAGCAGCTTCCTCCTATTCCAACTCCACCACCAGAGAAACCCAGTTGGCATGTATGCCCTTAACAGCCCTCTCCAATGACAGCCAGTGCGTAGCCGATGGTTGTTTTAGGCTCAACATGTCATGTTCCTCCATTTCATTGACTCTGACGCTCGAGCGGTTCGTAACCGCTTTATGTGAGCGTGCTCTGGTGGGGACACGAGACATGCAGTGCTTGTGTGCAGAAGTGAACACTGGATTGTGGGCACATTTTCTACACATAGGGCTGGTCGTGTGACAGAGCGGGCAGAGAATGGGCGCGCGCACGCATTTGTGGGCGCCTTCATTGACTCTGACGCTCGAGCGGTTCAGTAATCAGCTTTATGAGAGCGTGCTCTGATAGGGGCACGGGATGTGTTATGCTTGTGTGTAGGGGCGAACACTGGGTTGTGGGCACTTTTTCTACACATAAGACATGTTTGCTCTTTACAAGATTTATTTGGGTCGCCGTGAAAACGGCGTTTGAGTGCAGAGCAAGCGGGCAGTGTCACCGGCTTGTTGGCTGCTAAATTCACCACTGTAGTAGCCTGAGAGAAGGGGACTGACAGGGGGCAAAGCTTTGACGGTGGTCCGGCCGCGGCGGACTGAGCCGTCGTTTGTTCAACAAAGTTAGGAAGACTTCGGTTGCTCTGGTTTCAGCATTACCTTAAATCGAGGCCCGCGGGAGGCGGCGGTCTGCGGCGGCTGTCTGAGCGCTGATCGAGGGCGGCCGCCCTGTCGACGCTGAGAAGTCTGAGTTTGTTGAACTGGGCGCTGTGAAGAGGCTCGTGCAGGAGGCTGATCACGTGAGCGGCCTGCAGAGGAGCTAGCGCGACGCGGCAGGAAGAGGTTCATGGCTTGGGTGGCTTTCTGGACTTCTGAGAAGCGGTCAACAATGCCACTCACCGCGGAGCCGAAGAGACCGGTCGGAGAGAGCGGTGCGTTGAGGAACGTGGAGCGCTCTGCTTCTCCCATGTCGGCTAGTGTTAGCCATAAGTGTCTCTTGGTCACAGTCAGCGAGGCCATGCACTTCCCTAGAGCTTGGGCTGCAGCTTTGGTAGCCTGAAGGGCGAGGTCTGTCGCGCCAGTAGATCAGTAACAGCCTCTGGGTGCCTGCCTTTCTCATCCCACTCCCGAAGAAGGTCTGCTTGTAGGATCTGTAAAACGGCCATTGAGTGCAGAGCAGATGCGGCTTGGCCAGCGGTGGAATAGGCGCGGCCAACATAGGCGGAAGTCGCTCTGCAGGCCTTAGACGGGAGCACAGGCTTGGAACGCCATCTCGCGGAGGGCGGACAAAGGTGTGCTGCTACCGAGTCCTCCACCGGGGGGATGGAGGAGTAGCCTCTCTCAGTGGCGCCATCCACCGACGCGAGAGAGGTGGAGACGTGGGAACGGGTCCTGGCTGAAAAAGGAGCGTTCCACGACCTTGCAAGCTCCGTATGTAATTCCGGCAGGAAGGGAGCGGCCCGGGCCGCGGGTGTAGAGCGGCAATGGCTTTGAAGAAAGCAGCCGTCGTGTCTGTTGGGTGCCTGCTCAGGGGGCGGTGACCACTCGAGCCCGAGGCAGTCGACGGCCTGTGTGAGGAGGCGTGTTAACTCCCCTTCGACTCCGGCGCGGGTCCTGCTGGATTCCTGGGCCGAGGAGGAGGCTTGGGAGCCTGACCACTCCTCGCTGTCTGAAGCCATGATGGAACAGCGGCCCTTATCCTCCGCCTCGTCATCCGAGATGGCAGCAGTGCGGCCGCTCGGCGGCAACTGCGGCGTCCGGGGGTGGGGAGGGTGAAGCGATGCTCGAGGAGAGGCTCCGGTGAGGCAGTCGCTTCAACCACAGTTTCCGGCAGCCTTTGTGAGCGGCGCTTCTTCCTGTGCGGCTGAAGGTAAGGCGGCGCGGCGGTTTCTGCTTTGAGCGCTCGAGTCGAGCCCGCAGGGTCGACATCAGTAGCTCCTCGCAGAAATCGCATCCGCCTCAGTTAGGGCGAGCTCTGCGTGCCCCAGTCCCAGGCAGACAGCGCCAGATGATGTGGCGGTCTCCTGTGCTGAGAAGGGCGCGACATGAGGCGCAAGTGGAGCGAGGCATCTTGAAAAGACGCTCGTACTCTTTTGTGAATAGTTCGTGAGAACTAGCTTGCTGAATAAAAGGATACGTCGTCGGATGGCGTAGCTCGCAGGATGGCTGAAGGTGGCTGAGACGGCCGGCTTCTTCTAGCGCTGTCCACGCTTGCTTGATGCCCCTCGAACGGCGACGCGGCTTCCAGGTCAGCGATGCGAAGAGCTTCGCTGAAGAGATGAAAATCAGGGTTCCAGCCTACGAACTACGCTTATATGCACCCTAGTCACGGCCATTTTGGCGGGCTTTGATGCAGTGAGCGCGCTGATGCCTCTCATTGGATGCGAGTTCGCCCAAGCTCGTCTATAGGCTGCAGCAGTTGCCACAGAGCAACCTATGAGCTCGCTAGCTAGCCCGCTCAAGGTCTGCAGCTGCCGCACTGCGTTGACAATGGATACAAAAATTAAGGATAATTTTTTGGCTTCAATATCTCAGAAAAGATGAATCTTTCCCGTAGCGTACGCTAGCTTACGCAATACGAGAGAACCTCTCGTAAGAGAACACATTTTTTCCTGATTCTGATGGTTGATGTGAACATTAACTGAAGCTCCTGACCCATGTCTTAATGATTATATGCATTGCAACACTGCCACATGATTGGCTGATAAGATAATTGCATGAATATGTATGTGTACAGATGTACCTAACAAAGTGGTGGTTGAGTGTATATATTAGTTGCAACCCAACTCATGTCCCAAACAGACTTTTGCATTTCACTGACCAGATGAAAACAAAGGCATCAGTCTATGTACCAGCTGTTTTTGTGTCAGCATTTCACTGTGGAAACACTGTGCTTTATACATAAAAGACCCACAAAGCCTCAAAGGCAAAAA
The DNA here is from genome assembly GCF_025860055.1 of Xyrauchen texanus. Lineage (NCBI taxonomy): Eukaryota > Metazoa > Chordata > Actinopteri > Cypriniformes > Catostomidae > Xyrauchen > Xyrauchen texanus. The sequence goes on along the minus strand of NC_068306.1, from coordinate 19,751,702 downwards.
GAGTGAATTACAGAAGATGTCTATTAAACGTGGTGCAACAAATGTATGCAAACTGACATTCTTGATATGCTATCTTCCACTGGAGGAGTTAAACAGAATATTCAATAGGCAATTCGTCTTGTCAGTTTGATAACTCAATTAGATTATCTATCTTATAGAATGAGCCAAAACAGAATTCATACTCAATGCTACCAAAATACACGCAGGAAAAGATCACTGCTGCTGCCTAATGGATAACAGGTGTTATCTAAAACATGTGCACAAAAAATTATTTACTCTGAGGAAATGGGAAACAAATAGCTTCTTAAAATTATTTAATGGTATCATCATGTTTGAAGGAATTTTGGGACATTTAAAACAATTAGAACTCTCCAGTTTTTTTTTTATTTGCACAGTTACTGCATTCTGTTTGCTTAGAGATTCCGCAAAAGACAGAGAAATAGAAAGTGAGAGATATACAGTAATGGTACACCCATAGCGATGTTGTGATGGTGCATCAGGTGCTGTCTTGCTCTCCTGCAATGAGTGTAAGTATTACATTGGGTCTAGACCTATTGGCCATGCCAGGACTGTATACCCGAGCTGCCCAGCTGCAACTATCCAAAGCAGCCAACAGCCTACATTCCAGACATACTGCGGTTGGTAGGCCTACCGGTCTAGCTTTCGTCATGCAGGTGGAGGGCTACATTCCTCCTCTTCAGGAGAGGTCTGGGCCATTTACTTGCCCTTCAAGGCAGGCAGCATCGATGGCCACTCTCCCCCTAATGGCACAGTGTGATTTACACAAGTAGGACATGGACCCTTGGAGAAGAACCCAGCAAATGGTTCTTCTGTAATAAACGGTGCCTTTGTAATTCTGATTGCATTGGCTTTTTGGTTCACACTTTTACAAATACAGTTACAATGTAATTGCATCTGGCATGGGTGATTCTCACAAAACTTGTCAAGAATATGTCCTGGTCCTATTTAAAGGTGCAGTATGTAACAATTTTCATGTATTATATGCCTTTTTTTTTTGCCAATGTGTGAACAGCTTGTAACGCAACTTATAAAATGAGCCCTTCCCGGACTTCCTAAGTTGCCTATTAAAGCCTGAAGACTGATTTTCATGAGAAGAGAGCAGGTTGGTTTAGCTGGGAAAATCCAAAGGATGTGACGTTTATGCACGCTCCCGAGAGCCTTGCCTCAGTGCTTAGCTTCTGCCATTCAACAGTGACAACAAACTGCAACACTAGGTAACACTAGGTTATCTTCGAGATGGAATCCAGAAAACGGTGGGACCTTCGTTCGGTTTTGGGAATCAAAACCGACCCTGAATTCGCATTCTTCTTACTGGACAGGTAAGCTGACATAACTGAAATATAGTGTCATAAGGATTGATACGTGTAATTTTAGCTAACTTAATCTTGCCTGCTAATGCTGACGAATTGCAAGCTACCTTGCTTCATAACTTTCAATTAATTTCATCAATATTCTCTTTATACAAAAAGTCAGGTATACAGGATAAATTTAAACAAATATGCAGGTTTCTTGATTGTAGTACAACATATGACATACAAAACATACAATAGTGCAACATAACAGTGCAGTGCAACAGTAAACACTCTGGTATAGTTCAGGAGTTTGTAGCTGTATGTGTGTATCAGTATGCTATTTTAGTTGATAAGTAGTTTTAGTTTAGTCTCAAAGTTTGTAGTAAAACAATCATAACTGTGTAATTTTAATTATGCCACCTCATATGTCAGGATGATGTCAGTGAATCACGTTCATTCTCTTTGTATGTTACGTCATTGTTTTGGCCGATTCTTGCTCACTCACGTCCCTATGGAGTGTGTGCAGGAGCGTGAGCACGAGCAACAGGTAGCTGGCTGCAGTTCACTTAACGGCAACAGGTGTCATTAATAACAAGGTTTCTGAATCTTACATACAGCACCTTTATTTAATTGCAAAATCAAATGAAACATTTTTTACATTATTTTCATGAAATAAGCTCATTAAAATAAGCTCATCAAAATGAGGTCATCATATTCTCATCAAAGCAACATAAAAAAAAAGCATTCAAAGTGTAATATATAAATGAATCATAGTAATGCCTATTGTGTTGCCATTTAAACTTCACTGATTATAGTTTTAAAAATTGTTGTACAACAGGATGTTTTTTACATAATACAGTAAATACAGTTAGTTTTTTTGTGTTGTTATTACTTTATGTTAATGAGAATTGTAATTGAAAACAAATGGAATATCAAAAGTCCATATGTCTTTGAGGGGTAAAATGTAGGGATACACAATATACAGTAGGCTGATATGTTATTGGCTGATAACTGGGAAAATCAAAATATTATTATCATGCCGATAATGGAATTACCGCAGATAATTTGTTATGGTTTATTTACATGCAGCAGAAATTCTTTGACTGCCTGCGGAATCTCGGGCAATCTCAAGCGACAGTGCACGTGCGCATACACAGTGTGTCCGTGTTAATGAAAGCCAAGCTCATGTTGCTCTGAGAGGATTATTTCAACATCTCTGCACCTTGTTACATTGTTTTGAGGCTGGTTTTAGTCATCTGCTGTAAGTAACAACATGGCATCTCTGTCGCCTCACGTCTTCACGAACGTCACAGAGGCAGCCCTTGTCCCCGTTAAGGGAAGTGGGCGTTTGCATCTGCAACTACCTTGACAACTGGCTGATTCTAGCTCACTCTCGAGATTTGTTGTGTGCACACAGGGACCTAGTGCTTGAGCACCTCAGCCAGTTGGGGCTTTGGGTCAATTGAGAAAAGAGCAAGCTCTCCCCGGTTCAGAGCATCTCTTTTCATGGGATGGAGTTAGACTCAGCCTCCATGATAGCCCGCCTCACGAGCGATGCTGAACTGTTCAGGTGGGCATATGATGTCTTTGGCGGTGGCAGCACCACTCAGGTTGATGCGTATGTGACCGCTCCAGCACAGGCTTCAGACTGGAGTCACGAGATGGCATAGTGCCTTGGCACACATCGCGTGGCCATCACTTCGATCTGCCGCCACTTCTGATCACCTTGCATTTTTACGGGCAGGGGTTCCCTTACAGCAAGTGTCTACGCATGTTGTAGTTACGACAGATGGCTCCAAGCTAGGCTGGGGCACGGTGTGCAATGGGCACGCAGCCGCTGGCTCCTGGATAGGACTGCGACTGTGTTGGCATATCAACTTCTTCATGTTGTTGGCGGTACTGCTTGCCCTGCGGAGGCTTTTGCTGTTGATTCAGGGCAAGCGGATGGACAACACGTGACGGTGGCATATATAAACCGCGAAGGTGACTTATGTCAGAGTCGCATGCTACAACTCGGAGTCTGGAGAAATACATACTGGAAAGTTAATAAACATTGACCACATCGTTTTCAATATAACTAATATAAAGTTAACCCTGTCCCTGGTAACCATGTCACTCATGTTTATCACATCTTTTTGCAATGTTAGCCAGCTATGCTTTGTCAGTACAATCAGTAATGTAGCATCAGAGCATCTATCTGCTCAGCAGACAACAGTACAGTGGTGGATTGTGTCTGTTCAGTGCTAATTTCACGCAATGTTGTTGCCTAGTTGGCGTGATGCAATGCTGGAAAGTAAATAATATCCATCTTTTACTCTCTGTGACAACGAGCTTATAGCAAACTAGCTAACCACATAGCTTCTGTCATTGCTTGTCAGCTGAGTGGAAGCTAATATGTAAACATGTATTCACCTAACTGTTTTTTTCAGGATTCACAGTTTGGTACCCCTTCAACCAAACAATTCCAGTCATTGCATTTATAAAATGTAATATTTAAAAGAATGGTTTTCCACCATTGAAAGTTTCTCCTGAACTTTCCCGCCACTTCTGATCACCTTGCATTTTTACTCCAGAATACGATGTAAAACCGCTTGACTAGGCAGGTATAAATGCCTCTTGTTTTACACCTGCCCCTAATTGACTGGCTGTATTAATATAGTCAGCAATTAATTAAAACTAAACAGTACTGATGTTTATTTTTTATTTATTTTATTTTATTTTTTATTTATTCTTTATTTTAATGGTCATCAATTGACATACTAAACAGTACTAATGTTTATTTAGCTATTTTTGGTATTTTAATTTATTCTTGATTTAAATGGTCAGCAACTGACTGATACAGAACATACAGTACTGATGCATATTAAGCTATTTATTGTATTTTTATTTATTCATTATTTTCTCAGTGGTCATTTCTATAATTTGTTGACAATGTATAATAATAATAATGTCAAATATTCTTTGATAAAAATATTTAAGAAAGCAGCCTTCTGAGTAGCTTTGCATAGTCATATTGGTGCAAAATCTGTGAACAATTCACAGAAAAGGTCTGTTTTCATTACAGCTAAAAAATTAACTATATCGGTAATCTGTGAATTTCCCCAATCTAAAATTAGTATCGGTCTCAAAAATCCCATATCGGTCGGGCTCTACTTAAAAATACAACCATGTTAAATCTCAGCCTCCCAAAATGCAAGCACCTTAAATCAATGCATTTAAATGCAAGCACTGATTGTGAGACATGACTGTGAGTACTTTCACACAGCTGTTATTCTCTTTGAATGCAATGTACAGGAGTTAGTTACATTAGCAGAAATGTGTGAGATTGAGTAGGTGTTAAGTGTGTAAGATTGTCTTGGACTGTTGTGTGTTTGGAGCTAATTTAAGTGACCTGTTTGGAATCAGGTTTCATATGTCCAAGCTATCAAAAACACAAGATCCCTTTCCACTCCTGTTTGACGTACTCCTCACATCAGGGGTGCTGACACTGGACCGCCCTCAATCAGCAGGACGCTGTTACCAGACCACTCATCTAAGCCATCACTCATGGGGTGACAATTCCACTCTTCCACACCCCATCTTCCTGCCATCATGCATTTCTGGACTCAGCTTACAGCTGGTTGTGCTCTATAAGTGCAGTCAAATTCTTCACCATGAAACATAAAACAGCAGACACACGCAGACCTCTTTCTATTGACGTTTTGTTCTATGTTGCAATGATTTAAGAAACACAGAGTGACTTACTGTTGCAGAGTGTAGTACAGCAGTAAACAGACGTTTACAGAGCGTAAAAGTGCCCATACACTTTTTCAGCTGTCTTAGTTTTTCATTTTTCATCAAATTCGGCATTAAAGAATTCTAAGACTTGAAGCAAACCAACCAGCTCTGAGGTCAATCACATCATTACAAATTTAGATTGTGTACTTCCATCTTTCATGAGGGAATAAACTTCAATCCCATGAAGCATTGCAAATAAAAATTTATGGAAAAATATAAAACTATTGATTTAAAGTTGTTAATTAGAAGTATAGAAACAATTTATTTAATTTTATTAAAACATATTCAGGCATAAATTCAAATATATAAGTAGTTTGAGAGTGGAGGGAACTGTTCTCTGCTGTACTATGGGTAATGTAGTTGTTTACCAGGAGTTCCGCTATCAAACACTATTTAAACAATGAAGTTGAAATAACGCAGATGTATAGGGATGAAATGGTTACCGGTTTCAAGGTAAACCATGATAAAATTCCCCGACGGTTAGTATTAACATCTCACTTTTAATTATCATAGAAACTGTGCGCGATTATTGTGATTTGTAAAACTTGCGGTAAATGCTGTCCACACACACACACACACAGCATGAGTCTGACTCATGGGCGCAGCATGCAACATTGTTTTTGTTGATTTTCTAAGCATGAAAACATGGTGGAACGCAATGACAATTTCCCAAAATCAGAAGTGTGGTCATATTTTGGATTTTACATGAATGCTGAGGGAAAATTAGTAGAAGATGGTAACCCTGTCTGCAGAGATTGCCAGCGGAAAGTTGCTGCGAAACGGGGCAACACGTCCAATCTGGCAAGTCATCTTCATGAAAACCATCCATCAATTTATAGTGCATGCAAGGTAAGTTAACTTTTAGCTCAGTGCATGAGTTGAGGAAAAGTAAATAGTTGAAGTAAATAGCTTCTGCAAAGAAAAAGTTCCTAGCAAGTGCATCGCTTTGAGCCAAGACAAACGAATAAGAAAACAAGACAGTAAAAATAACAAATACATGCTGACCAAATGAAGGTGGGCATATAAAAATTTTTCGCAATGAGGCATTAAACTTGTTAACCGGTTAGACATTTAGTGGATTAAGGGATTGGATAACTAAGTGACTATTTATGCTCCAGGATTTTACAACAAACTGCATCCCTGTGCAAACTGTAGTAGCTCTGGGTGTAACGACAGTATGTGTATGTGTTGTCATGCCTGAGATCCGGGTTCAAATCCCACCCCTTGACATACCTTTTCCCATGTCTCTACTCTTAATATTTCCTATAATACTGCTTCCAGTAATAAATAAATGCAATTCCTTGAAGTGATTTGGTCACAGTCTGAGAGTTGGTGGGAGGATTTGACCCAGATAAAATTAACTGGTTTTCTGTAAAATATTGTAGAAACCATGTGTTTGTTGGAATCTATGTAGTTCTGATGTACTCACCATGGTGTTACTACAGTAACATTTTTGTTAATAGTAGTTAATAGTAATCAAATAAAACATTTTGGTTACAATGATTTTACTAGACAAATTCCATGGTGATACTATGGTTACTATAGTAAAACCATGCTTAATTTTTGTAAAGATAGGGTTAGGGTTTGGTGTAGGGTGTCTGTGGGATTCCAAATAAACACAATAAAAATGCTGCAGTGATGCCACTATAATGTATGTTAGTATTTAAAAGGGGTGTAAGAGTATCTGCCACTTTTGCACTAGAGTGCAAATAGCATCTAATGGCAAAGAAGATGCTTTTTGTTGCTTTTTGCACTAATTCCAAGACAATTGCTTTTAAACTTAAACTATCTTACTTATTGGTCTGGGTACATATGCAGATGAAAATTTTGGTCATTGTAATATCTCGCACCATACGCATTGCGTTTTTAATAAAGCGTGTCAACATAAAGTAGTTAAACATTTAAAATATGCCTTGAGACTCATCCTTTCCGCTCCAATCTGTTGCACCCCATCCAGCTGTTTCTCGATTAAATGTGTCCTAAGAGAAGACATCTAATACATTTTCCATCTGTGACATGACCCGAAACTAGTATAATTATGCCAGTCTTCCTTAATGGGACAATACACAAAAAATGAAAATTCTGTCATCATTTAATCCCATGTTGCTCCAAACCTACATAACTTTCCTTCTTACGTGGAACACAAAAGGAGATTTTAGGCAGAATGTTTTGGAATTGCAGCCTCAGTTTCAATTTATTTTAACTGCATTGTTTTCCATTCAATAGAAACTGAAAGGTCAATGGTAAATAAAAACAATAACAGCTGAAACAACCTAGATCTGAATCACATCTTAAGGATTTTAACACTTAAACAACAACGTGTAAACAGGTGATGAGACTTCATCTTGTGTGTGGTTAAGGGCAGGTGTCTGTTGTAAAGAGAAACACACTGACACCAGACCAACGAGTTTCAATATCCCTGACCTGATCTTCAAATTTGGACACAGTCACTAATGGAGTGTATCCAGATGCACCTGATGTTAAACACCCAAAGTTAAATGCACAGGAAGGATTTAGTTCTACTAGTTTAAATTTTACACCTTCCCTGTCTAACCCTGTTAACGGACAGAGTAACGACATTAACATATGTAGGCCAGAAGCCCTGTCCGTCTCCTGAGTTTCCTCCTGTTTCTCTGCTGGCCCCAGGTCTCACACTCTTTCCACTAAAACCGAGGGAGAGAAGACGCCACTACAGAAAGCTTAAATCTTAACTTGTGGTAATGAGAAACACAGGTCTGAGGTCTGGACTATATTTGATCAAACTTACTGTGCTACAGGTGTGCACCCGCACTGCTCGTGATTTTCTGGGCTCTGGGAAATCTGCGTGCTGCTATGTATCTGTTTAGATTAATAATAAATACAACCTTCAAACATTTCACTGAGGTCAGTCATCCTAACTGCTTCATACAAACAAATGCAATAATAATGCTGATGGTGGTACAGACCGTGGAATTATACTTATGGGGCATTGCTTGATTCTCAAACAAAACGTTTACAACATAAATACTAAAATCATGTATGACTGACAATAAAGCAATTCAAGGTGTTGCTGTATAGTGATTTAACCACAGTTAAGAGGTACTGTTAGGCATGATGCAAAGTGTGGGGTGCGGGGTGGCTCGTTGCTTTTATAAACAGCAGTAAAAGCAATATGGGAAGAAGAAAAAACTATTACACTAGAAGATATAGTCCCTGACATTTTAATAATCAAAGAATGTTATTTTACTGTTGCTGCACAGTAGCTAGGTGTTTTGCTTCATAACTATGAAAATATTGTGCACTCTATTCTTGCTGGATCTATTGACCAATCAGGATACAGGACCGGTATGATCCATTTGATTCTAATTTTATGAACTGTTATGACCCTTAGAGTTCCATGATAGAACTGATGCATATCAGATATGGCTAAATGAACTTTAGAGTCCTCAGTAGTAAAGAGCATGGGCTTCCCATAGGCTCAGTAAACTCAATGAAGATTCACTGGAATTACAATAATCACATCTGCAGATGGCTCAATTAAATACACTCATTCTTGGATGAGAGACACTAGAAAGCTTAGTCAAAGTGGGACAGATGTGCTGTCTAGTTAAAAGACAAAATAGTCAAATGTGAAAGAACATTCATCATCATTTCCTATGTAGTGGATTAACTGTAAGCAGAAAGTTTGTGAGTTCAGTTGCAAATGAGTGACAGTCTAGTGTGCCATGAGAAGGCTTAAAGGAATAGTTCACCTAAAAATGAAAATTCTCAAATGTTTTACTCACCCTCATGCCATCCCAGATGTGTATGACTAAAGTGAAAGTTAAAGTGGAGATTGACAGAGCAGGAAGGAGAATTTGTAGTCTAAAATGTTTATCTGTTTCTCACCCACATCTATCAAATCACTTCTGGAGACATTGATTTAACCACTGGAGTCATATGGATTACATTTATGCTGACTTGTGTGATTTTTGGAGCTTCAAAATTTTGGCACCCATTCACTTGCATTGTATAGTCCAAAAGAGCTGAGAATTGTGTCTAAAAATCTTCATTTGTGTTTTGCTGAAGAAAGAAAGTCACACACATCTGGAATGGCATAAGGTTGAGTAAATGATGAGAGGTTTGATTTCATTTTTGTGTGAACTATTTCTTTAAGGATTAATAGAAAGCTTTCATTACCACATAATCAGGATAAAAAAATTGTTTTTGTGTTCTAACTGAAAAGAAACTTTCATTGCATATTTTTTTTTAATTCACTGATACAGTGTTTTTCCTGGTTCAAAAATGGTCTTCGGTAGTGGCTGATGTACACAGTCATCACATATGTGATGCAGTTTTTTTATATATATATATTATTGCAATACATATTTAAGATATTTCTTTGCATTTCATGTATGTAATGAATATTATACATTTGTAGATCATCTGACAAACTAGAAAGTTCTGGATTCAACAGACTTTTTACATCAAGGTGCTGTGGGAAATCAAACCTTATTTCTATAGGCCTAATATAATAATTTACTGATTTGGGACATTTCTTCTATACAAGAAATGTGTGTTCCTTTTCTCTGTCTCTGATTTGGGAATCATTTTAATTGTAAGAACATCTGAAGCTATCTGTTTGCTTCCTAATGTTAAACATCATCAGGAAATACTTTGTCACAATTTTACACATGACTGTTCAAAATGTATAAAGGTCCAGACTTTTATTCTATATTGTAATTGCCCTTCTGTTTACCATAGTTTTTAATTGTTAAACAGTTGCATTTGTAATGCCATAATCACAGGAAAGACCATAGGTGCGTCCCAAACCGCACACTTCTGCACAATTCTATGCCATTTTTGTAGTATTTTTGTAGTGCGAGTAGTATGTTTACATTGAAAATGCAACAAAGTGTACTACGAGTACTCCAATGATGCACCTTTTTCAACCATCAAAACGGAGTGTGGAAGGTTGGACACTTCGTGCCCTTATTGCTTGTGTCTCAAGAGTTACCGGTAGCAATGCTGTTTTGGCAAAACAATTGTAAATAATGGAGAATATGGCAACTAGTAAAACTTCTGTGATGACAGCAACTAAAGTGAGTTAAATGCTTTACCATCATACCATGCTGTGTGAATATGAAAATTACTGAGATATAAATGTTGAACTGAGGGTGGCCAGCATGCTTAAGCTAGCGGCAACACAATGCTTGAAACAACACTTCTGTCAGCAGTCTAACGGTGAACACTTTCATGTTGTAAAAAAACTTTACGTTTCTATTTGGGACAATACAAAACATTCACAATTCATACACTACATGGCTGAGTGCATAGTATATTTTGTTAGTGCATAGTGTGTGTGTCATTTGCGACACAGCTAACATCTGGCTCCTCATTACATTGGTTAGGTACTTAGTCTTTTTTTTTTAAATAAACAGTTTATTTGTTATTAAAAAATAATAGCGTAAACATTTAAAAAAAATAATAATATTGCCAAAAACGTACACAATTGTAATGAAAAATGCTGTTACAGCTTACTATGATAAATGTTAGTGTTGATGTATTGATGTGAAAAGTATTGTAACTGATGCAGGTGCAGCTGTTTCTCTTTTCCTCGTCAGTGCTGTTCAGAATGTTCTAGGCATTTTAAATGGCTGAATTGCTCATAGCACTTTAAAATAGTGAATTCTCGCGTAAAATTCAAATAGGTCACATAAGTTTTGTTATCTGCGCCATGAAATTGAGGGAAGCCCAGTTCAATTGCACATGTGATCCACTCAGGACCACCAGGTTGAAGTGTGCATACCTGCATGATCCAGAGATACAGTAGGATAGAGCAGAGCGCATCACTTGCACGAGCGATTCTCAGTGTACCAGTCTTCAATCACCTTGCGTGCATTCACGTTCCACGTGAAAATCATATTTTGCACTTATAAAGCGGCAAAAGAGATATTAATATCATAAAATTTGCTTCTGTAGCCCTACATTTTGCTTCGGCGGCCTCCAATTTTTTTTTTAATGCTGGCAAAATCCTGTAAGTGAATGGTGACTAAGGTTAAAATTACGTTCCATGCGGGACAGAAATTCATAAAGGTTAGGAAAATTTTCAGGGTGAGTAAATTACAGAATTTAAATCTTTAGGTAACTATCCCTTTGAATTACTTGGCAGCATTCACCAATAGTTACAGTATTATATTTCTTTAGTTACTGATAACAAAAAATTGTAAGCCCTCTCTGACATGTATTCCACTTTTCGTTTTTCCACGACAAATTAATCTAATTGCGCCTCTCCATTTCACTCGTCAGTCTCTTGAAAAAGAATTGCGATCTTGCGGGTAACTTTTTCCAAGCAGACTTACGAGGGTAAGGAGAGCAAGTCATTTCTGATCTCACCTCAGGACAATCACATATGTAAACCACACCTATTTCACACTGCCACTTTGATCTTGATTCACAAGTTCTCAAACCGTTTATACAGTTGACAACCAAACTCACAGCAATGGGCACTACTGAAAAACGCATGAAGATTCTGCCATGATGGTGTGTGTGTGTGTGTGTGTGTGTGTGTGTGTGTGTGTGTGTGTGTGTGTAGTGTGGGTGTGCTGAAAGAAACAGATGTGCTAATGAATGATTGGCATGGTCTGATTATAAGCAGAAATTCCTGACAGGTCAATGAAACCTGGACCAACACTGAATCTTGCTGAACAAATAACGTGAGAAGAGACAATCACGTATGCAGGCTATTTGTAACATTTACACAATGATAGAAAGTTTATGCTTTCCATCAACATAGAAGGCATTTTAAGATACATTGGCCACCCAAAAAACGTATTAAATGTATTAAAAAAAAATTATGTAAAGGCTACAATTCACACTTCAACATGTAGGATGTGCAATCTTTTTATTAAAAAAACGCCGCCTGGTCTGATATTTTGTTATATAATGCAACTTGTAATAACATTTGTGATAGGAACAAATTCTGTATATTCTACTCTCTTGCCTATTTTGAAAGTGGAAAGAATGGAATTGTATCACACTGATGTGCATTGTTTGGAAGACATCACATTTTGTTTTGGTATTGTCTGACCCTTAGTTGACTCCGTGTGGACTGTGTCCAAACTGACAGGGGAGTCGTCAGTCTAGATAACAGTCGATGGCCTCACTGACACGAACTAGTCCTGGTTTAACACAGCGTGGTAAAAGATACTCCCTTCACATTGATGTGCTTAATGTTTGATTTCAATCGTTCATTTTAAGTGCTCATTCCAGACCGTAAAATAAATCATGTTGTTTAGGCCAACCTCTAAACCGGCCTAACGTCTCAATGACCTCTGAAGTACGGGATGTTTCTTTTTAAAGCAAACTCAAAGTTTTAATGTTCGACAAAAGCCATATGCATGAAAGTGGAAAAAATGAGAGAGGGATTTATTCTGGTAATTTGACTTGTTGTCCCAGTCCAACTAAAGAATAAAATAAACTAACAATGTAAAACAATGAACAGGCCCTGAACTTCTGAAAGAGGCAAGGGAAAGAGCTTCTGTTCCCTAACTCATACCCGCACGCACACACAGACATACTCTCGCCAAGACAACATGAACGCTAGAGGGACATCCGGCCAGGAAGTTTGTTTTTCTGAGTGAAGGATGAGACTCATGAGTGTGACGGAGTCAGTCTGTGGTGTGAGTCACAGCTGTGTCTGTGTAGAGACACACATTAACACAAAAATACACACAACACTACCTTAATTTAAGTGAACCGACACCTATAAAAGTCAACATGAAATGGCGTTCACAACACATTTTCCATAATGCAACATATTTCCAAGTGAAACAGGATTTTCAACAACAACAAAAAATCTATTGGGGGATTTTTAATTTTTCTATTGGGGAAATGTGGTTGCAGTGGATGGGGTTAAAACATTAGAGAGCTTGATGACATCAGCCCAAAAAATACAGTTTTCACATTTTGATGAAAGATTATAAAGACAAAAATGTATTTGGAATTATTCTTTTGGTGCCCCAATGAAAGAATCACAATAAGAGCAGGAGCACATTTTTGTAAATTAAATAGCATAAATTTTGTGCTCACAGAAGGACATTTAGCATGTGAACGTTTAAACTGACAAAATCAGGACCCAGAACTGAAAATGTAAAACAGAAAGACTGATGTTGTAAGCGAGTTTATATATTGAGGTCAAATATTTGACTAAAAAACTGCAGGATAATGTTTATTTGCCAGTGGTGATGCTTTCTAGCAGCAGGCAAAGTCTGACTTAAACTATTAGAGGGTTGCCAGACATTCAGTACACAACCCCCCACCAGGGACTGCAGGCCTTCACATTCACCAAGTCTAACAAAGCATAAACACACACAGCCTACCATGAGCCAAAATACACACATACACAAGTTGCATATGCGTAATAGAAAACACAGGAACATTTTATATGACCAGGCAACCTCTCATCAGGAGAATATACTGGGAGAATGTATCAGAAAATTTCAACACCATACTCTTACGAAATATTTTTCCTCTACTAAAGGTAAGTAAAAAATATATTAAATCTGTTGAATTGCTCTTGATCTGTAGGTTTATAGGACCTCTTCAGTACAGTCTTGATGGATGAATGCATATTATCTCTCAGCCAATCAGAGCAGGCTACAATACCACATATAATTAGGAAATTACCATCATCCTGAATCCGACAACTGCACGCAACTCTTGCACAACTTAGTCAACAAAATAGTCTTTATACAGATTTGTGTTATATGGCACATGTTTAAAGATAACTCCCTTGGGCTGATCCGAGACCAGTCCTCACTGATACAGGTATTTATTCAAATCTAATGGCAGACTATCTGCTGTAACCAGACTACAGTGAATGGAGTTAGGGATTTAAACAAATAAAAGAGTGCTTTTACATAATTGGATTTTCTCCAGGGGATGATAATATGGGCAAATAAATAAATAAAAATTGACCCATTAAACCCACTCAAGACCACATTATACCTCATCAGACCCCTAGACCCCACATCAGTCCAAATTGGTCCTCATCAGACCACATTAGAACTTATCAGACCCCTTAAGGCCCAAGCATACTCTACGTAAGTACATGAACGCAAGCTCAATTTCACGCATCGTTGCTTTGTGAAATGTGTCAATCAATGCGTCAAAGAGTGCAAATCAACGCATGTACATTCTGTATTCTCTGTATTCTCAGCGTTGCCGCAAGGGGCACTACAGTGGATTTTCTTTTTTCAATCAACAACTGTCATGGCGAAGCAGCAATTTGAGGAGTCTTGCCAAACAAGTTAAATTATACAAACATGTTTTTCTGTTGTCTTTTCACCAAATAAAATCCAGCACTGTTCAAACTCATCAGAAGCCATCAAACCTCATCAGACCACATTAGACTCTATTAAACCTCATTAGATGCTATCAAACTTCATAGGACCCCTTAGTGACCACATCAGCACAGATTAGACCTTATCGGATCCCCTAGAGACCCCATCATACCTCATCATAATAGATCCCCTAGATACCACAGCAGATCACATTAGACCTCATCCAACCACATTAGACCTCATCAGACACCCTAGAGACCACATTAGACCTTATAAGACCCTCAAGAGACCACATCAGACTTCCTCAGACACCCACAGACCACATAAGACCCTATTAGGTTAGACCTCATCAGACCACATTAGAGGCCAAATTAGACCTTATCAAAGCCATTTCTAGTTAGTAACCATCTAGCAATGCCCTAGAAACCACCCGAAAAACTCTAGTAACTGCATAGTAACATGATAAACACACAAGAGCGACTTGGCAACCTCATAGCGACACCCTGGTAATCAAGCATCATGTTGCGGCCATTTACCATTCACATTTTATTCAGAAAATGTAAAAATCTAGTGAGAGTTACAACCAGTCTAGAAATTATGAGGAACCACTACTGTCTTTCCATAGATTAACATTAAATTAAGCAACATATATTCTAAATAGTCAGATCTGCAATTGGTTACGTTTTTCAAGATTGGTTCCATTTAAAGCCCCAGGTGAAAATGATGCAAAAAAACAAAAACCTCACAGCTTGACAATAAAACATAAATAAATAAAAAACATATGGAAAAATGGCAAGATCTCCCCCATGTAACCCTGTTCAAATTATCAGGAAATGAGGATTCACAGCTCCAAGGTTCTGCCATGGACCTTGCAACCCAAAAGTACAGTCAGGGGAGATGCTAGATTGTAGTTTAGAATGTGCAAAAACATGGCATGCTGCCACACAGATGTGGGGAATATAAATTGTCTGGCTAGCTGGAGGCATTTGAGAGATTGGCAATTAAGATTAGGCTTGACGACGCTAGGACAAGGATCAGGCTCCATCAATACACACAATCATACAGACAGATGGCACGATGTAAAAACAGCAATGACTGAGAGGAAATGGGAATATCAGTGAAGGAGATAAATAAAAGGTTCAACGGACTGACGAGAGAAAAAAATTATCTCTGTCAGTCTATGTGAGACATGGAGAGAAGGCTTGTCTTTAAATGAAGGCTTTGACTGTCTGTATAGAATTTGATAAGAAGTAAACATGACAATAAGGATGATTCATGATGATGATGAAAGAAACTTTCATGAACATTTACCTGTTAAGATACTCATACACATCCAGAGCAGACTATTAGCAATTAGCTTTTATAATCTGTAATCCTGGTTTAGAACTGGCAGATCCAGGCCTGAGAAAATGAGGCTCTGTTGTAATTAAAGGAATAGTTCAGGCAAACATTATAATTATCATCATTTACTCACCCTCATTTAATTTCAAACCTATAAAACTTTCATTCTTCATGGAGCAGAAAACGATATTTACGCAGCTCATTTCCATACAATGTATGTGAATTAGCATGGACTATCCCTGCATCTAAAATCGAGTACTGTCAGATTATTCTGTATTTACTGAAGGATTCACATCTAAACTGGTAAAAAGTACATTCCTTAAATGCATCATAGATTCAAGAAATACTTCATCCGGGGACATGGGTATTAACCCGTACCCTGAATATAATATGTAACAACAACAACTGCAAAAATAATCTACTCTAGTTTTGTTAAAAAAGCACCATTTAAGCACATGGAACAAATTTCTTGGTATACAACACTTACAGTTGAGAACAGCAGTCTGGCTTGCGGTTCACCGCCGTTCTTTTAAATCCAGCATTTTGAGCGTGACGTCGTCTCAGCTCCCGAGAGTTAATGGGATCGTAAAGTGTCCATTCGATCCGCACTTACAAATCTCACAGAAATAGTAGGTCATCCGGGTATTTCTCACTTAACTTCATTGGCATACATTTTTTGGCATACTCTTTTTGGTATACTATATGGTAAGAAAGTCTGGATATTTGGACACAGCTACTACTTCCAACACCCTAAGATCAGCCACATTATGCCAACTCACTGACAAGAAGCATCTCCTATCAGACATGTTTGCATCAGCTCCAGCATTTATACCTTCCCCTGTGACGTGACCAGATTTGCGTCACATCAACAGCGTGGGTGACCCGGGTTCAGTAATCACGTGCACATAATCAGTGATGAGTGAGATTTTTCCCTATAACATTAAATTTGTACTTCAATGTTGGTTAGGTTTAGGTTTGGGGTACAGTTTATAAAACATGCATTAATCTTCACTGTATTACTGCCTGTACAGCTAAAAATGACTCGCTTCAAAACTTGCTTTTGGCACCCCTCGGAGGAGATTCCACTCGGAAAATGGAGCTCACACGTGCACAAATGCCAAACCACACTTATAGCTTCGGCCACTGGGGCAGTGTTTGGAATTTTGGAAACCACAGAATGATTTTAGCTAAAGATAATTCAACCTATTGTTTACAATTTCACTATGAGATCAGTCTAAACATCCACTGGGCACTATTGTATGGAAAAGAGAAAATCTGATTTTATCTCATTTTGTGTTTCATAGAGGAGCGAAAGACATATATGTTTGGAATGATGTGAGAGTGAGTAAATGACAACAGAATCCATTAAACTATTTGAGAACACTGAGTTGATAGTTTACTTACTGTATATATCTGTATGAGTCTAAGAACGGCTCTACTCAGCAAATCACAAGTGCTAACAAGGGTTTTAATACATTAAGAAACAACTAAAAACAGCATCAGCCCTGCCAAATTTTTCATGCTTGCTAACTGAAACAAACAAACAGCATAGTCAAGATGTTAATAAAAGAGTGGTCTTTATGGGGATGAAAATCAGGACTGCTACAGCAAGACATGGCACAGACTTCAGTTTCACAGCCACAGTGGGGGTTGTAAGCTATTATAAACAGCAAGCTTATATATTATTAATGCATATATTTAGATTTAAGGGCCTGTTCTGCTACATTTCTGCATGTAAGTAGCCCAAGAGTGACCCATCAAATCTTATTGGGAAGAGGTGAGCAATTACTTTTCAAAGCCATTAGACTTATGATTTTCACCTAGTAGATGATAAAACAGATGGAAAAAAAATTAAATACCATAGACACTGAATTCACCTGAGCTATCCTTAGGGTCAGAATATCAGAGTTTGTATTTCAGTTTATTGCCTTATAAGCAATTTCATGGCAAAACAAAAGTCAACAATCAAACAATCTATAAATATAACACATTACATAATAAAATTATAATACTTGGAACAAAGAAGTTTAATTAGTCCTATACAATATGATAATTTTATGGAACATTTTTAGCTGTACTTGTGATAAAAATTCTAAAAGCTTTTCTGGGCACACATTACAAAACAAGTCCTTCAAGGTATTTTCTGATAATAAACGATGTCTAATCACATTAAAAATAGGACAGACCAAAATCAAATATTTTACAGTCAAAGGGATGTTACAATTTTGGTGGTTCTTCACTCTTTGATAAAAAACCTATGGGTCAGTCTGGTGTGACCTACACAACACCTTGTATACACCACTTGATTGTGTCAAGATGAAAGGCTAAATATATATTTTTCCAAACACAGGGTTTATTTCAAACAATTTGCCAAGAATATCAGAGACTGAGAAAGAAACTGTACAGCAATACACGAACAACCACTCAGAACATCTTAGCAACCACATAGCAAAGCCGTGGAAACCACCCACAACACCCTAGTATCGTGGCTTCGGCTTTTGCACAGGGAAGCATCATTTATCTTCGATTATAGAATGTGAATGGCAGTTTTCAAATATTGACAGCATAATAAAAAAGATTATTTTTTAGATAATCAAACCTAACATACCATAACTGTTTCCATATCACATCTATTTTAAGAGGGTACAAGGCCTCACATTTCATTCAAATGAAATTGTGAAATGTTGCAGCTGGGGGTGTGTGTGTGTGGGGGGGTTGGTTTGGGTTTACAGTGATGTTGATAGCATGCCAAAACGCCCTCCCACAAACTACAGACAGATGCTTTTAATAAGCCAAGATTACAGCACTCATACCGCTATTGCTTTTATAATTTATTTATTTAGCTAAGTCCTGATGGAGATAAGTTCTGACTGGCCATTTCAGAAAGGTATAAGCTACAGACTCATGTCAATTGAAAGTAATATGAAAAGTTTGTGCTGCATGTATGCTCGTAGGCTGCACTTACAACAGCTGAGTATCTACAATATAAATTTTTTTGTTAGATGCCTTAAGAAAGCAACACAATATGTGCACCAGTGATTTAATCACTAAAGTCGGGCAGCCATTTCTGGACACTATTTCTTAACAATGAAAAAAATAAAAATAATTCTAACATGATATGGAGAAACACATATGTTTCCCCTGCTTATGCTTGAAGTGTAGCATATGCCTACACTCAAGCACAGAAAGGGACTTTTAACATCAGATACAGTAGGAGAAAATTCAAAACCAAGGCCAACAGATAATCTCTCGCCCTGAGCACTTCTTCCATCTCACCCACAGCAAGACCCTTACAGCCCTAGATGGCTTCTGGAGGAAGTATTAAAGCTTAGAGCCTTCTTAATGGGTAGGCCATTAAAACAGAGGTGGATTACATTCTTAAGAGGTACATTTATCCAGACACATCAGTGCCGTTTCCAGAACAACCTTCCAAAGTGGCAGAGAAGACTAGGTGTCCAGATCCATGGCAAGTTTAGGATCTATGCTGCTCTTGGTATGGCGTCACACAGTTTCAGATCTTCTCATTGTTCAGCTCATGGTTTTAAAGTAGTGTATTTGTTATACCAACAATAACAGCAGTTTTTAATGCACTGGCCAGTTTAGCTGCAGGCCCAATAGTGGAACAAACACATCTGTAATATTGGACTCAAATGTGAATATGGTATCTATCAGTGGAGACTTGCTGAATGCAAACATGTGTATTCTTGTAAAGAATATGAGGCAATATTTAGAGTAGGGCACTTTGAAATATTGATTTATTAATGTTGTATGCCCTTAAGAACAATATTGGACAAACAAACAGTAATAATATTTATTACAAGGTCACAAACTTTCACTGGAAAACAAAACTGATGCACGGCAACTTCTTCCAGCTGTAAGAAGTCTCCAGTTCCCTCGACCTTACTCTTGATCAAAAAATGAACTAACACGCAACACCGAGATTTAATGTTGAACTTGAAGAGGAAGGTTTTAAACTCATGCTAAATAACTTAAGAGGGCTATCAAATTTGACATTAATTCAGATTGGAAAAAGAATACAGATTAGACTCCTATTCATCTGTCGTCAAGCGATAAAGAAAACAAATTGATAACTGGTTTTAATCTGTCCCTTAAAACATTAAAGACATTGCCAAATCTGACATTTGCAGACATTTTATTTAATAGGTACACAATCAATTGCAGTACAATGGCAAGAGTCTAAGGGCTTTTAAGAGTAGGCTACAGAGGATGACTGGTACTTCATCACTGAATGGGTTTGATGAAACTAATGAGGAGGAGACAAGCATAATTAATAAAATAGAAGCACTTTATTTAAGCAACACACATTAAGGAAAAGCTGTAATAAATGGAATGTTTCTGCTCAAGCGAAATAGACCACGAACACGGAGTGATGTGTGTTGGATGGAGACCAAAAAGGATTGAGAAACAACTCAAGTAGAATGGGAAACTTGTACACCAGTGTTCAAAATCACTCATAGGCCAGCAAATCACATGCAAGAAAAACACAGAAGCACACACAAAAGGGACAAAGAAACACAAACAGGTAGCAGGCTGAATGGGTCGTCACACCCTCCCAAACAAAATAGAAACCCCAAGGGTTACTAATGCAAAATCACCAAAATACATACAAAAATACATTAATGTAAACACAATCACTACATACATTCTAAATACTATACCGACTTTCATACCACTTTCATCGCAGATCCATCACTTTTCAACAACCCGGGCCCTGGGAAGAAAAGACAATGATAGGCACAACAGAAGAAAAGTGGAAAATAACCCCTGTCCTTCAAGATACAGGTGCACAGGAAAGCGCATCCACCAAACTATTATATGTCCCCTTAATATGATGGATAATCCCAAATTAAATTAATCAGTTCCAAACATTTATCAAGAGGAAGATGTTCCTAGAGTATAGGCAAATTATTCAAAGTCTCAGTTTTTCAAAAGAGAACGTAGAACACAATCATCGGGTTCCACCACCTCCTTCTCTGACTCTGCAATGATCTACGGCAGGGGTTGGCAACCTTTTTGATGTGGAGAGACATTTTTTATTTTCCTGGTCAATGGCTGTGCCCTGCACTTATATACAGGATTTGTGTACATAAGAATAGTTTGCAATAAAAAAAACTATATTATTTCTATACTTATAATAAACAACCTAAACTTTATAGTTATATCCAGTATCTTGTACCTTTGACTTTTTGTCATTATACACAGATCAATACTTTTTTGCCTTAAAATAAAGTCTGTAATGCTGCAAATTACCTCTGAGCTGGTTGGTTTGGTTCATGCATTACAACTCTTTAATGGAGGGTTTTATGAAAAGTCTATGGAAGAAATGAATGAGAAAAATACTTCCGGAACCCAGACGCTGAATAAGTGGGCAGGGCACTGTTGCCCTCTATAAGAGAATTGTGACAAACAAACCACAGTGAAAGAACCCTGCAGCAAACAACCACTTCCATGACGCATTGGGAATGCTCCAATCAAATCAGCCTCTATCCACCTCAGACTGCTTATATATTTGTATCTGAATACATTTGCAATATACTTCAAATATAACATTATAGGAAAAAATATTTTCATTTCGCTTATGTCATCGGCAGTGCTTCATGGGATTGTAATTAATTCGCTCACTAAAGACGTTAAGCAAACAAGCAAACAATCACACAATCTTTGACTTTTTTCCCATTTTCAAAAATGTATTTTGTTTCAAATAAAAGTTTGTAATGTTGTGATTCACCTCAGAGCTTGTTGGTTTGTTCTTTGAAAAAACATATGACTGAAGAATTTTATAAAAAATCCCTATGGAAAATATGAATGGGAAAAAGACTTCTGGAACCAAGATAAAAGTGGAAAAAAGTGGATGGGTACTGTTGCTCTCTATTGTCACATCCCACTAAGGATGGGATGATATATCGAATTTCGATATATCACAAACAAAACAAAAAATGACGAACTATATCGTGGCATAACTCAATATTTCGAAATTTGCAACATTGTTTTCTGTCCATGTGATCATAAATGAAATGACCTGTCAAACAGCATAATCTCTCTATCGCTTGATTTTTCCGCCACTGCACTTTTTTTCTACATTGACTACAGGGTTCACACAAGGTCCTTGAAGTGCTTAAAGTGCTTGAATATAGCTTTTACAAATTTGAGGACTGGAATAACTGGAAAATCAGTTTGTTTTGATGAAAAGTGCTTGAGATTAAAGCAGATTGTTTCCTCTGTGTAATGTATGTGTCCATCAAGGATGAGGCGTACTGTGAACTGAACTGTGAAATGCAAGTTGAAACACTTACAGTGACAGTAACCTTTTTAGCATTTCTTATACACTGAATGTAAACTCAGTGTTTTTACATTTAAATTGTGCACATTATTTCAAACATATAACTATAGCTCATATCATTATTATATATACAATTTCATGATATTATATTAAATAATAGAATGTAGATGTTTTTTGTGTGTGTATTTTAACAAAAGTTAAAATGTTAATATTATAATGATGACAGATGATTAAAAAAATTAAATATTCACTTTCACTTTTTTCAGGACAGATTTTGTTCAGTTCTATTGCTTGTTCTGCACCTGATCTGCCTGAATGTACCGCACTATTTTTGAAAGCTTATTTGTTTGTGATTTGTTATTATAGAGAAAGGTCTATGAGCAACTCTTATTTACAATTTGAGCATTTAGATTTTGTATTAATAACTTTATTTTGATGAGAAATTATAATGTGTATTTTGCTCAAACCTTTTTCCAGGAACTAATTTACATTTCTGTAATATTTAGTAATTTAAGTGTTATTATACCGAATCAAGATTATATCGAATTGTGAACCTCGTATTGTACATTGAACCCTACATCCCACAGTCCAGCACACTGAAGGCATGTTGATACATTTCAGTCACAAAGGTTTTGGTCATATAGTCTTGTAACTTTAGACAGATGAATACCAAATTTACATCAAACCTAATTGATATTGAATACATAAATAACAGCACGCCTATTAAACTTTCATTAAGAATTATTTTTGTTCACCATTTAACAGCAGCAGAGGAGGGTGCCTCCACATCAACATACTAGTTATACTTGTGTTATACAGACTTGCGTTATTCAAATTGTAATATTCTTGAGACAAAAAACAAACATAAGAAAACTTTTGCCTTTTGGAATCAAAATAAGAATGGGACATTATTAGAACTGAAGGACCACTACCACTTCCTAATTGCCTTTGCAGTTTGTATCAGAGTTGCACAACAATTATCAGATATTGTGAAAATTGTACTCTGCTTTAATCTAGTTCCATTGAACTTGGACTGGTAGTAAGAATGAGTTAACATGGTGAATGGAAATGTCTGAATAGCTAATTGTTATATTAAGCTTTGAGAGACCAGTGCATCACCATCTCAGGTTCAGAGGAAGCTGGCGTCTGAGTGGATTGAGCTTGACGAGGCCGGAGTCAATTAACTGCTTTGTTGAGCTCATTAGTTCATGGCCCAGAAGTCTCTGTTCTTTTGTGTTTGTGGTTCAAGTGTGTTTTCTGATGTTTGCTCTGAAAGGAAGCCCAATAAAGGCATAGGTAGGAACAGTCAATAGTGCAGACAGATGACTCAGGTTTGCCATTCAACTCAAGAGAACAGCCTGATTCACCCAAAGTCCCTAGGTCCATAATTGGAGACAGGAACAACATAAGTGATGTAGACTTAAAGGCCTAATATGGTCAATAGTCCTAGAGGGTCCATTCACTGTACAGACCAATAAGAAACAGGTCTTGCTTCCTACAAATCTAAAATGTATTCTCCTTAGCAAAGGCAATAAATGTTTGGTTTAAAAGTTCCTCACCAATTCTTAAAAGCATGAACAATAACAAACAGCATTCACATGAATAGTGAGCCTGTAAATTATACAGACCCCTTAACAACAGCAGGTGCCATCAACTAAAGTTTGTGAGACTGCCAATAAGCCTTCCCATGATCACCGTAAGGAAAAGCTGCTGTGGAAGGATTGTATTTTGTTCACTGTTCAGGTATAAACATTAAATTATCAAATATAAATTATGTAAAATATTATTAAAGGAATGTTCCTGGTTTTAAACTAGTTATGATTAATCAACAGCATTTGTTGTATAATGCTGCTTACTAAAATAAAAAATATATATATATATATATATATATATATATATATAAATATATATATATATATAAATATATATATATAAATATATATATATATATATATATATATATATATATATATATATATATATATATATATATATATATATATATATATATATATATATATATATATATATATATATATATATATATGGACATACCCATCATTTATTTAAAAACAAATGCAAAAATCGCAATTAAGGAAGTCACTTACAATGGAATTGAACAGGGCTTGTCCATAGACATTAAAATACACAATGTTTCAAGAGTTTAGCCATTAGATGTAAACAAAATACGTGTTAACATTGTTTTAGTGTGATAAGAATCGCTTGCAAACTGTGT
Organism: Xyrauchen texanus; assembly: GCF_025860055.1. Lineage (NCBI taxonomy): Eukaryota > Metazoa > Chordata > Actinopteri > Cypriniformes > Catostomidae > Xyrauchen > Xyrauchen texanus. The sequence goes on along the minus strand of NC_068306.1, from coordinate 19,727,432 downwards.
AAAGTTCATATAATTTTACAACTTTGTGTTTACAACGCTTGTAAATACAATAACGACAGTACATCCCCAATTTTATCACACTAAAATCATGTAAATAAATCAGTCACCCCCCTAAACTACCTTCTTCCATGTAACAGTGCTTCTCAAACTGAAGGCTGTAGCCTAGTTAAGCTGGATATCCCGGCTGCCAAGTCATCAAGCACGACAGTCTCAAACGTGAGGACCCTTGGAAGGCAGCCTTGTTTTGCAGCCATCATTCGCAATATTTTGGAGGATGCATCAAGTGCATCCTTAGTGGCCTACAATCACCCAAAAATCTTTGCATGTCACAAATTATGAAGAAAAAAAAAAAGAATCTGCGAAAAATGAGTCCTTCTGCATGCTATTGCACTAAGGCTGGGCGATATGGCTTCAGAATTTATATCTCAATATTTTTCAGCAAATTCACGATATTCGATATATATCTCGAAAATTATGTTTTTGCTCCGAAATAGCATAAGAGAAACCCTCATTTATAATTAAATGTAGAATTAATATTTCAAAGGCAATAAATAAAATCCATTTAAAAATTATGAAGGCATGTTTACCACAGTTTTTCAATAGATGATCACATGGGAGAGTAAAATGTAATCATTTTAATTGATTTACAAGTTTATACTTATATTTAACATACAATCATATGTGGAAGCTTAATCAAAATCTTATTTTCCTTGATATATATTTACTTAAAAATGTTCTTTGTGAATGAACAAGGTGTGCAAAACTACTTCACTTATTTTTTGGAAATCAGATGAATATTGCATAGTACTAAATTATTACTGTGGAACCCAGTCAAGTTTATTAATATAATATAATCTGGAATTATTATTATTTTTAGAATATAATGATTTTAATAATTAATAGATAATAAAAGATAATTAATATACACTGGCAGCCAAAAGTTTGGAATAATGTACAGATTTTGCTCTTATGGAAAGAAACTGGTACTTTTATTCACCAAAGTGGCCTTCAACTAATCACAATGTGTAGTCAGAACATTTATAATGTGAAAAATTACTATTACAATTTGAATTAACTTAAACTACTTCAAAGAGTTCTCATCAAAAAATCCTCTATGTGCAACAATGACAGCATTGCAGATTCTTGGCATTCTAGATGTCAGTTTGTCCAGATACTCAGGTGACATTTCACCTCACGCTCCTTGTAGCACTTGCCAAAGATGTGGCTGTCTTGTCGGGCACTTCTCATACACCTTACAGTCTAGCTGATCCCACAAAATCTCAGTGGGGTTAGGATCTATAACACTCTTTTCCAATTATCTGTTGTCCAATGTCTGTGTTTCATTACCTACTCTAACCTTTTCTTTTTGTTTTTCTGTTTCAAAAGTGGCTTTTTCTTTGCAATTCTTCCCATAAGGCCTGCACCCCTTAGTCTTCTCTTTACTGTTGTACATGAAACTGGTGTTGAGCTTGTTCATTGAAGCTGTCAGCTGAGAACATGTGAGGCATCTATTTCTCAAACTAGAGACTCTGATGTACTTATCCTCTCGTTCAGTTGTAAATCTGGCCTTCCACATCTCATTCTGTCCTTGTTAGAGCCAGTGTTCCTTTGTCTTTGAAGACTGTAGTGTACACCTTTGTATGAATTCTTCAATTTTTTGGCCATTTCAAGCATTGTATAGCCCCCATTCCACAAAACAATAATTGACTGATGAGTTTCTGGAGAAAGCGGTCTTTTTTGCAATATTTCACCTAATATTGACATGTAGAAATTCCGGTCTATTGCATACCGTGGCAACTCAAAAACAAACACAAAGACAATGTTGAGCTTAATTTAATGAACCAAATAACTGTGTTTTATATAATGGCAAGTGATTTTCTAGTACCAAATTAGCAATTTAGCATGATTTATCAAGGATAAGGTGTTGGAGTGATGGCTGCTGGAAATTGGGGCCTGTCAAGATTTTATCAAAAATTACTTTTTTCAAATAGTGATGGTGCTGTTTTTTTTTTTTTTACATCAGTAATGTCCTGATTATACTTTGTGATCAGTTGAATGCCATTTGGTGAATTAAGGTACCAATTCCCTTCAGAAACAGCTAAATCTGTACATTATTCCAAACTTTTAGGTTTTTATTTTGACACTGCAAGTGCAGTCGTTTATTTCCCCTTCATCAGGAGCTTTTATTATGGAAAGTGCAATGTTTGCTTGACACTTATGAGTTTCTCATCTTGTGAACCACTGTCAAACTCTCCTTTACTGTTCAGCATTTGTAGTTTTATTTAATAACGTAATAGCTGTTACTAATGTTTGGAATTGTGCGAATGCTTTAACCTGCAGTACTTCACAAAGCACGCAAACTGCTTTACAAACACAAACACTAGCACAAGCCTAGCCACCCCCGCACGTGCACACAGATCAGCACATCGCCGGTTCATTCTTAAGAGCACACAGACCATGTTTATCTGTCTTTAAATCACAGCCTTTGGCAGTTAAATAATCACATATGATAATTTCTCCATTTTTATGTTATTTTGATTAATTATACAGCCCTAAAGGATCGTTAAATTAGTTTACTGATGCACTCTATGAAACTTAATGGCCAAATAAAAGCTCATTAAAATCATCACGATATTCAGGGTATTGTTGAATTTGACCTTGTCAGCAAAATCATCGCGATTATATCGTGGGTATTCAATGCATCGCCCAGCCCTGTTTTGCACTACTGTGCACTGTCCTGGGTTCTTACTCCATATCTACAAAAAACTTTTTGAGGATCAGCACAATTTCACATCAGTCATTAGAAGCACCCCAAGTCTATTGGATTATTTTTAGCCTGTTTTACCTGTTTAAGTTGTTAGTAAAATCACTTAGAAATGTCCTTAAGAGGCCACACAATTTGAGGTATCATACTGTAAATGTCCGTTCTTGAGAAAAAACCCAAACCTAAATATGAGCAATAGTGATAGTGATGCTGCTTTAAAATCACAGAAGAATCAAGTTCCTGATGAATAAGGAAAATGTTATCTGCAAAGAACTGCAAAGGAACTGTCACTTCCCCCCCCATGGTGTCATTGATGGTTACTCCAAAGGCAGTGTTTCCCAGCACACAAAGAAGCCTACCCACCTCATAAATCTGAAAGGAATGCTGAAAGAGTCCCAAAAGAACAATTACCATTAGAACATCTCGTGTGTCTTCTCCAAAAACAAAAAGTATGCTTTATGTATTAACATAAGCTCTTATAGAGCAGAAAATCAATTGTTTTGTGATTTTTTTCCTTCTGTTAAGTGATGCTCTTCCTGAGGATATTCTGTTCTTTGATAATTTGATATCAGGAATGAAAAACACTGGATTTCATTTGTTGCGTAAAAAGAAAACATCAGAATGGTGATATTAGAAACAAAAATCTAGAACAGAATTTCTAATATGCTCTTTGCTCATGGCAAAATTTTGCATGCTAAGGTTATATGAATAGATATGAAGTCGGTCCTGGGAAAGAAGAGAGAGAACAAAGATAAAATAACTTAAAGGGGTCATATAATGGTACATGCACTTTTTCAAGTTGATTGTACTGAAATGTGTGTTGGCTGTGCCTGTACACAACCATCCTATTATGATAAAAATCCATCCAGTGTTTTTGTTTTAATCTCCTTATATATTTTCCCCTGCCTCAAATCGAGCCGTCACACGGTCGGACGCCCCTCCCAGGATTGTTGATTGACAGCAGTGTTTCAACACAGACCCGCCCTCGCTCGTGAGCGAGCTGTCAATCATAGTCCGTCATCATTGTTGATACACTGGAGCAGAATGGTGCCTAAGCGATTGTGGTGTTCTGTTCTTCGGTGTAATAACGAACACAGCAGTCATTTTGATGTTCCTAAATCTGAACCGCTGAAGACGCAGTGGCTGAGTTTTGTTTACGATGGGAATATTCCCCACGAGCAACGTCAATGCGTTCATGTTTGCGCGAATCATTTTTCACCAGACTGCTTTATAAACGAGGGTCAGTATAAAGCTGGTTTTGCTAAGAAGCAACTATTGGTACCGAAAAAAACTAAAATGTTCGGTACCAACTATTTATATTCCCTCTGCACCTCCAGAAGGAGTAAGTGTAACGTTTTATTAACCTTTATATTAATCTTTGCAAATCACTTGCATGCTTCACAATGAATGTGGCTAATGTTTACGGAGGGGCGGGGTGACCAAAGCTCATTATCATTTAAAGTCATATGCACTGAAACGGCGTGCTGAAATCAGAGCTGTTTCTGAGCAGGTAAAATTAGTGTTTTCTTAAAATACTAATGAGAATTTTTAATAAAAGTATATTACAAAGTTTTCATTTAGACCCTAAAGATTCATATTATCTTGTACAAAAATGGCATTATATGACCCCTTTAAATGTGAGATGAATTGAAAGTGTAGTGTCCTGTGGGAGAGGACTAACAGTTCAATTATACCCACATTTTAGCAACAACAGATAGGGAGTCCCTCTTTTGGTAGGCACCAATACCATGAAACCTTTGTAGGGTAGTAAATATCTCTACACATAATTCTACCGAGCCCTGAGATGGCATGTCTCTATAACAGTACTGGAGGTAACCTGTCCTTTTCTCTTAGGCAACAGGCACATTTCCAAGCATTAAAACATGAGAACCTAATAACAAAGTGTACAAATTCATGCAAGTTTACTATCCTCTGTCTGTCTCCTACTTTTAACCGATAGCAAGCAATTAATTTTAATGTCTTGTAGCTGACCTGACACAATAAATCTTTGCCCTCTACTGATCTCTGTGGACAGAACAGTGGCACTGTCATCTTTATAACTTAGAGTTATTTAATTCAGCATGGAGAATATAAACTGTGGTTCTGCACGTGGTCATGTTGATGATATGTCAGTCTTAAGAATGAATCACTGATCCAGATCACAAGGAGGACAAGATGCAAAGATGCTGAAGAAATTCTACCTGACCAAGAGCTTTTTTCAAACAACCCTCCATAAAACCCCACTAAACCATTAGCACACACAAAACACTTTATGTGGGAAGACTTTCATGAAGACTTCATTGAGCTAAACATTCATACCAACATCACATACTTCAAATCACTTGCACTAATGCATCCACTGCACGGTTCACTTTTTGAAATAAAAAATAGAATAATGCAGCCTCAGTTGAAATTTAAAGGGAACAATATTTAAGTAGAAATAATTTCAGAATAATGCAGAAAAACAAACCTGGAGGGCACGAGCACTCTTGCGTCACTTCTCGCGCCATGCGAATTTTTGACACTCCCTCTTTAAGTCTCTGTTAAAAAATAAATATATTTTTTTATTATTTACAGTTGAAGCCAGAAATTTACATACACTTAGGTTGAAGTCATTAAAACAATTTTTTAACCGCTCCACCGATTTCAAATTAGCAAACTATAGTTTGGGCAAATCATTTAAGCCATCTACTTTGTGCATGACACAAGTACTTTTTCCAACAATTGTTTATACAGACAGATTGTTTAATTGACTATTACAGTTCCAGTGGGTCGGAAGTTTACATACACTAAGTTAACTGTACCTTTAAGCAGCTTGGATAATTCCAAGCCTTAAACAATTAGCCAATTAGTCTAATTGGACTTAATTGGTGGTGTGTCAGTGGAAGTATTTTAAGGCTTACCTTCAAACTCATTGTCTTTTTGCATGAAATCAAGGGAAAATCAAAAGAAATCAGCTAAGAAAAATAATTGTGGACCTCCACAAGTCTGGTACCATGGTTCATCTGCACAAACAATAGTATGCAAGTATAAACACCATGGGACCATGCGTTCATCTTACCACTCTGGAAGGAGACACATTCTGTGTGCTGGAGGAAACAGGTAGACAAGTACCTATATCCACAGTAAACGAGTCCTATATTGGCATAACCTGAAAGGCTGTTCAGCAAGGAAGAAGCCACTTTTTTGGCTTGCAAGCCAAAGAACACCATCATAACCGTGAAGCACTGGGGTGGCAGCATCACGTTGTGGGGGTGCTTTGTTGCAGGAGTGACTGGTGTACTTCACAAAATAGATGGAATCATGAGGAAGGAAAATTATGTGGATATATTGAAGCAACATCTCAAGACATCAGCCATGAAGTTAAAGCTCGTCACAAATGGATCTTCCAAATGGACAATAACCCCAAGCATACCTCCAAAGTTTTGGCAAAATGGCTTAAGGACAACAAAGTCAAGGTATTGGAGTGGGCATCACAAAGCCCTTACCCTCAATCCGTGGGCAGAACTGAAAAAACGTGTACGAGCAAGGAGGCCTACAAACCTGACTCCGTTACACCAGTTATGTCTGGAGGAATGGGCCAAAATTCCAGCAACATAATGTGAGAAGCTTGTGGAAAGCTCCCCAAAACGTTTGACACAAGTTAAACAAATGAAAGGCAACGCTACCAAATACTAATAAAGTGAATGTAAAATTCTGACCTACTGGGAATGTGATTAAAGAAATAAAAGCTGAAATAAATCATACTCTTTACTATTATTTTGACATTTCACATTCTTAAACTAAAATATTGATCCTGACTGACCTAAGACAGGAAATGTTTTCTACAATTAAATGTCAGGAATTGTGAAAAACTGAGTTTAAATGTATTTGGTTAAGGTGTATGTAAACTTCTGACTTCAAATGCATATTATAGTAGTTTAGTGTTTTAATGGCTTTGCTTTAATTTTTTGTTCGCTCATGTTTAACACTGAACGGTCTATATTTTCGCACCAGTAAAAGACTTACAATTAACGTGTTTGCTACTTAACAGATAATTTGATCACATACTGACTAAATAAAAAAAATAAAAACCAGCTTTATTTTATTTATTTATTCCAGTTCCAGTGACAGTAATTGTTTGACAAATACGTGGAGAAAACTTTCAAGCCAAATGTGACCAAATAGATTGTCTTATGTGTTCATATATATTTATAAAACCTGATTTGAAGTGTTTAAGTTTCTTGTGAACTTACCTCTTGCACAAGTTTTTCTATCGCATCCCAAAGAGTCGCGTTCGAATCCAAAGTCGCGTGCACAGGTTGAATAACCGACAGTCGCTCCATCTCAAGAAGCTTCATTTTACGCTCAATTTGAGAAGTTTTCACGTTCATAAACAGACATACGGCCACCGAAAACACGGAAAACAAAAAACATACTAGAGTTGTCAAGCAATGAATCATTTGGGATTTGTGATGTCCACCTCTTGCTGATGCCTTTAACACGTCTTTTACTCCAGAAACCATCTTCGACTTTATGATTATCTTCTTAAATGTTTTCCTTGCTTTAATCTTCTTTTGAGACGCAGGTAAGACCTTCGTTTCAGAAAAGGCTTCTGAGATACAGCAGTTGACAGGAGACGCAACGATGTGGCGCGCACTTACAGAGCGCGTGCTGTTAAAAATGTACTGCACGAGACAAGCTGACGGTCGCGCGCCTCTGTCTCGCCACAACAGGTTACATTGTTGCCTTCATAAGAGCATCTCATATAGAGAGTTCAGTCAGTTCCATTTCCCCACTGAACGCACGCCAACAGAACAATGTAAATGATTAATTGAGTTTAATATACTGTAAAAACTATTTCTGAAATGTAAATTGCAGCAATTGCAAGAACTCTTCTTTCGGCTAAGGATAATAATTACTATATAAATGTGAATGATCATTTATTAGGTAGTTCATTGCACGAATTTCATCGTCACAGAGTAACTGCCAGGACAGTTGAACGGTTTTACTTCAATCGTCATGAGTTCCACATTATGTTCATAGGTGTTTCCAAAAATGACATTGAAAATCAATGAATAACTGTAGATCTACTACCGCGTCATTAAAGTCCTTGATTAGAACAGCCCTGTGGTGCCATCTGCAGGATAGAAGTTATATTATCGATCGCGTTTCTGTTGCTAACACAAGATGACAAAATAAAACTGTATGGTTGTCTTGACCTAAGGTCATATCACTATCATCAATAAGCTAGAGAATGACAAAATAACATATCACAAAATCCCATTTGACAAACACAAGACACAAACGGTGTGCATTCAAAGCATTCAAGTTTATTTTACCAAAAAATAAACAGGAATTTGGGCTGTATATTCAAACAGACAATAAAAACACAGACAGAGGACATGAAGTAGGCAGTCTTTAAGCTGACTGATACAGTCAGCATTAGGTCTCCCTGGGAGCAGTAATGTTCAAGTGTCCCCTTCAAAGTCAATTTCTCCTAATTTTTCTTAACGGGTTGAAGAAAGGATGTCCGATGGCTTGTTCCAGGGTGATCCGTTTCAATGAGTCATACTCCATCATCTTCTGAAGCAGGTCAAACAACAGCTCGTGCTCGGGGGTTTTAGAGGACATGTATTGCTGAGCAAGGAGCAGAGTGTCAATTATGTTTCAAACTAGTTAATCAAAACACAAATATGACACATTTTCAAATTCACTACAAATAGTTCCAATTAAATAACATCAACAGATGTCCAGAAGAAATCCAGAAGACTTATAATTTATGGATAACAAACACAGAGTGATTAAAGAAAAGAAATTAAAAAGATCAATGGAATTTATCAAGAGAAAAACAACCATTAATTCTGAAAAATCTTGCTGCCCTGTGTTTTCCTTCCTAAATCTTTAAGATTTTGTGCATAAAATCAGGACAAGAAATCAAAAACAACTCTGAGGCAACATATATTATACAAACTGGCTTCCAGGACTAAAGCACTTTTTTTTTTTTTACGGAGATCATTAAAATCAGCTCAATGTAATTAAAATCTTGGGAATCTGTGCTTCAGCATATAGTAGACATATGACTTCATAGGGAGTAGTAGCCATAAGACTATAACATAGTACAGTATACAGTGGTCCTTACCCTTAGAGGTTTACAGTGTTTCCTCACGTATCTCCCAGCCGAGCCGAGTTCATCCCAGTCCAGTTTATCATGATGCACGTACCGTTGCTTCCTAACAATTAACCATAATCAACTATCAGTCTCTCTCTCTCATAGATCATTTAGCCTCCATCAAAAAACATCATATATTTTTTGCATAATAAATAAAATGCATTTAAAATTAGCAACTCATATTTTTAAGCAACTGCACCTGGTTTTCTGGAGTAAGTGAGTAGGTATGGGGCCTAGAACCCTCTCCATCATGGCAAGATGCTCCTTACTGTCATGAGTCTGAAAGAGGAAGGAGTTTCAGTAAGTATACTTCATTTAAAATCATGTTATGATGTTCCTAGGGAAACTTCCTACCTGAAACAATGTTAATCCTAGATAGAACTCAATCAGAATACAGCCCAAACTCCACACATCACATGAGTGGTTCCAGCCCAGTTCTGCCAACAGAGCATTTTGCATTGTTAATTAGTAATACATGACCACTTTCAGTGCATGCAACAACAGCATTAAAGGGTTAGTACACCCAAAAAATAAATTCTCTCATTTGCCAACCATCATGCTTTCTCAGGTGTATTACTTACTTTCTTCTGCTGAACACAAATGAAGATTTTTTTAAGAATATCTCAGCTCTGTAAAACCATACAAAGCAAGTGAATGGTGACCAAAACCTTTAATCTCTAAAAAGCAAACAAAGGCAGCACAAAAGCAATCCACATGACTCGTATTTTAATCTGTCTTCTGAAGCAATCCTATCAGTTTTGATGAACCAACACGATCATGATTTCTAGCCCAATTAAACATCCTAGAGCTCGATGCATGAGCAGAACGCTAGACGGCACAAGGAAGTGTAATCGCGCTTGAAATCATGATCGTCAAGGAGACTGCTGATGTCAAGATTTATAGTAAAAAGGGGGTTACATTTGGTCTGTTCTCACCCGAAACTGATTGGATCGCTTCTGAAGACATGGATTTACCTACTGGAGTCATATGGATTACTTTTATGCTGCCTTTTTGTGCTTCTAGGACATTTTCTTCTAAAAATCTTTGTTTGTGTTCAGCAAAAGAAAGAAAGTCATACACATCTGGAATGGCATGAGGTGGTAGAAAATAAGCAGCTCACCTAAAATAACTTCAGGGGCTCTGTAGTGGCGAGTTGACACGACAGAGGTGTGATGCTCGTGGTCATATGTAGCATTACCAAAGTCTACCACTTTGACATCCAACCTCTTCAAGGTCCTCTCATCTCGCCTCTGTAACATCATAGTAGTTACAATTTATAACTGCAACAAGTAATTATTCAGACATGTGACAGTTCATGATGTGATAACTCACCATCTTGTAGTTATATTCCATGTCATACGTGGAGTTCACAAAGAGAATATTTTCAGGCTTAAGGTCAGTGTGCGTCAGTTTATTTTGATGCAAAACTAATGGAAAAGAACCATGGTTTGTCACTTGAGCTCATTATGCATATTATTACCATTATTTTACTCTAATTATGATTATGATTATTATTATAAAGCTGGGTTGGTGCCAAATGTCCTTTTCAGAGGTAGTATTCAACTATCAACTGTTAATTTTCATTTGTAGTAATTACCACATCTTTACTCACAGTGTACAGCTTTAAAGATCTGATCTGCCATGCATCTGATCTGGTCCACTGAGAAGGGCATGAATCCATTCTCTTTAAGAAAGTCATATGTGCTCAGTCCCAGCAGCTCAAACACTATGCAGATGTGACCATGGTGATCAAACCAATCCAGCATCCGAACACAGGCACTGAAAAAGCAAAAGACATATATATGTAGATGGTTATTTGTCAGCTTCATCCCAAAAGATTTGTCTATTTCCAAATTTTGCTGTGAAATAGGACAAATCATAAAATCAAATAACCATAGAAAAACAAAAACAGTTTCTACTCTTAAGTCAGATACTTACAATCTCTTATCGCCATCAAGCGAGTTTATCCGCTCAAGCACATCTACTTCTGTCATGGCTGCCTCCCGATAGCGCTCAATATTTTTTATGATCTTCAGTGCCACTCTAGCTGCACCTCTGCAAATAAAGCACATACAGAGGATAACGGGATAGTTCATCCAAAAATTAACCATTTACTCACCCTCTTTCTATCCCAGATGTGAATGAGTTTCTTCTGCAGAACACAAGCGAACATTTTTAGAATATCTCAGCTCTGTAGGTCCATGCAGTGCAAGTGAAATGTGACCAAAACTTTGAAGCTTCAAAAAAGCACATCAAAGCAATCAAAATAACGCCAGTGGTTTAATCCAATCTTCTGAAGTAATCTAAGTGAAGACCAACATTATTTCTCTTTACATCTTACCCTTGCAATCTCTCACCTCAATCATGATTTCAAACTCTATTACACTGCCTAGTGCTTGACGAATGCACGGCGTGCTAGATTGCCTTGAAATTGCAATCTAGCTTTAAATCATGATCACCAAGGAGACTGCTGATATCAAGATTTATGGTGAAAAAGTAGTTATATTTAGGTTTGTTCACACCCAAAACTGATTGGATCACTTCAGAAGACATGGATTAAACCACTGGAGATATATGGATTATTTTGTGTGCTTCTTGGAGCTTTCAAGTTTTGGTCACCATTCACTTGCATTGTTTGGACCTACAGAGCCGAGATATTCTTCTAAAAATCTTAATTTGTGTTCTGCAGAAGAAAGCAAGCCTTACACATCTGGAATGGTATTATGGTGAGTAAATGATAAGATAATTTTTATTTTTGAGTGAACTAACCCTTTAAAGGGCAGTAGTGTAGTCAAGGGCAGTGGTTCCCAAAGTGTGAGGCGGCACTGCAGGGGAGGCATGGGGAGACGGTGGGATTGGAGGAGAAGTCCGTTAAAAAATGAATTATTATTATTATTATTAATATTATTATCAGATTTTGAAGCATGCTTCCAACCCAACCGAGTGTCAATTGTGCAACTGATTGATACATTTCAGCTTCACTGTTGAGTTTGTTGAGGACAAGACTCTCTGAAGATAGATGGTTGCCATGCCAGCTTGTTTTCTTATTGTTAATTTTAAGTATTAATCCAGTTAATGTGAGAAAAGGGTATTTTCTGCATTTAAAAATGTTAGATTTCGGCCACCGAACCAAATTCTATGTTATCCAAATTCATACTGCTTTTGCTGTTTTATAAGCACTAAAATGCTTCTCATCTGGAACGTGAGGAGCGCAGGGTGCTTAAAGACTGGTTTCACATGAGTGTTGTGCGATCCACAGAGAATCACATTTGAGACGTGCTCTGCTCTATCCTACTTTATCTCTGAAGCACGCAGGTGCAGGCTACCCTCGATATGTGAGCCCGGTTGACATGATAGTTCAGAGCGGATCACATGACTGTCTCATTAAACTGGTCTTCTCTCAATATCATGGCGCAGACAATAAAATGTATGTGACCCATTTGAATCAAAGAGTATTTTCTATTTTAAAGGGCCATGGAGCAATTCAACCATTTCAAACAGCTACAGCACTGACATTTTGAACAGCACTTATGAGGGAAAGAGAAAACACCTGCACTCACATCGATTACAAGACTTTTCACATCTACACCCTTGCTAACATTTAGCCAGTAAACTATAACATCATTTTCATTACAACTGTGGACATTGTATTAAAAAGTGATGCTAAATGTGTTTAGGCCATTACTTTTAACGAATAAAGTGTATTTTTAAGAAAGACTAACTACTCAACTAACCACTGTAATGAGGAGCCATTCAAGGTCTTTCTTGTGATTATGCCTTTACAAATGCAACTAATAAACAATGAAAGAACTTAACGAAATGAAAGAACTATGGTAAACAAGAGGGCATGTACAATGTAAAATAAATGTCTGGACCTTTATAAAATATTAACAATCTCATGTGTAATATTTTAATACATTTCCTGCTCTGATGATGTTTGAAATTAGGAAACAAACTGGCCTGGTTAGGCATCAGATATTCCCATTTCATTAAAAGTTTGGTAAAATGAAAAAATATCTGTTATTGAGAAGTAAACAAACATATTTACTATAGAAGCACAGTCCCAAAATAGTAAAGTGGTGTACTCATTATTATAACTAGGCCTATAAAAATAAGGTTACGTTGATTTGACTTCCCACAGCACCTGTTGAATTCAGAGGTTTCTACAGTAGATGCTCAGATGATCAAATAAATACAAACATGAAATGCAACTACATATCTCAAATATGAATTGCAATTATGTTTTAAAAAAAAAATTAAAAAAAAGAAAATCACCCGTTCAATGACAAAAGACCATTTTTGACCCAGGAAAACCCAGTTTTTCGTGTGCAGCACATGCTTTACTATTTCAAAATTAGTTATTAGTTTCAATTACATTTGAACAAAATTACATCAACTTTAGTTTTATCTTTTGTACTCTGGTTTATAGAGACAATAAATAGCTTTTTGTATGACTATGCAACACATTTTACGATGAAAGGTGTGAATGGGTTTCAACCCGATAGAAAATGTATGGGCAGAACTGAAAAAACGTGTACGAGCAAGGAGGCCTACAAACCTGACTCCGTTACACCAGTTCTGTCTGGAGGAATGGGCCAAAATTCCAGCTACTTATTGTGAGAAGCTTGTGGAAGACTACCCAAAACTTTGACCCAAGTTAAACAATTTTAAGGCAATGCTACCAAATACTAATAAAGTGAATGTAAATTTCTGACCCACTGGGAATGTGATGAAAGAAATAAAAGCTGAAATAAATCATACTCTACTATTCAGAAATTTCAAATTTTTACAATAAAGTATTGATCCTAACTGACCTAAGACAGGAAATGTTTTCTACAATTACATGTCTGTAATTGTGAAAAAATTACATACACCTTAATAATTTGGTTAAGGTGTATGTAAATTTCTGACATCAACTGTATGTATAAGCGTATTAATTAGAGTAATTATTAAGTATTAGCATAAACCATTCCAGATTAGCAATTTTCATAGTAGCCTAATGAAAGGAACATTAATGACACCTATTAATTTAAATACATATGTACAGGTGTACTGTACACCACCTCAAACAAACCCTCATATACATTCATCAAGCTCTTGTGGGACTATAATTACAACAGTTTTTTAATGGAAAATTATATCTTTCACATTTTAGATGTAATCTAAAATGTATATAAATGCAAATATATTAATTTTAAAGACTGGGTGCATGCATTGTGTGTGTATATATATATATATATATATATATATATATATATATATATATATATATATATATATATATATATATATATACACACACACACACACTTTTGTAAATATTTGATTATATCTTTTCACGTGACAACACTGAAGAATGTTAGATCGACAGCCCTAATATATATATATTTTATTATTTGTTTGTGTGTCCTTCATGAATTCACAGTATGCCCACCTCTTCAGACACTACTACACCACTGTTAAAGGGGTATGAACTCACAACAGAGACAAAGAATTCACTAACTCTGGACAGCTTACTTTGAATGATCAAGGCACTCCACCACTTTTCCAAAGGCTCCTTCACCCAGGGTGCTTACAATCTCATCTATAAATGTGATAAAAAAAGAAGTCATAAGTAATGCTTTATGATATGGATGCAAATAAAAGCACATTTTATAGGACTACTGGCGACTCAAACATTGTTAAAAGTTAATTTCATTTTTTTTTTTTATTCATCACATTCATTGAGAATTAAAATCTCAATTAAAGTTTCACACATGAGAGGTAAATTCATAATGGTTAAATTTATAAGTTTTCAAAGTTCCCCATTTTACCCCCAAGTGTAACCTGAATTCTCCCACAAATAGACACATAACATACAGTTATAGAGAGAAAGGTTTTGTTCTATACATCTTGTTCTTAGCATGTCTCCATTGTGATAGACCAGGTGACCCTCCTCATCATCCTCAATACTCTTGGTTCTTTTCCTGTGATGACTTCTCTGGAGGAGGGGGAAGGGATGTTCATGGGCACCAGCACCATCATCACCACCATCAAACACCAGAATCAGGCCCGTACACGTCATTCATTCATTCAGCGATGGGGGTTGATGAAGGGGAGGGAGTGATTCGGACCCGTTCAAAACCCCACGCCAGGCCACAGCAGCAGCAATTTCAAATTCATCGCCAAGCAACGGCACAGGGCCACCATAGTGTGTGTTACAGAAGAAAGACATGGCAACACATTTTCAGACAAAAAAACAATGAAGTGCACTTAAGAACAGCTAAGTCACGCCCCTTAATTTGTGCATGAAGTGAATGAAGCACAAATTCATGACACCATGACCATGCTGCTGTAGACTTACAGCAGATGGTTTCTAAGGTAAATATATTACTATTACTCTTTCTACATTCATGACAGAGGAGATTTACTTTTTTACAAAGACAGCACACATAAATGTGGTTGCATTGACAAATACACTGTTTCAAGCAGAAATAAAATGAGAAATTGTTTACCGAGTCTGAGCAGGGGCTGCGATGGCATGATCGCTGGCGTTCTCTACTGCTGCGCCGACTCCGCCCACTGCGTCCGGACGACTTGCTGTAGTGGTACCTATTCTTCTCCCTCTCGGTCTCCTTGACCTGCTCCATTTTGCCTCCATTATCACCATGCTCCGGACTGGCCTCTCTGGCCTTGCGCTCACAGCACTCCAGCCTCTTTGTGCTTATGTGACACCTGTCAGAAATAAAAATCAGACAATGAAGAAGACACATCCACACACACACACCAAAAAAAAAAAGACAATGGAGATGTGTCCAAAGCCTTTGACAGTGAAATGTATAGGTCCCTTTATTAACCCTTTCACCAGTGAATAAGGAACACTGTATCGTGATCTGCTGAGTACTGAATCCATCAAGTGTCTTCTCGAAAGAGAGGAGTCCAGGAGCAAGTCTATACTTAGATACCGCCACAGAAACAAGCTCTGAGAGAGAAAGGTTATGAGTGAAGGCGATGCTTTAACCTGTCAACATAGCAGCAGTAAATCAGTGAGGAGGATGCCTGAGCTAATGGCATGGCAAAACCTTGTGTGTGATTTAAACAACTTGTATTCCAAATAACAGAACATTCTGCCACTATGCTATAGGTTGACAAATGTGTACAGCAACTGGAGGCTCTCTTGACTTATATTATTAGCATTTACAGGCTGTAAGATCTATTATTTAAAGATTATGTGATGCATTATGCAGGGCTTGTGCTTTAGGAAATAAATGTCCCTGCTGTTGTGGGAGATCGCAGATTTACAAGGTCTCAGATTTTATTTCAATATACCTGGAGCGTTAAATGAAAACGAATCAAACGGCTGGTAACATTTTCTACAACCTAAAAACAACAATGTGAGAGTATACGGACCAATCTTGAACCTTTAAAGATTTAGCTACTTTTCATTGAATGTAGTTGCAACACTGGTCGCCGAATCCAAGAACATGCTAGACTCTAGCATGAGTATGTCATGTATGAAACAAGTTGACAGACCTCTAATCCAACAACAAATCTAGCAAACAAGCTGCATTCAAACAGAAACACACACTCCAAATTGTAATATCACACATTGAAATTGAATGAATACTCTTGATTGACTTACCTCTCGTAAGTTTTGTAGTGATGATGCAGTCCAAGCAGACTCTCTCTTTCCCCGCTCCGGGAGCTGCACCTCGGCCTTTTGTGCACCTCCACTCTCTCCTCCCAGCTATACTCCGCAATCCAGCCATTCGGCGAGCGCATACGCTTAGATCGAAGCATCTCACCACACAGCCAATATAGAAAAAAGCTCCAAGTCATAAAAATTACGACAAGGAAACAGTATCCATGAACATTCCCTACACCCGCTGAGCTGTATAATTCAATACAGCCGAGTTGATGCCAGCTCTCTACTTCACATCTGATTAAATGTCAAACTCACAGCAGCTTTACAGTTGTTTTGACACGTTAGAACGGAGTTGGACAGTATACCATGCAGTAAATACGTGTTAACGGATATTGCATTGCATAATTGCAGGGAACATATCAATTTATGGTTAGTTATCTCTATATTAAGGTTGGGCATAGTACTCATCCCAGAATCTTGAACGCAATGTTCTTCAATAAATGTGCAGGTGATGTACCGATGAGATAATGAGTGCTGGTGATGTCTGTAAAGTCTCACATCAGTACACATGAGGCGCGCGAGTTTTCAATGTTTGTTTACATTCGT
Organism: Xyrauchen texanus; assembly: GCF_025860055.1. NCBI lineage: Eukaryota > Metazoa > Chordata > Actinopteri > Cypriniformes > Catostomidae > Xyrauchen > Xyrauchen texanus. Next base: position 19,710,287 of record NC_068306.1, on the reverse strand, counting down.
CTGTTAACAAAGATCTAGCGAGTTAGCCACCGCCCTTCTGTCTCAAATAAACAAACCTACTAATCCGACTGGCCGATTTTCTGATTGCATATAGAATTGTCACAATAAAAGTTACGTAAAGATGTAAACAGTCGGGTAATATGTAAAACGCAACGCTTTAAATCATAAGCGTTTTTTGGGGGTAGTGGGTTAGCTTCCACACAAACATGCATTATATGTCACCCACCACAGTTTACTGTCACCTTGAGCAAATGAAAACATGTAAAAGAAAGTTTTATGTTACATATTTAAACTTAAAATACACTCACCTTTCACCCGTATATTCAGCTCGTGAAATAAGACGCTGCGCTTTCCGCTGAGCTTCACAACTGTTATGACTTCCGCTTTACCCTTGTTGCTCTTTTCCGGTTACGGGGGTCTGTGGGTGAAAACGCAACAAAACACAAGTCTTCTTGTGACGTTGTTTACGTTAGCGTGAGATCACTTTTTAAAACCCTTTTTAGATTTTGCAGCTGTTCAAGTTTTCTCAGACAAACATACAGTTCTGTTTTTAAGGGATTCTAGTGTTTGTCTTTGATATCCTCCACTAAGAGAGTGCGGTAAACTTAGTTTTATATTTGACATTCGCGACAATACCCATTAAACTCTCCGTGCAAATGACATTTTCAAGCCAAACCAACTTGGACATGCATGAATGGGTTTTCTTTGTCTAGCACAAAGCTGAATTAAAAAAAAAAAAAAAGATATATATATATATATATATATATATATATATATATATATATATATATATATATATATGTAGGAGCCAAACTTACCACCTTATTTAATTTTTATAAGGGTCATTCCTGGGATTCGGTTATATTACAGTCCCCTAGATTTTTGAAAGTGGTGGTTCACCAAAATTAAATGTTAAAAGCTTTTCACAATACTTTGGTATCTCCTTTATAATGAATACAAATAATTATTGCATTTAAATAATTTTTATCATTAAAAAAAAAATATTATTTCTGTCTTACAGCAAGCATTTTGTCATGTCCCTGAGGTTCTTCGCTGAATTTGTACTTTGAAAATAATTAATAAAATGTGCACAGTGTCTATAATTTTTGGCAATAATGCAAGTATTTATGTGTGTTCTTTGCTTTTGAAAAGAAAAATAATAAAAAAAATGCAAAATATTTGATAAAAAACAACTTATAAAGTTACGTCCCTCAGTCTGAACTCAACCCCGTCACGCCAACCATTCTCCGCCCATAATAATTTAGACTCCACCCATATGTGACATAATTCACAGGAAGTTGCATCATTCAGCTCTCTTCAACAGCATGGTGCAGAAGAAGGTGAGTGATATCACCCTTTTTATTCATTTTTTGAGGTGTATTATAGTCAGGGAGGGTACTGTCAGGCTTAACAACTCAACCCCATCACATACAATTAAGATGGAAAATGATGACTTTTCAAAATTGTATTTTAATCCATAAAAATCTAAAATATACTTATTTCATTGGCTGCCATGTGGCCCACTCTTCTACACCACATTAAGAGCAGTGGCCATTTTGAGCAAAAAAACTCAACCCCATCACACTCAACCCCGTCACATATGTCATTGTTTCGGGGTTGTAAACTTTGTGACAGGGTTGAGTTATTCACTTAATTTAATCAATGATTTCAATTTAAAAGTTTAATTTCAGTAAATATATTATTACCAACTCATATTTTAACTCATATTTTTGTTATAGATAAAATATTTGATGTAAAATTTCCACTTAAACTTCAACAGGCATCCTAGTCAGAAATGGCACCCACATCAACAGCAGAGAGGCAAAGGCAGTTTCAGTGCACGCAGAGATGCTGACCCAGAAAAAAGGGCACAGTACCTTGAGAGAGAGAAGCAGAGATGGAGAAGGAATGTTGAGGCAGGAAAGAAAAAAACAATTAGTGACCTAAGTGAGAGAGCACAGCGTCAGAGGCGTAAAAAATGGAGAGCAGCATACACAAGAAGCAAGGAAAGAAGAGAAGCATTAAGAAACATAAGCACTCCACCACAAAGTCCTGAACATATGCCAGAGCTGCCACGACAGCCACTGTCAAGGTGAAGTGCAACAGGCAGAAGAATCATAAGTTGAGAGTAGAAAATTAGTTTAGAGCATGTGTAATTGTCTAATGCACGGTTCCCCAAACTGTGGTTTTTAAACCCATGGGGTATGTGAAGGAACTGCAGGGGGTTCAAGTTGATGAATAGGTAATAATTTATAAAATCGTAAAATTAAAATAAATCACTTGCTAAAAATATTTAAATATTTTATTTGTTTATCTGTATGCCATGTGACTTTTAACCAACATCAGAGAATTGGGGGGTTCTTCATATCAATATTTGAGTTCAAGGGGGTTCAGCTAACAAAAAAAGTTTGTGAATCCCTGGTTTAATGTGACATACTCAGCATTTTCATGCAATGTTGGACTGACTAATTTGTTTGATTACTTGTTTTGTAGGCAAAGGGAGGAAGGCAAAAGACAATCACGAAAACAAAGAAAGAAGCTACATAATGAAATTAAACAGCTCAAGAAAGCCCTGGACAGGCAAAAGCGGTTAACAGAGAAGTATAAAAAGAGAGTCCAGCGACAGAAGAAGACCTTAGAATCTCCTCGGTCAAAAAAGAAAACAACATTATTGAATTGCCCTGTAAACGCAAGAATTAGGAAGACCTTGTTGTATCACGAAGCTCTTATTGCAGACATCAAACACAAATATCGTAATGCCAGAAAGGAAAAAGACAAACAAATAATTTCAAAAGTGACAATAGGGAAAATTGTTAGAAAATATAAATTGCAGAAATTTGCTGAACATACTCTAGGATTTTCAAACAAATGCTGGAGACATCTGGAGAGTAAAAATATAACAGCCTATGAAAGAAAAGCTGTTAACCGACATTCCGATGAATTTAAAAGCAAAGTGAAGTCATTCTTTGTGAGAGATGATGTGAGCAGGATTACAACAGGGAAGAAACAAACAATCACAGTGCATAAAGTCAAGATGCAGAAAAGGTTCCTGCAGGACACTATGAAAAACCTGCACAGAAAAATTTTGTCAGAGAACATTGGGAATATCTCTTATTCTCTGTTTTGCCTTCTTAGACCTTTTTGGGTTGTTCACCCTTCTATGTCTGACCGAGACACATGCCAGTGTAAGCTCCATGAGAATCTGAGCTTTGTGGCTGACAAGCTGAATCAGCTGAAGGTGGTTGAGACTTCAAATGTAGAGCGACTGGCTGAGATGGTATCTTGTGATTCTTCTAGCAAGGCATGTATGTATGGGGAATGTGATTTATGCAAACAAAAGTGTGTCCCCCTCTCCAGTCAATATGATGGGATGGCAAAAGCATCTTTTCTACAGTGGGTCACTGAAGACAAGGCTTTAGAAAAAAAGACCACATGAAGAAGAGTTCAACAGTAAAGATAACTGTCAAGAAAACTATTGAGGGTACACAGGAGACCCTTACAGATTTGCTTCACAACAACATTCACAAGTTTAAGAAGCACGTGTTCAATATCAAACACAGCACTTCAGTTTTGGTCAGAACATACCAATGCCTGCACAGCCAGCAGACAATCAGGAAAATCCACAACCCATGGAAGTGGAGAAATTGGTACATCCAGATGTTGGACAGTGGTGCATACTGAAATATGATGATGACCTGTACCCAGGCATTGTCCTTGACACAGATGAAACAAGTGTTCAAGTCAAGTGTATGCATCGTGTTGGACCAAACAGATTTTTTTGGCCTTCTCGTGATGACATCCACTGGTACCAATTTGATGAAGTCATTGAGATGATTCCAGCTCCACAACATGTGACATCTCGCCATGTAGAGGTTCTGAAGGAGGTTTGGGCCAGACTCTCAAGATAAAAGCCTGAAGCCACACACACACACACACACACACACACACACACACACACTTGGTAGCTCAGCACTGTGGTGCCTCTATGAATAAATGTGGATTAGACCTTTTATTTCTTTACATTTGTTCAGGTATTTTATGCAAATGTTCATAAAATAACTATTTTAAAATCCTGTTTATGTTGAGTTTTTGTGTTAACATGGCATTTTCTTTTGTAATGACCCACTGATTGTTACTTATGTTATTATGAACTTTTATCTGCTGCAGTTTTGTTTTATGTTCCAGCACTGAGGAATGTTTTAGACACTATAGTGAATTTACCTATTGTGCCCATTTGATAAAAGGTTCTGTTTGGTAATCTATTTTTGTTTTTTTCTTACCAAAAATATTGAAAAGTTACTAACGACCGTACTGTCTGCAGTAGTTTAAATTCTCACTGCAGTTCAGATAATAAAGTAAAAACGAAAAAATTAAATATGACTATGTCTTTATTACATGGTTGCCTAAAATAAAATAGTGTTTTGTTTGAGTCTCAAAGAGGAATTTTCGTATTAAACAAATACAAATTAAAAGTAGGCCAATGTGTCCTTTCAACCCTGTTACAGTATTCAACCCCATCACAGTATTCTCAACCCTGTCACATTAATATTTTTGGAAAATAAAATAAGGAAGACAATTAAATTAAATCCCACACCTGAAGAAACTTACTATCAGTCGTGAGCTCCATCTATGATCCACTTGGATTTTTGAGTCGCTTTACTCTACCTGCCAAATTGCTTATCCAAGATCTCTGTAAGAGTAAATGTGGTTGGGATGAGGAAATACCACAGGCTGCAGTGGATAAGTGGACAAAGTGGATAAAGGATCTTGACGAGATGGAAGATTTCAGAGTGGCACATTGTGTAAAGCCAACTGGTTTTGGAATGCTGAAGGAAGCAGAGCTGCATCATTGCTCTGATGCTAGTGAACTAGGATACGGTATAGTGAGTTGCTTGAGACTGACTGATGATATGCACACTGTACATGTGTCTTTCATGTTGGGGAAAGCCAGAGTGGCCCCACTTAAGCACGTCACAATTCCACGTCTGGAACTTACAGCTGCAGTGCTAGCAGTCAGAGTGGACATTATGGTAAGGAAAGCTTTGGAGCTAGATCTCAAAAGCTCAACATTTTGGACTGATAGTCCGTCAGTGCTGAAATGCGTTGCAAATGAGAATGCAAGATTCTGCACATTTGTAGCTATTAGGATCTCTGTTTTTAGAGAAAACATAGATGTAACACAGTGGAAATTCATCAGAACAAAGCAGAACCCTGCTGACCTAGCATCAAGAGGGGTGAGTGGCGGCACATTGGTGAAGTGCAAAGAGTGGATCCATGGACCAGACTTTCTATGGAAGAAAGAAGATGAATGGCCTAAAGAGTCCCTGGGACCCATATCACTATCACTCGATGATCTTGAAGTTAAAAGGAACACCGTTTACAGTACTATCATTAAAGAAAAGGAAACTCCTACCAGCCAACTGCTTAACTATTTCTCAAGCTAAAGTTGACAGTAGCATGGTTCTTGAAGTTCAAGAATATCCTTTGCTTGCTCACTGCAAAAAGAAAAGAAATGCAGGCAACCTGCATGAATAAGGACACTCTGAGCCAAAACAAGGTATGTAATGAAATTAAAGCATTGAAGACATCACTTTGTGGACAATCCGTATATCTGGATGATCTCCTGAAAGCAGAAAAGGCAATTGTTGAGTTTTGCCAGAAACAAAAGGTATTCAGAGGAAATGTCAAGAATTGAAAAGACATTACTCATTGGAAAGCGGTTGAATAGATTCAGCAGACTGTACAAGCTAGATCCTGTGATGGATGATGGAGTTTTGAGGGTTGGAGGAAGGTTGGACAAGGCTGCAATGCCTGAGGAGACCAAGCGACCAATAATACTTCCAAAAGATCTTCATATCTCCACACTTATCCTTCAACACATACATTTACAGCTCGGACATGCTGGCAGAAACCATGTTCTCTGTCACCTGAGAAAGAAATATTGGATTATATATGCCAATTCTGCAGCCCGCAAAGTTCTGTCTAAATGTGTTGTGTGCAAGTGTGTAAGAGGAAAGATTGGAGAGCAAAAGATGGCAGATTTACCAAAGGAAAGACTACAACCTGATCTTCCACCTTTCAGCAATGTTGGCGTTGACTACTTTGGACCTTTTGTGACAAAAAAGAGGAAGAAGTCAGGTAAAAAGATATGGGGTTATTTTCACTTGCATGACAAGCAGGGCAGTTCACCTAGAAATGGCTCACTCACTGAACACCGATTCCTGCATTGACGCTTTGAGAAGATTTATAGCCAGAAGGGGCCAAGTACTGCATATTCGATCTGATAATGGGACTAACCTGGTGGGTGCAAAAAGAGAGTTACTGAATTCACTTTCAGTATGGAACCAAAGAATAATCTAGAAGGCAATGCTCCAGAAAGGAATTCAGTGGACTTTTAATTCTCGAACAGCCTCACATCATGGGGGAGTATAGGAGAGGCTCATTCGAATGTGAGGCAGATCTTATGTTCTATTTTACAACAACACACCCTCGATGATGGACTACAAACACTCTTTTGTGAGATTGAAGCAATTTTGAATAGTCGTCCCATTACCACATTGTCTGATGACCATCATGATCTGGAACCTTTGACACCTAATCACATTCTTCTGTTAAAGTCTAGCCCTACGTTGCCACCAGGATTGTTTCAAAGGACAGACGTATACAACAGACGTCGGTGGAGGCAATTACAATATCTAGCAGACCTGTTTTGGAAGAGGTGGTCCCAAGTGTACTTACCATTACAACAGGAACGTCAGAGATGGTTTACTGCAAAAAGAGGACTACAGAAAGGAGATATTGTGCTGGTCGTGGACAGTTCAGCACCTCGTGGATCATGGCTTATTGGAAGAGTAACAGAAGTTCTACCTGATTCCAAAGGACTCATAAGAACTGTTAAACTTAACACAAAGACTGGTTTCTTGGAAAGACCTATTACCAAACTTTGCCTGCTATTGGAAGATGCTGGAAATTAGATCTGAACCATAGAATTGACGACTGAATAATGATTAAAGGATGAGTATTAATTTTTCTTGTATAGACTCATTTGGCTCAATTTACATTTAATGTATTATAATTTATGCTTAAATGCTCAATTAGGGGCCGGGTGTAGGAGCCAAATTTACCACCTTATTTAATTTGTATAAATTTGTTAATTTGTTGGGTATTGTTAATTGTTTATTTATCTGAGTGTGTGCCCTCTATAGGTGAGAGGGGAAAAGTTGTATAAAGGATAGGCCACCCCTGACAGGAAGGTGGCGCTGTTGCAAGAGCACACAGTCTTTTGACAGTGCACATGGAGCAAGGGTGGCATGGTGCAACAAACCTGCACTCCAAATCCATACAACACTATGAGAATGAGCAAAATGATTGACAGGTGAATGTGTTAATGTCCACAAACACATTTTTGTTTGCTGTTTACAAGTCTACAGCTGTCACAGAGATATCTCAGGACACTTATTTCATTAATATATTTAAGGGAGTAGGAAAAAATGTTGCATACTTTTCCATGAAAAAATAAAAATCACTTAAGTACCTTCAACATGTAGCTAAGAATTTGTAAACCAGTCTATACAGCTAACTAATCAAATAATCTTGTCTTTGTATCAAACTGTAATTCCAGAATCTTTGTATAAAAAAAAAAAAAACAGCTCTTCAGCCTCCCTCCTTCTCACATGCAGAGCTTTTTAGTAACTCATTGTTACTAAACAATTGTTACATGCAGAGCTTTTTAGTAACTCATTGTTACTAAACAATTGTTACATGCAGAGCTTTTTAGTAACTCATTGACTGTGTTGAGTTAGTGTGAGTGTGTGCAGTGAGGAAGCATATATTTACTGAAGTTAAGATATAACAGATCTATAAATCTATGGAAGCCAAATTATCTTTTGATGTTCCCAGCATTACTCATCATTAAATTTGTACTAGTTAGAATTTGAATTACAGAGCTCTCTTGTTACATTGTTACTAGTAAGAATTCCAATTACAGGGCTCTGTAATTGCTCTACAGTACTCTTAAAAGGACAGTTCACTAAAAAATTAAAATTCTGTTATTACTGTCAATTACTAACTCACCTTTGTGTTGTTGCAAAATGGTAGGCCTTTTAATTTCAGTCAAATTGGCTTTTATTGTATGGAGAGAGAAAGAAGGATGCTGGGACAGTGAGTGGTGACTGAGATTAACTTATTCTGCCTAACATCTCCTTTTGAGTTTCACAGAAGAAGAACGTCTACAGGCTTGAGAGTGAGAAATTACAGAAATATCGTTTTGTTGTGAATTGCCTTTTAACTACCTGTTAAGGTATTTTTTTTAAAGGTATCTGCCAAGAACAGAAACATTGTAAGTCAGCACTTTATTGCATCACGTCATGCTGGGAAACAAGTGATTGAAGAGAAGGGCTATAATATAGGATGTATACTTAATAAAAAAATAAAAAAATAAAAAAATAAAAAAATGGGAAAAGTAGCTCCTGTTAGATTTAGGTGAGATTGTAGTAAAACAATTATTATTATTATTATTATTATTTTGTATTGCACATTCAGATGTTTCAGTAGCTATCAAAAAGGAGAGCAAAAACATATTCTTTTCTCTATATATAGTACTAAATAAAAACGCATGGTGATCAATGACTGTCAAGTTAATTTGTAATTTTGTTTGGGTTTGGTAAAAAAAAGAAAATAATTTGCATATTAGGTTGTAACGTGTTACCTGGTTCCCCTTGCACGCTTCCCCATTAGACAATCTTTTTTCAGTCACATCATGAGTCTCATGATGACTGCTACAGACGCCCTATTTATATATATATAAAATGTAAAAATGACGCCCTCTGCTGGCCTTATTATATTTTTATATATATATATAAAAAGTGAGAAAAACAAAATACTGTTTTCTGTACACGTAAAGGTGCCTGAAGTTCATAAAGGTTGTACATTCCCTAAAAGGTTCTAGCAACATTAAACTAAAAGTTTTAAGTCCTAAATTTATAATTTAAAATCTAAGACATTGAATAACATAACAGGTGTTTTTCTGTGCTTCAGACTGCAGAAGGCAAAATGACTGTTTTCAATGCAAGTAAACTTTATAAACTGGAGCAAAGGGGTAACATTTGAATGAGAGATTCAAAATAAAAAATACAAATTGTGAATTGTGAATATTTCAAAACGAGGTTATTGTTTGGTCTTTCGCAGGCAGTGTCAGATTGATGCGACAGATTTATGTTTGGATCTTATCAGAGATTATTGAAGCAAAGCAAAGACTTATTTGTTGATTAAAATGTGTCACTCTCACAATGCAAGTTTTCTAGTGCAGGCCATTTTAATTTCAGGAAAAAGATGGACCTGTCATGAGGTGTGTGTGTGTGTGTGTGTATGTATGTGTCCATGTGAAGAGGGAGGGGTCATGTGTAACTTGAGTGTGTCTGACAAGTTTCATTTTCTGAAGAGCCTTTTCTCAGCACTAAAATTTGTATTGACACAAAAGGAAGCTGAAAGCTCTCAGTGATAATTGGAACTGCCTCCAGTGTGGTTACCAGTGCCCAGCCACTGTAAGACCAAGGTCAGTACAAAGAAACCAAAGGGCCAAAAGCAAAAAATGTATGCCAGAATTCTTTTATGTTTCCTAAAGTCAGTAAGATAGATGGATGGATGCATACATACAATTTGTTAATATTTGGTAGCGTTGCCTGTAAATTGTTTAACGTGGATAAAAATTTTGGGTAGCCCTCCACAAGCTTCTCACAATAAATTGATGGAATTTTGTCTAATTTCTCCAGACAGAATTAGTGTATCTGTGTCAGGTTTATAGGCCTCCTTGCTCACACACGCTTTTTCAGTTCTGCACAAAAGTCAGTATGATTCAGGGTTGGGATGGTGTTCTTCGGCTTGCAAGCCACACCCATTTTCTTCCAAACATAACAATGGTCATTATGGTCAAAAAGATACATTTTTGTTTCATCAGGAAGTTTTCTCCAAAAAGAAAGATCTTTGTCCCCATGTGCAATTGCAAACTGTATTCTGGCTTTTTATTATGGCAGTTTTGGAGCAGTGGCTTCTTCCATGCTGAGCAGTCTTCAGGTTATGTCGATATAGGACTCGTTTTACTGTGGATATAGATACTTGTCTACCTGTTTCCTCCAGCATCTTCACAAGGTCCTTTGCTGTTGTTCTGGAATTGATTTTCACTTTTCGCACCAAACTACGTTAATTTCTGGGAGCCTTCCTGAGCAGTATGATGGCTGCATGGCCCTATGGTGTTTATACTTGCATACTATTGTTTGTACAGATGAACGTGGTACCTTCAGGCATTTGGAAATTGCTCCCAAGGATGAACCAGATGTATTGGCTGATTATTTTTTATTTTTTTTTCGTTTTCCCATTTTCTCATATGAATGAAGGAAAGACTGAGTACATTCTGTTCAATCCAGACTCATCCAATAGGTCTCTCAGTTTTGGTCCTCTAACACCTCAGTTTGCACCCAATGTGCGTAACCTGGGTGTTATTTTTGACAAAGGTATGCAGTACGATAAACAGATTAGTGCAGTTGTGAAGGCAAGCTTTTACCAGTTAAGGCTCCTGAGTAAGGTCAAACCATTTCTGTCCAGAGCTGATCTTGAAAAAGCTATTAATGCCTTCATCAGTTCGAGGATAGACTACTGCAATGCCCTCTACATTGGATTGAATCAATCACTTCTCAATAGGCTTCAACTGGTACAAAACGCAGCAGCACGTCTCCTCTGCAATGCCACCAAACGATCACATATCACCCCGATCCTCCGCTCGCTCCACTGGCTCCCGGTGCGGTTTAGGGTGGAGTATAAGGTCCTGCTGTTCGTGTTCAAGGCCATTAATGGTTTGGCCCCGGCCTATCTCACAGAATTACTAACGGTCCACCAACCAGCCTGAACCTTGCGCTCCTCTGAACACACCTCTCTGGTGATTCCAAAGTCTAAATATAAAAAGTTTGGAGGTCGGTCATTTGCCGTCCAGGGCCCAAAACTGTGGAACGCACTTCAACCACCCTTACGAAGTATCACCGCGTTGAGTGTTTTTAAATCGCAGTTGAAAACACATCTATTTAGACAAGCTTTTAACACGTAGCCTCCGACTTGACTCGATTGCTATTTTTATGTACACTTATGTTTTTTATATACTGTTGTCTATTGATGTTTTTACTGGAAAGCGCCTTGTGCACCTTTTGGCTGTTGTAAGGCGCTCTACAAATAAAATTTTATTGATTGATTGATTGATGATGTCACTCAAAGAGGCACTGAGTTTGAATGTAGGCCTTAAAATACATCCACAGGTACACCTCCAATTAAGTACACCTCCTATCAGAGATAATTGCCTAAAGTCTTGACATAAGTTTCTCAAATTTTCCAAGCTGCTTAACTTAGTGTAAACTTCTGACCCACTGGAATTGTGATATAGTCAATTAAAAGTTAAACAATCTGTAAACAATTATTGGAAAAATTACTTGTTTCGTGCAGAAAGTAGATGTCCTAAATGACTTGCCAAAACTATAGTTTGCTAATATTAAATCTGTGGAGTAGTTAAAAAAAATAGTTTTAATGACTGCTAGATTGATCGATAGATAGATCTATATATTGATAGATAGACTGATTGATTGATAGATAGTGTATTCTGAGTGCCTGGAAATTCATGACAAGTCAGGGGCCACATCGGTATAGCTACGGCTCCTAGATTTGATGGGATGTGTAAAGTCTACTGAAAAGGTCCATTCCTCTTGCCAAATGAAGTGAGCCTCTTTCATAAGGATCAATATATGCTTGAGATCCTGCCAGGCAAGGAATCATAAATCTGTCTTGCAGAGAGAAGGAGAGAGAGGGAAGATGAGAGAGAGACAGAGGAAGAGCAGCTCCTCTCAGCTTAATGGAGGATGGTTCAAAAGTTTAACATGCCGGCTACCCGGCTCACGTCTTTATAACCTCTTTGAATCATTGTGTCGGGTGAGGGCCGATCACATCGATGGCCATTAAACCGAATGCTGGGCAGTCAGAGGGAGGGAGTTGTGTTGGGTGGGGTGGATGCATTAGGGAAATTGGCCCTGCCTGCCTGATACAGTATATTGTACTGAAGTAATTACAGTTGCTGGAGGGATGCTGAGGCCAGGCTTCGCCTTTGCGAAAGTGTGTGCGCTCATATCCATGCTTGTCTGGAATAGTCTGCCGCAGAGGGTCCACGCCCCGCCCTCTCGTCTCCCCCAGCAAAGTGGCTGCCTACGGGATAGGGCTGGGGCTGTATTGATGAGATGGATAAGAAGGGAGATAATGGTAGAGAGACAGATGGGGCTTCGGTCCAGGCCATGGCAGTGCTGGGGAGCCTGCGCTCAGGGACGCCACCAGCGTGGAAAGCCTCCACTGATTAACAGCCCCAGTAGCTCCAGCCCTAGCCCTGATGATGCATGCCCATAGAGGGTCTGACCTCGGCTGAGGCATCCATTGAAACATTCACCTGCAGGATGGGACTCACCTGCTTCAAGTCTTGGAAGTACAACAGCACTGCACAGAAAGGTAAGTGAGTGGTTCACTGCTTCCTACCAGCATGTGAGTCCTTCAGGCTCTCCTTATGTCAAAAGATAATGATTAACCTGTATAATGAATCAGATATTGTAAAGTTTTGAAAACTTTGATTTTATAAATTATTGCATCATCATTGTACACCAATAAAAAAAAAATCCTATATTATTCCTATGGTTATTATAGCTCACATTGTGAGAAACTATATACACAAAATATATATATATATATATATCAACATGATTGTGTTTGCTGAGATTAAAAAGAAAAATGATCAGTTATAAATGCATTATGCACCACTTCATAAAATATAAGTAAGGCTAAGACATGACCTACAGTATGATAAAGATTCTGCATTACATTAGTGTTATGCAAGTTGGGTGGATAGATGTCAATCATCAAAATTACGACATAACATTTACACAGTGCTCAAAATCGGCAGCATGATTTCCTAGACATGGTTTGTAGAAGATTGTGGTTCAAACAATGATTTCATGTGCTTTTATAGTGAGAAGAGTAGCTGACAATGAAGGGCAGACTCAATGCTGTTTTGACTTAAAACTGAGAAATTATGGTTTCATGGCAGGTTTGATGTTATGTGTGGGAGGGGCACTCTAAATAATGAGCTAGAAAAGACTTGGTGAGACATGCACGTGGAGTTATATATTGCAATTTTTTGGGACAGACTCCAAATCTGCTCGAATTTGCAGGGAGATGTGAAACTAAGTAGACAACGGATAGATTAAATCCAGAAATATGGCTTTAAAGGGATAGTTAAAGTCATGATGTCACCCAAAAATAAAAGTTCTGTCATCATTTACACACTCTTATGATGTTCCAAACCTGTATGACTTCCTTTCATCTCTGGAACACAAAAGGAGATGTTAGGCAGAATACTTTTTTCCCCGAAAAAATTAATAAAACAAAACAAAACAAAAAAGTAAATAATAATTGAGGCAAAATTCTGCTTAACATCACCCTTTGTGTTACACATATGAGAGAAAGTGATACTGGTTTGGAACATCATGAAGGCAGAATTTTCATAAATGATGACAGAATTGTCATTTTTTGTTAACTAACCCATACTGGGATGAAAACACAGAAACAAGAGTTAAAGGAAAAGTTCACCCAATTTTTCAAAAATTTTATTTACTCACCCTCATGCCATCCCAGATGTACAGTATATGACTTTCATCTGCTGAACTCAAATGAAGATTTTTAGAAGAATTTCTCAGCTCTTTTGGTCCATACAATGCAAGTGAATGGGTGCCAAAATTTGAAGATCCAAAATAACATAAAAGTAATCCATACGACTCCAGTGGTTAAATCAATGTCATCTGAACAAAATGAGAAACATCACTTTCACATTGTTCTTCTTGTGTTTTTGCTGATTCACATTCTTCATATCACCCCCTATTTGGCAGGGAGAATAATTTCTAGCAAACAAATGACTTAAATATTGATCTGTTTCTCACCCACACCTATCACATAATTTCTGAAGATATGGATTAAAACACTTGAGTCGTATGGATTACTTTTTTGTTGCCATTATGTGCTTTAGGGAGCTTAACATTTTTGGCACTCTTTCACTTGCATTGTATGGACCTACAGAGCAGAAATATTCTTCTAAAAATCATAATGTGTGTTCTTCAGAAGAAAGAAAGTCATACACATCTGCAATGACATGAGGGTGAGTAAATGACAAGAGAATTTTCATTATTGGGAGAACTATTTCTTTAAGGTGAAGAATAGCTTTGTTATTTTGCAAGAATTTGCATGGGAACATAATTTAACAAGAATGCACATTTTTGAGATGAGTCATGAGTTCTGGATTCTAAAAATGTTACCTCCTTTACAAAGAGAAAGACTAGACTGTTGGTTTTCTGCTATATAACCACCAATAGAATGCACGTCCCATTTATTAAATTACTCAATTGTCAAACCCACCTCCCAGTTTTTATTATTTACAACATTCCTTTATAACAGATCTTGTCCACGGTTCCACCACTTAAAACTGCTGATTCATTACCTCTTTTCTGAAGCTAATCTCTTTAATTTCTTTGCAACTTAGGCACTTCGCTGGAGTTCACATTCTTTCTCAGTATCTTTGAATAGGCCTGCTTGCTCTCTTCTCAATGACTGCCATAAGGGCTGGTCCAGACATGAAAGAGATGACATTAGTGTTGCTGAGAAAGCTGTAGGATTATGGGGTATTCGCACATGTTAAATGCAAGATCAGCATTAGCGTATATTGTGGCATTCTCTGCTCTGAATCTGTGAAATGCCCTTTCATGGCATTTCAATGCTATCCTTTTATTATCATTATTACAAAGGCCAGCCTTGGCGAGCGCTTGGTATTGATAAACCACTTAGCTGGAATTTTACGGCTCTCATCTTGTTGCGGGAATTGTCCTCTTCGGAATTAATTACTGCACTCTACCAGCGAATGTGAGTGGAATCTGGGGCATGCTTTAATAGTGATCGAGACCCATCCAGTGATTAATATTGTCTCTGAGAAATGTATGAAGAAAAAAATGGCAAGAGTTTTTAATTAAATTATAAAAATCGATGCTCTCCTTTTCCCTTGCTGAACTCTTGCAGCTAAAGATAAGAAATGATCATCTAATTCTTCTCTGGCTGTCTTCCATTTAGCTTACTGATGAACTTGAAGGACACAGTGACCATTAAAGGCTGATAGAGATTTTTTCTCACACTATACAGGAATACTGACCTCCTTAACTAATGAGACACATACAGTATTGTGCATGCAGAAAAGAAGACATGGACCCAGATTAAAGAAAATCTGTGAAAATCATAATTTACTCACCCGCAGCTTTTTCCATTTCTCTGTTTGATTTCCAAGTACTCCGGTTAAAACAAATAAGGCTTGGCATAGAAATGTATCTATAATTCGACTTCAAACTCTTCAGAAATGTTTGTAAGTTTTGTTTTCTTGTTGGTGTGCAGCTGTGTTGTGTTGTGTTTTCTGTTGTTAACATCTACAAGAATAACTGATGCTCTCTTGCACTCTCATGTACAGGACAGCTATAGTCGGTGAGCATTTTCACTAAATAATACATTCGATTTCTATTTGTTTATCGTATGTCTTCAGAACAAAGCATGAGTCACACTGAATAGTTTATTAGTCTTCTAAATTATTCTTGTACATCCTTTTGAATCTTTGAAATATGTGGTAAATTGCCATTGTATGACATCACTTAGTAAATATTGTTTTTCACAATTTCTGACTTTGTATTGAAGGAATGTTCTGCGTTCAATACAAGTTTAGCTCAATTGACAGCATTTGTGGCATAATGTTGATTACCACAAAAATGTATTTCAGCTTGTCCCTCCTTTTCCTTAAAAAAGCCAAAATGGAGGATAGTGAGGCAACTAACTAAGTGAATGTGGGCAATATTTTGAGGGTTTAAACACAGAAATGTGAAGCTTATAATTTTATAAAATCACTTGCGTTAATTCTTCTCTTAAAACTTGTGTATTATTTGAGCTATAAAGTTATTTAAATAATAATTTTTACAGTTGTTTTAGGGTTTGTTGACATTATATTGTCATGGTAATGTAGTTATAAAATTGGCTATAGCTTTACACAGAAAAGGTTAGTAAGCGATATTATCACACTAAAATCATGTTTACATGTTTATCCTTTGTTTTGTGGCTATACTTAAAATATATATATATATATATTTTAACATTCACTTCCATTTTAAGTGCCTCACTATAACCTCGATTTTTGCTTTTTAATTTTAAGGAGGGATGAGTCAAAATTAGGGATGGGACTATACCATTTTTTCTCTTCCGATCTGATTCCGATACCTGAACTCTCAGTATACCGATACCAGTGTTGTTTTTTCTTAATGAGTTTAGAACATCTATAATTCACTGTGTGGAAATGATTGGAGTACTCTTTGAGTAAAGAAACAAAAACCTCTAACAATAAAGTATTTCATTATAAAATAGGAAAACAAAAAACAGTTACATAAGGGCTTGTGCATAACTTTATCGTTAACTAGTCTGCAGGATGCAGCAGTGAAAATAACAGTAATTCCAGTGAAAGTTTTCAGTAGAAAAGACTTACTCATTAAAACATGTATCTGGACTTGAAAATGGTTTCAGATCTCTCTCTCTCTCTCTCTCTGTCATTATTTGAGCTTGACAGCAAAGTCAATGACCAACATGCGGTAGCGGATTTGGATCGGACTCGTCGGACCGATACCCGATCTGAGTCAAAACGTCAGTATAGGACCAGATACCGACCGGATCGGTCAAAAATTTTTTTTTTACCAATATTATGCCACAAATGCCGTCAATTGTGCTTAACATGTATTGAACCCGGAATATTCCTTTAAAGCTACACTATGTAACTTTTGGCCTTCTAGTGGTTTAAGCATTAAACTGCAACTTACTTGCGGAGGGTTATGGTAATTACGGCTCTGTTGCTCTTATGTGAGGATAAATCTGATGGTTTGAGGAGAACTGGTGTAATCATGGATACAGATGATCAGCTTAACAGAGTGAATGTCATTAACAACAAAACTCGCCCCCTCCCCTCAAAATTTTTTATAAATAAATAATGAAAGGAAGACAATAATTGAAAACAATTGTTTAAAAAGAAAAAACCTTACAAAAGTTAGGTAACGATGACATTAGACAACGATTGCTAGTTATATCAGATAAAGTCAAATGGTGGAAACTATTATCACTTAGCTAGCAGGCAGACCAACTGGTTAGAGGTTGGCATTATTACCAGCATTACCTTTTATTTATTTATTTTCATTATGCTTCTTCAAAAAATTAAATAAAGCACTGCAGTACCACAATCCATAATAAAATGCACCATTAGAGTGGCTAACGCTTTCTAAAAAACACCACGCTAATAGAGCTACCTGGATGACTAACGGTCTAGTAAAATATCTAACCTGTCGAGCAAGAAAAAGTAATCTCTGGGTCAGTTTAAAATCTTTTCAGATCTTAGAGTTATCGTCACCTCTGAAAAAGCCAAGCCAATGTTGTGTTTTATTTTTACGGGCTCTGTCTTTTTCCCCTTTTGCTAGCAGACTCTTCTCTGTTCAAGATTTCTTTATTTTGAAAATGTGTGATTCCCCAGAGGGTTGCCTTTTTGACTGATCCATGTTCATCATTGCTCATTTGTTGTGGCTACAAGCTTTCAGCTTCAAACTGCTACCACACCTATAACTGCACATGCACACCTGCAGTAGTAGCTCCAGATCTTCTTTCCTTTATTTACGGACATTACGATACACGCACAGACAGAAGTATGCAATTTCCCGCCAAATCCATCCCTACAGCTCTAAAAAACTGTTGAATTATTATAGGCACACCACAGTGAATCAGGGTATAGCAAATATATTGTTTGAAAGATGGATTGTTGGTGTAATTGATCATCAATGAAATTGGGGAATATTGGTGGGGAATATTCCTAGGTCTGTATTGCAGTGGAAGTAAATGTCCATTCATGTGTCTCTGAACAATCATAACCAAAACTGCTTATATTGACAAGAAGGATAAAAATACAGTTAACATGCCCATAAGTGAACATACCACTTGTGAATATGGAAGCATTTTGCATAAAAAAAAAAAAAGAGCAATTGTCTTTTATTAAAATTGTCAGATATTAAAAAAAAATAATAATAATCCACAATGCAAAGTAAATGAAATTACTCTAATCAAAGTTACCCTTCCTCCTAATATTGTGTGTTGCCTCTTTGAGTATCAATCAAGGGCGATACTAGGTTTGCAATCTTTGGTGAGGCACTTGTATATTTAAGGGGGGCAATGTTAATTGTTAGCCACGGGGTGCGGGGTGCCCTTAAATGATTCGCCCGGTTCCATCAAACTCTCTGAGGGTGCTTCTCAATATTTTGGGGGTTCTCTAGTAGTTAAGGTGAAGATGCAATAATGCACCAACGTTGTTCGATTATGGGTTCTTTAACGTCTGTTTGACCTCAAGCACCCCCATAGAATTGGGCCTGCACTGTCAGTCAGCTTAGACCCAATCATGTTATTACTCCTTCCTCCATTGTAATAGTTGTGTATAAGTTTTTCAATTGTCCTGAGTGGCAAAGCTGGATCAACATCATTGAGCCAATGTAGGGGAGAAATCAAATGCGGAACATCAAGCAAACCAAAACAGCTTACAGTACATGGAGGCTTCTGTGAATTCAGTGGACAAGCTGTCCACTGAATTCACAGAAGCCTCCATGTACTGTAAGCTGTAAGGACTCATGCACTGCATAACCATCACAAAAGGCTACAACAATCAAGACTGAAGATACTCAAGAAGGAAACACTATAATAATGTTTTTTATAAAGTGTTCGGTGTTAAACAAATTAATGGTTTTTCCCCATATATTTTTCTGTCTCTCAATCAGGAGGAAACAGGGATGTGCTGGTTAGTCCTGGCTCATATTTCTTCCTATCTAACAGCTGCGGTCAGGGGGAGGAGTGGCTGAAGAGCCTAAACAAGGGCATCTGGATACCTTTTACAGGTACACACACACACACACACACACACACACACACACACACACACACACACACACACACACACACACACACACTTAAACATTCAGTAGTCTATGGAAAAAATATCCAGACTAATCTCACTAATATCTGTGGAGTGGTGGTGGCGTAGTGGGCTAAAGCACATAACTGGTAATCAGAAGGTTGCTGGTTCAATCCCCACAGCCCCACCATTGTGTCCTTGAGCAAGGCACTTATAAGTGCACTGTATGTCACTTTGTATAAAAACATCTGCCAAATGCATAAAAGTAAATGTCTCACAGTGAAAACGGAAACAGTAGGTTTTGTTTGGCTAAAATCGGTCTGTGCTTACTGAAATGCAAAATAGTGGCCAAAGCGATTAATTGTTGTTGGGCATAATGTCACATGTGACCTCCATTTTCTGAGTGTAATGTCCACGGAGGGGTGCCAAAATTGAGTTGTGAAGCAAGTTGTTTTCAGCTGTACAGGCTATAAAATGGTGAGGAGGAATGTATATTTTTTAAACTGAACGATCCAACCCAAACCTAAACTTAACCATCAGAGGAGTTGAAATTGTAATGATTAAGGGGAAAATGCAACCACTGAATCACAGTCATCACTGATTATGTGAGTGCCATTACTTCCTGGTTTCAAAATGGGATCTAAATCCAGCTCTCCCATGCTGCTGACAAAACACATTTCCAGTCGTGCCACAGTGGAAGGTAAACACACTGGAGCCAATGCAAAAATGTCTGATAGGAGTAGGCTCTTGTCTGTGTGTTGGTATAATGTGGCAGATCCTAGGCTACTGGACTCTTGAAAACAACAGGCTGACTTCCCATGTGATCATGTTGGAATATCTGACTAATCATATTTCTATACTTAGTGGTCTCTTGGAAATCTAGGCTTGTGCAAGTCATTGTCACACTTAATATTTTAACATTCAGTGTCTCTTCAATGCCTGAATACGATGAAATTGCAGATCCAATCCATCTTCGGGACTTCAGCCAGTCAAAACAACCCACACACACAATACACAAACATTCCAGTCGTTTCCAAATCATGGGCCATGCATTACACACTGTAGCAACTAGTCTCTGCACAGACTTTGCTCTGTCTTCGATGGCGCATATCTTTTAAAACATGCTTCTGAGACTGATGTCATTCAAAACAGCAAAAATTGAGAATTCTCCTCAAGATTTTTGCTAGAAAAACAAACTGAAATGTGAAGGGTTGTATTTTTCAGCATTGCCGCCTCAATGTCATTGAGAGTTCATGCATTCTAATCTCCATGTGTTCTGGAAATATACCCTTCAGAGATAAACAGTAGATTCTGGATATATATTTTTTTCTTATTAACTTTCTAGTGGCTCAGTCCACCTTTGAAAATTGTAACCCTTGTCCCTCTCTGCTTCCTCTACCACCAGCAGTGTACACTGAAGTAAGTGTGTGAGGGGTTGTAGATGGCTACCCTGTATCCATCTTGGCAGTGTGCATGGTTATGATGTTAGTACACCTCAATTTTCTCAACAGAACCGTCAACCCCCATCATATCTTCTAATACCATACAATAAATTGGCTTTGGTAGTGTAGAACACAGAAAGCTATCACAAACTTCCATATAAATCTACTCTAAAGAAATAGTTTACATAAAAATCTACATTCTTGTTGAGTTTGCGTGACGCTGTGCGAGGAGTGGACGTGTGAATGGCGAGCTCTGCGCACTTGCTAGTTTTAATACTATTTGTGTCATAAACCGGTGAGATTCGACACACCCTGATTCTTAACTGTTCTAGGAAGACAGTATGTCAAAAAATTCTAAATCCTCGAGCTCTGGAGACATTTAAAGGCACTTATATGCTCAAGCTGATTCCTCGCAGCAGCAGGAAGCCCCAGACTCCATTCGGATGGTGAACTGAAAGAAATCCGGCATGAATTCATGAACGTGTCGACAATGCTGACGAAGGTTGTTGTGGATTTGGAGGATCTTACTGTGATACGTCGATCGATCACTTCCATGATGACAAAATTCTCGGAGTTGGTTACAAGATTGTCAGATTCTCTGGAGTCATCGGAGAGGGATTTAGCTGCTAATATGCTAGAGACTAAGATAGATTTGCAATGCGTTTGGGAAAAACTGGAGGATATGGAGAATCGTAATCGGCGAATCAACGTCCGAATTTTTGGAATTCCTGAGCATGAGGAAGGCAGAGATATAGTGAAATTCCTATACAAGAGCTTTCCAAATCTGCTCAACATAACAGGCCATAAGCTGGAAATCTGCGAGTCCCGGCTCGCAGATCAGCTCAGGGAGACAGTCAATTCTGGCCAAATCCGATAAAGATCTTGTTTTACGAGAGGCGAGGTACTTTGAGAATTCGACAAGAGCGAAACGTGAAAGATTCAGGGAATGCAAGAAACTCTTACATCAACAGAAGATATCTTTTGCTCTGATGTTTCCAGCCAAACGGAGAATAAATACGAAAAATACGCATGGGTGGACATGGAGAATGTACATGCCCACAGCAAGCACTATCCTTCTTAAAAACATTGGAGTAAGCTATTTTGTGATTTTCATGTTGCCGCCTAGTGGACCATCTCATTGAACATACTTGAACTTGACTGTTCGAGGAAACTAGGTGCCTTTTTCATTTCTTTTTGTGCTGGTTCTGCCTATTGGCTGGAGTTTGTTTTGTGCAATATCTTTTCTTCGGGACAGTTTGTGGATGAATCTGCTCGTTTTGGGTGCTTATGCCTCCTGTTGGCTGGAGTTGGTTTTGTTGAATATTTCTTGCAGGACATAGGAGTTTGACTGCCTAAAGAACTCAACGTCACATTTTCTTTTTTTGTGCTGGTTCAGCTAGCGGCTGGAGCTTGTTTTGTGGAGGAACACACCTTTGAGACAATTAAGTGGATGAGTCTGTGTGTGTGTGTGTGTGTGGGGGGGGGGGGGGTTGTCTTCCGCTTATTGGATGGAGTTTGTTTTATAGATTATCTTCTGTTGTGTAATTCTGTTTTACAAATCGCCGGTTGGTACTGTCGTGCACGGGGTTAATGTGCACGTTTTTCTTTTTTCTGTTTTTTGTTCTGGGGGATGTTTGGGTTTTTATCGTTGCACCGATGTGGAATGTGGTCTTTATAATAACATTTTTGACACACAATCTATTTTTTCTGATATGTCAAAATGTTAGATGTTAATATGAGTGGATTGTCTCTCTCCATGTGGAATGTCAATGGGTTGGGGCACTACATAAAAAGAAGGAAGGTTATTTGTTTTCTTAAATGTAAGAAATATGATATAGTGTTTCTTCAAGAAATGCATCTTTCCCTGCAGGAAGCTGAGAAATTTGGAAAGATATGGACATTTTTTTTTTAGTGCTGGCTCAAGTAAGAGCAGAGGAGTCATTACATTGATAAGTAAAAATCTATTATATTTATATTTATTTTGCTTTGTTATGTGTCATGTTTAAGGAGCAACCAATAAAAATGTTAATCTGAAAAAAAAATTACGTTCTGTCATGATTTACTCACCCTAATGTTGGTCCTAACCTGTATGATTTTCTTTCATCCATGGAACACAAAATGTATATTGCTATACTGATCAGCCACAACATTAAAACCATCTGCCTAATATTGTGTATGTCCCCCTCGTGCCGCCAATACAGCGCCAATCCGCATCCCAGAATAGCATTCAGAGATACCATTCTTCTCACCATAATTGTACAGAGCGGTTATCTGAGTTACTGTAGACTTTGTAAGTTCAAACCAGTCTGGCCATTCTCTGTTGACCTCTTTCATAAACAAGGCATTTCTGTCCACAGAGCTGCCGCTTACTGCATGTTTTTTTGTTTTTGGCACCATTCGGATTAAATTCTAGAGACTGCTTTGTGTGAAAATCCCAGGAGATCAGCCATTACAGAAATACTCATACCAGCCCTTCTGGCACCAACAATCACCCATAAAATCATGCAGTTACAGGTCAGGAGCTTCAGTTAATGTTCACATCAACCATCAGAATGGGTAAAAAATGTGATCTCAGTGATTTAGACTGTGGCATGATTGTTGGTGCCAGATGGGCTGGTTTTGAGTATTTCTGTATTTGCTGATCTCCTGGAATTTTCACACACAACAGTCTCTAGAATTGACTAGATCACTGAGATTTTCAATTTTTTTACCTTTTCTGATGGTTGATGTGAACATTAACTGAAGCTCCTGACCCATAACTGCATGATTTTATGCATTGCTCTGCTGTGCTGTGTGTAAAAAAAAAAAATTGCTCATTAGATAATTTATTATTGTTGCTGCCAGACGGACTGGTTTGAGTATTTCTGTATCCGCTGATCTCCTGGGATTTTCACGCACAACAGTCTCTAGAATTTACACCGAATGGTGCCAAAACCAAAAAACATCCAGTGAGCAGCAGTGGACGAAAGTCCCTTGTTGATGAGAGATGTCAACAGAGAATGGTCAGACTGCTTTGAACTGATTAAGTCTACGGTAACTCAGATAACCGCCCTTTTTGCGGTGAAAAGAATAGTATCTCAGAATGCTATTTTGAGCTGTTCAATTTGGCGCTGTATTGGTGGCACGAGGGAGAACTGCACAATATAAAGCAGGTGAAAAGTGACTCCAGTCTGTCAAGCTTGATATAAAACATCATGCAATGACGGAAAAAAATGTAAGTCATTATTCACTCACAAATCAAATCAATAACATCAAACCACATTGTTCTTATTGTGTCTCATGATGTCATACCACAAGAAACAATTAGGTTTCATGTTATCGACAATGCCGCCATTAAATTACTTATTTCTTAAAGATTTAATTTGAGAGTGCATAACGACATAACATTCCCTTTGTTCATCACACAAATTGTTTGTATCGATTCAGAAGACTTTTAGAGTATGTGCCATATAGATTACTTTTACTGTGGTTTTATGGTCTTTATTTGTCCTTTTTCAAGCTTGACAGACCGGAGTCACTAATCACTTACATTGTATGGCAAATAAACCCTTCAAAATCTTTTTAATTTCACCTTTGTGTTCCATGGAAGAAAGTCTTAAGGTTTGGAGCGATAATAGGGAGAATAAAAAATAATAACAGAATTAATATTTTTGAGGTGAACTACTATTATTTAATGCTCTAACCTGATATTATCTAAAAGGAATTATTCTACTTAAGTGTGAAGTCTTGGGTGCCATTATAAAGCATTTGGGTCAATCAAAGTAAAACCTGAGCTGAGGGCTAAACTAAAAGGCTGAAGAGTCCATGTAGCTGCCTATATCACAGGAGAGATTACCATTCCCAATGAATTCCCTGTATTAACTCTCAGATATAACTCCCCACAGCCTGGGACTCCTAAAAGGTGAGAGATGCTCCTTTCAGATAACACACAACCACATTTACATTCAGATGCACTGAACACTCACCGGTGTTCCCAACGTGCTGGGCCAATGTCTCAGGGACTGTTTTAGACTAGGTTTCTCATCAGGGCCAAGTTACTAGGCACAGATGTATAAAAAGCACTGAGGGGTGTGCTCAGTTGTGTCCAATAGAAAATGATTGGACGCAAGCCATGTAAGGTGCAGGGGGACAGAAAGAAAGACGGAGAGAAAGTAAGGAAGAAAAGAGAGATGGTAAAAGCCAGAAGGTTCTAGCTCATTTATTTTTAGTCAATCGGTATATTGTGGTGTTAATGATTCATGGTAAGTGGGCAAAGATTATAAGAAAAAGAGGGTGTTTGCGTCACCTTGACCATGCTCCAGTAAGTCTGCAGTGGAGTAGTCTGATACAGGAGAGAGGTGGGAAAAGAGGGACAGAGGAGAATAAAAAATAAATTAAAAAAGAGAGATAAAGTGCACAGAAGACAGTCAACAGGATTAAATAAGAGACAAGGTGAGAGGAAGACAGTAAGACTTATAGTGAGTGTTTTTATAAATGTTTAGGCATACAGGGAGGACGAAAATCCTAAAATTGAACCACATAGAGATAAGAAGGTGGACTTAATTTGACAGTAAACCA
The DNA here is from genome assembly GCF_025860055.1 of Xyrauchen texanus. Lineage (NCBI taxonomy): Eukaryota > Metazoa > Chordata > Actinopteri > Cypriniformes > Catostomidae > Xyrauchen > Xyrauchen texanus. The sequence continues at coordinate 19,685,210 of NC_068306.1, read as the reverse complement.
AGGAAGTGCTGGCTCACGTCACTGGAAACTTTGGACAATTAAATCCAGACAAACATAACCTCCCATTGCAGGCGAACAGACATGTCTGTGTTGATGCCACCGTCAACAATGGCATTTAACTGAGACACCCACTTCAAGAGGCAGTGTCACAAGGAATATCCACTTGTTACTGCACCTCTGCTTTCTTCTTCAATGGAAAAGAACCAGCTTGGGTGAGTCATTGGTGTGCTACCTACAAGAATGGATGGAGGAAGTATGTCCATAACCTGACACTAAGAATGACTATTGATGTGGGGAAAACATAAATTCTTTTTTACGTTGATTGTGGATACCAAAATGAAACATATGTTTTGTTATTAGAGAAATCTCAAAGAACGTGATCTTCCACCTTACGACTTCAAATGGATTTGACTTTCATTTGAAACAGCTCTGATGTATATTCATTGACTTCTCTGCATTCTAATTAAAGGCGAATTGTTGCAGAATTATGGTCAAATTTGTAGTAGAGTGCCCTTGAACAATGCCTCTTCTTTCTGGATGAAGACTGCCATCTGAATTGCAACGCTGATATATCTGATAAGCATCCATATCTGAGCTGGAGATTCAGTGTCGCACATCAGCAGGAGAGAGTGAGCTTCCCTTCAATACACCAAGCCTTATCACCTTACCTGCAGACATTAGTGAGAAAAAAAGGGAGGAGGATGAGAGAAAGGAAAGGGTCATAGACCAAACAAGAGTTTGTAAAACGTGACCAGAAGGGATTTAAGAAGTTCAATGAGGACCTTTGTTCACTGCCAGTTTCAGGATTGCTACCAAAAAAACTGAAAACGTCACTGTTTTGGAAAAGACAGAATCAGAGTGGGGGATGGGATAGTGAATGTGCGTATGTCCCAAGAAAAGGAAGACGAAGGATCAAGACACGCTGAAAGAGAATGCCGGAAAACAAGCAGACAATCCAGCACACTGGAAGCTATCTCTCCCACTCTGCTTACAGGAAGATAAAAAGGATGCTGAGCTTCAGAAGACGTGAGTAGTACAGGGAAAGGGAGGCACACGCAATCTTACACAGAGGTAGATTTTGGTGCTATGCACCATCCATTCATCTTAAAATATGCTTTATAGCATGACAGATATTCTGCATTTTCTGTGGACTAAACAGCAGTGTAGTTGCATTGATGGATGGAAACAATGGACTCAGCACTCACTAATGCAGCACATCCCAGGATAGTTAACCCAAAAATTAAAATTGTCATCATTAACTGAAACTAACATACTAACACCTCCTTTCACATTCCACGGAAGAAAAAAGTAATTTAAAATGCAAGTAACATGAGTAAATACTGTCCCTTTAAGGAAGTAGATAAAATGGTTTGTCATGGACAGCTCTATATTTCACCTCACTGTTTCTTTTACAGGTGTGTTTGGTCAGAGGTTGGAGGAGACTGTCCTGTATGAGAGGAGGTATGGGGATCATATGGCTCCTCTGGTGGTAGAGCAGTGCGTAGACTTCATCCGAGAGCATGGGCTTACAGAAGTGGGACTCTTCAGGCAGCCCGGCCAGGCCACACTGGTTAAAGAGCTGCAGGAAGCTTTTGATGCTGGGGAGAAACCAACCTTTGACAGGTAAGCCATTGGCATTAATGGAAACAAGATATCACAGAGTTACCTTTTAAATCAGCTACATGTACAACTTGCTTAACAGAGAAAGATTGTATCTCCTCCATGCACAATTGGATTCTATAAAATAAAAGTAAAGTGATGAAAAATAAATCCCAGTATGGAAATTCAGGTTTTACAGCAGCTTGAGAAGAACTGATGGACAAAGAAAATGAATGAATACTATATAAGTGCATAAGTAGATTTCACAATTGCCTTTCACAATCCATATTGTTTCAATGCAGCTTTAACAGAAAATTTTGCCTTTAATGTCTTAAAACCCCAATGAGAAAACCAAAGGCAATTATGGTAAGGAAAAATACTGAATAAGATTTTCAAAACTCAAGATTTTCAGGTAGTGGAGGAAGAAGAACATTAGAAGGAATCAGATTCAACTGGGGGAGCAAATCCTAATCTGGCATTACAATAATTGTACATATCATCAATTAACAGTATGTAGAATACTAGTCGCGTTCATTGAATACATTAAAATGATGTATTTATTTAAAATGTTTGCAAGGCCATGTTTAAACGTAAAAAAAAGAAAAAAAAGAGAGTAATAAAATCTAATAAAAAAAAGGTAATTTAAATGTACAAATGCTTCTCATACCACTTTTCCACCATCGGGCCAAACGGTTTTCATTGCGAAATCATGTTGTTCCATACCGATCTGGGCTTGTTGGCATGGTTACGGTTTCATACCTATTCCATTGTAATGCTGTGAAATCAGAATTAGAATGGACTGGCTGAGCAAATGACCACTTGTGAGTCACAGTGTGTAGCTGCACTGTACCAAACAATGCTCAAGTGGAAATCCAACAGAAATCGTTACTTTCTGTGCTCAGTACTCCTCCGATGGCGGAAAAGCGCCTTTTGTTAGTCAAATTAGTCAGTGAATCTGTGTTTGCTTTCTCAGCAGCACAGATGTCCAAACAGTGGCATCTCTGCTGAAACTATACCTCAGGGAGCTGCCTGAGCCTCTGGTGCCATTTTCTCGCTATGAGGATTTTCTTGTATGTGGCAAAAGGATCCCTTCAGACAGAGAGCAGGTATGGTTAACTTCCTCAGATTATTTAAGAGCTTATAATTTTTTTATCTGATTGTGTGTGGCAAAATATAGTACTCAAGATACAAAATGTAGTATGATCCTAATCAGGTAAGTGTGTCTAAAGATTGATAAGAACACTTGTCTCATGCACTTTCATCCTTGTCTGACTTCAGGGTTTGCAGGAGTTGAGGATACTCCTTCATGAGCTTCCAGTGGCAAACTTCAACCTTCTAAAATACATTTGCCAGTAAGGCTAAACTTATATTTTCATCCACAGATCTAGGTACTTAAGTTTTATATACCTAGCTATTGGCATCAGCTTTAAAGCACTTCAGATGACATGACCATGACACAACTCTGTTCTAGATTTTTAAATGACGTCCAGTCATACTCCAACATTAACAAGATGAGTATCCAGAACTTGGCAACTGTTTTTGGGCCAAACATTCTCTGGCCCAAAGCGGAGGACCCAGAAAGTATTATTGGAGGTGAGCAATATTTAGGTCTCTGTACAAGGGGTCTAAGAAAAAAACTAAGCCAGGTAATGTCATGGCTTTACTGAGATTTAGATTGACCTTAAGATCTTAAATCCTTGAAAGGTTCTCTCTATGCTCTCTTCTTCTAGGGGCAGCAGTTGTACAACAGTTGATGTCTGAACTGATCCGAGAGCACAGTTCGCTCTTCTCAAGAGAGAACTTCAGCCCTCCTGAAGCCTCTTTACCACCTATTCACCCCATTCACAGACACAGTAACCTCATGGAATGGGTGCACGGTGAACCAACGGTCCACTCGAGAGAGTCACTGTTGTGTGAATATAATGTGCCTCTTACTGATCAGACTGTAGCCAGTCCACATAAACTCTCTATGCCTCTAATGGCAGTGAGGACAGAGTCTTTTCAAAGCCTTTGTGAAAAAAATGTTTCCTATCATCTATCAGAGACAGAGCAACAGCTTCAAGAAGACTATTCGCCAACCAGCTCTGCTCTTATTTATGACAACCACAGTCAACAAAGCTCAGCACAAGAATCTCTCCATATAAGACATGTGCCAACACCCACCCCCACTTTACCTGCCTGCTCTTCTATGCCCAGAGTTGTGGAAGCTGGGGTTGAAACCTTTGTGCAGTCAAAGAGTTGGCCTGATATGGAGGAGCCCAACTGCGGGCCAGAGAGAGTCTTAGGGGAGAGTGGAGGAAGCAGTGAAGCCCAGGACAGTACCTTGTCAGTCTATGACAATATTGGTACTGAGAAGCAGAGGGAGGGATGTACAGAGAACAGGGAGAAAGGCAGTTGTATTGTGGAGGCAAAAGTTGGTACTACCAGTATGACGAAAATCAATAGCTCTAGGTCCTCCTGTGAGATAGTGCCTTTGGATGGAGGCAGTGGAAGCGGTGGAGCTGCAAGTCCTAGCAATGGTTACCCTGTAAGCTTCCACTCTTTCAGAATGGACTCTGGGGAGGAAGACCCTCACCCTAACTCCCCTGCTTCCTCCTCTGCTCCCACGGACGCGCCTTTAAGCACCGGCAGCAGTGAGGTCTTTTTGCCGAATGCCCCTCAAGAACCCCTTGGCATTCCTGTCTCCCATGCCATGCAGTGTCTCATTGCAGGGCTTCGGCAACAGAAGGAAAGGCAAAAGGCTGAATACAAAGCAAAAATCAACAGGTAGGATATCTCTTATGAGTAGTGCTGATACCTAATATGATTATTTTGTAAGGAGAATCTGCACTGGGAGAAAACCCAAAACTCTGGCTCTCACATTAAAGGGATAGTTCCCCCATAAATGAAAATTATCTTATGATTTACTCACCCTCCTGGCATCCCAGATGTGTATGACTTTCTTTCTTCTGCAGAACATAAATTAACATTTTGGAAGAATATTTCAGCTCTGTAGGTCCTAACAATGCAAGTGAATGGTGGCCAAAATTTGTAAGGTCCAAAATCCACATAAAGGGAGTATAAAACTCATAGGATTCCAGTGGTTAGATCAATGTGTTTAGACACAATCTGATAGGCGTTAGAGAAAAAGATCAATTCTCCTCCCTGCCCAGTAGAGGGCGTATTGCACAAATATTATGAATCACCAGAAACAAGAGAAGAAAGTTAAAGTTAAAGTAGAAATTGACTGAGCAGGCAGGAGAAATTATGGGTAAAAAAAGACATTATTCTATTGTTTTGTTTCTCATCCACATCTATCATTGCTTCTGAAGCAGGGGATAGAGCTAGGAGGTGGCCGTGGTCACCGTGGACCGAAGCCTGGCCACCCCACTTACAATTGCCATTTTGGTCATTTTTTTGTCTTGGGCACAATTTAGTTTTTTTAGTGGTAGAACCATCTCTGTACTACCGCAACACACATGAGACTTAACATGTGTGCACACCATGGTTCAGGATTAAATCCCTGAAATATGGGGTTCTCAGTGTGGTTTAGTTTGAGCTGACAGAATGACCTCTTCTCTTCTGTCTTCAGGTTGGAGCAGAAGAACGAGGCACTTCAGGGGGAGGTTGAAGGGCTGAGATCAACTCTGGAGCTGCAGCGTCGCTGGACTAGCGTGGCTGAGATCAAAATGCGAAATGTAGAGCGAGCAAGAGCTGATGCTGACCGGCGCAATGCAACCCTGCAACAGGAAATGGAGCAGTTCTTTGAAACATTTGGCGAGCTGAACGCAGAGGCACGAAAAACGAATCGTATTGTTCAGAGTTTTTAAAATGCAGTGCTACAAAACCAACATCAGCGGCATATGAAATGTTTCCATGTTTTAGAGTAGTAACACTGTCATAAAATCAGACTGTGTCTGTCTCAAGCTTGTACAAATGAGGATGCGTTCCTGAGGGAAAATATTGCCCCATTTTCAACTTTAGTTAAGTTGCGTGAAAGACTGTGTGGACCAGCATGTTCAATGTTAAGTAATATTAAACTAAAAGGCATATTTATGCCATTTAATTTATAAAAGACAATGAATGACCCAGAAGTAGGATATTATGTCTAGTAAGCATGGATGCCATATGAGAACAGTAGACTCTAGGAATGATTGGAATCAATGAGTTCAGACTTTAAAAGTCGATGCATTGGGTGGGGGTTACTTTACATTTTTATTTTCAATCCACGTCATACCTTGGAAACCTTGTACGAAAACATACCATTCGTAGATTACATGTATTTGTACCACATTAATAAAACATGAGAAAATGACAGTGTTTTCATTTGAGCATTTTATTTGACCAGTTGTAACGGTTGTTTGATTTAATTTTTTTCTTTCACATAGAAAAAATATTCTCTCTCTATTATTGTAGATAGTTGATCTTATTTTAGGTTTGCGATTCAGAAACAAGACTGGTTGCTCTCACCATTGCCCACTAACAGTGCACTAAAGAAACAGGACAATACAAAACACTTCAAAGCTAAACAAATATTACTAGAAAAAGCAGTTGATATCTATTCCTCTTACCGTATTTGATTGAGTTTTTGATTAAAGATCAGGACAATTGTTTACTTAAGAAGATGGAATCTGATGGAGAATATCTTAAGTAATTGAAGACCTGAAAAGTTATCTATTCAAGTCATTACCAACTACACTTCTATTCATGATCGCCACTAACAAACACACATCGATGTTTACACACTTTCTCCCCCAAGGGAAACAGACACCTAAAGAAGAGAAAGTAAGCCCTTAAGAAAGTGAGCCAGCTTTGTTCATTGTCTCTCGTTGAGAGATTTAACACCACAGAGATCCTAAACTACTGCTCACAAAAACAATTAATGGGCAAGTAGCTATGAGATAAAAATTATATGAACACAATGCACTATTGCATTAACGTAACACATGATCACTGTGCTACATTAAAGTGAATCACCAAATGAGCTACAAGCTATCCTCGATGAGATCAAGAAATGGGACTTTCCTTTTGAGCTCAATAGAAAACTCTAAGAACAATGGAGAAGGTACTCTGATAGCAAACATCCAGCTTGTCAAGTAAGAACCAAAACTTGATCGTAGGTCCATTACCATCAGTTGCTTTGTGCTCTTCAGGCCAAGCTGTAGTGGCACTGATAGTGAGAAGCTTAAGGCATGAAAGTGATGATGATGATAATTCAGACCATCAGAAGCACCTGGAGGCACAGAAGCTCAAAAGCACATTCACATCATCCTCCTGGCTTTCAGTTCATTGGTATCTTCTATAACCAGAGGAAGCCACATGTTTTTGAGGTTGTTGAGGACTTATGAATAGGGCTTGTGTTTCCATGCATAACAATTAATTTACAGTACAAGACATATAACATCACTATATAGTTGGAAATATCAACAGGCAACTTTTAAAATGGTACCAGACAAACTGAAACCTGGGGGGGTATGGGGGGGCAGGAAGATCAATTACACAGAGACAGATGAATGCCATCATAAATATGACTGGTAAAGATTTCCAAAGCTCTCTATGTTGATGACTAGCTGCATTTGCCGTAGTATATCACTGAAAAGTAAATTTTCAAACCAAGGTAGAACAGACACATACAAAAGAAAAATACACAAGCGGAAGTGTAATAAAATGAAATTAACATGAAAACTCTTTCAGTGTTTCACTGAAAGGACATAAATCTTCACTTAAAGGAAAATGACTAAATAAAAACTAGGGATGTCCTGATAGCGATAGCGGTAACGGGTCCGATACCACGCTCATGTATCGGTACTGGTAAAAATGCTCCTATGCCAAAAACAGATACCATCTGACACACGAATGTCATTCCATAAACTTTCAGCCCACAAATTAAAATCACGTTATGTCCCAGTGACATTATTTAACCACAAAAGCAGCGATTTAATGAGATAAATATATAGTTTGCATGTAATTCAAATTTGAGTGCTTGTGAATGTGTGGAGACAGTGTTGTGCTGATGCCGGCTGCTCATTCCAGTTCAAGCTCCTCAGTTAAAAACACTGTCATGAGCAAAGCGCTCTGTTTGTAGCAGATGACAGTAAACAGAGTGCAAATTAATGTGGTAGTGTGAGGCACATACAGAGTACATACTTATTTAATTAAATAGCAGCCTTTCGTAGTTAAATAATCACTAAGTCACATAGCGTCTGGCTTTTCCAGAGTGGTAGCTCCAGGCCAAAACACAGAAACACTTCAAAATAAAAGGTACATTTATAGAAAAAAGTATGACAGAAATATATCACTATTGTAAAGTTATGTAATATTCACTACTACTACTACTACTATATTTATAATAATAAATTAGTATTAATTGTATTATACTTGAGGAGTATCTAACAGTGTGACGCTCTGTTATGCAGCACTTTATTTGACAATATATATCTCCAGTGTTGTATTTTGGATTGTGCAGTTAGGTTCGGTATACAAGCACTTCATTTGATAAAAGTAAGTTTTAATGAATTAATTTATTTAAACACCACTTTGATAATAAAACTGAAATAAACTGTTTATATGGTGTTTAGGAAAAACAAAAACAAAGGTATGTGGACTCTGCGTGTACCAGAAATTAACTATATGTACTCGTTCTAAAAAAAAAATTGTATCAGGACAACCCTAATAAAAACCCACTTGCAAGTCAATAAAAAAAAAAAAATTTAAAAAGAGAGAAAGAGAGAGAGAAGGAAACAATAGATTTGCTTCGTACAACATTCTTATGGGCTATTCAAGTTTAAAGGAGATTAAAAGGCAATGGTTTGCATTAGCTCATGCAATTAAATGTACAATCTTACAAGATATGCCATGAACTTGCCAGCGTTGATTACTTTTGGAATGACATTGAGCAGGAGCTTTGATAAGGACATTTTAGATCCAGATGAAAGTATCTCTTTTGTTCACTTTAAAACCTCAATGTGCAGTATGTTGTTTTTACAATACATATGCTAAAACATATTTGTAGCATATTTGCTGCAAAAGAGTTTCCACAGCACAAAGAACGTAAATCTGAACATTGACACCAAATCTATGTACCTATATATACACACACATGACTACACCCTAACCAGCTGAAACGCATTATTAGATTCTCTATGAAAATGTGTGTACGTTGACTATGTACAGAGGCAGGCACTGCTGTTCTGATTCTAGCGGTGTTCAGGCATGTTACAGATTGTAGTCTGTCTTTCTAGTAAGTGTTCTTTGTTAATATCATGCAGCTATATTTGTAACAGGGATCTGTTCCAGAGGGGCTGACTAGCTATAATGTTGTCCAAGAATTCATATCTGTGCTTCTTTTAGGTGATGAAATGAAAGGCAATAAAAGCAACATTGCACAGACAGAGAGAAAAAGAAAGAGGAGACATACTCTAAATGATGGCATTGATCCTAAATATTATTACTCAAGCTGCTGCAGTAGGTTACTTTCCAAAGATGGCAGTTATTATTAGTTCACATGAAAGTAAAAGTGAATGTGTGAATGCTTTAACACAGTAATCTAATTCATATTTGTCCATCAATGAAGGTAGTTTTTATAAAAATCTAAAAGAAATGAGTAAAGATGGATTAAAGGGAGAGTTCATCCACAAATGAAAATTCTGTCATCATTCAGTCCCCCTCATGTCATTACAAATCATTCTTCTCTGGAACACAAAAGATGTTTTGAAGAATGTAGCTGGTTGCTCTTTTACATGCAATTACGACAAATGGGGACTGGGAGATTTCATATTTCAAATAGGACAGAAAAGAACCAGAAACGTTGTCTATATGACATGTGCACTATTTACTAAGTCTTCTGAAGGCATATAATATCTTTGTGTTGGGAACAGACAAACATTTTCTTCTATTTGTTTTTCTTCAAAAATCTTCTTTTGTGTTCCAAGGAAGGAAGTAAGTAATACAAGTTCGGAACAACATGAGGGTGAGTAAATTATGAAAACATGTTTATTTTTAGGTGAACTATCCCTTTAAACAGTAAAATGGATAAATAAGGCCTATTGAAAAGGCAAAACTGGGTTGTTGTTGGTGTATAATATAATCAAGATTTCTAAAAGCTAGTATTAAACATCTGCGTTTTTATATGCGAGTTGGAAAAGAAAGAACAGAAAGACAAACGACCCCTTAAAAGTGAGAGCGAAGAATAAAGAGTGTAAACTTGAAGCCACGTGAACATGCAATCACAGTTCTCTTCAGTCAAGATCACAGCATGGCCCACATAGACAAGGGAGGGGATGTGACATAAGTTTGAAGAGCAGGGGAGGTGGAAGCCAGGCCTCACTGTCAGTCCTCTAATGCTCCAGTGAGAGTGTCGATGCAGGAGCTGTCGGTGTCAGAGGCCAGTGTCTGCTCCGTCGACATGGACGAGATGTCATAAATAGAGGAGGACTGGGAGGCAGTGGTGCTGTTGTTCACTGTGCCATCTATTACACACACACACACACACACACACACACACACACACACACACACACACACACACACACACACACACACACACACACACACACACACACACACACACACACACACAGCAATGCATCAAAATTAGGGCTAATCACAGTTAATGTATTTTCCTAATATGATTTAAATACTGTGTAGTTTCCTAATACTGTAACTGATTTCTGAAGGCTGGATTGAAATACAAAAAGATAACAAAAGGGCTGACATAAACAGATTTGGGTTTGTAATAGTGGCTGACTGATGTTTTTTTTTTTTTAACAGCAGATCCTGATACCAATATCTAGAGAACAGAGATCTACAGCAGGGTTTTCAAACTCTGGGTCCCCAAGGGGGTGCTAGGAGCTCTGTGAAGATTTCACATTATTTGATATTATTACCATTCTGAAATCATGAGATTAATCCTGATTATTTTATTCTACAGATAGCCAAAGTTTTAAACAGTAAGAAATAAAAAATAAATCTGCAAATAATTTCAATTATTAAGAAAAAAATATTTTTTAGAAATAAGGGTTGTAATTCACTATTCTCTGTAAAACTGCTTTGAAACATTATTTATTGTGAAAAGAGCTTCCAAACCATGTCTTTACCCAAATACACTCTGATAAACTTATAATAATGATTTATATTTTAGAGCTGTCAGGACGAATTTCGAGGAAAATTGCATACATACGTCATTCGCCTGTGTGTGTTCACGTCATATCCGCACACAAAGAAAATAAGATCCGGCTACTGTAGCATGTGTATGGTGTGGGAGTAGCGTGAAGCTGAAAGTTTGTTGTCACAACAAACGAGACAAATTGACCATGGAGCATTCAAAACGGCAAACACTGGTTGTAAAAACAAAGAAACCTCGAACAGAGCAGAGACTAAAAGCAAAAAGGGAAAGCAGCAGAGTCCATAATAAAACATGAATCAACATCGGCTTGGCTTTTCAGAGTTGCCGACAACTGAAAGGATTTAAAAGTGACCCAGAGATGGCTTTTTTCTTACTCAACAGGTAAGACATTTTATTGATATGGTTTATGTATAATTTTGCAATCACACACACACACGTCTGTGTAGTGAAATATAATAATTATACTGTAATTGGTGCTAACAATCATTAGTTCTTATATTAATGAACGTTGCCTTACTTTTGTAACGTAATTTATTTCAAAACATCAATGTTTCCAATAAGTCAAAACAACAGCATAAGATATGGCACTTTTCTGCTCAGATGACATGTTTTCGGTTATCCGTCTTTTCCTTTCTTTCGTTATTTATTTGTCCATTCGCTCTGATAAGATGTCCTGTATCCATGTGTACAACGGTGCCACGAACCACATTCGTTCATTCGTGCAGAGGAGCAGAGCCGAAGCACAACTTACATCATTACCAAAACAATATTTGTCCGCAAGATACATGGTTTAATTTTTTAACTGCCAGAGGGCCAAAAGTTACATAGTGTAGCTTTAATAAAAAGTCAAATATTTTCCAGAAAATATTTTCATAATTTCTTTAGGGTTTAGTACAATGACAATATAAAAGCCAATAATTTAATTTAAGTAGTCTTTATAATATAATGTTTACTATTTTTCTCATATATGGGGTCCCTTGCAAGAGAATTATGATATTTGAGGGTCCTTTGCATCAAAAAGTTTGAAAACCACTGATCTAGATAACTGATATTAGGTGGATTGATCAGAAGTCAATCAAGAAAACTCAAAATGTTCAAATGTCAGCCGATGAATTAGCCTATCACTAGTTAGTAATGAGGATTAGTAACTCACCTAAACACTCCTCTTTCAGCACTCCATTATTGTTCCTCTCCTCCCAGTCCATTACCTCTTTATAAATCAGCTCTGCAGACAGAGAGAAGACTGTCATTTGACTAATGCCTTATAATTTAACAGTAAAGTAGAATATTTAATACAATTTCCACCAAGTTACTCTATAAAACGTTTTAAAGCACAACTGACAATGCAAGGTACTTTATCAATTTACTTAATTAAACATTTTACTCTAAAACAGAGTCATTCGTTCTTTGTAAACGGGTTGCAGTGCTAAAGGTCATTTATACCTTTCCATTGCTCAATGCTGTGTTCCCTCTCCTCCAACTGTTTGTCTGATATCTGTGGAGGAGGCTGAACACATAAAACAATCATTACGAATCCTAACCACAAGAGAGAGCTTTTCATTGGCATTGTAAAAATGTCCCTCGTAAAACAGTTTTAACTGGACTGGACTAAGCAACATAAAAGAATATGGAGTACACTGACCGCATCAGCCTCAGCTAGGTCATACCACACGTGAATGTAGGGATGACTAAGAGCCTCCTGTACAGAGATGCGGCTCTCAGGGTCGATCACTAGCATTTTTGACAGCAGGTCACGCGCTTGACTAGCTGTGTTTAACAATGTAAAGAACAATGTAAAAAACATCAAGTGTTGTAAAGATTCAATTATTCAATATTTACAATACAGTACCAGTCAAAACTGGGCATACTTGCCAGAATTTATGCTTTTCATGAACTTAAAAATCATTTATTTTAAAGACTGATGCTCAAATACATTTAATGAATGAGTTGGACAGGATAGTGAAGGATAAGCAGCCAATAAGTGCCCAGAATACATGGGAACTCCTTTAATACCGTTGGAAATGCATCCCATGGGGATGCCTCATGAAGCTTGTTAAAAGACTGCCCATACATTTTAAAGAGATTGTGCAAAACTGATTTTTATGCAAAGGGTAGCTACTTTGAAGAAGCTAAAATATAAAGATACTTTTGATTGGATGACAACATCATTTCTATATTTCCATTTGTGTTATTTGGTACTTTTGATGACTTCACTCTTATTCTAAAATGAGGAAAATAGTAATAATAAAGAAAGAGTAGGAGTGTCCAAATTGGTAGTGTATGTAAAGAAACACAGTTGTACTGCACAGGTTCAGAAGGGAGAAAGACAAAAAAATAAATAGGCCATAAAAAGGAAAAGAGATACAGAGAGATGGAGATGGAAACGGAGGAAAACATTAGAAAGGATGTTAGAAAGTGCTCTTACTTTTGATCTTGTCATGCTCAGTTTCTGAAGGAAAGGCCCAGTCGGGGAAAAGCTCATTAAAACTGACTCCCGGAAACTGGGGTTTGTTCAGCACATAGTTTCTAACAGTCTCCATCAAACGGTTCATAAACTCCAGAGAGGGGGTGCCCAGTATCTCAATCACCTTATTCCACTGGTCAATATCTGTGATGAGCTCAGTTAAGGAGGTCATGATGAAAGAGGAGAAATGAAGTTTTATCACAGTTTTTATAGAAGAAAAAGTGAGTGAAAATGTACACATGGAGTTTAACAGGAAACTGAAAACTGCCTGTTCTTTCTTTAAACAATTAGGGGCTTTGCAGACTTCAGCATTGTTTATACTTTGGCCTGGCACTGCAGCGCGTCCTGTGCACGCAGCTCTCAAAAACCCGAGGGGCATTGCAGTGCAAAGAAAATATCAGCTAATCCAGTAAGAAACAGCACTGAAGAAGTGCTTTGCTGAACTTAACATTTATCTTGCCAGGTTTGATAACATTAGTTAATGTTCCCTACTCATATGCGAAACAAAAACACTTAAGTAGGCTTGTAGGCTTTTTACACTATCTGTGGCTAAACTCAAGATTTTAAGTTTACCGTTAAGATACTAGTTTCATACTTGAATCAAGATGATGACATTTACATTTTAAATATTTGAACTTGAAATATTTGACATTTAACCCTCCTATTGTCTTAAAGCCTCACTATGTATGATTTTTTGATAAAAAAATTAAGAAATTGCCATTATTGCTCGAGTACATAAACAATCAGTGTTCAAACAATGTCCTTACCTTACTTCCTTCACTACCTTAAGCCAATAATAATAATTTGTATTATGAGCTGTCGGGTCAGATTTGGTGCGAAATTGCTAGCTTATGTCATTCATCCTTACGTCATTACGTCATGTCCGTAAACACAGAAAAGAAGAACCTGCTGTCATGTCATGAGAACCTACGCTCTTCAATTCAGTCAAACTCCCACAGTTCAGGACAGCATCGCCGCTGTCTAGTTGGATGTATATCTGTTATCCGTTTGGCCCCGAGTGAGATTCTAACCGAAGATTCCTGGCATGGGAGTCGGACGTGCTAGCAATGAGGCTATTAAAGCCATGGCCTCTAGGCTCGGTTGCTGTGAATCTCTTAAGAACAGGAGAGTGAGTTTACACACTGCACAGCTATCATATACCATCTGGCTACCATTACACTTGGAATTATTTTCTGGTAGGGCTGTTTAAGCTTATATTGGTTATCATGTTTTTATGAATCGAGAATTACTTGTGTGTTAACCAATCGCGATGTATCTACATTTTCCAGTGAGGTTCATGTAACATGTTTACTAATATGTTGACTTCTGAAATTGACTTCTTGTAATTGTTATATTGCATATTTAAGCATATTATTTTCATGTTTAAAGTATATTTTATCCCCATCATTATTCAATCCTTGTTTTATGTTTTTAGTTTGCAGTGTTATTGTGTGCAATGCATATACTGTTGTAGTAGGCTATTACTGTTCACTTGCCTTAACAACTGAGGCTGTACAATATCAAATAAATATGTCTTCCACTGAACTCATATTAGCCACATCACTAATTTCACCTCTTAAATTGATGCGTGTTGTACAATACAAACATTAATAGTAGATAAAACGTCTAGGTTACTGTTGTAACCTCCATTCCCTGATGGAGAGAACGTGACGTTGTGTCGAATGAAGCGACACTAGGGGACTTTCTTGAAGGCCTCAGTTACCTCTGAACTCGAGAAAAGGCCAATGAGAATTTGGCAGACAGAATTGGCATGTCCCTCCCCCGGACATACTGGTATAAAAGGAGGGAATCGTGCATCTGTTCATTAAGGTTTTGCACCGAGGAGCCGAGAATAAGGTTCGGCCATTACAGTGGCTCGGTTCAGCGTCGTGGCCAGGGGGACACAACATTTCGTTCCCTCCATCACGGAACGGAGGTTACAACAGTAACCTAGACGTTCCCCATCTGTCGCTCACTTTGACGTTATGTCAAATGAAGCGACACTAGAGGCCTGAAAAGGATGTTCAACGCCATATGTATGTTTGCTCTTTTAGAGAAATAAACTCTTTTAAGGAAAATATTATCTTTTTAGAACCACTGTCAAAGCGCCCAGGGGCAAAGCTGCACTGCCGTGCAGAGAAGGAGAAAGCTGCTGATAAGCGCTGTAGATCCAACAGCCGACGTTCTACAGAGGTGAGTGGAACAGTAGTGATAGTCACAACGTATTGTTCCAGTACCAAAAACAATTAAAAAAAAACAATAGTATTTAAAAACATATTCTGTCCCTGTCCCAGGTCAAAAATGATCAACAGGCTGATATTTTATTAGTCTGATAAATAGGGGGTATTGTGAAAACTGAATAAAGCAAGTGAAACAAAGTGCAGAAAATATACAATATGATGATGGGCTAAATCAGATGAAGAATTATTCTTTCATGTTGTCTTTCATCACTGGATATTCTCCATTACGTAGCCTTTTTAAGGAGATCACTTGAAAACATTGACATATTACTGACACAGACCCATATCTGAAGAATATTTTAAGGAACCACAGAGATTGTTTTTTTAAAAGACAATGAAATCTAAGAAATAGGTTGGTTAGAGCTGATTTGCTGAATCAGAATAAAGGGACGTTTCTAGATAATATACCAGAGGGCAATTATAAGTGTAAATCCTGTGCTCAATGCAATTTTACTCACAAATGTCAATGTTTTAATAATCCTAGTACTAATAAAAAAAAATACACATCAAGGGTGTGATTAGATGTAATACAATGCTATTTATTTTTTTAAATGTCCATGTGGTTTGGGATGAGTAGGCAAAACTAGAAGACCTTTGAAAATTAGAATAGGATAACATCGTTGCAATGTACGCTTTGGTAATGTCATCAGTCTGTTTCTAGTCTTAGATAATGGAGTGTAGAGAGAGTAAGCATCCCACAGAGAGGAGGTGATATAGAAAACCAACTTCTCCATAGAGAAACTTTTTGGATGTATTATTGACGGACACTATCTCCAAATGGTCTTAATGAGGATGTTAACTTCAGAGCGTTTCTCTATACATTTTACTTCCACAATTCTGAAGATTTTTAAATTTTTTCTCCCCAATTTGGAATGCACAATTCCCAATGCGCTCCAAGTCCTCGTGGTGGCGTAGTGACTCCCCTCAATCTGGTTGGTGGAGGACGAATCTCAGTTGCCACCGCGTCGGAGACCGTCAGTCTGCGCATCTTATCACGTGGCTTGTTGAGCGTATTACCGCTGAGACGTAGCACTTGTGGAGACCCACACTATTCTCCGCGGCGTCCTCGCACAATTCACCAAGTGCCCCACCGAGAGCGAAAACCACATTATAGCAACCACGAAGAGGTTACCCCTCCCTAGCAACCGGGCCAATTTGGTTGCTTAGTGCATATTGAGATGCATTTATTTGTTTATGAAACCATGTTTATACAAGTCTTTGTATCATCTACAACCACCCTAGGTTTTTGTGATAAGGTGGAGTCATTAACATCTAATTGCAAGCACCTGTGGGAACCATGAGATTTTTGTTTGAAATTGACATTACAAAGTCTGTTGTTCCGAACGACTCGTATGAATCAAAACGTTAACCCCATGGTTTTAGATTAAAATGTTGCAGCTGTCTATTTTTGATCATGCTTCTTTTTTGACTCGGCACCTTGCAAAGTTTCACACCACAACAAATGAAGCTTAGCAGAGGCCAGGCGAAAGACGTTATTATATGACTTTGTGCGAGCGAACCCTCCTGAACAAGCGTTGCGTCAAGTATAAACCAGGCTTACATTATAACAAGGTGTTTGTGGCCCCTTGGGGGTTTATGATGGAAATGCAGGCAGTTCATGAGATAAAGAAAAAAACATTTAATGATGAACTAATATAAATAAAAATATTAATTCGACAGCACAATGCATATTTTGAGCAAAGTCCTTCTAGCATGTCAGTCCACTGTCGGCCATCTTTGGAACGCACTAATTTCCAGTCATGACAGTGCAGCTCCTATCTACTTGTATGAGGAAATACCAAAATCTCCAAAATGGTTGGTCAAGATTATGATCAAAGAACATATTTTAAATTAGCAGTAAAATCTGACATTTGCTGGTATAATAAATTGTGCTTTACCTCAGATTACGCTAAAAACTGCAATTTTCCCAGCTTGAATAGCTAATGCGCATGCACGTTCCAGAGTTAATTGACAGGCAAAGTCTGTGTCTAAAATATGATTGGCTCTTTTACCTGTTCCTACATCTGCTTACCATTGGGCTTATAGATCTCCTTGGTTGAGTGTTCCAATTTCCCCCATTCACTTTAACAGAAGTGGCCCATCTCTGCTAAATATTCTGTAATATTTTTTTTTAATTGTCAATCTGCAGTGTAACAGGCTAATTTAAATTTAAATTATTTACAAAAAAAATTTTTTTTTTGTAAAAAAAATAAAATAAAGATGCATTCTTTAAAACATTAGGGGGTACAATAATTTAGGTTATAAGGGTTAAGCAGGCAATAAAAGTTAGAAACCCTTGCATTGTAGAATACATGTCATCATACATTAAAATAAATGTTAGTAAGAATGCACATGCTGGAAGACACCTATGGCTTTGGGGTCTTAAAACTGAGGATGACAAAAAAAAATTGTCTTTCTGACTTGAGCCTACCAGTAAATCTACACTCTTTAAGATGGAAAGGCTGAAGAACAGAATGAGGAGGATACGATCAGTGCCCTGGAATATGACACTCCCTTTCACCATTTCACCCATGATGCAGCCTACTGACCAGATATCCACTGCCAAAATACATACAAGCTAAATATTAATGAAGTTTAAAGTGTACAAAAAGCAAATTTTACTAAACATGTCAATGTTACCATTCTCCTTGTATTTCATGCCCAGGATGACCTCTGGTGCCCTGTAGTATCTGGTCACCACGTAGGGTGTCATCATGAAGTTAGTGCAGGCGGTCCTGGCCAGCCCAAAGTCTAAGATCTTTAAAGTGCAGTCCGACTTCACTACTATGTTACTGGGCTTTAGGTCCTGAGGTGCAGACAGAGACATAAACAGATATGGTATCATGCAGTATAATTGGCATAGTGTGCAATTATCAGAAATGCAGCATCTCATCAATGCATCTGATTGAGCTGGTGATGCGACATGCTGGATGTGCTCTTAGCTCATTGGCTCTCTTGAAAGGGGAGGGTTTAGCACCCTTCTGCATCCATTTGCACAGCATTGTAAAAACAACTACATAAGGACACATGTAAAAAACTTTACTAAAGATGTTTGCTCAACATTGGGTTTTGCAATGTTATTTCTTAAACGCAGATGAAAACATCCATATCCAATGGTCACCTTTTTTGCCAATCAACTGAAAAAATATGTATATAAAAAGAATGTCACCCTGTGAATGATTCCAGCTGAGTGCAGATGTCTGATGCCACACAGGATCTGGTAGAGCAGGTAGGACATCCTCTCATGGTCCAGATCCATGTGGATCACCTGACAAAGACTAGCATCCATCAGCTCCATCACCAAATACCTAAGCGAAACCAGGGACCTGTCAGATTCTGCAGGGTTTCTTTGCTCAAATAAATTACAATTCAACTGATCTCTAGCATTTCCATAGATGCATAGCACTGACTTGCATTTGCTATACAAATTCCACAATCCCAAGCTTCACACCTTTGGCAACACTTTTGTTATTACAGCAACAGAAAAAGTGCTGTTCTCAGGAGCTGTAATGAATCTTGATTTAATGACACCTTGTTTTCAATCCTAAAGATATAATTATCATGTGGAGCAGTAGGACAGCATAATTCATCAGTTCATATAAACTATGAACATTAAAAGCCACACCAAGGACCAAATACACACCAAAGCCATAAAACTCTGCTTACACTAAAAGACAAGGTAAGCAAAGCACATTCTGTAAATATATCATCTCAGAACTTACAAATCCTGGAATTCTTCCAGTGACTTCTGAGGTGTGAAGACATTAAGTAAACGGATGATCTGGAGGGAAGAGAGAACGAGTGATAAGAAGACTAATCTACTGTAGATGTACCGGTACTATCAGGACAGGGTCTCCACACTTTCTGATGGGTATATTTCCATGACTTTTACATTCATTGTGGTCACTGTATATTTTTAGAAATCATTTTAATTCAGACCAGAAAGGATTTGTGAACCAGTTTGACCAATTTATTGAAAATACATAAATCAAAAGAATGATTCCCTCACAAATTAGACATACTTTTTTCTTGCAATCAAGTTTTATCAAGCATAACTGCAAAAATGTATATTTCACTATAGACTCTTATGACTTTTGAGATTTTTCTTCATTTCCAAGACTTCTCTAGGACTTGAAAAAACAATGTATAAATTCCCTGACATTTCCATGTGTTACATGTCTGTGGCAACTCTGCATTAGAAATTCTAAAGTAATCAGCTTGATAACTAAAGTTTCGAAGTTATAAGCAGACAAAACCAAAAGGCATCGTAAGGAAACATACATTTTTGTGATTAACACACTTTAGCAGAACCAGCTCTCTGTATGCTCGCTTTGCATGGGTTTGGTTCTGAAACGGTCGGCTCAATTTCTTCACCGCAACTGGGAAGCCAAGGACGGTGTCCAGAGCAGAGCTTAATGGGATAGAAAAATGGGCACACAGAAATCATTGTGGTCAACATTATTATTTCAATAGGTAAACAAAGAAGTAAAACAAATCATACTCATGTTTATGCATAGATTAAGTCTTATTGGGGGAAAATCACACAAAAACCTGCCAAGAACATGTCTGGGTCATAATTCATCCCAAAAAAAAAGAATAAAAAAAAAAAAAAAAAAATTCTCATAACAATAATACAAAATCTCATTCTCACTGAATGTGAAATTCATGTACTTCAATCTAATGTAAAGCAGTAGTAGTAGTAGTATGTTTTATTTAATGCCATGTCAGCGATCAAAGCTATTTTCATGGCAAGAATTCAATTACAAAAAACAAATATCATATAAATACAATAAAAACAAAACAAATATAAACAGCAAGTCATATTATACAATATTTCTTTTAAGATTAATATATGATAAGAAACTAATGTAAAGCAGGGGAAAAAAAACAATAACATATTGCAATGTACACATTTAAATTCAAATAGAATATTATACTATAATAAAAAGTAAACACTGTAATGAATTGATGAGAATGTAACACCTTTGCAGCGGATAACGGTACACTGAATAGCTAACAGTGTTAGGGCCCATTTCCTCCGCTTGGATAAACAGTTTAGACATTCAGCAAGCTGTAAAATTCCATCATTACTGCAGCAGTAAACCAGGGACTTAATCTCCAATGAGACATTCAAGTCAATGACAGAACCACATCTGCTATGGAGGCAATCCATAATGGGATGTCAGATTATGACATCATTAATATGACTCCACAACATGGAAGCAACTCGTATTCTGCTGGTTTAGAGACCATCCACTCACCAGACGATACCCTGGGCACCAGAACCGATGGCACGGAGCTGCTGGTACCTCCGGAGCACGGTGAAGGTGGAGTCACCCACCTGCACACTGTAGAACTCCCCCTCCCCCTCAGCCATGGCTCCTCCCACTGAGTACCTCTAGACAAATCAAACCTAAAAGAGAAAGAACCTAATTAATGGAGAAATAAACAGACGGTGTGAGATGTTACACTGATGACTGCATCCTGAGCTCACTCCCCCGTGTTTACTGCACCATGAGTGGAGGATGACATTGCCGATGACTCATCCAAGGAGAATCAGATATAATGCGCATAGCCATACTGAGAGACACAGGATACCTATAGGATACCAGTAAAGAACCAAGAGATAGAGGACAGTGATAAGCAATGATCCAGGATCAGGTCTTTAGATGACCAAAACAAGTCATTCTAAATTAGTTTAAACACACAGAAACTACACTTATGTGATATCTTTCTTCCCTTAATGGAAGACTGAACTGACTGAGCAAAGCTGGTATCCTTCTTCCCATCCTCCAATCAGCTGGAAAAAAAACAGATATTCTTTCTAGCTTTATTCTATAAGTGATTGCTAAGAAAACAATCGCTATTATTACTGCTAATACTTGAGGCTGAAATATACTCTAAGCAAGTATGTGAACGCAGATGTGAGAGCTTACCCTCCATATTGCCTAATTTGGGGGTATTTATTCTGTCGTTTGGGGACAGGATAGGGGTGGGCAAGCGCTGTAATTCTGTTTTTTATGTTTTATGTTCTTTCTTTACATTTGTCGAACCTGTGGAAATAAAGCGAATTAAACTCACAGCACCTCCCAGGACGATTGGAGATAATTTGCAGCATTCTCATAGATGACATTGTTCTTGCAAACAGTTTCCAGATGAATGAAGCTGAGAAAAAAAAAAAAAAGAGTGAAAACTCATGCGCCTGTTCCACCAGACAGACTCAAGGCGACCCCTGTCTGTGGTATTGACGGCTTTTATTTTGTCTGTTCTTAAACATATAATAAAGTGTGTAGGGCTTTTTTTATGTTTATCATATCTCAGTTCAAATCACACTTTCAATATTTTTCCAAATAATAGCGATTCGTTTTTCGAGTGTCTGAGTTTATGCGTTTGCATAGAGTATGTTTTGACCATTAGGGTTAGGGTTTTAAACAAACCCCTAATGCAAAGTAATAACCTTTGGCGTGTAATTCATCCTGCACTGTTGATTCTACGGCCATTCATGATACCAAAAATTGTGCTGCTTGTTAAGAAGAGATGTGGAATTACTTTTCTAAGTGATCAGACTTTAGATTTTATCCTGGTGAATGATAAACCAAAATAATCCCACAGTTTTATATTGAAGAAGGTTTCGAGACATTTCCTTGGACCATACACCTTAGGAACCGCAGTGTTTATTTTTCTCTTTAATGAGATTTTCCTCAATGCACCGATGCCAACAACTGATTTATTCTTCTTTCTATGTCATCTTACAAACTCACAGTGGGTTTTTAATATTTTAATCTTCTGCTTCTCTTTCATGTACTTTCTACTGTTTTGCAAGCAAGAGCAGACACTGTCGTCAAAGCAGGCACTGAATCTTTCTTCTTAGTAGCAGATATCTTTAAATTTCAGATGTATTTGTGATCGTCCTTGCTACCACGTAAACAGGTTATCTTCTGGGAATCAGTCTTTCTGATGTTTTTTTCTAATGGATTTTTTTGTAGTTGTTTTATGTATAGTATCAAAGAAAATCCCCCAGTGGTTTTAAACTTCCATTATAAAACATTCAAGAAGCAGTTGTAAACAGACAAACAAAGCTGGCACTGATGTCAATGAGCTTTTCAAATTCAAACAATATTTGAATTTCTGAAAGCAAAGCTGGTTTGTCATTCATTTGTCAAAAGGTTACCGTTTGAGATGTTTAACTTCCACCATAGCACTTTAAGGTTAAAAACTCAGTAGAATTCAAATGGGTCACACAAGTTTTGATGTTTGTGCCGCAATAGAGAGAAACCTGATTGAGTAGCGCAAGTGATCATACGCTCTGTTCTCCTGTCTGTGAAGCACAATCTGGAATCCCGCTGGACTTCAGAGATCAATCATGTGAAACACAGCTGCGTGTGTGAGATGAGAAGCATATTTAGAATGCGAGAATAAAGGCCTGTTCACACCAAGTCCGTATTTTCACTGAGAAAGTTCATTATGAACAAGCTTTTTTCTGGTAACCATGCATTATAGCGCTATGCACATCGGGTCTGACAAATCGTCCACTGACAATTTAAAAGTTTTTTTTTTTTTTTACGGAGAATGTTCCAATTTTTTGGTTTTCGGACTGCGATGATAACTGAATGACCAATGAGCTTTTTGTTGGTCACAGCATTCAGCGTGTTGGTGCTGCTAATCAACTGGCAAACACACCCCGGAAAATTCTAGAATTACAAATAGTTGCAGTACATGAACCCTTTGTACTCCAAACATAAACCCGTTTTGTTTTTGAAAGTCTGCTTACGTTTTTTTTATGTACGTTATTTAATATGTAGATCACTGTGCCTGTTATATTCTCATGGCATTAAAAATAGCAGCGAGGTCCAGCAATTCGTTTGTACTGAGCTAATAGAAAATCCCTGAAAACGACTCCTTACATGTGTGACAAAGAGGAGGGCCATAACAATGAACACCAGGTGCTGAATCAGCCCAATAAGCTGGGAGAGGAGAGGAGCTGGACGCCAGTTCGAGAGAGAGAGAGCTGCACACGCACACACACCCAGTGAGCATGTTTATTAAGGTCCACTAAAAAGCATGTTTTGAGTGAAAAATAAAATAACCTTTTGAGTTGGATCTCCTGATTCCTCCTTTCCTCTCCTTGTGAACTCGCTCTCTGTCTCTCCCATTCGTCTCTCTCAGATTCTCAGGAGGCGGGGAGGACCATTGGGTGGTGGAACAGCAGAGATTTTGGGGGGGTGATGACAGTCCGGATGGCACCCCAGCCTGAACAAGGCAGTGGAGGAGTGTGACGAGGAGGAGAGCGTGGCTGGGCCATGAGACACCAGAGAGAGAGACGCACGCTGCCATGTGTGTGCGTCAAAGTTTGTGTTGTATTTAAATTGTAATTAAAGTATTTTTGGTTGATAACCCGGTTCCCGCATCCTCCTTTCCGACGAACAAGAGGCTTGTCTGCCAAGCATGTCTCTTTGCTAAAAATCAAGTGGCTCGCGGGTGTCTCACCATTCACCAACACATGATCGTTTAAAACTGTCTAGAGATACTTTTCCAAAAAAAGTGTGGGTGTGATTGCAAAGCTTGAAGTCAATGACACTGTTTTGGTTTCCTTTCTCCCGAAATTTAACAGCCTACTTCTGATGAAAATGGTTTGAAATGAACACATTTTTCATGCAGAGTATTTTGATGATGTACCAGCCACTGTGGAAGGTGACCTGAAAGACTTGTCGGAGAGATATATGTGGAGCCGAGGGGGGCGGGGCCAGGCTAGAATGTTGCACGCCCGGTCCCCAATCGGCCTTATGGGGCGCGCGAGGGATAAAGGCGGCTGGTGATGACGGTTCGAGAGAGAGAGAGAATTACGGGCATGTCCGCAATATTATTTATAGTGACAAGCCGGTTCTCGCCTCCTCCTTGCCCATCTTAACCCCCTTACAATATATAACAAGAAATTAGACACAAGGACGCGCATTTGATGAAACACAATTATATTTTGAAGAACAGACGAAAGAAAAGCAGCCGATGCATGTCTGATTTGATGTGTGGCGCAGTGAGCTCTGAGTGCAATTACCGCTGGTTGGATGCTAGGTGTACTATGGGATAATTTTTGGTAAACATGGTAAGGGTTAAGCTTACACAATAAAGCAAGACAACTTGATTTCAAACTTTGAACTTTATTTTTTATTTATTTTAACTAAAAGTTCAAATAAAACTGGAAAAAAGTAAGTGCATTTAAAATGTGTTGTTCTACTTTTTGAAAAATGGCTTTACAACAGTTGTGAAGGGCAACATCTCTCTGGCAAAGAAGCTTCATCTGTGCATTCTCTACCAGTCAGGTATTTCGTTATCCAGGAAAATATATCATGTGTGTGAATACAATTGTTGAGTTTCCTCCTTCACGATATATATATATCCAATTACATCGGCAACCTTCTTCAAACGTGTGTCTTTGTGTCTACGGGCAAATTATTTGTTATATTAATTTGATAATAATAATAATAATAATAATAGTCTAATAATAATAATTATAATAATTTAATAGATTAATGGGAAAACGAGTCAAATAACATCATGACATGGTCAAAGGCATCAGCTATTGGTGATCACTCTGACCATCATTGATCCAGAGATCATAGTCTAATTGCTCAACCTCCTCTGGATATCTCTCCTCTCTTAAATATTAAACTTAAATATGAATCCATACACGATTTAATTATATTTACTATTAATTATCATTGGCAATGCATTTTGGTGAATGGATGGAATTAGCTGATATCACAGAACTCATGCAAACAAATGAATAAAGCAAGCCATATATTACAAAGCTCTGTGAACAGATAAAGATAGATAATTTACTTATATAATATTATTAAAATATAATTACAATAATGAACAGCAACAAGAAGAAACATTTGAACACCGGATTGAGATTTATATCAATACATGGTGTCAGCTCAACTTTACACATGCAATAAAATAACCTGTATGTATTCATATTTCAGTTTAATATTTAAAGGGGACACATTCATCTTTGTTTCTGTAATATATATATATATATATATATATATATATATATATATATATATATATATATATATATATATATATATATATATTTGTATTACAGATTACAGAAACAAAGATGAAAGTAATTAAATCATAAAGTAATACAAGACATGTTCACCTTGAACCTAAAATTTAGTTTTATTTTAATTTTAGATAAGAACACACATTTGGCAGCATTATTTTGGGAACACAAGGGACTTTATTATGCTTATTTATTATGATTATTATTTTAATTTACATTTATGATTGTTTTTAGATCTTACTTTGTAGGCTATTAATAATTTTCCACCTGGTGTTGTTGACGGATGATTGTGTGATGGCAAATGGGGCTATTGAAGATTGTTAATGTTTGAATTTGGGGAGGTGGTTTTGATCACTTTGTTATTTTATTGCTTATTTTGTTTAGTTTAAAGTGCAATTTGAATTTAGAAATGTCTTTTGTTTATGTTTTTTGTGTTTTAATAAACAAATAAAAACACGGGGCAGACGACACGAAACACGGTGCAGACGACACGAAACACGGTGCAGACGACACGAAACACGGTGCAGACGACAAGAAACACGGTGCAGGTGAGCGAGACCGTGACATAATCCCCCCTCAAAAGGACCGGATTCCAGACGGTCTTAAAATAAACAAAAGAAACAATAAAAAGGAATGAAGGACCCAGAGAGAGGGGGTAGACTGGGGGGAAAACAGACAGACCAGGGGGAGAACA
Source organism: Xyrauchen texanus (assembly GCF_025860055.1). Taxonomy (NCBI): domain Eukaryota; kingdom Metazoa; phylum Chordata; class Actinopteri; order Cypriniformes; family Catostomidae; genus Xyrauchen; species Xyrauchen texanus. The sequence continues at coordinate 19,659,041 of NC_068306.1, read as the reverse complement.
AGGGGCACAAAGACAGTTCACGGGGGTGCAAGGGGTGCTGAGACAGGCCAAGGGGGCAATTAGGCAGTCCACAGGAGGCAGGCAGACCAGGGAGGTCGAGAGGGTAGACAGGCAGACCAGGGAGGCCGAGAAGGCAGGCAAGCAGTCTATGGGGTGTGTCAAGGGGACCGGGTCCGGTGGCCTGGGGGTGGCCACAATGTGGGGATAGGCCTGGGGGGCTCGGGAGCTGGCCACGAGGCGAGCACAAGATTAGGAGGTCTGGGAGCGGGCCATGGGGCAGGAGCTGGTTTGGGTGGCCTGGGAGCTGACCTCTGGGCAGGGGCCGGTACAGGAGACCTGGGAGCTGGCCTCTGGGCAGAGGCTGGTACAGGAGACCTGGGAGCCGGCCGCAGGACAGAGGCTGGCGGAGCCGTGTGAGGCGGGGCCAAGGAGGACTTCGGAGGCGGAGCCGTAGAAGACTTGGGAGGCGGCGCCGAAGGAGGCGTAGGCTGGGCCGTGGGGGCGTGGCTCAGGAGGCGGCGCCGGAGCCGAGGGAGGCTTCGGAGGCCGAGCCGGGAGAGGTGAAGCCGGGAAGGACATTGGAGGCGTCGGAGGCGAGGCTGAGGGAGGCTTCTGGGCCTTCTACGCAATCGCTTCCCTCGGCTCCGCCTCTTGAGCCTCCCTTGCAGACCGGGGAGGCGTGGGCTCTGGCTCGCAGACCGGGGTAAGCGTGGATCGGGAGGCGGAAGCCCGTCTTCTCTTCCTCCTCCGGGCAGACGAAGTGGACCGTGCAGGCTCAAGGGAATCGAATGGCATGGGGGTTTGTTCGCTGACTGGTGGGGCAGGCGTGATGGGAAGAGCCATGGGCGTGTGGAAGGTCACCACTGTGGGGGGTGAGGTAGGGTCCTCCTCTGCCACGCCCACAGTGAGTGGCGAGCCGCTGACCAACAGAGTCTCTTCCATAATCTCCTGCAACGTCCAGCCGTGCGTCGCCGGTGGCAACCGCTCCCTCAGCGACGCGTCCAAATTGCCCCTGAAGAAAACCACCAGGACTGACTCCGGGAAGTCCGAAATGTGAGCCAGCTCCAGGAAGTCCCGGATGTGGTCTTCAACTGGTCGATCCCCTTGCTTTAAACCAAGCAGCTGGTAGTTGGCCTGCTGGACCGCTGGATCCATTGTTTTTGGTTGTGCTTTCTGTTATGATGTGTGGAAATAGGAGAAGGTAGACGGGGGTGTGGATCCAAGTGCGGCTTTTATTTGAATTAGCACAAAAGAAACAAAACACTGGAACAAATCAAAATCCACGATGGGAGAAAGGCAAGTTAAGTACTGGAGAACAACAGGGTAACCTCGGACGGACGGACAGAGAACAGGGTAACCTCGAGCGAGAAGACAGACTGGCAGGGAACACGAACAGAGAGTGTCAAAGGAGACATACGTGGAGACATGGAACGTCAACGCACGACAACCGGAAGGGAAAACAGCGGGGTTTAAATAAAGAGAGACGGTAATGACAAAATGACGGACAGGTGCGGACAATAACACACTGACAGGGCCGGAAACAACGGGAAGAAGGGAAGTGTAGTTTTCACGAAGACAGTGAAACACGGGCGGACAACAAGGGAGCGCGACATGGACGTGACTAGTGACGGGTGAAACGGAAAACACGGTGCAGACGACACGAAACACGGTGCAGATGAGCGAGACCGTGACAGGCAGTGGACAGAACTTTACGAGCCATTTTTAACCATTCAGGGTGTGAGGTTACTTCCGAACCACCATGGATGATTATTTAACCTAAAATGACCCTTTGGAATGTTTACAAGTTTGTTTTATTGCAACGGACAGATTTTTTTACTTTCTCAAAACACAATATTGAAGTGGGTAAATATAATTATTGTTTAAAAAACATAAGGATGTTTATTCCTTCAAATTTTCATGTATAATTTTATATAAAAGTGGTAATTTTACTATAAAAACATACAGTAAGTTTCAGAACTTAAAACTTTTTCCTCACTGCAAAAAGAGCATTAGTTGAAACCAACATGCCAAAACGACTTATTCTCTATACATTGTGTAAAGACACATTGTCTCCTCCATATTGTGGTGTCACACTGTAGTAAACATTTGCATCTGACCGCCTCCTCAACAACAGTTCAACACCTACTTTAACTTATGACACCCCTAACCTGCCAAGTGGTGAGTAGTGAGATGGCAATGAGAGAGCAGTAGGGCTGGGCGATAGGATGACGTTATTGGATATCGACGATCTCTTACAAAGATCCCGATGCCGATTGCAACACTCATTGATAGACAATGATCGACATCGCTCCTCGTCCAAATGTATTTCATGCGCGGGCAGGGTTGGGAGGGTTACTTTTGAAATGTACTCCACTACAGATTACAGAATACATGCCGTAAAATGTAATTTGTAACGTATTCCGTTTGATTAATCAAGGTCAGTAATGTATTCTAAATACTTTGGATTTCTTCTTTCAGCACTGGAAGATTTTTTTTTACTTGTTTTGACTATAAAAACTGCCAGTACAGAAAGACAAAATACACATGTTAAAAATACATTCCCTGAAAAACCTAAATATCTCATGTGTTGTTTCTAAATCAAATTGATCTTGTTTTAGCAATACAAAAATTATTATAAAGAATACGACTTTTGCCCTAATATCAAAGTTCTTACAAGAAAAAAGAAATTATGATCCATCGTGAATTTATTTGGATAAAAAAATATGACTGTGCCTGGTAAAGTGTATGTAAAATGGCTAGAAATATCATTTTAGCTTAGCGAAAAGCTGACAATTTACACAAGGTTTATTTCTATTTCTTCTGCTCCAAACTTCAAACTCAATTTTCTATATGCTCATATGAATATAACACATAGGGCTGGGCGATACATCTAAAAAATGTATCATGGTATAATGTTTCATATCATATCATTCGATATCGATAATTATTAATACATTTTAATAACCTTTTTTAAACAAACACCAGTAGAAAAAAGGTTTGGATTTAACCACTGTATTTGTAATTTACCCACTATATTAATGCAAACAAAAAATTATTTTAGTTTTAACAGTCAAAAACAAAATATAAATTAAAAAATATCTTCTTTCTTATGTATTTAATCTTCATATAAGATATAAGTGTTAAAGAAACTATTGAACTTAATAAATAAATTGTTACAAAACTCATTTGGAAGATTTCTCATAAGGCATTGTTGCGGAGTACCTCTCCATCATGTTCTGCTTGTGGGTTGTTTGTTGAGGTGAGGTAGATGTAGGTTGTGGTGGACGACAAACTGCACATTCCACAGGGTGGAAGAGGGTAAAGTGATGAAATAATTAGTTGCTTGTGTTTCCGTACTTAGCCGGGATGTTTATTTGATTTTTTTCCAAAGCTTACACACAACAGTGTTCTGATGTTGGTCAGATGTAAAGAAACCAAAAAACTTCCACACTGTCGAGCTGACATGTCTTTTTTTGTATTCATAATCTCCTCATCGCTGGCAGGCACGGCACTCATTTTCACATGTGTTTGTGTGTTCTGATGTAACATGGCGATGGCGCAACCAAACCCCACAGCAACGCAACTTGTTATTGGCCGTTTGCTTGTCACTCGTAGTGCTCATTTGTCAAGCCATATGATGGGCTGTTTATGATCTAGGGACGGCACATGCTTGAGGGTTGTTCATGCAACCAAACTTCATGTCTATTTACATTTTAATGCATTTAAACGAAACTATCGAACATTATATTGAAAATGTTTTATATCGTTATCGATAAAGGTGTACCGTCGATAAAAACCGATACCGTTTTATCACCCAGCCCTAGTAACACATCATAAGAAAGTGTTTCACCGCTGTTCAAATGCCCTTTGGATCGCATCATTTAACGCATAATTAAACCGCAACAGGTGGGTGACCTGTAAGACGTCTCAGAGTGACACGTGAAAAGAAATCCTGTTAGTCACAAAGACACATGCTTGAAGGAACACACTTTATAATATTTTTAAGAACAGCCAATGAAAAGCCGTCAATACCCATGTCTGATTCGCTGTTTGTTCGGAGGTGTGCAGAACGAGCATGTCATGTGGAACACATGCATGACGGCGCAGCACGAGTCTGTCTCGTGGAACAGGTGCACGTTTTCTCTCTGTTTCATTCATCTGGAAACTGTTTGCAAGAATAATGTCATCTATGAGAATGCTGCAAATTACCTCAAATCATCTCAGGAGGTGCTGTGAGTTTAGTTCGCTCTATTTCCACTGAGCTAGTTCACGGTTAACATGCATTGTGAATCCAACTCTGCAGGTTCAGTAATATAATCTTTGTATTAAAGAAACAAAGATGAAAGTGATTCAATAATAAAGTAATACAAGCAAAATCAATAAAGCAAAACAATTCACAACCCTCGGCAGGGGGTTGTCGATATAATCGTATATCACCATATTTAAGGCGACTATCGATTAAATAATTTTTTTACAAATTTCCCAAAAAGTGAACCTCAAGGAACATATTAAATTGATGTCATTAAATGCTTTAAATGCTAGTAGTATGTCAGCCAAACTACTTTTAATTTCAACACATAACTGTCAGTCACAGATCCCATCCTGACAAATATACCTGTACATCAGATTCTGAATTGAATGGCAATCCATAAATGATTAATATAATTACATTTGATTTCAATAAAAAATACCGACACTGCACCTCCACCACCAACCACCACGTTAAGTCAGATCAGTCTCCTGCCAAGTCTCGTGCACTCCACGAGCTGAACTGGTTCCTATTCTCTTGAATAACATGCATAACATACAGCTATGTCTTCGCTTTATTTTCTATCAAATATACAAGTTAAAGGTTATTTAGACCGTGAGTCATGCTTGTTTCGGCCTGAATCAGCGCGAGGCCAGAATTCTGATGCAGCAGCAGATGTGTCGCGCACTAACTCCATGTCAAACTCCCGGCAAACTGCCACACAACAGCACGAGCGCACAAACAAACGATTTAAAGTCACTTTTCACCCAAAAAGCAAAATAACGTTCATATTACCGTTAAACATATCCAAAGCGCGCATTAGGACTGAGGTGAATGAATTCGCTAGCTTGCTTACCTCCTCTTCTTCTCCTCGCTTTCCCTACTTCACTCCCATACATACGCCAGCAAGCAGATCCACCGAACCGTGGAGGTGTCGGCGTTTATCGCATCCACATCAAACACCGTCGGCCGAAATGATGGTTAAGTCAGATGGTCTCTCTTTTATGAGATCTGACTGTAACATCTAGAGTGTTGCACGTCTGTCAGTGGCATGACTGGCAGCAGGGGCGGAGGTTGGTGGTGGGACAGTAATTTTCGTCGGCTCTCTCCTCTCTCTCACGCGCGCGCGCGTTGGGCAGGGATGACGTAATGGCGCACTCGGTAGGTCAATTTGTAACTTTTGATGCAGGCTAAAAAGTAGCAGGCTGTGCAGAAGGATTAAAGTGTACCGTGTTTGCCTGTCAAATTGAGATAGTATGTGTCTAAACCCTTGACTTTCTGTCGGCATAAAGAGCATCCTTAAAGTATGCTCCAGGCCAATGCAATGCATGCTCAGTGCACGTAGGCCTACCATTTATTATGTTTTTTTCAAAAGCACAAATGTCCTTTGACATTGAAGTTAAAATAAAAAAATAAAGAAATCCACTTACACTGCAGATTAGTTTGCTTTTAAACTAAACAAACCTTTCCCCCACTTAGTGATAATGATCATTCATGATATTGATGAATATGCTACTGTAACATAACATTTACAGTAATCACTCCTTTTTACACGCAGTTTACATACAGTTTGTTTATCTTTTTTTCTCGTTTTACATATTTTCACGAAATAAAGTGTAAAGGGGATGATTTGCAAAAGAAGCCAAATTTACAAGCTTATGTATGTATAAATGTAAAAATCACAAATTATTAAAATATAATTCTATATATTCAATATGTGTGCATATTATGAAAGTTAATGTCCAAGTCTGAACAGTCATTGTTTTTAATACACCTGCTAAATATTTTTTTTAACCACACTTCAAAGTGCAAAGACATAATAGGGAATTAATAATGTATGTTTGTGACGCTATACTTAGACATATTGGATCTAATATATATATATTATTGGATATTAACATATAAGAGTAAAGTCTTAAAGAGATAGTTCACCCAAAATGAAAATTATCTAATTTACTCACCCTCATGCCATCCCAGATGTGTTTGACTTTCTTTCTTCTGCAGAACACAAATTAAGATTTTTAGAAGAATATTGTAGCTCTGTAGATCCATTCGATGCAAGTGAACGGTGACCAGAACTCAGAAGGTCCCAAAAGCACATAAAGGCAGCATAAAAGTTATCCATATGACTCCAGTGGTTATGTCTGTCTTTAGAAGCTATTTTTTTTACTGTACAGGAAATCTCTACCTTTGAGCAGCCCAGCCTGTAGGTAGCAGAATGTGGAAGTGAAAGTGAATGTGTAGATTTTCAGTAAAAATTAAAGATCAATAAATATTGATATGTTTCTCATCCACACCTATCATATTTACATTTACATTTATGCATTTGGCAGATGCTTTTATCCAGAGCGACTTACAGTGCACTTCTTACAGGGACAACCTGGTGATCCCCGAGCAACCTGGTGTTAAGTGCCTTGCTCAGGGACACAATGGTGGTGGCTGTGGGGATCAAACCAGCGACCTTCTGATTAACATATCACTTCTGAAGTCATGGATTTAACCACTGGAGTTGTATGGATTATTTCTATGCTGCCTTTATGTCTTTTTTGGCCCTTCAAAGTTCTGGCCACCATTCACTTCTTCTGCGTTGTCTTCTAAAAATCTTTGTTTGTTTTCTGCAGAAGAAAGAAAGTCAAACACATCTGGGATGGCATGAGTATGAGTAAATTATGAGAAAATTGTCATTTTTGGATGAACTATCCCTTCAAACCTAATGTGGCAAATATATCATTTAAAATAATTTCAAAGTTTTATGTAATTTGTGTAATTTGCAGTCATTTGTGTGAGAAATATCTGTCAGTCTATGATGTAATTGAAAACAACTCATTAATCACATTGAGTAAAGTAAAATCCTTGCAAGCAAGTCATTCATGTCTGGACCAGTCTAGACCAACAGGAAAAGTGCTTGTTAATAATGCAGCAGTCCCACTCTATGATAATATGTTGCACTATTTGATTATTCAAGATGCTTCCTTTCACACACTGATTTTTTTAAATGTTGTATCATACAATATATGGTAAGTTCTTCATTCATTGTCATACTGGTGTACATTAACTACTAATGTTGCTGCACTGCAAGCAACAAGCCAGAATAGCTAAACCTATATGATTAAGACAAACCACATCATACAGCTAATGATATATTGGGTAATGAATAAATATTTAGCAATTTAATGCACTGTAAATCAATGCCAAGTGTTTAACTAATATGTTTGAATCTTGTCAGATATTGTTATCCAAAATAGATGTATCAATGAACTATAGGCTACACCGATGCAGTACATACAGTATGTTTATGCTGATATCATTTCATTGCGCAACACTGGGGTATTTACGTCCTATTTGTGTAGGTGTGTTAAGCTGACGGACATCATGGGAGTAAAAATCATTGTTGAGGTGAGGAGGACACCCACTAGGGTTGAGATTGAGTCCTGTGAGTACACTCAGGGGCGTTTACGATTTCTGAGGCCCCAAGCAACCGACCAGCCTGGATCCATTATTCGTCCTATCAGTCATTGTAGCCAAGTGCATTCAAAATGTTTAATTAAATAAAAATCTAGTTAAATATAATACATGATTTCCTCAATACAGTGATAAAAAAGCAAACGGCCTACATATATTTTTTACAAAACACTATTTATTTTCAATGAACATGGTGTGGAAACTTACTACTTCACTCACTAACATTTTTGAATTCTCGAGATACGTTTTTTGAGACCTGAAGTGCTTTTTTGACTTGACACAGAGCCTAAAAATGTGCTGGTTGTGCGTGAGACAATTAACTGAAGAAATAGCGAAACGTGCTGCAGCAGGTATTGACTTTCGTCCAATGCGTGTTTACAAATGAAACAATGTTAAAACAGAGCAGACGCACGTTTGGTGTGAACGGCTTCTAACTCATCCGTTCGCGCGTATGTGAGTGAGGGAGCGTTGGCGAAACAAGTTCGGAAGGACTGTATAGTTTTCATAAATTACAAAATCCTACTTGAAAAAAATGACTTAAAAACCCACTGGACATCTAACGTGAACCGCTCTGAGAGCGCTGACAACAGCGTGTTCGTGCCGCACGTGTAACCAAAACAACATGTCACCCTTCAAGCGGTCTTTTCTGAGCTCCCCAACCGGGGCGGGCCCACGCAATTGCGTGGTTTGCATGGTGTTTAAATCTTACTGAGTAGCCTACGCTGGTCATGATATTTAATCATGGAAGTGGAACCATGGATTAGGCAATATGAGGTAGTAGGCCATTTATTTAGCTCTCAACCCCTATTGCTTCATTAGAGTTCCTCTGATTCAATCACAGTGGAGACTGAACAATGCAGGAGGGAGTGTGATGGGAGAAAAGACTGCAGTAAAAAAAATAATAAATCCATTATCAATTAAAATTGACTGGTTAATTTCAGAAAAGGGCAGTGTCAACATTTTGCAGAACATCTACTTTTGGGTTCATGGAAAAAAGAAAATTCAGTCACATGGGTTTGAAACAACATGAGTAATTGATCATATAATTTTCATTTTTGGGTGAACTATCCCTTCAGGTAATATAATATGTTACAACTTTGGTTTTGTAACATTGTGCTCAGCTGCAACCCAGATAGTTTATATGTATTCTTGCTGTCAGAGTGTAGGAGGTGGACACTGTTAGCCAAGTGTTTCCTAATACATTCTCCACACTGCAGGTCATTCACTCATAGGCCATCATTGTAATCTGGGTTTGTTCTGGTTCCTCTGGGTCCATAACATCACCATTTGTAATGCGCAAATTGACCTCAACAAGCAATTACCTAAACTGAAAAGCATGAATTCAATTTTTTGAAATTATAATTCAAATACTTTTTTTTTATTTAAAATTCAAATACTTTAAAGTGAGTGAAAATACTTTCGCACTTACATATGTAATATACAGGCACAACAGTAACAGTTAGTTATAATAATTAAAATTATGTTGAATTGCATTTAGAAGCAACTCTCCGAATAGAAACTATGTGAACTTCTGTTGGGTATTCCTTGTTATAGATTAAGGTGTTCAACTCTTAAATCATAAACTAAACTAAAGTTTACAATTTCAGACTACTGTCCTTCTGATAAGCATGGAAGATAAAGACACTTTAAGAAATACAAAATTGTTGATTCATTTCGGCATATGGCAGTTCCTCCTTGCAGGTTTAACACATTGGCAGCATGCTAAGGCAGCTGACTTAATTGACTTCAATTCAAATTAATCAGTTAAAGGCCAGTGTTAGGTAAGTTCCTCAAAAGAAGAAGAAAAAAAGTAATTCACTGCAAATAACTGATTACTGCTCTAAAATTGTTACCAGTTTACTGACTTTACAGATTATTTCATTGTAAAAATGTACTTAATTGAAAAAGTTACATTACTAATTACTTTCACATTACTTTCTAAAAAAAAAAAAAAAAAACTTTCACAGAAAAGCTTTTGTTTTTCTGCTCAACAATTTCCCCAAAATGCCTTTGTTCCTCCTAGTTCATTTCAGCTGTCACAGAAGAAAACAGATGTAACATATTAACATAATTCATGTTTCAAATGTATTCTACATATATATTACATTGTTTTAGAAATATGCATAACCCTAGTAAATATACTGAAAATCAATAACTGTAAAGTGATTAAAAGAATCTGAAATGTAATGCTCACACAACCTTTTTACTAAGAAGTAATTATATTTCAGTAATTCATTACTTCGTAATTAGATTACACAAAACAGTTTAACCAACAGTGTTTTTGTATTAAGGAAACTAGTCTCAAAACTAGTCTTATTTTCATTCTACAGCCTTTTTCAGCTTTCGGATGCAGCCATAATCAACTAGTGGTTCTCCAAACACTAAAACTCTACAAAGAAACTGTGCCTATTTCTGATGGCAGATGGCAGTATGATATTGAGCTGTTGCACTAGGATAAGCTTGTGTTCACTTCACTTTTGACAATAAAATGTCTGTGTCAAAAACCTGTCATAATAATATTATATATTCATTTTATTTTCTATATTATTTTCCACTATCACTGAAAACCAACATCAGTCCTGATAACTACCAAATATTCATTCATTTTCAGGATTTTAACCATTTAAATGCCAGCTTGTTTACTTAATGCCACTGTTGTTTTTTTACAAACACACACACACACACGCACACACACGCACACACACGCACACACACGCACACAAATTTCTCAGTAAACACAGTCATTCAATCACCGATTTTATATAGGAAATCTTCCTGCACATCCCTACAAAGCAAACGCCATACACATGTAATTATTTATTTTTTTAAAGTTTGGAATTTTTCCTGTTTCGTGAAAGCCCGAGCGAGTAATGTATATAGTCTGTCTACTGTAGGCCTATATAAAACATTATACACCGCTAACAAATATAATTGGCGAACAAATCATCTTAATGTAAACAAGATAACTGAAACTGAGGTAAGATACAAACAAACATTTTCAGGCTTATTTATTGTGATAATCAAAGTGTTTTTCAGAGCTACTTGTTTTATGTTTTTATCAAAAAGTGCCTTGTTCTCGCGTTCACTTGAGCGCGCGCTCTCTCTCTCCCTCTATAACACGCGCAGCGCTTGAGAGAGACACGCAAAGCAAAATTGGTTAAAAATAAACTGATGACAGAGAGCACTTAAATGTGAAAACAAGCATATAACGGGCATTCAAGGATTTGGAAATTCCAGTTTGACTTTTTAAAGTCCCATTTGATAGTAAGGACGTATTGTCACCCTAAACAAGCAGATATTACAGCTTTTCTACATTACAACTTGTGGACAGGGGTCTGCACTGATAGACTGAACACCGGGGAAGGTGAATGCTCTGACATCGCGATCCACGCATACCAGACAGGGTTGCCCATAAATCCCTTTTTATTTTGTATTATACACAGATCCTAAGCTCAATGGTTAATCAAAATAAGGCTCTGAAAGTTATTCGAATTACAGATAAAGAAGTACAAATTTCCCAGTTTGCAGACAATACCACAATTTTCTTAAAAGATCAACACAAAGTTCCCAAAGTATTCAAAACTGTTAACGACTTTTCCCAAGTTTCTGGTCTTCATCTTAACATTTCTAAATATATTGATCGTTCAGTCATTTGTGGAATTCAGATTAGAGATGTAATTAATTATTTAGGAGCATAAATAAACTTAAATACAAATTTGGTCCTTACAAATATCAACTTAAACCCCATGATGGAAACCAATAAAAATAAATTCAATTCATGGCTTGCAAGAGATTTATCTCTTAGTGGTCGAGTTTTGTCGTCAAGGCAGAAGGTCTATCAAGAGTTTCATGTATCTTCTCTGAAGTGGATTGTCCCAAGTCATCATGATCTCTACTAGATAAACTTATATCATTTTATATAGAAAAACAAACCACATAAAATCAAAAAAGAGGTCTTAAAAAAATAGTATTAATGACAGAGGATTGAACTTTGTTGACTTTATGCTGTTCAAATGTTATAAAGTTGAATTGGTTTAAAAGATATATATATATATATATATATATATATATATATATATATATATATATATATATATATATATATATATATATATATATAAAGACTCAATATGGAATTTTTCACTGATTTTATATTTTAAAAACTTTATTTTACACACTCTGTTAAGTTGTCAAACTTTCACAAACAAGCTTTGTTGTTATGGTTATTAATTTACAAACATAATTTTTCACCCCATCGGTGCTTTATATTGAATGATCACAGCACTACATATATATATATATATATATATATATATATATATATATATATATATATATATATATATTATTATTATTATTATTATTATTTTTTAAATAGTATTAACAATGTTAGTCATTTATTAGATGACCAGGGTCAGTTATACTCCTTTTCAGATTTTTCAAATATTTTTAATTTTGGGGCTTCACCGTAAGAGTATAAAATTATAATAAAGGCCATCCCTAGTGGTATCAAAACTCTTCTGAAAGCAGTGCAACTTTCTAAATCCAAGTCTTTAAACAATACCGTTTCACTAGAAGGTGTAATGAATCAGGAGAAGGCAGACGGGGGGTGTGGATCCAAACGCGGTTTATTCAAGAAAGTAGAGGGAACAAACATTGGAACAAAATAAAAGGGTCCACAATGGGAAAAGGAAACTAAATACTAAATAACACACTGCAGGGGTTACACAGGTTGGGAAAGACATCCACGAAGGGCAGGGTAGAAACATAAACGGTAACCATGAGCGACGGTAACCATGAGCGACGGTAACCATGAGCGACGACAAGAAACATCAACATTAGTCAAACATCAAACAACGATCGACAAGGACTGAACAAAGAACCAGGGTTTAAATACAAAAGGAACAAACAAGGGAATAAGGGACACCTGGGGGGAACAATCAGGGAAGAAGCAATCAGGGGAACACCAATCATGAAAAGAAACTACAGAGGACTACAAAGACCAGACAGGAAACAGGAACTAAACTAAACTTCAACATAAAAACACAAAACAAAAGACAACAGTGAACATGACAGAATAAAAGAAACTACAAAAGGACTACAAAACCAAAACAGGAACTAAACTAAACTTCAAAATAACAATACAAAACCAAAAGACAACAGTGAACGTGACAGAATCCCCCCTCAAAAGGACCGGATTCCAGACGGTCCTAAGAAACAAGAAAATAGAAAAAAATAAACAAATTTTCAAGGAGAGAGGTGCTAGAAAAGGGGGAAAACAGACAGACAAAAGGGAGCACAAGGACAGTCCAAGGAGGCACAAGGGGAAATTAAGCAGTCCATGGGCATAATGGGGGCAATTAGGCAGTCCACGGGGACACAGGGGGCAATTAGGCAGTCCACGGGGACACAAAGGGCGGGCAGGCAGACCAGGGAGGCCAAAAAGGCGGGCAGGCAGTCTATGGGGGTGTGTGTAGGAAACCGGGTCAGGTGGCCTGGGGGGCGTCCACAGGGTAGGTATAGGCATAGCAGGCCAGGGAGGTATCGACCGGGCAGGGACAGGTTTAAGTGGTCTGGGAGATGGCCGTAGATCAGGGGCTGGTTCAGGGGGCCTGGGAGGAGGCCATCGGACAGGGACAGGCCCCGGAGGCGGAGCTGAGAGGGGCTCTGGAGACGAAGTTGAGGGAGGCTCTGGAGGCTCTGGAGGCTCAGGAGGTGGAGCTGAGGGAGGCTCTGGAAGCTCAGGAGGCGGAGCTGAGAGGACCTCTGGAGGCTTCGGAGGCGGAGCTGAGGAAGGCGGAGCCGAGGATGGCTCGGGAAGCGAAGCCGAGAGAGATCCAGGAGGCGGAGCCAAGGGAGGCGGAACCAAGAAAGGCTCTGGGACCTCAAGAGGTGGAGTCGAGGGAGGCGGAACCATGGGAAACTCTGGAGGCTCAGGGGGCGGGGCCGTGGGAGGCTCAGGAGGCAGAGCAGAGGGAGGCACAGGAGGCAGAGCAGAGGGAGGCACAGGAGGCAGAGCTGAGGGAGGCACAGGAGGCTCAGGGGGCGGAGCCGAGGGAGACTCAGGAGGCGGTGCCGGGGAACGCAGAACCATGGGAAACTCTGGAGGCTCAGGGGGCGGGGCCGTGGGAGGCTCAGGAGGCAGAGCAGAGGGAGGCACAGGAGGCAGAGCAGAGGGAGGCACAGGAGGCAGAGCTGAGGGAGGCACAGGAGGCTCAGGGGGCGGAGCCGAGGGAGACTCAGGAGGCGGTGCCGGGGAACGCAGAACCATGGAAAGCTCTGGAGGCTCAGTGGGCGGAGCTGAGGGTGGCTCAGGAGGTAGAGCCGTAGGAGGCTCGAGAGGTGGAGCTGAGGGAGGCAGAGCCCTGGATGGCTCTGGCGGCGGAGCCCTGGATGGCTCTGGAGACGGAGCCCTAGATGGCTCTGGAGACGGAGCCCTAGATGGCTCTGGAGTCTCTGGGGCCAGAGCCGTAAGAGGCTCGGGAGGTGGAGCCGTAGGAGGCTCGGGAGGCGGAGCCCTGGATGGCTCGGGAGACTTGAGAGGCGAAGCCCTGGGAGGCTAGAGAGGCTCGAGAGACGGAGCCCTGGGAGGCTCGAGAGACGGAGCCCTGGGAGGCTCGAGAGACGGAGCCCTGGGAGGCTCAGGAGACTTGAGAGGCGGAGCCCTAGGAGGCTCAGGAGGAGGAGCCCTGGGAGGCTCGAGAGGCGGAGCCCTGGGAGGCTCGAGAGGCTTGAGGGGCGGAGCCCTGGGAGGCTTGAGGGGCGGAGCCCTGGGAGGCTCGAGAGGCGGAGCCCTAGGAGGCTCAGGAGGAGGAGCCCTGGGAGGCTAAACAGGCTTGAGGGGCGGAGCCCTGGGAGGCTCGAGAGGCTTGAGGGGTGGAGCCCTGGGAGGCTCGAGAGGCTTGAGGGGCGGAGCCCTGGGAAGCTCGAGAGGGGCCCTGGAAAGCTCGAGAGACTTGAGGGGCAGAGCCCTTGAAGGCTCGAGAGACTTGAGGGGCAGAGCCCTGGGAGGCTCGAGTGACTTGAGGGGCAGAGCCCTGGGAGGCTCGAGTGACTTGAGGGGCAGAGCCCTGGGAGGCTCGAGTGACTTGAGGGGCAGAGCCCTGGGAGGCTCGAGTGACTTGAGGGGCAGAGCCCTGGGAGGCTCGAGTGACTTGAGGGGCAGAGCCCTGGGAGGCTCGGCAGGCCAAGCCCTGGAAGGCTCGAGAGGCCGGAGAGGCAGAGCCCTGGAAGGCTCGAGAGGCTTGAGGGTCGGAGCCCTGGAAGGCTCGAGAGGCTCAAGGGTCGGAGCCCTGGAAGGCTCGAGAGGCTCGAGGGTCGGAGCCCTGGAAGGCTCGAGAGGCTCGAGGGTCGGAGCCCTGGAAGGCTCGAGAGGCTCGAGGGTCGGAGCCCTGGAAGGCTCGAGAGGCTCGAGGGTCGGAGCCCTGGAAGGCTCGAGAGGCTCGAGGGT
This sequence comes from Xyrauchen texanus, assembly GCF_025860055.1. Taxonomy (NCBI): domain Eukaryota; kingdom Metazoa; phylum Chordata; class Actinopteri; order Cypriniformes; family Catostomidae; genus Xyrauchen; species Xyrauchen texanus. The sequence goes on along the minus strand of NC_068306.1, from coordinate 19,643,880 downwards.
CGGAGCCCTGGAAGGCTCGAGAGGAGGAGCCCTGGGAGGCTTGGGAGGAGGAGCCCAGGGACGGTCGAGGCTAATGGCGCAGGCTCAGGGACGGTCGAGGCTAATGGCGCAGGCTCAGGGACGGTCGAGGCTAATGGCGCTGGCTCAGGGACGGTCGAGGCTAATGGCGCTGGCTCAGGGACGGTCGAGGCTAATGGCGCTGGCTCAGGGACGGTCGAGGCTAATGGCGCTGGCTCAGGGACGGTCGAGGCTAATGGCGCTGGCTCAGGGACGGTCGAGGCTACAGGTGCTGGCTCAGGGACTGTCGAGGCTACAGACGCTGGCTCAGGGACGGTCGAGGCTACAGGCGCTGGCTCAGGGACGGTCGAGGCTACAGGCGCTGGCTCAGGGACGGTCGAGGCTACAGGCGCTGGCTCAGGGATGGTCGAGGCTACAGGCGCTGGCTCAGGGACATCGGGGCCTAAGGGTTCTGGCTGGTTGGCCGTGGCTGAAGGGGGCTCAGGCTCGCTGACTGTGGCTGACGAGGGCTCTGGCTCGCAGACCGGGGCAGGCGTGGGCTCTGGCTCGCAGACCAGGGCAGGCGTGGGCTCTGGCTCGCAGACCGGGGCAGGCGTGGGCTGGGAGGCGGAAGCCCGTCTTCTCTTCCTCCTCCGGGCAGACGAGGTTGACCGTGTGGGTTCTGGGGAAGTGACTGGCGTGGGGGGGTTTGCTCACTGACAGGTGGAGCTGGTGTGACAGGGAGTGCCAGGGATGGCTGAAGGGTCTCCACTGTGGGTGGTGAGGTAGGGCCCTCCGCAGCAACGCCCACAGTGAGTGGTGAGCCGCACACCAATAAGGTCTCCTCAAGGAAGTCGTAGAGAGTCCAGCCGCGCGTGTCCTGTGGCAACCGCTCCTTCAAGGAAGCGTTCAAATTACCCCTGAAGAAGGCCACCAGGGCTGAGTCCGGGAAGTCCGAGACACTCGCCAGCTCGAGGAAGACGCTAATGTGGTCTTCAATCAGATGGTCTTCTTGTCTTAGGCTGAGTAGGAGAAAGTTAGCCTGTTGAACTGCTGGATCCATAGTGTGGTCGATCATTCTGTAATGAATCAGGAGAAGGCAAACGGGGGGTGTGGATCCAAACGCGGTTTATTCAAGAAAGTAGAGGGAACAAACACTGGAACAAAATAAATGGGTCCACAATGGGAAAAGGAAACTAAATACTAAATAACACACTGCAGGGGATAAAAGGTCCACAATGGGAAAAGGAAACTAAATACTAAATAACACACTGCAGGGGTTACACAGGTTGGGAAAGACATCCACGAAGGGCAGGGTAGAAACATAAGCGACGGTAACCATGAGCTGTAACTGCTACAAGAAACATCAACATTAGTCAAACATCAAACAACGATCAACAAGGACTGAACAAAGAACCAGGGTTTAAATACAAGAGGAACAAACAAGGGAATGAGTGACACCTGGGGGGAACAATCAGGGAAGGAGAAGCAATCAGGGGAACACCAATCATGAAAAGAAAAAACAGAGGACTACAAAGACCAGACAGGAAACAGGAACTAAACTAAACTAAACTTCAAAATGACAGCACAAAACAAAAGACAACAATGAACATGACAGAATAAAAGAAACTACAAAAACCAAAACAGGAACTACACTAAACTTCAACATGAAAACACAAAACAAAAGACAACAGTGAACATGACAGAATAAAAGAAACTACAAAGGACAGACAACAGGAAACAGGAACTAAACTAAACTTCAAAATAACAGTACTAAACCAAAAGACAACAGTGAACGTGACAGAAGGAATGTGTATTACTGATGACAAGTTTTACAATTGTTTTGTTCATAGTCTTCTTAATAGAAGGTTTATTCCAGCATCTTCCTTTCAATGGATGGCATTATTTGATATTAAATTGGACTCTAGTTTGGTCTCTTCCCCACAAATATTTATTAACTAATAAGATTAAAGTAGTAACATTTAAAATATTGCACAAATGTTATATTTGTAATAGTAAACTTTCAAAATATATTCAAACTGTGGAGAACCAAATTTACTTTTTGTGACAAGAAGAGACAGCTTTGTAGTGAATGTGTTTTAAAACATTTTGGAACAAGTTATGTACTCGCCTCTCAGAAAAAACAAAAAAATATTAACTTATGTATTAACACTTTCAGTATCATCTTTTTCTATCATAACACAAACCCTCAGATTCAGTATAATATTAATTAATTTATTATTCTTGGAAAATTCTTTATACATAAATGCAACTTTTTCTGTAAGACACCACATATTACATCTATGTTGGGCACAAATAACAAAAATAACTAACATTATACAACCTCATGTAACCTTATTGTTTCTCTCTGGGTTTTTTATCTTCTTCTTTTTTCTGTTATGTGATTCTTCCATCATCTGTCTTGTTAAACATTTTTGGCATTAAAAAAATACTAAATACTTGAGCATACTAAGATGGCCACTCAAACACTTCCGGTGGCTTCACATTCTACTGGCAGTTTACCATTGAGTCTGTGATCCAGTTCTATATATCAGTGGTATAAACTGTATATATCACATGGTAAGACCTGACTTGTGACTTCTACTGTGCTTGTAGGTTTTGGCAAGGACAGTATTCTTAATGCAGATATTATTAGGTAATAATTTAAAATCAATTTAAGATTTTCTAAATAATTTCTTTGTATTTAACCAATTCTATATTTTGTACAGCGTATCCTAAGAGTCTTCTTTTAAAATAGACCATTTTATTTTGAGGATGATCCACCAGTTAAACTAGTTATTCTAAAAATGTAAAATGTACTTTTACTCACTCATTTACTCACCCTATGTTGTTCAAAACCCAAATGCTGTGTTTTACTTGGAACATAAAAACAGATATTTTAAGCAGCTCTATTCCATATAACAGTTTATAGTGAGCAGGATCTGTTGAGTTTCAAAAAGGACAAATACTATAAAGCACTATTAAAGGTGCAGTATGAAGACATCATAACATATGACAAGTGAACTATATTCCAAGCTTTCTGGGGCCACACAACAGTTTTATGTTGTATGGACTACTTTTACGGTATTTTTATAATAATTTATTTTCTCTTAGGACCTTGAGAGGAGTGGTCAATATGAACTGTTTTTGAATGGAAAAGAGCAGCGTTAAGATTCTACAGGAAGAAAAAACAATGAGGAGAAACTTGAGGGCTGTAAATGAGCATTTTCATTTTGCTAGCCAGCTGACACAGACATGTCATTTTACAGATACATCAATGATGATGTATCTGTAATCCTTTCTTTGAGATAGCACAAAAAACGTAAGAGAAGATGACTGAAACAGGCAAATTGCTAGCAACGCAGACACAGAGTTTGTCTTGTACTGTGTGCAATTTAAAAATACATGTATCTTTTTGTGGCAGCGGGGGCGTGGTCAAGCGCCCGTCCGGGAGAGGAAAGCGGTAAGGGCGCTTACACCTGAGCTAAATTATGCCTAACACCTGTCTCTAATTCCAGTGAGCACAAGGTAAGCTTTTTAATTCCCTTAGTTTCTCACAGTATTACTTTCACACACAATACAATACAATACAATACAATACAATACAATACAATACAATACAATACAATACAATATCAAACACTGGGTTTGCTTGTCGTCTCTCTCTATGACTGGAGGCTCTGTGTCTGCTTTTATGCCGCTCTCCTCGTGCTCACTGGAATTAGAGACAGGTGGTAATTTAGCTCAGGTGTAGCGCCCTTACCGCTTTCCTCTCCCGGACGGGCGCTTGACCACGCCCCCGCTGCAATTTTTAAAGATTGATGTTAATATTAAATCGTGTGCTTTAAAATTTTACAAGCACCCTGCAGTTATTAAACTACATCTTTACCATCTTTAAAGAAATTAATGGATAAATCAAAACGAACAGAACATACAATGAAACTGGAGTGATTCAAGAAACTGCCTCTGCTGCTGGTTGTATTTCATTGGATTTATTTATTTATTTATTTTATTATTAGTGATCATGATAAAGAAATATAAGTCAATATGTTTCTTCATACTGCATGCATTCTACAAACCTCAACCCATAACTTTACAACTATAAAACTGATTTAAAATGGACATACAGTATATGACAAATACATATACTGGGAGAATTATGATTTAAAACCAAGCAGGGACAATCGTAAAGAGTTTTATCCCAGCAAGATAGTAAAAAAATAAGTTATGGTAAGGGTTTGATATCTAATTTCAGCACAACATAGATCATGAAACATAGCTGAAATCATAAAAAAAGATAATAATATAATCAATAACACAATGATTGTTCCCACAATGAGTACTTCACAGTAAACTCCAACAGTACAGTAAATCTTCCAGTAGACCCCAGTTATTTATATTATTATTTCTTTAAATCCATTGAATGCTTTAAATGAGTTAATGTGATTAACACTTCTTCGTTCCAGCTGCAAATCTGACATAATTTTCTGAAGTACAGAGAAATGTGTGCAATGTGCTAATGATAATGAAAATATGGAAAATAGCGCTGTGTGGTTTTAAACCGTAATTTGGTCCTTCAATAAAATGTAGGTTTAGAACAATTCATCCTTGACATTTGTCAGCATTAATTATACATAAAACATTCACTGTCTATCACTCCCTTACATACTCTAAATAAAAAAAGGTATTTGGTTCCCATTATTTCAGGTACATTTCTTGGACACACAGATCAATTGTGCAGATTAAAGCATTGCACTTTGCTTTGTAAGACGTAAACATCAGACTTGTGATCCTTCAGGCACAGTTAAGATCTAAGAGAGGAGGCTGTAAGGCACATTTGCATTTGAATACTCAGGCATTAGGCACATCTGGAGCAAAAAGCATTTCTCCCCCCACTGGTTCCATTTAGGTCTTGTGGCCTTTAGGGTTTTGGTCATAATTTATAAATACCCAAACTCTCACATTCACACACAAACACATTCACACACACGTTTGTGCAGCATTATGAGGACTTTCCATAGACATAATTATTTTTATACTGTACGAACTATAGATTCTATCCCCTAAACCTAACCCTCACAAAAAACTTGCTGCATTTTTACATTTTCAATAAAACATCATTTAGGATGTATTTTTTTAAGCAATTTGAATTATGGGGACACTAAAAATGTCCTCATAAACCACATTTACAGCCTAATTACCAGTTTTTGTAACCTAAAACAATAGTCTTCGTAAACCACTTAAACCTGCCCACACACACCCACACACACACACACACACACGTAATTGCACTTTGTTGGCAAGTCTTCTCCTCTTCCACGTTGGTTATTTCACATTTTTACAAAGAGTTACTCCACTGTCACAGATTTGGCCAGGTTTCTTGGACAGTCCACCTGAAAGAAAAAGGGCAATTTTTGTTGACAAAACGTAAACAAAAACTACATGTAAACATTTCCTTAACTAAAATAAAAATAAAGGTTTTTCAAACACAATTGGAAAAACTGAAAATAGCTTTTCAGAACGCCAAAACTAGCTTAAATAATAAAAAAAGGCATGAAATATTTTTTGTTTTAGATAAACAGTATATTATAAAATGTTTAACTTTTACAACCTGCCTTCATCCATAAACATGAAAATGGCAAAAGACAGTGATAGCACTGATGACCCTGAGAAATGTTACAGTATTAAACATATTTAAATGATTTCGGTTATGTATCTTTGGCAGCCATAAATACTAGCAGTCAGAAAATGAAAACAAGCTAAAACTAAACTACACTGAAAGGACTAATTAAAAATAATTGTAATAAAATAATAATAATAAATACAATAAATGAAGCGCCCTAAAAACACTCTCTAGAATAACAGATATGTTATTATAAATACATAAATACATTATTTTCAGTTTGAATATTACGTAACTGTATCTAAGTAGTTTAAAAAAATAATAATAAACGGATATCTCTGGATAACAAGTTAATAAATAAATAACTCTGGAGAGATAAGCGTACATCATATCCTCTGAGCACAGCCAGATGGAAAGATATGAGCTGCAGTGGAATGACACTGAGGATTCCCTGCAGACAGTCCACCGTCTGAGGCAGCTCAATGGTCTTATATGCCATTTTACTGATCTCTGGGTCGTCCTGGCAACATAGGATGATAGGCCGACCCTAAGAGACATACACAAGATATTAGTCATCATAAATTGATGAATGTTTGGACTCCTGCTGATATATTATATTTAGGGATTGGCTTTTATCATTACAGTATGTAAATTCCTGATGTTGGTTACCTGTCTGGCCATGACCTGTTGCAGGGCATTGTGGCACTTTTGATAGCAGGCATCTTTCATGATGATAATGATGACTGGCATGTGCTTGTCGATCAACGCCAGAGGGCCGTGCTTCAACTCTCCAGCCAGAATACCTTCAGAGTGCATATATGTGATCTCTTTAATTTTCTACAGGGAAAACACAGAACAGGACATAAAAAAATGAACACTATTTCACATTCTGCGAATGTTCAAAAGCTTAAAATGGATTTAAAGTGTGTAATTTTTCAGTGTTAAAATACATTCTCCTATCCCACCTAAACATGCAAATACAACTACAAGTAAGCCATTTGTGTGCTGAATTCCCAAAAAGTGTCTCTCTTGTGCAATCGAATCATTGCTTTCATGTTTCTTCAAGCATCTTGACCAGCCCAAAACAGCAACATTGGCTCAACCGCTGGTGTGAGTTTGGGAGCATGACTTTTTAACAGACGATTTGCAGATGGGGACATTATTTTTGCAATTGCGTATGGTGAAATTACACATTTCAGCTTTAAGTATTGACAACACTATATTACATTCTACTTACCAGTGCCCCCTCTAGACACGTGGCATAGTTGTAGCCTCGACCCATGACCAAAAGAGACTTCTGATGGTGGAGCTCCTCAGTTATGCTCTTGATCTTGTCATCAAGAGCCAGAACCTCCTTGATCAACTCTGAATGGCAGACAATGTCAAAATTAATATTATCTAGAGCTTCTTGTTGAATAAAGGCAAATGCTGAAAAATAAACATGGCTTATTACAGCATACGTGTGATTACACACCCACCTGGCAATTGTTTGAGGCCATCGATGATCTCCAGTCGCCTGTTCTGCTGTGAAAACCTGTCTTCACTCATTATCAGACCAAACATGATCAGAGACACAAACTGACTGGTGTAGGCCTGCAGTTGATCAAAACACAGAGTCAGTGTACAGTACAAGCAATAGATAATGCTGAAGAGACAGAGGAAGAAAGAAAGAAAGAGGTAGAGACAAACAACATGAGAAGGTACTAAACAAGTTTACATAGTCAGTGATGCACTCTCTTATTGTGGGCCATAACTACTATTAGAACTATTCTCATTTGTAGAGCATTTGGCAGGGTTCCTACACTTTTTTACCAATTAATTTCCTTTCATGGAATTTTTCATGACCTTCTATGTCATTTGTGAATACTGGATAAGAGTTTTAAAAATATTATTCAGATTTACAATTATTATGGGGTGTTTCCTCAACTTCAGGCCATTTCATATGCCAGGGGTTGATTTTCATTAAAACAAACAAAGATTTAAACCTTTTCTGTTATTTGAGGGTCTCGTTAAAACGGAGTTAGCAACTTTTCAAATGCCTTTCATGCACAAATTTGACAGTTTTAGCCTTGTCCCAAACCCACTCTTTCAATACTACATTTAGAAAATACCTTTGAAAATTCAAATTATTACATATTTAAAATTAAGCGTGAAATAAACACAAAGCCTTTTAATATTTATTGTATGAAAAATTATTTTTACCAATTTGTTTTATGACCACAAAAATTACGACCACATCAAACAATGTTGCCCCTTTTAAAGTTTTTATTTTTTTTAAGTGAATGTACTTGTTAACCAAGTTGACAAAACTGTCATTAAAGAGCATTAAATATGAGACAAGTGATGTTTGAAGAAAAAAAAAATATTCAAAGTAAATATAAATGGAATTTTAATATTTAATTATAATAAAATAAAATCCAATAACCAAATAAATCATAATAATAAAAAAATTATCTAAAAATGGCCAGTAGAATTACAGGCCTTACATATAAATTCCTCAACTTTTGTATCGAAGAAAAAAAAAAAAGAAAAATCACTTGTAATTGTATTAAATTGAATTATATTATTTTTAATAAATTATCATTTATTTTTAAATAATTATAATAAAATATTAATAAAAATAATAAGGTAAATGCAAATTTAAGGTAAAGAAAATTCAAGATAAATATCACTTGTGAGTATTTGTATTGGCCGTCATTTCCAGTCAAGCTATAACTTTGCCAAACTATGCAAATAGTGTGAAAATATTATTTAATTGTGTATTTAGGATACAAAAGCTTTGACGTCAGCTTTGAACTGAGCATTAGCAAGACAAAAAGGCTGCATTTTATTTAAATCAATCAGATATCACCATGGTTTGCAAGCGAGTTTTACTCTACACAAGCTGACATCTAGCTGATGACATATTTTAGAGCAGAACATAGCTAAAAAAATCTTTTATCCACTTTTAAAATTCTCATGACTTCTATTATTTAGAAGATTCTATTAATTAACTTTTTCAGGCCTTTAAAACAGGTGTTCCATGACTGTGGCAAACCTGGTTTTGAGACATTCACAATTTAAATATGCAACTCTTTTGTAGTTATGGAGAACAAAGAGTGGCCAACATGTTTAGTTTCATTTGGCTCTGTATAGTACCTTAGTGCTGGCCACTCCGACCTCAGGCCCAGCATTGATGTGAACTCCACAGTCTGTCTCCCTGCAGATGGAGCTGCCCACAGTGTTGGTGATGCCAACAGTCAATGCGCCACGCTGCTTACAGTAGCGTAATGCCATCAGAGTGTCCGCTGTCTCACCTGATCAAACCCACACACTCAATCAAATAACTTATCATAAAACCGATAATTTAATCAGCACTGCTGGCATGCAAGTGTTAGTCTCATCAATATTATAACCTGTAGCATCACTGGCTATTAACACTATTTTACTGTACTCAATAAAAGCAATGAGTTGTATTAATGTGCCACATGTATCTGGAGATTATCTCACATCATGCCTTTGCAGTTGTGTAATTCAGTCTAATTTCAAGCACAAATGTCGTCATTATTATCAATATTTTCTGAAATATGAAACATGAGAATGACAGTTAAGAGTTTTACTTTACCCGACTGGCTAATGAAGAAACAGACGTCATCTCTGAATACGGGAGTGATGCGATCCAGGAAGTCACTGGCCAATTCGACCATAACGGGAAGCTCGGTCAACTCCTCAAGGATCTGACGTGTCTGCAGAGAAAAATCAGAGATCATGTGTTTAATGAAAAATAACAATTTCGTTTTCATCCATGAAAGGAATAAAATGACAAGTATGTTGAGTTCCAGTCAGAAAAAACAAATGCAAAAACTCACTGCTACTCCTGCATGGTAACTGGTTCCACAGCCAATCATGATCAAACGTCTGCATCTCTTTATCTCCTTCAGATGGTCGGACAGGCCACCAAGAAGAACTACACAGATAATACAATTGGTTGAAAGCAAGCTGATTGACCAGGAATGAAATTAAGATTATTAGACCCAATCGTGTATGCCATATTGCTAAGATGAGGTAATTTCTATGCATTATAGCATCACTAAATGGAATTGCAAAAATAATGGTTGTTTTCAAACAGGTTTTCAGAACACTCTCCCCATCTGCGAAATTAAAGAGTCAGACAAATTCTAAATTACTGAAGCATATTTTAACTGTGCAGAATTTACAGCAGGATCTCCATGTAATGTTATGGTAAAATGTAAAGTCATTCTATACCTGTGTTGCTGTCAAAACATATTCTGCCTCTCATGGTGTTGAAGAGAGATTCAGGCTGCTCAAAGATCTCCTTCTGCATGAAAGCCTTGAAGTTACCTGAAGATGTGAAACAGTATTTGCACAAAACCTCAATTTGCTGAGCTAAGAAAGTCAAGTGGAGGTGAAGTAGGGTGCCATACAATGTCATGAAAATGAAAGACATAATGATCTTCTATGTCTACCTCGCTACAATAACCAAGGAATTTATGCAACACAGTGGTATATCTGATTCTGGAGCCCAAAAGCAATAGCTAAGTGGTTTCTTAGTTTAAGAAGGGTTCTTACACTGTCATGACTGTCAGAGACATCTTAATGGCCACTTGGTTTCTATTTATGTTGTGTCGCCCTAGGCAGTAAAATCTCACTGGATCAAAATGTCACTCCTTATTGATATTTTAAATATCAATAAAAAATATTTTATTTGTTGTGATTTTATTGCATTTCGGTATTCCGCATCATTCGCACAAACGTTTTCATGTGAATTGTTGTTTCACACCGAGTAAGAACAAAGTATTAATTTTACAGAGTTATTGTTATACATTTTAAATGGGTAGTTCACCCAAAACTGAAAATTCTCTCATCATTTACTCACCCTCATGCCATGCCAGATATGTATGACTTTCTTTCTTCTGCAGAACACAAATTATGATTTTTAGAAGAATATTTCAGCTCTGTAGTTAGTGAATGGGTGCCAAAATGTTAACACTCCAAAAAGCACATAAACGCGTCATAAAAGTAATCCATATGACTCCAATGTTTAAATCAATGTTTTCAGAAGTGATAAAATAGTTGTGGATGAGAAGCAGTTTAATATTTAAGTAATTTTCGGCTTAAAATTCTTCTCCCTGCCCAGGAGGGGGCGGTATGCATGAAGACTGTGAATCACCAAAAACACAAGAAGAAGAATGTTAAAGTAATCCGTTTCTCACCCACACCTATCAAAATGCTTCTGAAGACATTGTTTTAATCACTGGAGTTTCCTGGATTAACTTTATGCTGGTACATGTGATTTCTGGAGCATCAACATTTTGGCACCCATTCACTTGCATTGTATGGACCAAAAGAGCTGAAACATACTTCTAAAAATATTTTTTTGTGTTCAGCAGATAAAATAAAGTTATACACATCTGAGATGAAATAAGGGTGAATAAACTATGAGATAATTGTAATTTTTGGGTGAACTAACCCTTTAAAATGTACACTACAGAGTTCACTATCGACATCTGTGGTTGAAACTTTGCAAGTTACTCGCAAAGACACATTGTTTTCTGTTTTATGTCAATCGTGCTTCAGCACTTATCTTCTGCGTGGATGAATCTGATGGTTTGAGATTTAAGTATGGTTGCCTGTGATCACCATATCAAAATTTGACTAGCTACACCAAGAATCACTGACAGGTGTGGTACTAGGATGTAATCCTTGGGCAACAGTTTATCTCTTTGTTGTATTTTAGGGGTGTTGTTTAATGGTGATGGTGTTTAGTGTGATTTGGGACCTTTCATGATCTGCTGGAGCTCCATCTGTAAAGTTTGAATTGCACGGACGGGGTCCTCTCCTGCTGTACGCTTAATTCGGTGCACATACAACTTCCCCTCCATCACCACGGCTACATCATCATCCTCCAGATAGATCACCTTATTGGTGTGCTCAATGATAGCACTGAGAGAGAGAAACCACAGAAATCGATATACAAGCAAGATAAAGCACCAAAAACAGAACAAAACTGATCATGATTACTTTTTTATACCAATTCTGTGTGTAGTGAATTTTGTGACCACCAGGGTGCAGTGCTAAGCTGACAACATTTTTAGCATAATTTAATCACAATTTCTGTTTCTGGTATGACTGGCATGACCGGTTTAACCTCCTAGACTTCTGTTGCATCACTGAATTTCTATCAAAAAATATTTAGGCTGTGTGTAAAAATAACGTCAATTAGTGTGAAACAATGACGTCAATTTGCTCTAGAGTCTAGTGTTACATACTGTGTATATATATATGTGTGTGTGTGTGTGTGTGTGTGTGTGTGTGTTTTACCTTGCATCAGATGCAAAGTAAAACTCCACTGCCATTCTGTCATGGACTGAGTGCAGGGCATTGGTGCTGCCCTCTTGGTTACGGAGGTTTTTCTCCTGGAGTCCATCTCTCCTGGAGTCACCTATAAAAAGAAAATAACATGAGTGTCTTTAACTTTTAAATATTCATTCAGTCAAATATTCACATCTAGAGAATGACTGCTAAGAGCAAATAGAAAACAAAATGCTGTAAAAAAATTTTTTTTTAAATGTCAGCATATTTCAGTTTACACAAAATTTCAATGTAACCACACCAAAGAAGTGTTTAATCTTCTTATACTAAGAGTTTTAAAAATGTACCACTTACCTGTGAAAATAGTTCCAAAGCAATTAAAAAGAAACAGTAAACAGAAACAGCTGTCTTTGCCAAATAAATATTGTCTATAAATACAAGTACACAATATAATACATCATAAATCATACTTTTATTACATGTTGCCCGATTCATATAAAGAGATAGTATCAGAGGATTATGATTATCAGAACTCAGCCATTACGATGACGTCTGTCGCAATAACTGAACTGGATTTTTGGCTGATACTATAGTTCTATTTCAAAGAACCACATTCCAAAGTAAGGCTTGGGCTAGATGCTACATTCAACCCACCTTTAAATATGTTCCCTTGTTCCCTTCAACCTTGTTAATTTTCATACCTTTTCAATACCTCAGCGCAAACCATGCCAGAGGTCATTATGGTTACATCAATGCTGTCTTTTGTCATTTTTCTACGCTTTTATCAAACAACAGAGGCCTGATCATATTCTTTGCTTTTGGGGCAAAATAAAAGAAGACACAAAGACAACACACTCACTTCCAGTGAGTGGAACTGGTTTGGGGAGATGTACAAGCGACAAACTGAATGGGAAAATCAAAGGCTGAACTTACCGCAGTTGTACTGGACAGGGATTTGTTCTGTGGAAAGCTCATACTGACAGCGTACACCGATTAGCAGCGGACTGCCCCGCCTGTTTGAAAGAGGGAGAATTAAGGGATAGATTTAATTGTATTTAAAGGTTTTTTTGTGTATGTACATATGAACAACAAGATGAAATAAGAAAAAGGATAGTAATCTTCCAAATAAGACACTCAATCTTTCTTTTCAGAGGACATGGACACATATCACCAAAAAAATGACTCATTCTTGTTTCTACAGGACAACAGCACACCTGCAGGACTTTGCCCCAGTTTAAATCCAACTGTGGCTGCTTGCCCGTTGGCTCGCCCATCTCTCTCTCTCTCTCTCTCTTTCACTCTAATATCCTTGTTGAGATCCGTCCCCCTCCACTCTTGTTGAGGAAACATTTCAGACCTATATTTGCATGCACCACCTATCTTGCTTGGCTCAGCCTGTGATCCCTTGTGCTAACGTGCCAAATAGGCACATTGGAGCAGCTTCTCAGTGTTTGCTTTGTTCAAATTGCTTGGGCAGTTGCCTTTCAGTGTGCAAAGCCAGCTAAATGTGCACCACCTGTGAAGTGTATTTTGGATTGGAACTATGTACAGATTTCATAAAAAACGAATGATTTAGCTTTAGTCTCACGTGCAGTCAAATGATAAGCAAATGAAGTTAAGTGTGAAGATAGACAGGAAGTATGAGAATATAGAAGTGATTTGAGTTTAATCTTTTGTTAATACCATTGACAAATCCCTTTGGGATGAATTCTTCAAAGAGCACATGAAAGACACACCCTTGGAATTTAGGAATGGCCAAGAAAAAATAATGGCTAAAAGTCAAATTGGATTTTGAAGAGAATGTAAGTGGTGCATGCTTTATGTCCAGCTGCTGCCACAATGCTAAGGTGTTAAGAGAGATCAAGGAGAAAGTTTCCAGAAGAAATATCTACACATCATTAAATCAAGATTTAAATGATTGAGTAAGATAAGACTGGTTCCCCTTCTGTCGCTCTCTCCATGTTGTGTCGGAGAAGCGACACTAGGGGTCTCTCTTGAGCGCCGATATCCACCTCTGATCTATGAAAAAAGGCCAATGAGAGTTGGCAGCCAGTATTTGCATGTCCCGCCCCCTGACATACGGGTATTTAAGCGGCGCAAATACGGGAGTTCATTCAGAAAATTTCTTCGGAGCCGATGGTCTGTCTGCAGTTTGCTGCGAGTTTACACACCACTATTACGTTCCTGTTTCCTCTGACGATCTGCATGCTGTTGGATTTGACGGCGCACAACAGCGGCTTTCTCCTACTTTGCACGGCGTGCATTGTTGCCCCTGAGCGCTTCGACAGCGCAGACTCACACACATATACTGTGTATTAAAAGAGTTATTTCCCTTAAAAGAGTGAATTTCTCTAAAAGAGCAAAACACAGCGGCGTTGAACGTCCTTTTCAGGCCGCGTCTTTTTCAAGATGCCCTTCCGCCCCTGTGTTGTTCCTGGATGCGGTAGAGTGCTCTCCGTTTCAGACGGCCACAGGCGCTGTCTCGTGTGTTTGGGCCGCAATCACACCGAGGCGGCGTTTGTGGATGGCTCATGTTCTCACTGCGAGAACATGACCATGACCACGTTGCGGTCGCGGCTTGCTTTCAACAGAGAGCAAGCCACCCCAGCTGCACCCCGCATTGCTCCTTCTTCCCACGGGATTGAGGACAATGCGGTTGGCGCTGGGGGCGATTTGGGGTCGGCAGCGGGTGCAGTTTTGCCGGGTAGCCCCCCGCGAACCTCCCGTTCCCCGACACGCTCGCTGGTCCCCGTCCACGCTCGCGGCGATAGCGGCTCGCCTCACAGCCTGGCTGTCTATCCTCCCGAGCCCGAAGCAGATGAGCTCGCCGCTGCATCGGAGAGTGTGATGTCTGATGCCGAGGACTCCCCTGGACTGCCGCCTTCGGGCCAGCAGGCCCAGGCTGAGGCCGACGCTCAGATGTCTGACATGCTTTCCCGGGCCGCCGTGAGCGTGAGGTTGGATTGGAACCCTCCATCCTCCCCACAGCCTTCACGGTTGGATGACTGGTTCCTGGGGCAGCGCACCGTTCGCGGCTACGCATCCCCCCGGTCCCGTTTTTCCCGGAGGTGCATGACGAGCTGACGTCTACGTGGAGAGCCCCGCTCTCCGCTCGTCTAGGTGCCACCCGCTCCACTCTCACCACCCTCGACGGCGGAGAGCGCCACGGATAAGGGGCAATTCCCCAGGTCGATAGGGCAGTTGCGTACCATCTATGCCCCGGTAGCCCTACCTCCTGGCGTGGCCGCCCCATACTCCCATCCAAGCCCTGTAGGACAACATCCTCACTCAACGCGAAGGCCTACAGTGAGGCTGGACGCGCTGCCTCCGCCCTGCATGCGATGGCCCTCCTGCAAGTCCACCAGGCCAAAGCACTCAGAAACATGCACGGGGGTGGACCTGATCCTGATGTGCTGCAGGAACTGCGCTCAGCGACCGACCTCGCCCTGAGAGCGACAAAGGCCACAGCGCAGGCACTCGGACAGGCGATGGCCACCCTAGTGGTCCAGAAACGCCATCTCTGGCTCAATCTGGTCGAGATGCGTGAGGCTGATAAGAACCGCTTCATGGACGCACCTGTCTCCCAGATTGGCCTTTTCGGTGACACCGTCGAGGACTTCGCCCAACAGTTCTCCGCGGTGAAGAAGCAGACGGAGGCCATCAGTCACATCATGCCCCGCCGCAGACCTGCCGCTACGGGCCCCGCCCCGTCTGCCCGCCGAGGGCATCCCCCTGCGAAGAAACCAGCTCCTGCTCCGACTCAACCCTGGCCCAGCTCTAAGCTCCAGCGTCGAGCACCCCGCAGGCATCGCACGCCCCGTCTCACGAACCCCCTCTAGGACCCGGAAGGCTCCCAAGCGTTCCTGAGACAGCCGACCCAGAGCCAAAGACGTTAGCTCCGGAGGTGGTAAGACCGCTCCGTCCCCCAGTGGAGGGCCGGGAGGAGAAACCTTTGTTTTTTCATTTGCCACACCCCCTAACGGGGGCTGTTTTACCCACATTCTCAATAAAAGAGCTATTTCCTTTGCCTCTGGGTCACCTGGCCCGCAAATGCCGTTCTCACGGCAATCTGCTTTCAGATTATGACAGTCCCGGTACACCGGATGCGGCGATCCCGCCTTCCGCCTGCCCACGACTGTCCCCCGGCCGGCCGGTTCAGACGAGTCCAGAGGACGCCAGCATCAGACCTCCTCCTCAGTCACGAACCCGCCCCCTGCCGGGTGCGCGGAGCAAGGTAAGTGCTTTGAGTCTATTCTCAGCACCTCAGCATCAGGCCGCAACGAAGCAGCCCGACGCTGCACTACCTGTTCCGCCCCGCTGCGAGGCCCCGCCGGGTACGTCCAAAATACTCGTCCCTTTGGTGCTCCTAGCACAGAGCTGGGAAGCGTGGTTTTCGCTTCCCAACGCATCACGCTGGCTGCACTGGACCATTCGACTCGGTTACGCAATTCAGTTTGCCCGGCTCCTGCCCCCCTTCAGGGGCGTCCGCTATTCCGCAGTACACGGCGAGCATGCCAGTTCCCTGCGCACGGAAATCGCGACCCTCTTAGCCAAGGGTGCGGTAGAGCCCGTCCCTCCAACCGAAATGAGGAAGGGTTTCTACAGCCCTTACTTCATTGTACCCAAGAAAGGCGGCGGCTTACAACCAATCCTGGACCTGCGAGTTTTCAATCGGGCCTTGTTAAAACTCCCGTTCAAAATGCTCACGCAGAGAAATATTCTGGCTGGCGTTCAGCATCTAGATTGGTTCGCAGCGGTAGACCTGAAAGACTCGTACTTCCACGTCTCAATTCTGCCACAACACCAACCCTTCTTATGGTTCGCATTCGACGGCCAGGCGTTTCAGTACAAAGTCCTCCCCTTCGGCCTGTCTCTGTCCCCTCGCGTCTTCACGAAGGTCGCAGAGGCAGCCCTTGCCCCGCTACGAGTAGCCGGCATCCGCAGAGACCAGGTGCTCCGGCAACGCAGCCGTTTGGGGCTTCAGGTGAACTGGGAAAAGAGCAAGCTCACTCCGGTTCAGAGCATCTCTTTTCTCGGTTTGGAGTTAGACTCAGTCTCAATGACAGCACGTCTCATGAGCGAGCGTGCTCAGTCGGTGCTGGACTGCCTCGCTTCCTTCAAGCCAGGCACAGTGGTCCCTCTAAAACTTTTCCAGAGGCTCCTGGGGCATATGGCGTCCTCCGCGGCAGTCGTGCCGCTGGGGTTGATGCATATGAGACCACTCCAGCACTGGCTCCAGACTCGAGTCCCGAGACAAGCATGGCACCACGGCACGCATCAGGTAAGGATCACCCCCGCCTGCCTCAAAACACTCCGACCCTGGACAGACGTGCTTTTTACGGGCAGGAGTGCCCCTGCAGCAGGTGTCCTGACGCATTATGGTCACAACCGACGCCTCCCGGTCCGGGTGGGGTGCCGTGTACAGCGGGCACGCAGCAGCGGGCCATTGGAAAGGGGCCCCGCTGCGTTGGCACATCAATTGCCTGGAGTTGCTGACAGTCCTTCTTGCTCTCAGGAAGTTCCTCCCGTTAGTTCGGGACAAACATGTCCTCATGAGATCGGACAGCACCACGGTGGTGGCATACATAAATTGCCAAGGCGGCATACACTCCCGCCACATGTCACAACTCGCCCGCCGTCTCCTCATATGGAGCCAGCAGCGACTCAAGTCGCGTGCCACTCACATCCCCGGCAAGCTCAACGTCGTAGCGGACGCGCTACCATGACAACGCGATGCCCGGCGGGGAGTGGAGGCTTCACCCGTAGTCGGTCCAGATGATTTGGGAATGGTTTGGCAAGGCCCAGGTAGACCTGTTTGCCTCCCAGGAAACCTCCCACTGCCCGCTCTGGTATGCCCTAACAGAGGCTCCCCTCGGGACAGACACGCTGGCACACAGCTGGCCCTCGGGGCTGCGCAAGTACGCATTTCCCCAGTGAGCCTTCTTGCACCGGTGCTGTGCAAGGTCAGGGAGGACGAGGAGCAAGTCACGTCAGTGGCCCCCTACTGGCCCACTCGGACTTGGTTCTCGGAACTCAGTTCTCGCGAAAGCTCCTCCCTGGCAAATTCCCCTGAGAAAGGACCTCCTCTCTCAGGGACGGGGCACGCTCTGGCACCCGCGCCCAGACCTCTGGAACCTCCACGTCTGGTCCCTGGACGGGATGCGGAAGAGCTAGCCGGCTTACCGGCGACCGTTGTGAATACAATCAACCAAGCCAGAGCCCCCTCTACCAGGCACCTTTACACCCTAAAGTGGGGCTTGTTCGCAGATTGGTGTTCTTCCCGAACTGAAGACCCACAGAGATGCGCAATCAAGTCAGTGCTCCTGTTCCTACAGGAGAGGCTGGACAGGAGGCTGACCCCATCCACCCTCAAGGTGTATGTTGCCGCCATTGCCGCCCACCACGATCCTGTAGATGGCAAGTCTTTGGGTAAGCACGACCTGATCCTCAGGTTCCTGAGAGGCGCCCGGAGGTTGAATCCCTCCCGGCCAGGCCTAGTTCCCTCCTGGGATCTCTCGGTAGTCTTGGCAGGACTCCAGAGACCTCCCTTCGAGCCGCTTGAATCAATTGGACTCAGGACCCTCTCTCTCAAGACGGCCCTGCTGATCGCGCTCGCCTCTATCAAGAGGGTCGGGGACCTGCAAGCGTTCTCTGTCAGCGACACTTGCCTGGAGTTCGGTCCGGCAGATACGTCTGTGATCCTAAGACCGCGACCGGGCTATGTGCCCAAGGTTCCTACCACACCCTTCATAGATCAGGTAGTGAACCTGCAAGCACTGCCCCGGGAGGAGGCAGACCCAGCCCTTTCGTTGCTATGTCCAGTGCGCACCCTGCACATTTACCTGGACCGCACACAGAGCACCAGACGCTCTGAGCAGCTCTTTGTCTGCTTTGGGGGACGGCAGAAAGGGAATGCCATCTCCAAACAGAGGCTCGCTCACTGGGTTGTCGACACCATCACACTGGCTTATCACACCCAGGCCGTGCCGCTACCCTTGCGGGTCCGAGCTCACTCAACAAGGGGTGTTGCGTCCTCGTGGGCACTGGCCAAGGGCACCTCCCTAGCAGACATCTGTAGAGCCGCGGGTTGGGCAACACCCAACACCTTCGCGAGGTTTTACAACCTCCGCGTTGAGTCGGTTGCGTCTCGTGTTTTCTCAGGTCCGAGCCCGTAGAACTCGGTAACACGTAGACCGACCGGCCGGGTGGATCGCTTGCGCCCAGCGCCCTTTTCCTGACGTCAAGTTAAAGTAGTGCGCCTTCTTCCCAGGGCGCCCCACTCCGAGTTGGGCCCCTGGTCGATTCCTCCCCAGCCCTCCGGGTCTGCGGTTCAGCGGAGGAACTCGCCGACCCAAGCCACTGCGGGTACCCTGATGGCTACCCTGTACTGGTATAGGTGCTCCACAGGTAAGGCCTCCTGCGCGGACTCCACCTGTGTGTAATTCCACGGTTCTGTCCCCTTACGAGCGGACCCCCGTGTCTCCCTTAGGCAGTTACAGCTGCCCCGGTCGCCGTGCTGTAGCAACTCCCCCCTTTCGAGGCTGGATCTACCACCGCACCATACTTTCCACACGAGCCCTAAGACGGCTGTGTGACGTGTCTACCACTTTTCCTCCCCAAGAAAAAGGGCAGGTGTGGTCTCCGCAGGGTCTGGGTAAGACCCCCTTCCCTACATGCGTGTAAGGGCCCCGGCCGTGATTGCTCTATGCAAGAAACATATAGAGAAAAGAGGCCCAGCCAGGCTGGCCCGTTCCCATGTTGGCAAACATCGCCTTGTTCCCCTCCCAGGGTAACTAGAAGGATTCCGATGTTCTTATGGGGCATTGGGGAAGGGTACGTGCAGCCAGGTACAGACGATGCACGGCACTGGATGAAATCCCTGCCCGCCTCTGTATCGGCGGTTCACGTACACGGTTCAGCGCATGGCAAGATTGGATTGGGTCCCCTAGTGTCACTTCTCCGACACAACGTGGAGAGAGCGACAGAAGGGGAACGTTTGGTTACGTATGTTCCCCGAGGGAGGGAACGACACGTTGTGTCTTTCCTCCGCCATGTCGCTGAACCGAGCCACTGTTGTGGCCGGACCATTTCCGGCTCCTCAGAAAAATCCTGAATGAACTCCCGTATTTGCGCCGCTTAAATACCCGTATGTCCGGGGGCGGGACATGCAAATACTGGCTGCCAACTCTCATTGGCCTTTTTTCATAGATCAGAGGTGGATATCGGCGCTCAAGAGAGACCCCTAGTGTCGCTTCTCCGACACAACGTGTCGTTCCCTCCCTCGGGGAACGGAGGTTACATACGTAACCAAACGTTTTCAAATTATTTTTTCTTGAATTAAGCATTTTTTTTATGATTAACAAGTTTATTTTAAATGTAAATCGAACACAATTTAGTAAGGTTTATGCTTTAAACAACAAGAAGAAGAAAAACAATTAGCCAATAGCGTAAAAACCTTAATATTTTATGCTATTTGCTTCTCAAGTAAATATATATTGCTTTAAGACTGTTTAGATATTTATATTAGAAAAAAAGAGAAAAGACCTGATTAAAAAAAAGATGGTTTGCCAATTATGTGTTTGTTAGAGTGTTCTGGATAGTTGCTAGGGCATTGATAGGTGGCTGCAAATGTGTTCTGGATAGTTGCTAAGGCGTTGCTAGGTGGTTGCTAGGGTTTCTTGGGCAGTATCTAGGGTGTTCTGGGAGGTTTCTAGGGTGTTATAGGTAGTTGCTAGGATGTCATGAGTGGGTTCTAGGGTGTTCTTGGTGGTTACTTTAGGGATAGTTCACCCAAAAATGAATGTTCTCTCCATTTACTAACTCTCATGCCATCCCAGATAAGTATGACTTTCTTTAATCTGAAAAATATCTCAGCTCTATACAATGAAAGTGAATGGTGACCAGATCTCAAAAGGCCAAAAAAGGATATAAATGCAGCATAAAAGTAATCCATAAGACTCCAGTGGTTAAATCTAGTAGTATGCTTAAGAAGCAAAATAAGTGTGAGTGAAAAACAGATCAATATTTATGTTCTTTTTTATTGACTTTTACAGTCAGCCACCTACTGGTTGGGGTTGGTCAAAGGTGGAGATTTTTAGGAAAAATGACTTAATAATGATCTGTTTCTCACCCACATCTATCATATCACTTCTAAAGACATGGATTTAACCACTGGAGTTGTATGGACTTTATGCTTCCTTTATGTCCCTTTTGGAGCTTCAAAATTTTGGCATCTATTCACTTGCATCGAATGGACCTACAGAGCTGAAATATTATTTTAAAAATCTTGATTTGTGTTCAGCAGAAGAAAGAAAGTCAGACACATCTGGGATGGCATGAGGGTGAGTAAATGTTGAGAGAATTGTAATTTTTGGGTGAACTTTCCTTTTAAGGTATTGGTAAGTGGCTTCAATAATCTTTTGAGTGGTTGATAGGGCATTGTTAGGTGGTTGTTAAAATGTTGTGGGTGGTTGCTAGAGAATTGGTAGGTAGTTGCCATGGTGTTCTAGATGATTGATAGAGTATTGGTAAGTGGTTGCTTGGACATTCTGGCTGGTTGCTATGGGATTAGTAAGTAGTTGCTGGGTCGTTCCTAGGGGGTTGGAAGGTAGTTGCTAGGGTATCCTTGGTGGCTGTTAGGATGTCAGTTGGTGGTTGGCTGCTAGGTTGTTCTGGAAGGTTGATAGGGAATAGGTAGATGGCTGTTTGTAGGTGGTTGCTAGAGTGTTATGGGTGGTTGCTAGGGAATTGAAGGTGCTTGCTAGAGTATACTGGGTGGTTGCAAGAGCATTGGTAGGTGATTGCTTAAGTGTTCTGGGTGGTTGATTTCTGAACCAAGATAAAAAAGATCCCTAATTCTTATATCTTAGAAAAATGCTCTCCTCAACAATCAGCTCAATTTAAATTATCATTTATGAACATGGCACAAATGGTTAAGTAGTTAGTAAAATTGCTCCAATACCAAAAACCAATATCATCTGACATATTAATGTAATTTGTAAAGTTAAATAATAGGTATGAGTAACTGAAATTGCCTTACCAATCAGCTTAAATAATTATTCCAAAGCTACTTGCGCAATTTCATTTTTAGCAACAAAAAGTTCCATGAATAACTTTTTTAAAAAGTCTATTCGATGGGTCTAAAAACAAAAGCATGTTTAGTGTGTATGCAGTAACCCACACTGATGGGTCTTGCAACATGTCCTGACTTAAGATGTTCTCTTCACAGCAGGACAGAATTTACAAACGCCAACAACACATTTGTTAACAACCACAGATGGGCAGATGGGAATAATTAACTTTGGTCTTGGCCTCAGTCGACTCAAAATGACATATACTAGGTCAGAGTACGATCCAACCATGCATAGCTGAATATCCCTTCATAAATATATTTATTATACACTTATTATATTCTTGTCTTAAGAGGTGCAAAGTGTGACAAAAAGTCAAAAATCTATTCTGGCAGCAGATCACGGATAGGGGACTGTACCCCTCCTGCTTCTGTTCATTGGCACAAAAATAAATAATGGAGTGAGACTGGAAGCTTTCAGACAACAGAGAGAACAAGTGAGAAATGAGAGAAGTAATAAGGAACAAGGAAACTTTAGTTTTTACAGTTCTGAGAAATCTTAGCTCTTGCTGACCTGGTGGCAACAGCCTCTCCTGGGAAATGGATGCTTTTGAAAACCAGAGCAAATGCCCCTTCCTGAGGAAAGATCAAGAAAGAACAGTAAATGATATAACATTCATATACTGTAGATTTCTCAGGCACTCCATTCCCAAACCTACTATGCTAAATGACTGTTTACTGCCTACATAGTCTGCCTTCTATAGCAGCATTCTAACTGATCAGGAAACTCAACATTTAGAATAATTTAGAACACTCCACATAAAGAGCAAATCTGTACGTTATAAAAATAGCACACATAAGACTCAACTCACAATTGATTTTAATCCAGGTGATGGGAGAGGTACAATGTGAAACTAATACTTAAGCATAAATATACATTACACACACAATTAAATTTGTTTTTAAATTGTTTATATTGTCTATACTTTTAAGTATCATATTAATACTTTTATAATAAATTATTATCTTAAATGCATTTTTTCAACTTGTACGTTTACATGCACTTGAAATGTTTGATTTCAGTCGAACTAAAACAATAATTCCTTTTTATAATGTCATGTAAACCTATTAGTCTGACTGGAAATGTACCAGTCTCGTTTTTCTGAAGTTGGACAAACAGACCTAGATAATGCGACTGTAGCTTGGCTATTTCCAGCATGTGTATAAGAAAATAAGACCTGCGTTGTATGCATGATTCAAAAACCTGAGATGATGGACGATGTATTTAACAGCTCCTCAGCTGATGTCCCTACTTTAAATATTCAGTAATGCATTGCATTATGTATATTTGCACAGACAGATTAAGATAGATTAAGACCGTAGCTCGATTATAATTTAAAACAAAACAATGTATCTTAGGAGGCAGCATAATTAAGTTTTAAATGAAATACCTTTTAAAAATAGCTTTTTCATCAAGCGCACATAAGATGCCTTAATTGCTTCATTCTGTTGAATGGGCAGATTTAAAGTCTTGCATTTCTTCTTCAGCTCCCCTCTTTAATGCCCAGTGGAGCTCAGGATCAGGCTTGGAGGTGAGGCCCAGAGTGGTAGAGTGGCACAGGGGAGCTAAGAGGAACAGAGCCCCACATTGAGGGATGAACTGAGGGGAATAGGGGCCCTCTCTGTGTGCTGCATAAACCAATATTTGCCCCTGCTCACAAACATGCTAAAATGTGTGTCTCCTTAAAACACACACACACACATAAAAAATAAATGCTCCTTAATGGTTCTTTACAGCGGCTTAAAATCTCATTGAGTTCAGTAAGGAACCCTCTTCCTATCAAGAACCGTTTTTTTTAAAGTGCAGACTATTTCTAGGACTATTCAGACTGGTTGCACTGTGATGTGTATTTTAATGACAATTAATTTCCTTGTTAAACCCTCTCTGAGTTATTCACCTTGTTTACATAGACACCAGAAAGCTGCTTAAGACATGAAAGTGGTGTTCACGTTTACTCACACTGTGTTAGTGGCTGCTTACTCTTCATCCCTGTATACATGCGCCTCGGTAAGTAAGCTTTCTCCACAATGTAATTTCCCCATGAAGCTGGTTCTGTTCCGGTTGCTGCCAGCACGCTGCATGAGTCTGTGTTTGTAGCTTGCTAGCCTGCTTACATTTTTTCCACTTGTCTACGTCTTGCATCTCGACTGTGAACATTCATGTTATCCTTTGTGTTTTACACAGATTATTGCATCAATCTCAAACATCTGCTGATCAGGAACCACATCGGACCACATCGATCTCAAACCCTCACCGCTCAAGAACAACCATAACTTGGTAGCTCAGTGAGTAAAGGTACTGACTACCACCCCTGGAGTCATGAGCTCGAATCCAGGGCGTGCCAAGTAACTTCAGCCAGGTCTCCTAAGCAACCAAATTGGCCCGGTTGCTAGGGAGGGTACGGTCACATGGGGTAACATCCTTGCGCTCGCTATAATGTGGTTAACTCTCAGTGGGGCGCGTGGTGAGTTGTGCGTGGATGCCACGGAGAACAGCGTGAAGCCTCCACATGCGCTATGTCTCCGCAGTAATGCGCTCAACAAGCCATGCGATAAGACTGATGGTCTCAGACATGGCAACTGAGATTGGTCCTCCACCACCTGGATTGAGGCGAGTCACTACGCCACCACGAGTACTTAGAGCACATTGGGCAATCCAAATTGAGGAGAAAAATGGAGAGAAAAAAGAACAACCATAACAACAACAAACTGTGGTAGGTCATGGCATCTGCTCATGCTATTTCTTCCTGCACTGCATGCAAAATATTTACTATAGCTTCTTCCATCAGCAGTGAGGGATTCACATATGATAAAATAGAATTATTCAGGCATTATTCTTATAGAATTAGTCAGGCTGACGGAGAAGATTAATGAGTTAGGACACGCATTCGAACGCTAGTGGAGGCCAGTGAGAAGCCTGTAGATATTGTTTTGGATGCGGGTAGAACAGTGAGCAACACACACACACACTTTGGTTTCGGATGTAGAACCCCCGAAGAAGGGCATATGGGTGACATCTGCAGCATACTTATAGGGCAAAGTGCCACCAATCTCCCATTCCTGTTAAGGTTTCCAATTGATTCTCCCCACTCAGTGATGCACTCTTTGAGAATCATGTTGAAAGAGCCTTAGTAATAGGTGATTCTATTGTAAGGAACATGGAAATAGAGACTCCAGCTACTATTGTTAAATGCATTTTGGGGGATCGGGCATCTGACATCAGATAAAATTTACAAGTGCTGGCTAATGCTTAACATAGATTTTCTAAAATTGTTCTTCATGACGGCTCTAACGATGTTTGGCTTTACCAGTCGGAGGTCACTAAAGA
Organism: Xyrauchen texanus; assembly: GCF_025860055.1. NCBI lineage: Eukaryota > Metazoa > Chordata > Actinopteri > Cypriniformes > Catostomidae > Xyrauchen > Xyrauchen texanus. The sequence goes on along the minus strand of NC_068306.1, from coordinate 19,618,491 downwards.
AAATGTTAAAGAGGTGTGTGAACTTGCATAGATTATGTCAGACACTGTAATATGCTCTGGCCCCCTCCCTGCTCATCGTGCTGACGAAGTTTATAGTAGATTAGTGACACTGAATGGCTGGATGTCTGAGCGGTGTCCGGAGAATAGCATTTCCCCCTCCAGGGAAGGTGCTGCTCTCCTCTCAAGTAATTTGGCTCATAGTCTTAATAGTGATAAGTAATCATAATTTTTGACTAACTGGGGCCCAGGTCAGGAAGCAGACAAACTGGTTAATCCGAACATCTGCTAGCTGTCTTTAGATGTCACACATGTCACATAAACTACAACACATAGAGACTGTATCACCTAGATATCATATAGAGACTGTGTCTGTTCCCAGAACTACCAAACACAACCCCTCACTAAATCATTTAGACAAAAATTTGATTAAGGTCAAACTTAAAAAAAAAAAATTAAGATATACCTCAAATAAAGGTAGGGTTACTAACATTAGATCTCTTGCAAACAAAGCACTAATTGTAAATTAAATAAAACCTGATGAATATATTAGTTTAAATGAATTTACTCCCCCAGGTTATTGTTATAAATATAAGCCTCATCTGAAGAGTCAATGAGAAGGAGGTGTTGCAACAATTTACAGTGAAGTTTTTGGTGTTACTCAAGAGGACAGGATATATGTTTATGTCTTTTGAAGTAATAATGCTTAATGTGACCATCAGATATAAATAAAAAAATCTCTGTTGTCTTTTGCCCTTGCTACAGTATATAGATCACCCATGCTGTATTCTGATTTCCTTGGTGAATTTGCTAAATTTCTATCAGATCTAGTATTTACTGTAGATAGAGCTTTATTTGTTGGTGACTGCAACATTCACATAGATAATGAAAATGACACATTGGTATTAGCATTTATCGATATTCTCAACTCTCTTGGAGTCAGACAATATGTGACAGGACCAACTCATCGGCATAATCAAATGCTAGATTTAATTTAGTCATATGGAGTTGATGTTGATTCTATAGCAATTCTACCGCAGAGCGATGACATCTCAGATCATTACCTCGTCTACACCATGCTATCATTCAGGTAGAACTGTTCTTTTGTCCACTAAAGATAGCTTCACTAATAGTCTTCCAGAATTGTCTCACATACTGAATAAGCCAAAATGTCTAGAAGAACTTAATGTAATAAAAGAAAATATAAATACAGTCTTCTCTAACATTCTTGTGTCCATAGTGTCACCCCCCTTCGATTAAATACAATTAAAGAAAAAAGCCCTGCACCATGGTACAATGATTACGCTCATGCTCTCAAGAGAGCAGCTCAGAAAATGGAAGAATACAAAACTAGAAGTATTTAGAGGTGCATGGAAGGATAGTGTCTGTAGCTACAGACGGGCACTAAAAGCTACAAGGTCAGCATATTTTAGCAAACTCACAGAAAATAACCACAACAATCCTAGGTGTTTATTCAGTACTGTGGCTAAATTGGTTAGGAATAAAGCCTCGAATGAACCTGATATTCCGTCACAGCACAATAGTAATGACTTCTTTGCTGATAAAATAGAAATCATCAGAAATAAAATTGGAATTATGCAGTCAACTGTGACAGCACCTCAGAAAACAGTGTCTCATAATTTTCCTCACGAGCAACTTCAATCCTTCTCTGTCATAGGTAATGAAGAGCTAACAAAACTGAACAAAAATTCAAAAGCCATAACATATATGTTAGATCCAATACCAAGTAAACTCTTAAAAGAAGTATTCCCTGTAATCTCAGAACCTCTTCTTAAAATTATTAACTCCTCACTATCCTTGGTGGTGGCGGCGTAGTGGGCTAAAGCACATAACTGGTAATCAGAAGGTCACTGGTTCGATCCCCACGGCCACCACCAGTGTCATTGAGCTAGGCACATAATTCCAGGTTGCTCCGTAGGGATTGTCCCTGTAATAAGTTCACTGTAAGTCGCTTTGGATAAAAGCGTCTGCCAAATGCATAAATGTAAATGTAAATGCATGTCCCAAGAAACTTTAAAATGGCAGTTATCAAACTGCTTATTAAGAAGCCACAGCTTGATCCTGGAGAATTGGCTAATCAAAGACTGACTTCAAATCTCCCATTTATTCAGATCTAGCTCTGTTCCTGCTTGGTGTCGGACACCACATCAATGTGTCGCTGAGTGATGATGACAAACTACAGCCGGTGCTAGCCAGACAGCACTGCAGTCTTTTATGATGGACCTCAGAGTATGAACTGATGCCAACTCCAACTGTAAGACATCAGATACTTCATATGCCACTGCCTGAACCTTGGACATAGGATGGACCGCACTGAACCTCACCGAAATTACATGCCGGTTGAACTGAGATGCACCTCATTGATCTCTGCCCGCATCACCTTTGTCTATTGATGGACTACACTCTTGAAATGGAATACATAGGCTATCAATAAACTGCCAACAAAAGCCTTCATCAGCCAACTAAAAAAGGACAATACTTCTATGTGAACTTCTGCAGTTAATCCAGGATGGACTTCAAAGACATTAGTCATTAATTTTACAGTTCATACAAACTCTTTGTTTAAACACTGGCCCTTAACACTTACTTAGTTAATAAAATGTAAACCATGACGTTCACTGTACATAAATAACTAATATTTTTATTATATTCATCCTGTTTAGCCATAGAGGAACTGGCCCCCACATTGAGCCTGGTTTCACCCAAGGTTATTTTCTCCATTAACCAACGTCTTATGGAGTTTTGTGTTCCTTGCCACAGTCGCCTTCGGCTTGCTCACTGGGGTTCTAAATACAATTATTATTGAACTACTTATTTATTTATTTTTATACACAATTTACAATTACACAATGATGACTCTATAGATATTACAGTTTAATTTTCTGTTAAAGCATGACTTTCTGTAACTAAAAATAAAAATGACTTGACTTGGTCTGAATAAAAACATGCCATCTGAGAAAGACTTTATTATTTAATTTAGGGATATCTCAATATAATTTTTGAGAACAAGTAAGAGTGCTGATACTTCCTTTTTTGGTACTTGCCAATACCGATTCCAATACCTGTTTGTTTTATTCTGAATTCCATATTAACAGTTTATTTCAATTTTATCATTAAAATGGTGTTTACATAAATTAATTAATTAAAAATGTAATCAAATAAAAATATAACAATACATTTTCAGCATAATATTCTATTATTTTTATCAAATAAAGTGCTTTTATACAGAACCTCACAGAACAATCCAAAAACAAACACTGGAGTTATTTTTGTCAAATAAAGTGCTGCATCACAGATAGAAGATATTGCTTTAATATAATATGATTATTATTGATATATTATTAGTATTAGAAGTATTACAGTGAATATTACATAACTATACAGTAGTGATCTATTTCTGTTTGACTTTTTTCCATTTAAATTGAAAAAGCATCTTAATCCAGATAAGCCAGTCGCTACTTGACTCAAAGTTATTATTAAACTGCAAAAGTTTGCTATTTAATTAATTAAATATTTATTTAGTATGTGTCTTATGCTAAAAAGTGATGACCCAAGGATCTCTAAATGTTATGGGCTCTTTGTGTCTTTATGTCTGCACAAAACCGGCTCCACACAATAACAAGCACTCACATCTGAAGCTTGCAGCACATGCAAACTATATATTTGTCTCATTAAATCAGTGCATTTGTTGTTAAATTATCTCACTAGGACATAACGATTTTAATTTGTGCGCTGAATGTTTACATAAAGACACTCATGAAGATACTCAAATGGTATTGATTTTTGGTCACGGATCATTTTTACAAGCATGAGTACAAGTACATGAGTGTGCTATCAGACCCGATTCCCGAGTATTCTGTGTATCTGTCATTTTATTGTTGTTCGTTGCTCCGCTTTATTTCTAGATGTTATTTACAATTGCTTTTTTGATATGATGTAGCACTACATCCACTGACGTTACTTTAGTTAAGGCTGAGGTATTTTATTTTTCTGCATTCCAGATTGGATCGCGCCTATTCGACCGCATTGCCTTTCAAAGTATACTCTTTTGACGGCGAGCAAACACGAACAGGTTTGACGCATGTGCAGGGACGGATTAACCACCGGGCCGATTGGGCCATTGTCCAGGGGCCTCTAAACTCAAAGGGCCCGAGCTCTAAATTATTTTTCAACACTTCCAAACACAAAGATAAGGTGCAGTTTACCCTGGCTTTGTACAAATCTGATGGTTTAAATTCATATAAGTGACTGAATTCATGCAACAGTATATAGGACTTTAAAATGTTTAAGTCCTGCATGCATTTAATATTTAATGATAAAGAGAAATGTACCTTAATACCCTAAATATGTGCACGGTAAACTTTTGTAATATTTAGTTAACCTTGAGAGTTAAGAACAGTTATTCTGTTATTTGTCAGGAGACGGGACTCTGGAATAAAGAATGTTTATTGCCAAGGATGCGTCAAACACAATCTCAGATAGCAGGGAATAAAGTGCACAGTGAGCTAAGAGCCTAAATAGCACAATAAGCCTACCTAAATCTTCAAATGATAAAATTACATTCAAGTCGAACAAAAATAATCTCTGTCACTAACAAATTAGGCCTATTCTTAATCAATGAAAAATGCATAATTCTGCCCGGGCAGGTTCACTTTCCATGAGGCAGCGAACACTACATATTATAGGACTTCTCGGGATGCTTTGATTTTTAAATGATTCAGCATTTAACTTGTGTAATTATTGTCTGCACACCAGAGCAAAAGGGATAAAAACACTGGTTCACCATTTATCAAGCGCTGAAACTTTGCCAGATGAAAAACAATCTGAAATCATATGAAACAGTCACATTAAGTCCTCTTTGCAACCTGAACTTCATCAGAATGTCAATTTGTGACACCAGCACTGATAAAGCTTGAAACAGACCGCAGGTGTCTTGAGATGCATTTATAAATATTAAAGTTCTTTTTAACTTTACAGTGAGTTTTGGCACAACGATCAAAGACATCCATCCAGTGCAAGTTTACATATATAGCCTCGACACATGTGTGAACAGCCTAGAAAAACTGACCCGAACCTGGCTCAAAACCTGTAAGTTTGTAGGGTACCATTGGACTCAGATCGGGTTGAAGACCTCTAAACTCGTATAATAACCGAATAGTGATTCGGCAAGTGGCCTGTAGCGCATAAAAGTGAACATAGTCATGTGACATGTCACGGAGGGCCTCCATGGTGAGGGCCTAATCAAGCCTCAGAGAGGAATAAAAGCCGACTGGAGACTGCAATGGAAAAGAGAGATTTCCGGACAGCTGTATGAAAGAAAGTAAGTCATAGGAGTTTGAAATGACATGAGGGTGAGTATGGTAAATGACAGAATTACAATTTTTGGGTGAACAATTCCTTTAAACACAGCCTCAGTCTGTTTTCAATCAGCCTTAGGGTAAAACTTGTTCCTTTCTCTTTAACTCTCCACTCTTGTTCCTTTAAAAGCAGGATGGGATGTTGATGTTTCAACCCTCCTCCTTTAGCTGCATAGATTGCCACAAGCTTTGAAGCCTGTGGCAATCCCATTAGAACCAAATGCACGCCTTAAATATTATAACCTTTTATCGCCCATCCTTCCACCACCAAGATGGTGGAGGCTACCATTGCAATTTAGAATGTGTAATTGATTTACCGAAGGTGCCATAAAAAAAGAGTCTCATGCTGAAAAGAGGATAAAGTCACACACTTATTGTCCTGATAGGATAGCTTGGTCTTTTATAAAGTTATGATAAGGACTGAACTTCTGTCAAGATTATTGTAAAGGGCAAGGCCCCAGCGTCGCTGATGAACAATGTTTGAAGTGAGCTGAGAATGTTATTGCCATGGGAGTTGTTCAAAGGTTCTGACAACGACTCATAAAATAAGGTTCAACTGTCCTGGTTTGAAAATCGATCTAATATTTATTACCTGGAGACAAGCGAGAGCTAGCATGCTTCCTATGCTGATAAATGCTATTTGTTATATAACTGATATAGTGAAGAAAACCAAACTTTAACTATGTGATCGACATACTGATGGCCTTGCAGATAAGATGCTGACTATGACAAAAAAAAATGTAAGCAGACTAAACTCTATTATTATACAGCTCTCTGGAATACTTGATTCTGATTGGTCAATCGCATTTTAATGTGGTATTATACAAAAATATTTTTGTATAATGACCGCTAAACTTTGGAACTGACTTGGCCCAGGCAACCAATTTCCAACACAGTTGTGCTAGTTTCATGTCTCTCCTATAACTCTGAGGTCTCTTTCCCACATAATAAAATCATTAGATCTCAAATCAATATTTCATGTCCTTTTGTTTATTTATCTTCTTCACGGCAGGGTCCAGATCATACTGTGTGGATTTTGCCATAAAGGCCAACTGATTGTACATTATCCTGACTTATCGTGCAATATTCTGACCCTGCCCCGCCCCCCTCCGCTCCACACAACCATTGCGCTCAAACAAGAGTTTAACCTTTGCCGGTTACGAGCATATTTAAAACGAAATAACAGTCCGGTCAGACAAAATTTTAAAAAGCTAATATATACACAAGCAAGAGTACTTCACTGATCTTCTTCAGTGTGTCTGATTTCAAAATGCAGTGACACAGATGAAAAGCACACACAACTGAAGCTAAGCTAACAGGTTCTCCAAAAAAATAACTAAGAATTCAGCTCGAAATGTTGCTTTTGTGCTTAGACTGAATTTCATCTACATCTGATAGAAAAAATGAAAACATTTTCCTTGTCTTTTATGAATTATTTAAAATCACACAGTAACATGCTGACATTGTTTTTAATGTATATCATCGCTAACCTCGAAATCTGAACACAAGTGGTCACATTTGAGCGACTAGGTGTAAAAAGCGCTGTCTCGTCTGACCACATGTGATCAGATCACCCAAAACTTAATACAAGGTGTAAACAGGGTCTATCAGTCTGTCCTGTGACAGACAGGCTTAACTATGCGCAGATTCAGAGAAAACGGGTGTGAAATCTGCACTGACTACAAATTCAACACAAAAATATGCAGCCATTTTTTTCTATCAGTGTTGGTGTAGTTACTGTGTTTTGCCTTTGTTTGGCAGCATGAGAAAGAAACAAAAATTGTATACCATGGGGATGAAGCAACATGTAATGGAGCTCTACCTCTGAGCTCTTCTCTCTGTGTCTTTAAGACGGCTGTAAATGAGCAACAACTGGCCTTTAACTTACACAATACGGAGGTTCCCAGAGGCATGTGAATAAGACCACCCTCTCACTACACACAAAAACACACACACACACACACATGATGCTTACCAGCTGCTGGATGACGCGCTCCACTAGGGTGGAGAAGGACACATAATGGCTCTCGCGGTTGTCATAGAGATATTTGGTCAACTTTGGGATGACCTCTGTGTCTGTATCCGACTCAAACTCATAGCCTTTGGAAACCTATCAATGGGTTGGGATGAGAAAGCCATGGTTACAGACGCAAGCAGTTGCAAAACAAAATATGTTTTTCTTAGAGTAAAGGGGCAAAGACTTGGAAAGAGAGAGAATAGAAAGTGAAAGAGAGTGGAATACTCGATGACTCAAATATATCCTCAATGCTAATATGATGAGTATTACGAGACATATTGAAATAAACTTTGAGATGTTTACTGTGCTGCTGATTACAATAAATGTGACGTACGCCACTGAAACGAGATAGCCGCACTTTTATCTCAAACAGAGTCATTTAATTACCTTAATCAACTATCTGTGGGCTGAAATAAACCATGTCAGAAATAATGAAATGTCATAAACAATTTCTGGAAAAGTGATCCCAAGTTGTTCCAACAAAACAGTTTTCCTTGATCTTTTGCAATAAAAGGGTTGATTGCACTATTAAAACACACTTTCAAACTGAAAACTGAACTGCTAAAATGGTTCGTTCAAAAATCCTGTGATTTCTGAGGTAAAAAACCTGAAATTTTAACATATAGCTGCCCACATTAACATGTCAACACAATGCTTCTTTGGTGATCAGAAACTTGTCCCGGCCAAGACCAGGTGAGGTAAAAAGGATGAAGTAGCATAGATACTATTATTTCTAAACAAAACAAAAAATGCAAAAATGTGTTCAAATCTGCCAAAGAGTATATTGTGTTTCCTGGATGTGTGTAGATTTATTTAATTTTTTTTAACAGTAAACTTTTAATTCACTGCTATGTTTAGTACAATTAAGGCTAATACTATATTCTACACTTTGTCCTAATATGCATCTTGTCTTGGAGTCCACACCCTTATAAAATTATTATCACATAAATTATGACACCAGAAGGCTAGGCTTGCGACACTTAAAGGAATATTCAGGGTTCAGTGCAAGTTAAGCTCAGTTGACAACATTTGTAACATAATGCTGATTACCATAAAAATTAATTTCGACTCATCCATCCTTTTCTTTAATAAAAGTAAAAACCAAGGTTACAATGGAAGTGAATGGGCCAATTTTTGGAGGGTTTGTGGCAGCCAATAATGTAATAACTACTGATATTGTATTGTAATGTATACTACCAATAATGTATAACAATAATGTAATATATTTTATTACATTTTTTTTTTTTTTATTAACCCAGTCAATAAAGAACTTATTACACTATGGGCAAAAAGTTATTACGTTATTGGTTCAGATATTGTATTACATTATTGGTAAGTTATTACATTATTGACTTATTATTAAGATTAAGAGAATTATTATTACATTAAGAATGGAGAATTTATTACGTTATTGGCAGTTATTACATTAACGGTAATTATTAGCAGTATTAGCTGCTACAGGGTTTAAACAGAAATGTGAAGCTTATAATTTATAAAAGCACTTACATTAATTCTTCTGTTAAAACTTGTGTATTATTTGAGCTGTAAAGTTGTTTAACTGACATTTTTACAGTCAATTTAGGATTTTAGGTTTGGTTGACATTACATCGTCATGGCAATAAAGTTGTAAAATTGACTATACTGTTAGTCTTTACTGTTTACATGCATACTGTTAATGTCTTGTGGCTATACTTTTGAAAAAGTGAGTATTTTAAGTCAAATATTGTTTTTGTGGTAATCAAAACTGTCTGTTGATTGAGCTTAATTTGTATTGAACCTGGAACATTCCTTTAAACTACAGCGATGATGTTAAAAATAGTACTTACCAGGTACTTTTTCAGCTCCTTGTAATTTGTGATGATGCCATTGTGGATGACAACAAACTCTAGAGAAAAAAGTTAAAGAGAAGCAATTAATGAGTGATTGGGTTATCTTGTCTGATCATTCAAGATATAAGTTCACTGAATATCTTCTCTCACACCAACATAAATGCTACATTAGAATGGCCATTGACATATTGATTTTTCGAGCACTTGAACAATAGAAGTCAGACGTAGCTGGATGTGCCACATTTCACTATATAGCACATTCACATGTAAAACATGCTGTCTGTCAAACCTAAGAGTGACTGATTAGACAACAATGGGTGCTACTTTCACAAATCACTAATGGCATGTCAAGCATTATGTTCCAGTGTGAAATAGACTTCAATAATGGCTGTTTGACAAAATGATCAATGCAGTGTTCGTTATGGGTAGTAATTTTAAATATGCTCTATTGTTTGAAACCATTTCTACTTCTTGAAAGAATAGTTTAGTCAATAGTTTATACACACCTGATTGAATATTTTTTTCTAATTACCTTAAAGACTTGACAAAAGCAAAAGGGGGGCAAAACATGTACTAAAACGTTTAAAAATTCATCTTTTTGCTCAAATTAATTAATTAAATTAGAAGAGAACTTTCACTAGAAGAGTTCTGGACCGCACTGCACATGCTTGTATTATCGATTCTATTCAATGACTGTATGGACTAGAGGAGCAACCTGATCCAGGAACAGTGGCACACCAAACAGACTCTGCTTATTGCTGCTGTGGGGTTGAAAGGAACCTCCTGTTCTCTGTATTTACCCCATACTAAGGTGTTTATTTTCAGTTGTGAACTTTCACATCTGCACTGTTATTCACAGCACTAAGGCCAAGGTTTTCATTAGTTTGGAAAACTTAATGGCTTTAAAGCATCTGTAGGCTTTTCTTGGAGTTTTAGAGCTTGTGAACTGACAGCAACCACAGCTGGTTTACTAATGACTGGAAGTAAACCAGATGACCACCATAACACGGTATTCAGGCTCTGACTGATGTCAGTCAATTGAACTTGTGCTGTCTCACATCTCTCTTAATGTTTTACCGTTGTTCTTGTCTGATCGATGAGGGTGGCTGTTGACAGCACTGGGCTCTCCGTGCGTGGCCCAGCGAGTGTGTGCAATGCCAAAGTGTGTGTCCAGTTCTGCATCGAAATCGATGGAGTCACTCTCTAATGATACAAATAGGGTAAAAGCAAAGATTAATCATTAGAAACAAAGAAAACATACAAATAAAGACAAAAGTGACAAAGAGAGAAGAGAAGCGACAAGATGAAAATAGAAGAGAGGAGACAAGACAAGACGAATAATGAGACAAGAGGAGACAAAATGAGCAGAAAAGAGATGTAAATAGATGAAAAGAAAAGAGAAAAGAAGAGATAAAAAGAGAACAGAAGAGATGAGACGAGACAAGAATAACAAGAAGAACTAGATGGGTACATTTCTGAAGAAAATGTGAGTGGTGCTTGCCGTGGCAAAACTCGTCAAACAGCATGTTATAACTTGAAAAGAACAAAAATCACGGTCATAAATAAATCAACCCAGAAGTCTGTACGATTTTCTGGTGCAGAAATATGTGATTTGTTACTCGGTTGCTAGGGTAAGCGCATGTGGTTGCTATGCAGTTACCAAGGTAATACAATACATGGCTCCTTTCCATCCCGAGTGAAATAAGTCAACCCGGAAGTCTCTATGTTGTTCTGATGCAGAGATATGTGATTTGTTACTCTGTTGCTAGGGTAACCCCATGTGGTTGCTAGGCAGTTACCATAGTGATACTTATCAAGTCTCCTTGCCATCCTGATTGAAATAAATCAACCCAGAAGTCTCTCTGATTTTCTGGTGCAGAGATATAGTTATAGCTAAACGGTTGCTAGGGTACTCTGTTTAGTTGCTAGGGAGTGGCTCTGCAGCTGCCAATCATGAAACTGCAAAGGCTGCTTGTCAGTATGAATGATATAAACCAACTCCCATGCCTCTGTGACATTCAGAATGGAAGATATCCCTGTATGGATTTTGGTTGCTAAGGTGCTCGACAATGGTTGGTAGGGAGGGGCTAGGAAGTGTTGAGGTGATTCATGATTGGCTGTTTGCTGCCCAGAGTCAAACGAGACCACACTTGTGTTTCTATGACACTTCTATCCGTAGATATCCCTTTGATCTCTTTCATTAGAAGTCTATGGGACTTGTTGCTAAGGTGCTCTAAACTGTTGCTAGGGTGTGGCTTGATAGATTCAAAATGATCCTGAGAGACTGATTGGTCGTCTGAGTAAAATGAGCCCGCCCCCTTGTCTCTATGACACTGTGATCCAGAGCTATGTTCAATACAAAAGCCCTATGCAATTTCATTTCATGGGCCGTCCTACACCATTGTAAGTCAATGGGGGCAACTTTGGGCAGCTCCTGCCCCCCAGGGGTGCAACATTTACCCCATATTGAGGTATGCTCTTACAGAGCCTGACAGCCTCTTCAAATGTGGCAAATCACACGTTTCTGCGAAATCCTCGCTCGGAGCTGTGACGCGTCAAAGTTTGTCGCAATGTTAAGTCTATGGGATTTCTCGGCCGCTTTTTTGCCCCTGGGGCAAATACCGTACCCCGATAAGCTTATAAAAGTCATAGCACACGTGTCCTCAATAGGCCGTTCGATTTGACACCTCATTCGTGGGTCTACGCCAAACGGTGCGGGACGAGTTAGGTGCCGAAGTTTTGTACGGAGAAAAATAATAAGTATGTGAGATTACAATAGTGATGCTTTGCAAGCACCACTAATAATGAGGACAGAGAAGACAATATGAGAGGAGAAATGATGTGAACAGATAAAAAGAAGAGACAAAAAGACAACAGAAGAGACGAGAGGAATAACGAGAAACATGAACTGACGAAAAGAGAAAAGATGACAAGACGAGAAGAGATGAGAAGAATAACTAATAAAAAAGAGACAAGATGAGAATAGACGAGAAGAGATAAGACAAGACGAAACAAGAAGAGTAGAAACAAAATGAGAACAGATTAGAAGAGACCGGAATAACTAAAAGAAGAGAAGCGATGAGAAGAAACAAAAAGAGAAAATAGGCGAGATGAGAGGAAAAGAGAAGAGACGAGACAAAACAAGAAGAGAAGAAAAAAGATGAGAATTAACAAGAGAATAGACTAGAAGAATAACAAAAAGAGAAGAGATTTAAAGAAGATTCATGAATAGATGAAAAGACGAGAAGAAACAAAAGAAACGAGAAGAGGTTTAGAAGATGATTTATGATATAGCAGGTTAACGTACTATAGATTTCTTCATCAAGAGCTTTCACTTTCCCCGTCTTCTTAAAGAGACTGATTTCAGTTGTTTGATCTTTTCCTGGACCATCTACTGCAATACCTGCCCAAAAATCAAAAGACAAGTTTATCAAGGTATTCAACTCACAGAAACCTTCTCGCACACACAAAGCCATGGCACAAGCGTCAGTGAGGTCAGATACTGATGTTGGGCAATGGGGTCTGACTTGCAGTGTTCAGCAGACCTTATTTACAGTAGAGGCATATTTGATAAAAAACTAAGATGGCTCTACAGTGGGGGCCTTGTTAGCTCAGCGAGTACTGATGCTGACTACCACACCTAGTGTCGTGAGTTAGAATCCAGGACGTGCTGAGTGACTCCAGCCAGGTCTCCTAAGCAACCATATTGGCCTGGTTACAACGGAGACACGGAGGCAACTGAGATTCGTTCCCTGCCACCCGGATTGAGGTGAGTCACTATGCCACCACCAGGACATAGAGAACATTGGGAACTGGGCAGTCCAAATTGGGGAGAAAAAGGGCTCTACAGTGAGTAAGTGGGGGTACAGATCTGGGCTTTGTTGCCAGTCAAGTTCAGTTCCCTCCAGATGCAGTAAACCTGTTCTTTATGGAATTCACTTTCTGCACAGGGGGATTTTTATGTTGCAACAAATAAGGGCCATCACCAAAGTCCCTTTCAAGGCAAATCAGTCCACTCAGCAACGATCTTGGGAATGCCCGGGGCAGCTATTTTCTATGGATACAAGTAGCATAAAAGTACAACCCCTGTCTACTTGAATGGGGAAAGACTAAAATCTAAAAATTATGATCAAATAACATCTGATGATAATGTATCATAAATTACTAGGGATGTGCCAGAAGACGAAAACCTTATTTGAAATGGCATGAATAATGACTTCAAAACTAATAACAAATTAATTTGAATAATAGAAAAACTATTCAGAAGAATAATCATCCCACGAACACCGGTACAAAGTGCTATTTTAATTAACATATCGAAAATTACAAAGCAATGACGAGTCCGTGAAGCCAGTATTACTACATTGTAAACCTGTGAATAAAAATGTGCACAATGTGAATTCAGAATGGATGGCCGTGTTCTCGACTCCTTTGCAGTCTCTGCTAACTGTGTACATCTTAGAATGAACGTACTAAAGACTTATAAACCATCCTGAGTGCTGTTGAATTCCTGAACAGAGAAGTGATGATTTTATAGTGGAGCTCGACTGTAAGTTGATCACATTTATATACACATTACTAATTAATGTAATTATATGGTTAATCGTTTATTCCAAAATGGTTTCAATGCTTTATAGAGGTTTAAATACTTCATAGAGTGTAAATCTATTCAGAATATTCCTGCAAATGTTGGATTGTGGGGGAAAAAACATGACATTTTTCTCTCTAGAAGTACAGTATATAGAGGCTTGATCTTGCAATGCATTCCACTGCATTTGACTAATTCTGCACATGTAATTTAACTAATTAATTATGTACCCCCCCAAAAATATGTCATAAAACTTTCTGATAGAGATTTATGGTGCTTTCAGTTTGTAGGCTATATTAATTTATTCTCATTTCTTTTAATAATCATATTTGTATTAAATATTTACTGCAAAATTTGTGCTTCGCATTTTATAATTGCTTCACACCTCATGCCTCCAAAATAATGTTGTTAAACATTAACAGCTGCACAAACATAAACAACATTTCTGTTTCAGCCAATATTAATGTCTGAAATACCAGGAGAAAACACATTTAACAACATATTCCACAGTTTATGTAGCCTACATATTTAGCTTCATCTGGTGAGAAAAAATAAAGAATACATCAATAATATAATTAAATAATAATAATGAAAATAATAATAATAATTTTTTTATTATTATTAATATTTAAATAGGCCTATCCGAGGCATACTTTATATACAGAAGCTATAGCCTAAATGTAATAGAGTTACATTTAAAAAAGTTTTGACACACTTCTGGTTTAAGCCTCGCTCACATCCGGTTCTATCCGAATACAGATACAGATAATTTTGTCACAATGGCTTTGCTGCACAGTGCACACCCATATAAATTACACTTTTCTGCTCAGATGAAGAAAACAAATACACACTATTTTTCAAGCTGGTCGAGGTAATGCACATGCGCATTCTCAAGTTAAGTGACAGATGTCTATATCTAAAATGTGATTGGCTCTTTTACCTGAAAGGCGGGACGTCATTTACTACATCTACCGTAATGGACGTTCCAATTTCTACAATGAATTTTACTACAAGTGCCAAGTCTCTGCCCTAACCTACACAATTCTCTACAATGTCACTGTATGCCGTAGCACTAAGATTTGTCTTCAGTGGAATTACTAGAATAGCCAAACCTGTTCATAATCACTTTCACACAAGAATTGCCTGACTGCTTCGACAAGAGTATTGGAAGAACTGACACTCTGGTTCTCTGTGCTGCCAAAATGCAAGAAAAAAGGCCACAGTTTTCTGTCTTGAGCCATATATGTTACCCTCACAGAGTGGAAGTGGTGCTGGAAGTAGCGGTCTTACCTGCTGAGTCATAACCCCTGTACTCCAGTCTTTGAAGCCCCTTTATGAGGGTCTGAAAGATATTCCTCCTCGTTCGTGGCACTCTGTAATTCAGGTAGGCAAAAATTCCTATAATAAAAGATACAAGGTTACACAGAATGTTTGAAGATACTAGTGCAAGAAGACAAATGTTCTGACAATGTAAAGTGACCCAATGAGCCAAATCTATCTATCTGTCTGTCTGTCAGTCAGTCAGTCAGTCAGTCAGTCAGTCAGTCAGTCAGTCAGTCAGTCAGTCAGTCAGTCAATCTGTCAATCTGTCTGTCTGTCTGTCTGTCTGTCTGTCTGTCTTTCTTTCTTTCTAATGACCTTAAGTAGATCAATATATATATATATATATATATATATATATATATATATATATATATATATATAAAGTGAAGAAACATTGCGATTTGAGCTAATTAAAGGAATAGTTCACCCAAAAATGAAAATGCTCTCATCATTTACTCACCCTCATGTCATCCAAGATGTGTATTATTTTCTTTCTTTTGCAAAACACAAACAAATATATTTAGAGGAATATCTCTGCCCTGTAGGTCCACACAAAGCAAGTGAACAGTGACCAAAAATGTCCTGGGTGAGAACAGACCAAAATGTAACTCCTTTTTCACTATAAATCTTGACATTGTATCCTTGGCGATCATGACTTCAGGCTTTAAGATGTACAGTGAAAAAGGATTTATATTTTGGTTAGTTCTCACCAGGGCTGGAGTGCTCGCTGTCCTTTTATGCATATCGTGGTGCTGTTTTGTGGTCCGTTCTGAATAACATGGCCCATTCAGCATGTTTCGCGGCCAACCCCAACCTGACCCCACGGTTCTCCCGAGGGCCAGTATGCCCCTGACCCCAAAGTGCGTCGGCCCACGTATGTGCCCGGTATGCCAGATTACCAGTCCAGCCCTGGTTCTAACCCAAAACCACTTAGATCGTTTCAGAAGACATTGATAAAACCTCTGTTGTCGCATGAATTACATTTATGCTGTCTTTGTTTGTTGGAGCTTCAAAGTTTTGGTCACTATTAACTTGCATTGTATGAGCTGAGAGAAAATCTTAATTTGTGTTCTGCAGAAGAAAATAGTCATTCACATCTGAAATGGATGGATGGATGGATAGATAGATAGATAGATAGATAGATAGATAGATAGATAGATAGATAGATAGATAGATAACTATTAGTATTTTATTTAGTGTATTAGAATTGTATTTAGTGTGAGAAGTTTAGGTATTAGTATTTTATTTAGTGTGAGAATTTTATTAGTATTTTTTATCCACGTCGCCGGGTGAAATGGAGCCAGACTGTGTGTTGACTGTGTTTTAAAAATTAGCGAGCTACCTATCTAGACAGCATATTTAAGAATGAAAGGACCGTCCCCTATAATGTTCAAAAACTGCTTTTCAGGTAGCCAGTTCATCAGGTTTTGAAACACGTCCGTTAACCTGCAAACCGGATCTGTCTCCTGAGCTGTCACAACTCTAGTGAGTGATAATCAGACCAACCAAATATTTACATTTAAATGATGACGCTGCCATCAGCCTAATTTATCGCGTTCATTGGGACGAATAGTTTTAATGTCGGTGTAACTCTGACGGACGTTACTTCGGCAATCAAAATTTCAAACGAAGACACTTATCTTATCAACGCGGTTAATGTATTCCCCTGCTGTCCTATTCATTATATATAGTAATAGTATACAAGCCTAACTTACCGCACATCGTTCAAGTATCGTCTCTCAAGTTAAAGGTAGTGTGGCGGGTGTGGTGTTGAAGCAGAGCGGTGAAAATCACTAGATGACCCAAAGACTTCGAGTTGGAATTACAAACAGCCGCTTTTACTTATAACTTCGAACCTGCTCCACCTCTGGTAGCCAAGGCAACGGCAGCCCCGCCCACTGCTTGCTGATTGACAGGTGTGTGAATGTCCCGGTTTGATGCCAATTTTTCCATTAACCTAACTAACCGCTGCCTGTTCCTCAGTAATAACATTCTTATGACACACTCAATATAGGCAGTGATGTGTGATACACATATAACATTTATTTACATTACGAATGCATTTAGAATGGAGGACTAGTGATAGCTAAACGGTTTGTTCTAATACGTTATAGTTCTTGTAACTTTATAGTAGGCTATATATTTTAAAGGACTGGAAATAATAAACAGTTAATGTCATGCCTGCTCCAATTCAGTTTGCAGCTCCAACAAGAGCTACATATGTACACCCTTCACAAACCTATGAAAATGAGAACAAACACACTTGCCAATTGTTTTTTAATATAGATACTGATATTAAAAGTCTACAAACGAATCCCGCGTGCGTGTGTGTGTGTGTGTGTGTGTGTGTGTGTGTGTGTGTGTGTGTGTGTGTGTTTGTGTGTGTGTGTGTGTGTGTGTGTGTGTGTGTGTGTGTGTGTGTGTGTGTGTGTGTGTGTGTGAGGGTTTGGGTGGTGTACGAGGAATTTGTTTTTAAGGTTACAAACTGGTAATTTCAAGGGTATTATGCTATACATGAGGTTTATGAGGGCATTTCTAGTGTCCCCATAAATCAAATCACTCATAAGGATAGCCACACCAACATTTTACCACTTTATTAGGTACACCTGTACATCTACATATTCATGCGATTATCTAATCAGCCAATCCTGTAGAAGCAGTGTAATGTACAACATCATTCAGATACGGGTCAGGAGCTTCAGTTAATGTTCACATCAACCTTCAGAATGGAGAAACATTTTATCTCAGTGATTTCAACCATGGCATGATTGTTGCTGTCAGACTGGCTGGTTTGAGTATTTCAGTAACTGCTGATCTCCTGGGATTTTCATGGACAACAGTCTTTAGAATTTACTCCGAATGGTATCCAAAACAAAAACCAACCAATGAGTTATTTGGATGAAAACACCTTGTTGTTGAGAGAAGTTAGAAAGGCAGAAAGTCTACAGTAATTCAGATAACCCCTCTGAACAATTGTAGTGAGCAGAATAGCATCTCAGAATGCACAACACATTGAACCTTGAGGTATACTGTCCAGTTTTGGTGAGCCTGTGCCCACAGCAGCCTCAGTTTCCTGTTCTAAGCTGACAGTAGTACCTGGAGGTGTCTTCTGCTGCTGTAGCCCATCTGCCTCAATGTTCGATGTGTTGTACGTTCAGAAATCCTTTTCTACATAGCACTGTTGTAACGTGTTTATTTGGGTTACTGTCAACTTTCTGTCAGCTTGGACCAGTATGGCCATTCTCCTCTGGCCTCTGACATTAATGAGCTGTTTTCGCCTACAGAACTGCTGCCCGCTGGATGTTTTTTATTTTTTGCACTATTCTCTATACACTCTTGAGACTGTTGTGTGTAAAAATCTTAGGAGATCAGCAGTTACAGAAATACTCAAACCAGCCCATCTTGCACCAACAATCATGCCACAGTCCAAATCACTGAGATCACATTGTTCCCCATTCTGATGGTTGATGTGAACATTAACTGAAGCTCTTGACCCATATCTGCATGAATTTATAAATTGCACTGCTTCCACACAATTGACTGATTAGATAATCACATGAATAAGTAGGCGTACAGATGTACTAATAAAGAGGTGGCTGATTGTACATATACACTCACCTAAAGGATTATTAGGAACACCATACTAATACTGTGTTTGACCCTCTTTCGCCTTCAGAACTGCCTTAATTCTACGTGGCATTGATTCAACAAGGTGCTGAAAGCATTCTTTAGAAATGTTGGCCCATATTGATAGGATAGCATCTTGCAGTTGATGGAGATTTGTGGGATGCACATCCAGGGCACAAAGCTCCCGTTCCACCACATCCCAAAGATGCTCTATTGGGTTGAGATCTGGTGACTGTGGGGGCCATTTTAGTACAGTGAACTCATTGTCATGTTCAAGAAACCAATTTGAAATGATTCGAGCTTTGTGACATTGTGCATTATCCTGCTGGAAGTAGCCATCAGAGGATGGGTACATGGTGGCCATAAAGGGATGGACATGGTCAGAAACAATGCTCAGGTAGGCCGTGGCATTTAAACAATGCCCAATTGGCACTAAGGGGCCTAAAGTGTGCCAAGAAAACATCCCCCACACCATTACACCACCACCACCAGCCTGCACAGTGGTAACAAGGCATGATGGATCCATGTTCTCATTCTGTTTACGCCAAATTCTGACTCTACCATCTGAATGTCTCAACAGAAATCGAGACTCATCAGACCAGGCAACATTTTTCCAGTCTTCAACTGTCCAATTTTGGTGAGCACTTGCAAATTGTAGCCTCTTTTTCCTATTTGTAGTGGAGATGAGTGGTACCCGGTGGGGTCTTCTGCTGTTGTAGCCCATCCGCCTCAAGGTTGTGCGTGTTGTGGCTTCACAAATGCTTTGCTGCATACCTCGGTTGTAACGAGTGGTTATTTCAGGCAAAGTTGCTCTTCTATCAGCTTGAATCAGTCGGCCCATTCTCCTCTGACCTCTAGCATCAACAAGGCATTTTCACCCACAGGACTGCCGCATACTGGATGTTTTTCCTTTTCACACCATTCTTTGTAAACCCTAGAAATGGTTGTGCGTGAAAATCCCAGTAACTGAGCAGATTGTGAAATACTCAGACCGGCCCGTCTGGCACCAACAACCATGCCACGCTCAAAATTGCTTAAATCACCTTTCTTTCCCATTCTGACATTCAGTTTGGAGTTCAGGAGATTGTCTTGACCAGGACCACACCCCTAAATGCATTGAAGCAACTGCCATGTGATTGGTTGATTAGATAATTGCATTAATGAGAAATTGAACAGGTGTTCCTAATAATCCTTTAGGTGAGTGTATATACACATTCACACTGCCCATGATCTACCATCCGTTTTAGAAGGCTAATTATTAATACTTTACAAAAAGTTCACAATACAACACCCAATGTTAATGTATTCAACTTTTAATTTTTAATATGTATTAATGTTTTGAAATTAACATTAACCAAGATCCAAAAATGCTCTAAAACTTAAAAATAAGATTACATCAGTCAACAACATAAGTTAACATGAACTAACAATGAACAATACTTTTACAGCATTTATTAATCTTGTTTAATGTTTTAACATATAAAAACACATTTTTAAAATCCAAAGTTGTATATTTTAATATTATAAAATGCAAGGACATCAACTAACAATAAACAATTGTATATTTATTCACTTCTGTACATTAACAGGGGTTTAAAAATACTGTAAAAAATGTTTTGTTCATTGTTAGTTCATGATTCCTAATGCATTTGCTTATGTTAATAAATGTAACCTTATTATAAAGTGCTGCCATAAATGCTATAAAAGTATTTTTATTGGTAGTTTGTGTTACCTAATGTAGTTAACTAATTTTAACAAATGGAGCCTTTTTGTAAAGTGTTACTATTGTTGTCTATATGGATTCCAGAAAACAACCTCTATTTTAGTGTTAATGTTTTAAGCACTGGTCCTGCTAGTATACCACTGCCAACCATCTCTTGTCTACTGTAGAAATCTGTGTCATGTTAAGCTGATCAAGACACGGACCCTGTGAGGCCCTTATGTGTTCTCTGTGTGTTCCCCTTGTGGGGGGCAATTGTGTAGATTTGTGGAACCCTCCACCATGACTGCAAAGTGACCTGACACTCATTTTTCTCAAGCCATACCGGTGAGCAGAATTCAGGTGAGATGATATGGTGAACCAATGACAAAAACATTTCTATTTAGACATTTCTGAGGATTACAGTGTATAGTCATGATTTATTGAGGCCTAAAACATTTACAGATCATGTTAGTTGTAGACGATTCTGCACTGACTGTAACAAGTACGTTTTTTTTTCTTTTTTTGAATGACCTTTTTGCTGCAATGCTGCTAGCACTGAAAACAAGAGAGAGATCTTTAAAAGTGCATTTGAATCTTTCACTTTCTTGCCCCAGATGTTTCAGGGTTAATGGATTTTATTTTTTATTTTTTTAACAAACTTGGCCAAACGGGGTAAAAACCCAAGATCATTCAAGATGCTTCAACAATGTCCATTGTAAAGTGATTTATAAATTGAAAAAGAGGGATATGTTTTGAAATACACAGCTTGCTGAATTGTAAATGAAAAGCAGATGTATGTACTGTAAAGTATTGAATAATTCTCTCTCACAATACATCAAGTCAAGTCAAGTGGTTTTTATTGTCGTTTCAACCATATACAGTTAGTAGGCCTACAGCACACAGCGAAACGAGACAACGTTCCTCCAGGACAATGGTGCTACATAAAAACAACAAGGGACCAACACAGGACCACATGAGACTACACAACTTAATAAAATACCTATATAAACTACCTATATATACCTATATAAAGTGCACGTGCAAACATGTGCAAAAAGTACGGGACAGTACAAGAAATTTCTGACAATGAACAGGACAATAGACACAGTGCAGCGCCGACCAGTACTCAGTAGTGCAAAAAGATGACAGTTTCTAAAAACGTAAACATAACATACTATGAGATAGTGTTCTATGCACATAGCAGTAATTGAGGTAGCAGACAGTTATAAAGTGACAGTAATTAAAGTGCAACTCGGGACATGTGTGTGTGTGTGTGTGTGTGTGTGTGTGTGTGTGTGTGTGTGTGTGTGTGTGTGTGTGTGTGTGTGTGTGTGTGTGTGTGTCAAACCAGTCTCTGAGTATTGAGGAGTCTGATGGCTTGGGGGAAGAAGCTGTTACACAGTCTGGCCATGAGGACCCGAATTCTTCGGTATATATATATACATAATGAAACCTGAATTGATATAGGGCCTACAGCATCAGATTAAGAACAAAACATTTTGTTTTCCATTTAAAGAGATAGTCGTGTCCCGTGTGGTGTGAATTACAGTAAATACTGTAATTTTGTGTATGCTGTCAGGGCTGTCCAGTGTCGTGAGTGGGCAGTTAGTGACCACTAAAAGGGTGGTACGGAAAACGAACAGTCACACCCGCAAATAATTCTTTGAAGGAGCCAAAGTGCAGCTAGTGTTGCAATTGCATGTCCATTTTTTCACTCAGCTCACTGATATCAGTTTATTTCCTAATCACGCTATCTTTAATTTGACTGTTTATTATACTGGCACCTATTCAGTAAGATACAAAATAATGAATTATTGAATGAATTGGGTAGCAGTTTATGGGTGATTCTTCACACTACATTTCATCTTAGTGAAAATCACTCAAAATATAATTTTAAGATATATGCATTTAAAATTTAAAACAAAATTCCATCAAATTGAATTGAATTGAATTTTAAATATTTAAAGTTTTAATAATGTAATTTTGTAAAAAAATATATATATATAATTTTAAGGAATTTTGTTATGAAATTGAAATGCATACTTCTTAAAATAGGCTATTTTATATATATATATATATTAATATTGAATGCAGTAACATTAAAAACATCAGTGTATAATCTAAGCAAATATAAAACAGATTAAAAATAATTAATGAAGTAAATAACACAAATCTGTTTTATTGATTGACTAATATAAATAATCAGATTGAAAGAGAAAGTTTAAGGAGACTAATTAAAAAGTGTAGCTGTACTATTTGTGTTCCTTTTATTAACAGAGCCTGAAATGCTCTTTTTATTTGAACTTTCATCACATTTAGACATTGGCAGTGCCTTTTACAGATCAAGGTGTCTTGGATGTCAAAAGCATACTTTGAAACTCACCAAACATCAACACATTTTAGGTTACATATTTTGATATTCAATACAGTATTTCAACTTGGTTGTGTTTTGAAAAATGTGCCCATGGATAATTACACCATTGCATCATGGGAAATTATGCCTTGTAACAATTGTATGTGTTATTTTCTACAAGTACAGCAGATTAGATACTCTGCTGCAATACTAATAATGTCAAAAGTTGTGCTTTAGGTCAAAACCGAAGCTTCAAATTTGAAACCCTTATGCTATTTAAATACTGTATATAAAAGATTCAAACCAAATATATTGATCTTGAATACATATTTAACTCACCTGAAATGATACAGTCCATAATTACACAGCAGGACTCCATAAACAAGCCTATATTAAACACTATTTTATTTATGGCTGTTGAGTATGACAAAAGTTTACAGATATTTCAAGGGGACAGTGGTATATAAGGGGATTCTTGTTCTGTAGATTCACACATAGAATTATGTATGAGTGATTTCCTCCTCTCCTCCTCTTTGATTGTTAGTTAATCATTTATATTATCATTAATGCCATGCTAACAATATTTCAATATAAATTTCCCACATGCTCAATTTTCTGAACACAGACCATGGATTTAATAGTTGACTGGTTACAAACTAGGATTGGAAACATTATGACATCTGACCACTTTCACATAAACGATTGAATGAAGCTGTGGTAATGGACCCCTGTGTTCAAGTCCAACTGTTCTTGTTCTGTACCAATCAGACTGAAAAGCAACACTAAAAGCCTCTGCCATGTGACACCGGAATGTTTTGCCAAGAGTTTTAACTTACAGTAATTCACAAAATCCTCTCATTAATACACATTATTATCTCCCTCATCTACTGCGAATCATTTTCATTTACTGAACACTCTAAGTGCTCATTATTGAAAATTACTATCAGTCCCATTTTCCCACAAGTCAATCAGGTTTCTCATCAAAAGATGCACATTATTGAAAAACATTTTAATTTCTGCTTACAAAACATTCTAAAATATAATTAGCTAGTCATAATAAACACGATAAAAAGAGAAAATCCAAACTGTGGGAAAGAACCTTTAATTAAGACCCATCATTTTTTGCAAGGGCAATAATTAATCAATAAGAAAAACAAATAGCAAATAAATAAATTATATATATATATATATATATATATATATATATATATATATATATATATATATATATATATATATTACATAGAACAGGGCTCCATGATCGCTGTATTACTAATACATTACCAAAGCTAGGAAATAGCTTTAAACTGCTTTAAACGGACAACTTCAGGATTAAGGCTCATGCTGAGAGACACAACAGACTGATTTATTACAGAACTCAAGTGCTTACCTTTTATCTGAGTTTCCACAATGGATATATACAGTTTAAAATGGCAGAGGACATCACTGTTTCTATAGTGAATGACACTTGCACACCGGCTACTGTGAAATAGGGAGGAATACCCCCACTTGGGCATCTATTTTCCACAGAAAAAGCTGACAGCATCTCTGATTGGGTGTGGCAACAGGTGATTGCACACGCTCCATCTCTCTCTCTCTCTCTCTCACTCACTCACTCACTCACTAACTCACTCTCTCTCTCTTACACACACAGACACACACACACACACACACACACACACACACACACACATCCAGCCATCTATCCTTGTTTATCCAATGCACTGCTGCATTTGTTGGTAGATGGTAGGTTGGCGGAAATTGAAGGGTTAGGAGGGGAAAGGAGGAGGCGAGAACCGGCTTGAGAATATAAATAATAGTTTCATATGAAACTCAACCAAAAAGACAAAAATATACACACAGGTGTCGGACAGCTGTCCGTAAATCTCTCTCTCTGTCACACTGCCTTCTTTGGCCCCACCCTCCGCCCTGCCACAATCAATCAATCTATCTATCTATTAATCTATCAATCTATCAATCAATCAATCTATCTATCTATCTATCAATCTATCAATCAATCAATCAATCAATCAATCAATCAATCAATCAATCAATCAATCAATCAATCAATCTATCTATCTAATCTATCAATCAATCAATCAATCAATCAATCAATCAATCTATCTATCTATCTATCTATCTATCTATCTATCTATCTATCTATCTATCTATCTATCTATCTATCTATCTGTCTGGTGATGTCATCGCCTATAATTCAATGTCTAATATTTTAAATACCGAAGCAGCACAAAATAAAACATAGTATAAAAATAAAAATAGGTGACCTCAGAATGACCTATACATATTATTTTAATATATAAAAAACCAAAGCAACACAAACGAAACTTTTCACAGCACAAACGATTGAGACTATTTTGCCAACATTTTGCGTTGGGTGGGGGGCCAACTTCACTAAGCTCCTAAAATTCTGCCTACATTTTCCTTTGTTTTTCACGGAAGAACAAAACCATAAAGGGTTGAAACAACATGAGGGTAAGTAAATGACAACTTAATTTTAATTTAGGGTGAACAAACCCTTTAAGTGTGTTCTCAATCATGATTTGTGCTCATGAATCACAACATGGAAGTCCGTGGGTGTTTTATGAGTAACGTCAGCAATGCAATCCCTACAGTCAAACTTTAGGAAAACAAGACAGAACAGAGCATGAGCCTCCCAATCCATGAGTTCTGAACCCACGTCTACATGTTGCGGTCAGACTGTGATCTCAGAGCTCTATATCACAGTGACTCATATACAAAAGAGCCCCTCACACTCACAAGGCTGCACATTAAATCCAGACATCCCAGTGGGACCGGCAAACATAGGAAATAACCTACCACGTCTCTGTGTGTAAAAGTACAATGTCGTTACAGAAAGATTGGAAGGGGGCTGTGGAAGGTGTGTGTGTGTTTGTGTGTGTGTGTGTGTGTGAGAGAGAGAGAGAGAGAGAGAGAGAGAGGGGGAGAGAGCGAGAGAGCAAGTTGGGAGGTAGGGGGTTTTACTTCCAGGAAAGCATGTTTACTATGGCAGCATCAGATGTGAGGAGACTGCCAATGAAGCAGCACATGAACTAGAAAAACCACAGAAAGAGAAAAAAGACTGTAATGGAGCAAATGTTGGATGGTATCATGTGCTATTGTTTGTAAGAAAGATCTACTGGCATTAAATAATTGCCGTGGTTATGATCAAGTTGGAGGATGACATTTTCAGAAGAAAGCTAGTTATTTTCATACGGTATTCACTTTACCACTGAAAATCTATTCCCATGATGATGAATGTAGCTCTATGAAACGAGTATCTATGAAATAATTTTGACAGGTTACTGCCTTCTTGTGGCAGATATATATATTGCATGAGGCAGGAATATTGGTTGTGTCTCGTTTGGAAGGATGTGTCCTCCGGCAATACTAACCAAGTGCACAGCCGCAGAACCGGAGGTCGTCGCATTTGTCTCGTTTAATATTTTGTTTAGCCTATTTTATTTTTTTATTGGGGATGCAAAAAAAGTAAAAAATTGCATAAATGTAAGTGTATATACATAAAAGTCAATAAGAAAAAGAAAGGCAAAATAATAATAATAATAAATAAATAAATAAATAAATAAAAATGCCTCGATGCGGACGACAATTGCGACCTCCGGAGGACGCAGTTTCCAAATGAGACACAGCCATTGTATCCTGTGGCTACATCATACAGCCATTCACCCTAAAACAAATAATGATTTAGACGTCTTTTTCTAGACCCAGCCAGACCTTAAAATGATGCAGCAAATACAATTCCTTTTCCTTCTTTAAACATTTACTAAATCACCATAATAAAGAATTGACTCTTTGAAAAGACTTTAAAAGATAAATATGTTCTGCATTCAGTATGTCAATATGTATTTATGCACAATAGCTTTATTTGTATTGTATTAGTTGGTTTGGTAGCTTAATTTCTCATTGTCTAATACACTTACTAAAATTAACGATTGTTTTACTATAGTAATATTGTAGTTTTATGCATGTAGTAACCTTTTAATTTTATTTTAAACTTGGTATTACTACAGTAAAATCCATAATATATTGTTCATAAACCTAATTATAGATAGTTTATGGTTGCCTTGCCACATTAATGGTGAAGTGTCATTTTTTCCATGTGAAAATACTTTCTCCCAGCATAATTTGTAACTAATAAGTAAGATAGGAGTAATGTAGAATAGCTAACTACCATAGGCCTACTGTGATTACGAATGTAATGCATGACTAACAGCAAAATAAATAAATAAATTAAAACTCGCTATGTGGCAGTCGTGGCACAGACAAATTTCAAGAGCAAGATGCCATTTCTTATGTTTATTCATGTTTTGACAGATCCAACAGGATCAAAGCAAATGCATTTAACCTTTTGAGAAATGTAAACAAAACAAAAAAATTCACTTGTAAAAAAAATATAACAAATTCTGTTTGCAGAGCAGCTACATTAAATAACATTTCAGCTTTCAGTCAATTTAGTGCCCTCATTATTTGTCAACCATCCTTAACATGACCGCATCAAAAGCGATGCTTTAAACGTAACAATTCACAACAGCTAAGACTTTAAGTTATCACTGAACCCATTGTGTACTGATGTTAAAAGGAAACCACAATTTCATTAATGAATAAATGTGCTTGTTAACAAGTTCCAGCAAAAGTTGCCACTAAGTGACATTCTGCACATAAAATTCAACACTTTAAAACAGTCTGCATTTGATCGGTGTTCAAGTTGAAGTAAACAAATAGCCACACCACAGGACAGAAAAACATCAAGGCACACACTCTTTCACATCCTAAATAATGCAACACTTTTAATGATAAATTAAAAATGCAAAGCAAGAAAGAGGCTAACAACAAAAATGGCACCAACACAAGTGTCCGATCACACACGCATGCACATAACGTCTTTTGAGGGCTAACAATTATTAGACAGTAAACAAATGGTGCAATAGGAAATGTGGGCATCATGTCCTCTTTAATGGGGGTAGGGCATTTAGAACTGCAGTAGCCCAACTGCACAGAAGATAAAGAGGTTAGACCAGCAGGTTCACAATGTGTACAAGATGAGGTGGGGATTAGGAGTTCTTCTCAGAATCCTGAGGGCATAAGCACATTCATGTCCCGGTGTTTGAGTTTGTGAGGTCGGGTCGTCTGTCTCTTCTCCTCCATGGTGGGAATCTCCATCTTGGGGGGAGCTTTGAAGTTGGAGGGGTCCTCGGACAGGCGGGTGGCCTGGGCCTTCATCACTTCCATTGGGGTTGGTTTCTGAGCACCCTTATAGGACTGCAGAGCAAAACCGCCTGTGGAACAAGGAGTGATGGTTCAGCCTGAGAGTCTAAGCACTACACAGTTTCGTGATGTAAAGTGAAGTGCAACATCTGATTTTTTAAAAACTAATTTTTGAACTTTAAACATTATTAAAAAATAAGCGTACGCATCAGAATAAAAAGCTATGCAGAGCTTTATACCATTCTATTGCATTGGAACTTGTGTCTGTCTGACAATTCTAGAACAGGTTTGTTCCCTGAATGGTTAGTAAACACAGATAGGGCTTTGGATTAACATGAGGAGGAGCTTTGGGATCTAAACAATAATGTAGAACAGGGCATAAATGATGTGTTACAAAAGATCACATTCCAGCTATTCCAGCTTTGGAATGCCAAAGTCCTTGAATGAACCAACCCTCTAAACAGTTTTATTAATAAGGGTCTATAAAAGCAATAAACCACTTGAGGCTGTGCATTAGTTATTTTAGTGTGCAAGGGATGTTCTTGTCTTCTAAAAAGTCTTACTGCTTTTATATATCGGCAGCAACAGCCGAATGCCCAATACATAGATAAACATATTAATAATAATAAAATAACAATTCTTAGCTCAATTTCCATGAAAAAACACTATCCCTTTGGTGCTGTAAAAATTAGGGCTGTTTTCAAAAGTACTGGAATTTTGATACACCAAAAAGCAGATAAATGCAGCATAAACGTAATCCATCAGACCGAAGTGGTTAAATCTATATATTCAGAAACGGTATGATGTGTGTGAGAAACAGATCAATATGCAAGTCCTTTTTTACTACCTCCCTGCCCAGTAGGTGTGATATATAAATGAAGAATGCGAATCACAAAAAACAAAAGAAGAATGTGAAAGTGGAGATTGATAGTAAAATAGTACTTCAATCTTGATCTGTTCCTCACCCACACCTATCATATCACTTCAGAAGATATGGATGTAAACACTGGAGTCATATGTATTACTTTTATGCTCCCTTTATGTGCTTTTTGGAGCTTACAATTTTTGGTACCCATTCACATGCATTGTGGGGACCAACAGAGCTGAGATATTATCATGTGTTTGGAAAATTGTTTTTTTTGTTTTGTTTGGTGACGCTAATGGTGTCATGAGAGTAAAAAGCACTTTAGCTTTAATAGAATTCAACTGATATGATAATAATAATAATAATAATAATAATAATAATAATGGTAACATGGGCATCATTTGTGTAAATTACACTACTTATTTGTATGATTCTTTGCAACATACTGTACATTGTTAAAATAGATTATTTGAACTTATAGGGATAGTTTACCCAAAAATGAAAATTCTCTCATCATTTACTCGCCCTCATGCCATCCCAGATGTGTATGACTTTGTCTTTTGCAGAACATAAATTAAGATATTTAGAAGAATATTTCAGCTCTGTAGGACCTCACAATGCAAGTGAATGGGTGCCAAAATGTTGAAACTCCAAAACCCACATAAAGGAAGCATAAAAGTAATTTATAGGATTACAGTGGTTAAATGAATGTGTTCAGACAAGAAATTATAGGTGTGGGTGAGAAACATTAATATTAAAGTACATTTTTTTGTCATAAATTCTCCTCTCTGCCCATTAAGGGGCGATTTGCAAGGAGGATGTGAAATAGTATGAAAAGATGTTTCAAGTGCTTAATTACAATTAAAAGAAAATCAGAGTTTAAAATGTGTCTGTTCACCAATTCACACACACACACACACACACACACACACACACACACACACACACACACACACCTGTTAAGGCTAGATCTGTACCTGGATCAGTGGTGGACTTGCTGACTTGAGGGCGAGGTCCAAAAACACTCCAGCACTCAACAGCTCCATCACCTGTTGCCAGGTCTATACTGGAGCTGTTGCTCATTTCAGATCCTGCGAGGGAGGCAGTAGAGCCTTGACTGTTGAACCAGCCCCTGTCTCACACACACACAAAGAAAAATCCCACCTCACGTCAGCTTAAATGATGCATTGATGAATATAACACAAATGTCACTGTCAAGCTGTTGACTTCATCATTACCTGCGTTTCTGTTTAGGTGATGACTGAGGGGTCCCGGAGGGTGTTGACTGACCAGAGGAGAGCTGTTTCTCTTCCTTGACATCCACACTTTGCACCTGAAGTTTCTAAAACATCCCAAGCACACAGTTTACAATTCTAAAATTAGGAAAACTATGATTGGTTGAACTTCAGACAGAAACAAAAAGGTGTTTCCCTCCAGTGAATTGTTTTCACTCTAGAAACAATTAAATTTTTTCAAGTAATAGTTCACACAAACATGACAATTCTATCACCATTTACTCACCCTCATGTTGTTCCAAACCCATTTGACATTTTCTTCTTCGGAACACAAAAGGAAATAATTTATTGAATGTCCTGGCTGAATTTAATACAATGGCAGTACTAAGTGACTTGGTGTGTATTGTCTGCCATTGTACTGAATTCAGCAAAAAGTATATTCATTAAATTATTTCCTTTTGTGTTCCACAGAAGAAAGAAAATCATATGGGTTTGGAATGATATGAAGATGTGTAAAAGACATCTTTTTAATATTTTGGGTACACTGTTTCTTTAAGATGATAATGCTGAGTGAAGCAATTATGTTTGTGCAATTCTTAAAGTTTGGAATTAAAGTTGTGATTGCATGGAATATAAGACCATTTAAACATGTTGCCATTTGAAGTCTGCCTACATGCATTGACTCTGCCAAACGATGGTAACGGGCCTCCTCAGCAGTCAAACCTTTGTGTGGAGTATAGCCTGTATCTGTCAGTCCCACCTGCTTTTCGAACTTGAGTATGCTCTCCTGGGTCTGCTCTACAACACAAATCAACAGCTCAAATTACGATGACCTCCACAAAAACAGCATTTCACACCGTCAAATATGGTCAATGAGGCAGAGTCTTCATAAAGTTCTTACTGATGATGAGGGAGTTCATGACAGACGAGGCTTTGGCTTTCACAACAGGAACTGGAGGTTTAAAGGATTCAAAGTTTTTTTTTACCCCTCCTTCTGATACATCCTCCTACACATATACAGGGGATACCAGAGAAAATGTTGGCACTAGGCTACCAAATCAAATTGGATTGTACTATATTTTTTCTCAATCGTGTTAGGTCAGGCAAAAAGTGAGATAAACACTAGCAGAAATTGCATATTGAAATACGTCTACTGCAGCCGTCAAAGAGTCAAGAGTTTCTTTATGGAAAGAAAATTTACTTCTGGACACTCAGTTTGTGCGTTCCCACAGGCGAATCATAATACAAACACACCTCAGCCAATAGTGTAAACTTCCTCTCAGGGATAACAGGTTTCTTCCACAGGTTGTTAATATTAATGTTGGAGGCGGAGACATAGGCCTCTCAAGATTATCGTCATAGCTGAGAGCTCGGCGGGTCATCGCAATAGGGATGGACATCCCTCCAAGGAGACCCTCGGTGATGCATGAACCTGCTTCCAGGGCTGAGGTAAAACAGCACAGCATTGTGTCAACAACATCTGCTCAGACAGACTCAGACTACTGCATTTAAAAAGAGGAACAGACATTAAAATAGACTAATTATGATTAAAATAATTCAAAACATAATGTTCAATTGGTATAAACATTTGACAGGTATCATAAAAGTTAATTTTCTGCATTGCAAAGTGGCAAAGAAACTGGCCTTTCTACTTTACCTGGAAGGTCTCCAGGTCTAGACACCATGGTTACTGAATGAAGTGTTTGAGTTAGACCAAAATTAAAGGCTGGTTAACCCAATCAGATGAGAGACTGGATAAAATCTGTAGAGGGAATCAAGAGGAATAAGTGACAATTTAACCAAGCAATATTTCAGACAAGGGGCAACGAATCAACCATCAGTCTCTGTTTAATCATTAATGAGACATAGTTCTGCAATCCTTCAATACAGCATTGAATCCTCTACGTTGGTTTGAGCACATGGTCACAAACCACCAGTACCATAGAATGAATGGCCTAGATACAATTATCTGCTATATTATTATGCATTCTGGTACAACTTAAGACTTATTTATAATGTTTCCAAAGTGGTGGCCACTATCTAACCATATGTTCAGAAGTCAGTGTTAGTATTCTTTAGGAAGTATTGCATTGCAAAGTGCAATGACAGTAGAAAATGGGCAAACTTTAATACCATTTAAATATAATAATATTCATACAATGTGTATTTAATTGTTTATGGACTGGCCCCATTCAATGGCATAGTGGCATTGTAAGTGCCTTAATGTAACAATGCAATTTTTTTTTTTAAATAAACAAGGGATTATTTAAATTGTAAAAATATATATTGGAGTAATCAACACTGTGCCACAAATGATGTCAATTGAGCTTAACTTGTATTGAACCAGGAGCATTCCTTTAAAGGTATTCTGGGTGGTTGTTTATTGGCCCTAAAGCAAAAGAGCCCACCCCAGGACTCTATGATAATGGTCCTTAGGTATGGCTCAGGGCCCTCATTTCAATGTAAGTCATAGGGATTTTTTTCACTTGTTTTATCCGTTTCACCAGGCAAAAAGTTGTAAGTCGGTTTGTTTATCAAATTATCATTACCACACATCACCTCAAAAAGCAGAACAATTTGCAGTATCACT
Source organism: Xyrauchen texanus (assembly GCF_025860055.1). NCBI lineage: Eukaryota > Metazoa > Chordata > Actinopteri > Cypriniformes > Catostomidae > Xyrauchen > Xyrauchen texanus. Next base: position 19,585,743 of record NC_068306.1, on the reverse strand, counting down.
CATATCCTTAGCACAAATGGATTAGGTGTTGTAATAGTAATTTAAGCACCACTTAGCAATTTTGAATATGAAAATTCTCTTATCATTTACACACCCTCACGCCATCCCAAATGTGTGACTTTCTTTCCTCTGCTGAACATAAATGACGATATTTAGAAAAACATCTCAGCCCCAAAAAGCACAAAAAGGCAGCATTAAATGAATCCATACAACTCCAGTGGTTAAATCCATATCTTCAGCAGCAATATAATAGGAGTGGGTGCAAAAATGTTGAATAACAAAGTCCTTTTTACCACAAATCTACCCTTTCACCAGTCCTCCAATGCGTATTCACGAGAGAATAGAGTTCTTCTTTTTTTAAGCGATTCACATTTGTGTATATCTCCATCTTCTGAGCATGGAGGAGAAAAACAAAAATGGAAGCATAAAGAAAAGGAAAATAATACATCATATTTGCGCAATAGCCCAGTAGTTGTCGATTTGCATGAAGAATGCAAATAAAAAAAAAAAAGAAAGAAAAGGAACTCTCGTGAACGTGCATAGGAGGGCTGTTTGAAAGTAGATTTATAGTAAAATAAAAAAATAAACAGCTTAATCATTGATCTGTTTCATAGCCACACCAATCATATCTCTTCTGAAGATATGGACTGGACTGGAGTCGTATTGATTACTTTTAAGCTGCCTTTATGTGCTTTTTGGAACTTAAGACCACAATTCACTTGCATTGAATGGATCAACAGAGGTGTAACATTTTTCAAAAAAGCTTCTTTGTGTTTTGCAGAAGAAAGAAATTGATGTACATCTAGGATGGGATGAGGGTGAGAAAATGATACAAGAATTTTCATTTGTAATTTTTTTCAACTATTCGTTAAGAAAAACAGGCTTGATGAGAATCCACAGTCAGTGTCATTTCAGCATCACAATGATTTAATTTGCCATGTATTTGTTTTGTTTTTCCTTCACAAACTTAACATTACTTACCAGTGAAGGGTGATTGAGGTGCCGGAAACTGACCTTCACAAACTGAAGATTGCTCACTGAGCATTGCGGGACACCAGGAAAAACACAGTCAGTAAGAAACGAGCTGAAGAAGAAACAAAACATGGAACTGTTATGACTGAGGTCAAAATAAACAAGCAGACTCAGAAGATAAATATCAGACTCTTAGCCACTTTGAAAAATGAAGAGGAAGAAACACTGCACAATTTTACATTGGACATTTTGGCAGGCAAAGTTAGGGAGTGTCTCTAAAGTGTGAAATGGACAAAGGCTGGTGAAAAACAGATTACTCAGTGGCTATAAAACTTGGATGTAACTTGATATTATCAAATAAGTCAAGAAGAAATATCTGGTACAAAAAAACAAGATTTTAAAGCCATAAATGGTTTATTCACTAGGACATGTAATGATGTTACAACAATGTAATGTAACTGAAATTGCATTTAATTATAGCTAACAGAAATAGATGAACATCAAACCTCATGTAGCAGATGTATACACAACACATTTTCACCTTACATGGCTTTTGTTTTGGAATAGTAACTTTTATAAATTATGATTCAAAAATAAAACCTGTGTGTGACCTGATGATGTCAGACCACCTGTTATATATTTACAAACACCTAAAGCACATCAGTGATGTCACACCACATTTAATGCTTTCACAAACACATCCTAACCATAATAATAACAACAACAATGAAATAAAAATCCTTCCCATCTTTCTTTTTTTTTTATATCCTCATTTGGACTTGATGCATAACATTTTGTACTATTACTTGTCTACGTCACACTTATTAGGCCCTTATATGAATTTAAATAGTAGCACTGACAACACTCACAATGGTAAAAACAGCCTATTACAGTAACAACCTGTTTTACTTTGAATAACTCATTACTTACCTATGCACTTACACACTAATAAAGTCATAACACTTGAATTGTTACAGCTGTAATTGCAGTGCACTCACATGCCATAGAAAAGAGAGAAAGGAAATCATCTTGGTTATGCATGTAACCTCTGTTCCCTGATGAACAAAGATGAAGGGATCGAGACATTGCATCCCTGACACTAAGGGAAATTCCATTCCCAATGACCTATTTGAAGCCCTTTGTACAACAATGGCAATTGTTGGCAATGGTGTTTCAGCCCCGTCCCTTTAGGCGAACAGTTGGCCAATATAAACAGGTGCGAAACCACCACTTGCTCCGAATTCTTTTGACTGAGAGACAAGGAGTACAATGCTCGCACCTCGAAGCTCTGGGTCAGTAGTGCAGCCAGCTTATGCAATGTCTCATTCACTTCATCTCAGGGAACCGAGGTTACATGTGCAATCGAGACATTCACTTTCGATTATGGCCTCTCAAAATTGTGACGCTGATGCTATGGCCAGGAATTTATATAGATTTGAAAATATCATAAATTCATAAAAGATACGCAAAATCATATTTCCAAAATACAAGTAGTGTTAGATGTGTGTCAGGTATATGTGAATGCATTACAGGTGGTCTGACATCACTAGGTCACATGAACAGGAAGTTATATGGATTTGAAAGTTTCAGAAATTCATAAACAAATCCACAAAATCAAGTCATGTGTTTGTAAATATATTACAGGTGGTGTGACATCATCAGGTGAAATGAACATGTTAAATTGATTTTAGTATTTTATAAATAAAGAGATTGCTTGTGTTTATTATTTATAAATAAATAAAACTGTGTAAGCTATGTAGCAGGTGTGTATAAATACATTGCAGGTGATGTGAGATCTTTAGTAAAAAAAAAGCCATAAAGTTAAATATATTTATTTCATTAAAGCATTCAGTTTACATTAAATAGTTATAACAGGTATAAATCAAAAGAAAATGTTAAATGATCTAAATTTTACTTGATTTGTTTACCAACATAAACAGTGCACATGTTTAAAAAGAACCACTTTTTTACGTAGTCATTGAATGATCAATCTCTTACATATTTGTGCGTTTTGTACTTTTGAGACACTCCCTAACTTTGATTGCCCTAGTTGGGATCGCTATTTTGCACTTTTCACGCTTAAAACGATTACATGTATCGAATAACATCATCATTGCTTTTGCTATTATGATTTACATCTGTACGAGACACAGCATGAACCGCCACTATTTCTCAATAATCGAATGTCTAACGAATATCCAACATAAAAACGAATCTAGTTAAACAATTTTGACCAAGTCTATTTAATAAAAGAGTTTACCATAATCAATTATGACAACCCAAAAAAAAAAAATAAATAAAAATAAAATATGACTAAAGACGATACAAGGATACAGCAGGGTCAATGAACATTTCATCATACCATATAATTCAGACCTGTAGGCTAATGCAGCTGAACAAGGTCTGTTAGTACTGCATAATGCATTAGTGAGGAGTAGCAGCGCGGATGATGTTATATAATGCTGCTCAACTGCACAGCACTGAACTTCGCTGCATAAAATGGTAACACAATACAGCTAATAGTAATTACCTCTTACGTATTTTACCAAACGTTATTACGGTCAGATTTGGACAACAAAAGATTAATAATGACCAGCTGACCGAATACAATACCTCAATCGTGTCAAATACGGCGTTGAATTATATGTAAATAAGCTCACTGGCTATTCAATCCAGTTTCTACGACTTAGAACCGGTTTGAGTGTAGCACTCGCGATTTTTGTGCAGTTTGTACCTGTTGAAGTGTTCCTCTACATCAGCTAACAGTCCTGAAGATGTATTAAGGGTAGCTGTAACCGAACGGTTAAATTCCACATCGAAGATGTTTCAGAAGAGTTTGCTTGTGTGTCTGCCATAACTTCCAAAAATCGGCAGATGGCAGCAGTCAATAAGAGCCGGAAGTACCTGCAAAAGTAAACTCCAGTCACTGCCTACTTTTTCTAGAAACCATTTTGTATTCGGAATGTTGTTCTATGACAATTTTTTTTTGACATTTTCAGTAACGTAATGTTGATTCTGGGTAAATTGTATATCCATAAATGTAAGTTTATGAAGACAAAACCTTATTTCTCTGTATTTAGAAGTGATTTTCTTTGTAGCTATTTTCCATCACTAAAATGTATGGAGTAAACAGGCCTTTAAACTTATTAAGGATATTAAGAGACTTTGGTTTACTGGAAGATGAATGAAAAGACCCCTCTTTGTACATTATTATTATTTTTTCAATGTATTCGTGTGCCTTGCTTTAAGTTTTTTTTTTTTTTTTTTACACTTTCGAATGCCATTATAAATGTATATTTTGTTTATGTTCAATACAAAAAATAAATAAAATAAAACTGCCAAAATATTCCGAAGTGGGAGGGGCTGTCGTTGTTAGCAGCCAATCATTCGCATGCTTGAGGGGAAAACGTTTTTTCCTCCTTCATAATAAACGCACCAATGTTATATTTGCTAATAGCGCTACTAAAAAGGCAAAACTGAACATGTTTTAAAATAAAACCAGCCTTCTGTAATGTCATCTTTGGTTTACTATTAGGGAGCAGCTAGAAACAAGCTACTATGTTCCAAAAGCATCCACAGCTACCAGTTAAACCGGATTTAATCGCAGCATTCAGCGTATTGGTGGCACTAATCAACTGGCAAACACACCCAGGTAATTATATAATTAAAAATAAATAGTTGCAGATGAACACTTTGTACTGCAAAAATAAACCCAGACCGTTTTTGAAAGTCTGCTTATGTTTTTGTCTTAATGTACATTATTTAATATGTAGATCACTGTGCCTGTTATATTCTCATGGTTTTAAAAATAGCAGCAAGGTCCAGCAATTCGTTTGCACTGAGCTCCTAGAAAATCCCTGAAACAAATTGCAGAACAACACTGCTAATTTTATTGCAAGTAACAAAGTATTGCAATTATTTCAATAAAGACCGACTGTATTCTTTTGTATTTTATTATGCATCATATTTTATAATATACCTGTTATTCTTAATGTACATTATTCACATGTATTTATATCACTGTAGCTTGTTATATGATTAAAAGAGAAAATGTATTCAGGTGTCCATTTGTAATATACTCATAGCAAAATACATGTAAGTAAATATCCAACAGCACTCTTTACTCATCTCACTCGCACACGAAATAAACAGATTATATGCTCCTCAAAATACATCAACATTATGGAAAGAACATAATGAAAGAGGTATACCAAATTATTTAAATAAATGCTTTTAAGCGTTCATTATATTAATTTCTAACAGCTGAATGTGCGGACAAGAGACTTGTATACATCACCGCAAAATCGCCGCCTACTGTAGGCCTAATCCAAATGAGTGAAATAGATTTTAGTTTATTATTTTATGGACTCTGTGTGAAAAGAGCTTCAATCAGAGGTTCTTCTCATAAAATCGTCACGGATTTAGTATGAACAGGCCTTTAGTAGCTTAAACTGTGAATATTAATTGGTCTGTGGTTTTTAGACCTCTTTCACTTTGCCCCACTCATCAATCAACACTTTTATTTTAAATAAAATACCTCAATTTAAAATCATTCTATTTTATCATAGAAATTTTGAATATTTGGCAAAACTGTACATCATACTCAAATCTGAAGTCAGATTTTGATGCTGACACTTAAAAAAAGTAAATAATAAAAAAATCCAGTTTAACCAGCATGCAATTTCCATGCAGGTCTTAGCTGGTTAATGCTGGTTAGTGCTTGTATGGTGCTGGTCTAGCTGATGGACCAGCATAGCCATACTTTTCATCAGCAAAACCCAGCTGGTAAAGTTGGTTGACCAGGATGGTCTTTCAGTTGAAGCTGGTTTAGCTAATTAAAAAGCCTGCTAGGGTCTCCACCAACTTTTCTGTCACTGTGTCACTACAGAATAAACACAAAATATTTTAGTAAGGGTGATGATGTTTATATTAAAAAGCCTTGTAATTGATCTTTACTTTGTCATTGCTGTTTATAATGTCAGTGTTGTCTAGCAGTTTGAGAGGTTTGACTTCTTCCACAGTGCTTTAATGTATATGATTATCTGTAGAATTCAAATGTGGTGTATTGGTTTTGTGGTCACTGCTGAGATATCCAAGATGGCGGTGCGGTAGCTCGCAGCAGCTACTCCTGATCCAAAATGGTGCTATTTTTGTCACTTAGCCCGACTTTTACGGCACATGGACATCGGAGCAACCGGTGTTCGTTTCTACCATCGTCAGACACTGTTAAAATATAAGATTCATGCAACAACAAAGCTGCATGATGATCTGCAGGAGTTGCTATGCGAACTCTGCTTGCTGTGGAGACCATGCCTCCAGTCCTCGGCATCGCCTGATGCCGGTGCCCGGGGGAGGGGACGTCGTAAGCGGTGTGCGAGGAAGCGAAAGCGCGGCAAGTGGGCGGGGGTCCATGCTAGGCTAAAAACAAACCCTAGTCGGCTGGCTCTCCCATCTATCCTGCTCTCAAATGTTTGCACCCTGGACAATAAACTGGACTACATCCGACTCCAGCAGACTACACAGTGTGAGCTTAGAGACTGCTGCGTCTTTGTTTTCATAAAGACGTGGCTCAGCAACAGAGTTCCGGATGCCGCCATTCAGCTAGACGGGCTTGCCTCGTTTCGTGCCGACAGAAATACAGCACTGTGCGGTAAGACTCGCGGTGGTGGCTTGTGTGTTTACATCAACACGGAATGGTGCACTAACTCTGTGCTAGTCTCTAGTTACTGCTCATCGCTGGTGAAGCTTGTGACTGTTAGATGCAGACCTTTTTATTTACCACGGGAATTCACAACTGTTATTATAACCGGAGTTTACATTTCCCCCAGCGCTAACGCTAAGGAAGCGCTCTGTGAACTGTATGGGGCTATGAGCGAACTGCAGAACGCTCACCCTGACAGACTGTTTATTGTCGCCGGAGATTTCAACCATGCAAATCTCAAGACAGTGCTCCCTAAATTCCATCAGTATGTGCCTGTGACAAAGATGCCTCCCTTTCAGATGCGCTGAATGACTTCTACGCTAGGTTTGAAGCAAAGAACGATGTGGTGGCGAGGAAGACCACCCCCCTCCCAATGACCAGGTGCTCTGTCTTACTACGGCTGATGTGAGGAAAACTCTACGTAGAGCAACCCATGGAAGGCTGCTGGACCAGACAACATTCCTGGCAGAGTGCTCAGAGGATGTGCAGACCAGCTGGCAAATGTCCTTACCGACATCTTCAACATCTCTCTGAGCAGCACCGTCGTTCCAATGTGCTTCAAGGCCACCACCATCGTCCCCATGCCAAATAAGTCTTCAGTGTCCTGCCTCAATAACTACCGTCCCATCGCACTCACACCCATCATTATGAAGTGCTTCGAGAGGCTCGTCATGAGGCACATTAAGACCCAGCTGCCCCCTCACTACACCCACTGCAGTTCGTGTATTGTCCAAACCGTTCAACAGACGACGCCATCGCCACCACCCTCCATCTAGCCCTCACCCACCTAGATAAAAAGGACATATACGTTCGAATGCTGTTCATAGACTTCAGCTCAGCATTCAACACAATAATTCCTCAGCACCTGATTGGAAAGCTGAACCTGCTGGGCCTGGACACCTCCCTCTGCAAATAGATCCTGGACTTCCTGACTGGGAGAGCTCAGTCAGTCCGGATCGGGAACAGGATCTCCACCACCACCACACTGAGCACTGGGGCTCCACAGGGCTGTGTGCTGGTCCACAGCTGTTCACTCTGCTGACTCACGACTGTGCAGCAATACACAGCTCGAACCACATAATTAAGTTCGCCGATGACACGACCGTGGTGGGTCTCATCAGCAAGAACCACAAGTCAGCATAGAGAGCTGGTACTAGATACTGGTGTAGAGCCAACAACCTGTCTCTGAATGTGGACAAAACAAAAGAGATGGTTGTTGACTTTAAGACAGCGCAGAGTGACTGCTCTTCGATGAACATCGATGACGACTCTGTGGAGATCGTCAAGAGCACCAAATTCCTTGGTGTTCACCTGGCGGAGAACCTCACCTGGTCCCTCAACACCAGCTCTATTACCAAGAAAGCCCAGCAGCATCTCTACTTTCTTCGAAGGCTGAGGAAAGCACATCTCTCACCCCCCATCCTCACTACATTCTATAGAGGGACTATTGAGAACATCCTGAGCAGCTACATCACTGCCTGGTTTGGGACTTGCACCGTTTCGGACCGCAAAGCCCTGCAGAGGATAGTGAGGACAGCTGAGAAGATCATCGGGGTCTCTCTTCCCTCCATCAAGACATTAACAAAAAACACTGCATCCGCAAAGCAACCAGCATTGTGGATGACCCCACACACTCCTTACACAAACTCTTCACCCTCCTGCCATCTGGCAAGAGGTACCAAAGCATTCACATTGTCTCTCACTGTGCCTATTGTCCTTGTGACAGCCCTATCAACTGCCAGCATCTAAAGTGGTGGTAATGGGTTTTGTTTTTACAAATAACCACAAACACATTTTCTTTTAGATATGTTTATTCTTTTCATAAATTATGCTAAAATTTCCAATCTGAGTGCACGCATTTTGGTTAATAATAGTATTCATTTGATCAGAATTGTTTAGTGCGTTATACCTGTCTTTTTGTTTCTTTACATGCTCCTGCTGCTGAGTCATCTCCCAAAGGGAGAGCTGGAGTTTGAAACTGCCTTTTATACTACACCACAGGAAGTGGAAGGAACCAACTCCTGGCAGTGGGCAGGGGGACTCTGAACTACAAAATACTTAACAACACAGCAGCATGTGGATCATTTGTTTGGGTTAGATTAATATTGGGTTTTGGCAGTTTTGTTTGTGTAATAATTTCTTATGGTTGGTTGTTGGGTTTATTTTGGGTCTTGGTAATTGTAGTAAGTTAAGTTTTCTCTCCTTTGTGTTTGGTGTAGGCTAGCCTTTGTGTATATATATACCCCTCCTTTTGTATCATTCGGGTGGTCAGGTTTGTTATGTTAAGATGTATATTGTAGTTTTGTTATGTTGACCTCAGTTTTGTTATGATCTTTAATTGACATAGTTGGCTAAAGTATTTTTGTTTGATCTTTAATTGACATAGTTGGCTAAATAAAGCCTAAACTTTCTTAACAACATCCGTGTGTCCTTGCCTTTACTGCTTGGTCCCTGATAGTCCTATTAATTTTTAGTAATTTATTGTACTGTTCCGTATTTTTTGCACATGCACTTTATATAAACTATGTTATTTAGTCTGTGTAGTCTCATGTGGTTCTGTGTTTGTCATATGTTGTTTTATGTAGCACCATGGTCCTGGAGGAACGTTGTCTCGTTTCACTGTGTACTGTACTAACTGTATATGGTTGAACGACAATAAAAAAAACACTTGACTTGACTTGACTTAAAGTCAAGGCTTGCTCTGGCTATTCAGTCTATGGAGTACACTGATGTGCGTTGCAGTGGTAAATTTGCTTGGGGGGCTGAAAGACTTGCGCTAATGGAAAAATCCAAAAGGAAGATTTGTTGCTGTTTTATTTGTGTTATATTGAATTACTGTATCTTGTAATTTGCTGTGATTTTAATTTGGGTAGAGTGAGAGTGTGAGACAGAACCTTAAAGTGGGTGTCTCATGCCAAATGCGTGAGAGTTTGCAATCCTGTACTCATTAAGTATATTCATTACTAATGAGTATGCATGTGTTGCTAAACCAGAAGATAATGTTTTTAATATTTGTCTAGTCTTTAATTCCTTTCAGGTTAATGTTATTGATTTGTTTACATTAGTATCATGTTTGTTTATGTCAAGATTTACACAAAGACATACCGTAATTTCCGGACTATAAGCCGCAACATTTTTCCCACGCTTTAAACCTCGCGGCTTAAACAACGGGCTAATATATGGATTTTTCCCGCTTTCAAATTTTATAAAAAAAAATATATATATATTCTGTGACGTGCTCAGTTTTTTGGCGGCATGAATCTTTCATTAGACCAATGAAATTGCCGAACGGGTTAAGGTCAAACAACTTTTTTGTTTACTGTTTAGATTAAATCGAGCGCGCTCAATCTTCCCATCATTCTGATTACGGTAGTCATTTTGTCACCCTCAAGACACAGAGAAATGCATATGATGCAGCTTTCAAGTTGAAGGCGATTGATCTGGCTATTGGAAAAGGAAATAGAGCTGCTGCACGGGAGACGTTGGAAACAGCAGCGTGATGAATTGACTCAGTGCAAAAAGACAACTAAAGCTGAGGCTATTCAACTCCGACACCAAAGGAGATGACTTCAGTGGTTTCATGTGCACAAGAGGAGGAAGATAGTGACCAATGACTTTCTTGCTAGGCTACTGTTTACTGCAATTTTTAAATTTTTTGTTACAAAAAATTCTCTCCCCGTCCGGGAGAGAAAAGCGGTAAGGGCGCTTACACCTGAGCTAATGTCTAACACCTGTGTCTAATTTCAGTAAGAATGGGGAGAGCGGCATAAAAAGGCAGCAGAGAGAGTGTGAGTGAGTGAGTGAGTGACAGACAGACACACACACGTCAGTCTAGTGTTGGCGCATAGAAGACCAAGAATTGAGAAACTTTATAAAATTCAAGTGCCCTGCTTCACGTGTCCTTCTTGGGAAAACTAGTTTTCAGCACTTGATGTAAGCGCCCTTACCGCTTTTCACTCCCGGACGGGCGCTTGATCACGCCCCCTCTGCTACACCGTGTTTCGTTAAAGCCTATTTATTTTTGTTACAAGCCGTGTTTCGTTAAAGCCTGTGTAAAGTTCATTTGTTTCAATGTACCGGTAGGCACCTGCGGCTTATAGACAGGTGCGGCTTATTTATGTTCAAAATAATATTGTTTTTAAAATTCAGTGGGTGCGGCTTATATTCAGGTGCGCTCAATAGTCCGAAAATTACGGTAAGCTGGAAAAAAGAATATGGTTACACTTAATGAGGTTCCATTTGCAGAAGGCCCAGCAGAGGTTGTAGTTTCTTCGCCAGTTGAGGAAGTTCAACCTGCCACAGGCGCTGCTGATACAGTTCTACTCCACAGTCATTGAGTCTGTCCTCTGCGCTTCTATAACTGTCTGGTTTGGTTCAGTCAGACATCAGAAGACTTCAAAGGAGAGTTGACTGCTGAGAGGAATAGTATCGCTCCCTATCCACCCTGCTAGAACTGTACACATCCAGAGTGACAAAAAGGGCTGGTAAAATCACTCTTGACCTCATTTACCTAGAACACCTCCCCTTCAAACTGTTGCCGTCTGGCCGGATCTACAGAGCACCTACACCAGAACAGCCAGGCAAAGGAACAGTTTTTCCCCCCAGGACATCCACCTCATAAACAGTTTCTAAAAGAGTCATAAAGGCCTTCTTGCATCACTCATGCTTTGCGTGATGTAATTTGAAAGCGAAGAGTGTGAGATTGTCAGAACTGCCGCTATCGCCATTGAGAAAGTGATCCTTATGGATTTAAAAACAAGATGTTCTGCATGACCGTGTGATTGCTTTATTTATTAAACAGGAAAGGAGGACTGATTTTCACTTAATGTAAATTGGTAAGAGCTTTTTGCATTGTTATAACAACATCAGGAGTTTTCTAAGTGTAAATTAGGAAGGTTGAGCATTCAGTGTTGGATCAAGTTTTGAAAAGTAGTGCTGCATACCATTCAACTCGGAAAGTCTGATTTTACAACTTCCTGCTAGGAAAAGTGCAATGGAATGCATATTGAAGTCAGAATTACAACTTGTAGGCTCTACACTCTACAATGATGCAAGGTTGTTAGATGAAAACTTGTTTTCCAGCTTCTCAGACTATCTTCTTTTAGCCACTCTGATTTCTTTATTCAGTGTGTTCCTGGCCTGATTGTACAAGACTTTATCTCCACCCCTGTAAGCATCTTCTTTGGCCTGACGAAGCTGCCTGAGCTCTGCTGTAAACCATGGTTTGTCATTGTTGAACGTTAACTAAGTCCTAGTAGGAATGCATATATCCTCACATGATGCAACAGTATCTGTAAACTTGTCCAGGTCGGTGGCTGCAGCCTCAAAATCGCTTCAATCCGTGCAATCAAAGCAGGCTTGTAGTTCCATCTCTGCTTCAATGGCCCATCTTTTTACAGTCCTTACTACAGGCTTGCAGTGGACTGTAAAAGTGGAACTTGGCTGATTATAATTTCTGTCTTTATGTTGGAAGAAGATGAATCAGACAGTGATCAGAGTGTCCCAAAGCTGCTCTAGGGACCGAGCGATATGTATCCTTTATTGTTATGTAGCAGTGATCCAGTATGTTCCTGTCTCTGGTTGGGCATGTAATGTGCTGTTTGTTTTTAGGAAGTTCAAGTTTGTGATTTGCTTTGTTAAAATCCCCAAGAATAATAATAACGGAGTCCGGATATTGTTGTTCTTTTTCTGTGATCAGATCAGCCAGCTGTTGCAGCGCTGCGCTCACAAGCGTTTGGCACGATATACACACCAGAATAAATGATGAAAACTCCTGCGACACGTAGAATGGCTTACAGTTAATAAAGAGTGCTTCCAAATTAGGACAGCACATCTTCTTTAACATTGTTACATTTGTACACCAACTTTCATTGATGTAAAAGCATGTTCCACCATCTCTTGATTTCCACATTAAATCCGCAGTTCGATCTGCTCTGAACAGCTGAAAGCATGGCAGATGTAATGCGCTGTCCGGAATAGCTTCACTCAGCCAGGTTTCTGTGAAGCACAAGGCAGCAGAGCTTGACCAGCGCACCTGCTCATCTCCCTCGCCTGCGTCTCTTGAACAGCAAAGTTGCGCCTCTGACTAAAATGTCCAGCAAAGTGTCAGAATATTAAAAAATCTGGAAAAGATTGTCTTGTATATGCTGCTGAATGTTCAGCACTTCGTCCCTGGTAAAACTGACTGGAAAAAGATTACTAAACATAGGACAAATAAAAACAAAACAACAAAAGAATAGAAGCGCTCCACATAGAGGCGGCCATCCGCGGCGCCATCATGATAACATCATGTTGTTACAACATATACTAATACATTTTTAAAATCAAACGTTGTATTAGTTAACTTTAATGCACTATGAACTAACAATGAACAATTGTTGAGTGACTGATGAGATATTGAGAGCACCTGCAGAGCTGAAATAAAAAATAAAGAGAGAGAGGCTGAAAGCGCTCTATACATTCTATAGCTCCACACAACTTCTGATTGTCACGTGTACTCAGATTTGTGTTTGCATGTTTATTTGTTGTTTAAAGGTGCTATATGAAATATTTTTACCGTACCAAATCATAAAATGACTATGTCATTAGAGAATTAGGAAACATGCTAATGCTGGCTTCGATAACAATGATACAGCCAGTATATTCTACTTTGAATTTTCCATTCCATGCTGGAGTTTCTGTTTATGCTTTGGCCTGTGTGATCCCACCCACTGCCCACTCACCAATAGTATTTCGACACTGCCGGGTTGCCAGATTTGAACAAGTTTGTAGGCAAACAAAACTGCGTGCTGCAGCCATGGAAGACAGCAAACGAACTGGATCAGAGTTACCGATTCAACCCAACCTAAAAAGCCTCGCCATCCATCTAAAAACCACCATGACCAGTGACGTAGTAAAACAAGGATAAAAATGGGTAATGCCTTTGGAAGATGGAGACACCTTAAAGCCCAGAAATCCTTTAAAATGGATGCTATTTACGCGTCAACATTCTGGCAACCCGCATGAGCTTCAAGTCTGGGCAGACTCTCCAATATTTTGAATTTGGATTGCAATACCCATTTCAAATGCTTGATGTCAAATCTTACATATAGCACATCTTTATCCTATTCCTGCTCACTGTGCAATGAGTCAGAATAACTACCGTAATGACTCTAGAAATTGGGCAACTTAATATTCATACACATGTACTTCTTACACATTTTTAAAAACAAAACGGCATATTCATGTGAATTACGTCATGTCTGAAACTTTAAATTCGTGAATACTTAGAATTGTCAACAACTCACACTCTAAAGGCAACTCTGTCATGCTTCAAGGGCTGAGTAAGCACTCATTCATTAGAGGAGCAGTGTAAGTGTGTGACGAGGAGGGCGTGGCCAGGCCGTAAGGATGGATGCCGGCCACTGAGTTACCCCAATCAGCCGGGATAGGGATAAAGAGCCAGAGGTGCCAGTGAGAGAGAGAGGGTTTCACACGGCTGATGGAACGTGTGCATTTCGTGTTGGGCTGAAAAAGCCAACAGTGAGAGAGACACAGAGCTGCGTGTGTGTGTGTGCTGGCATCTGTGTGTGTGTATATCTATATATGGACCTATAAAGTACCTGGAGAGAGCTATCCATTAACATCCCCATTCATCTCTATGACTGTGCTCAGCTAGTGCAGGGTTCCCAGAATACTAGTGAAATGGAGGCTGTCACTTTTGCTCATGGGTGCTCAGCTCTGGGAGTTGTTTTCCATGCTTGTTCAATGAACCATAAACAATGAATGAACATGCACCTGTGGAATGGTCGTTAAGACACTAACAGCTTAAAGATAGTAGGCAATTAAGGTCACAATTATAAAAACTTAGGACACTAAAGAGACCTTTCTACTTACTCTGAAAAACACCAAAAGGAAGATTACATGAGGCCTGTACTCTGAAGCAGGATCGATTTGGAGGTGGAGGGTCCGTCATGGTCTGGGGCAGTGTGTCACAGCATCATCGGACTGAGCTTGTTGTCATTGCAGGAAATATCAATGCTGTGCATTACAGAGAAGACAACCTCCACCCTCATGTGGTACCCTTCTTGCAGTCTCATGCTGACATGACCCTCCAGCATGACAATGCCACCAGCCATACTGCTCGTTCTGTGCGTGATTTCCTGCAAGACCGGTATGTCAGTGTTCTGCCATGGCCAGCGAAGAGACCGGATCTCAATCCCATTGATCTGGGACCTGTTGGGATGGACGGAGAGGGCTAGGGTCATGCCACCCAGAAATGTCCAAGAACTTGCAAGTGCCTTGGTGGAAGAGTGGGGTAACATCTCACAGCAAGAACTGGCAGATCTGGTGCAGTCCATGAGGACAAGATTCACTGCAGTACTTAATGCAGCTGGTGGCCACACCAGATACTGACTGTTTCCCCTTTGTTCAGGGACACATTTTTCCATTTCTGTTAATCGCATGACTGTGAAACTTGTTCAGTTTATGTCTTAGTTGTTGAATCTTTTTTATGTTCTTACAAATATTTACACATGTTGTTTGCTGAAAATAAAAGCAGTTGAATGTGAGAGGACAATTTCAAGTTTTTATATTGTTCATTGTTAGTTTTATGTTAACTAATGTTAACAAAAGTATGTGCTACCAAGAATCGGCTCCATAAGATTATAGGTTAACTGATCAATATTATAGTTAATGGGATAGACTGTTAATATTCCCAAGAGACTCATTGTAGCCTAATTGTTCATATATTTTTGTTGTTCATTGAATGGATCCACAACATCCAAACGTTCTTGTTTCTGTTTTATCACAGACATTTATTAATTTAAAAAAGTGGAAAAGTACAAGCTAGCTGAAACTTTACAAACAACATTTTCTTTACTCATACAGAGCAATATACAGTTTTCTCTCAAATCATTACATCCATTATAATTTTCAGAAATGTCATATGCATGAATACAAAATAATTTACAAAGTCACATGCAACCATATTAATTGATTTTCTAACAGTAAGATGATCTTAAAATACGAATTCATATAATACCAAATCAGTGCAGGGAAACATGATTTTCTGGATGTGTACAAACAGTCTAATGAGGATAACAGTGCAGTTCCACAATGACTTGGTTTCAAAGTCTCGATTTCAAAATGATATATTATGGTCAGATTTGTTATTCTATGGTCCATTGATCAACTGAAGGCTATTCCTTATCAGGAAACCTTTATTCATCCTCAAATCAGACTAGTCTTTTCTATTGCTGATATTTGTGCTTGCAAGCTGTTTCACCCTGCTCTACTGGTTAAAGTTGGAAACAAGAGCCTGAGCATAAACATAATGTTGCCTTTCAGGCAGAAGATGACAGTGAACTATCATAGCCTAAAACATATGTTGGGTCCATCCTTGATCAGACATTAATGTTCCCTTAGCCTTTCTGTTTCCTATAAATAGTGATATTATATTAGGTGAACCAGGATGTGTTTGCTGTATATATTTCAGATCAAAACAATTAATTAGAAATAATGTCTCAGATATCTCTTTTGGTGGAGAGGAAGAGACAATTAAGGACTATTTTTGGATTTAGGCACATTAGTCCTTTTGACGTAATTGTTTGCAGATCTTGGATTTCCATCAAATGTATGACTAAGTTGTTTTGGAAGCATGGTGTATTAATTCTTCCTTGCAGTAGCTGCCTATATAATTTTCTGCTTGCTGAGTCTTAAAAGAAGTTATGCAAAGATTTAGACACAGTGAGATGCTTATCTGTGAACATTATGCATTGTAATACCCTCAGACATTTATCCCATAAACTATTGTATTAAATGTGCAATATTAGAACTGCAATTTTGAAGATCAAGGTTTCTTTACTTTTTTTTTTTTAAAGCATCACTAAACTATAATAAAAGGAATTCAACAATCAATGCATTTGATCATGACTGGACATTACAGGACTGACTCAGTCTTATCATTGACATTCATTGTAACTCTGCACTATCTACAGAGCAGAGATTAAATATATATACAGTCTGATTTAAAAATACATCAAATAATGTACATGCATATAAACCTGCAGTGCAAAGTAATAATTACATAATACACGTTACTCTCCATGATGCTTGCCTGTCCTATTCACTGGAAAAATACATTTTAACTTTGCAAGTGTGGCATGCTTAGATTACTTCTCGGCAATGGCGGGCAGCATGCACGCGCGAATGCGGGCCTCCTTCCATGCACTGCGGCACTCTGCGATCCAGTGGGACACAATTGTCTGTTTGTCCATGCAGCGACTGCTCTTTCCCCTCCATCCAGCAGGGGTGCCATCGAGCTTTTTGGGAACACCATTACGTGCAGCAAGGCTACTGTCATCCAGCTTCTTCCTGTGGAGCGGTGACCGCTGCAGGACTGTTGCCGTAGTGACCGTCTCAGCCAGGCACAGCTCAGGACAACTGCCCTTGCGCTGAGTGTCAGGTGCAGAGAAGCTGCCTGGGTAGGTGTCACTGCGTGGCCTGCGTGGAGGAATGCTCCCCCTCCTGTTGGAGAGTGCTAGTGCACCTCTGTTGCTGTAGAGGTACTCTAGCGGATCCATGGGGCCTGGGCTGTCACCTCTGCATTCACTGCCCTCCTCTGAGGCCTTGTCCTGCAGCGGTTCTGACAAAGCAGATCTGCCGATGTCTTGCTCTTTGTGGGCTTGCTGAACAGTGTGATCGCTACTTGTGGAGGTGTGAGGCTGTGGAGTTTGCAGATGCTGGCATAGGCGGTGCATTCGTGGGCAGGGTTTTGGGGAGTCTAAAGGGCCTATGGAGAGGATGTCACAGTCAGGCTCATGCATAGGGAAGGTGGGCCGGGCCAGATGGCATATGGAGAGGAAGTAGTCCTGTGCTGTAGAGTGCTGGCTGTTGGTCTGGTTCAGGTCCTGCACCAGCTCCTCATAACCCTCCCTGATGGTGGGCAGGCCTCGTTTCACCAGTAATCTGGACCTTGGACGCATGTCTGTAAAAGTGGGAATAGTGGGTCATCACATAATGCGTCTTTACCTTCATGGTCTCAAAAGACATGTTACTATACCAAAATTTGTACAAAATGTTTACATGGCTTGTTGTACCTTTACGTATAGTGGCAGTTTTGTGGTGAAATGAACACTAGATGTGCTAAAACAACTACTTTTATTTCCTGTCACACAAATCATGATTAAAACACTTTTCAATCACCTAACCCTCATAAACACTTTTCCCACTGGGGTCGGTTACATAAACATAGCCATTAACTAAAGACTTCTAACGTCTAACAATTAGTCTGAATAGCTGAAGACGCCATAGAAGGCCTATTGCATAAACCAAGCTAAGTGTAAAGTAAGACACTGAACAACTTTTTAAAAAATGTCAGACAGTGGACCCTCAACACAGTTTTACTTAGCTAAAAATAGATTGCTGGAAGAATGCAATGCTTCCAAATCAATTGTAATGAATTTAGGGATTTTAATCCAAATAATAATAAAAAGAAAATGTTACCCACAAAGTCTCAACTCAAGCCCCTTTTAACCCTCAACTGAAGCAGAGACTATTTAACAGATACAGGCCACTAATATTAAAATGAATAGGAGAAAGTGGAGCGCCCAACCAAAGAGCTTTAAGCGCCAACGGTCAATGGATGTAGAAATGAAGTCCCGCCTTATAGGAAAAAGAGCCAATCACCTTTTAGATACAGACATCGCCTGTCAATCAACTCGAGGACACGCATGCACATTAGCTATACAATCCGGGAAAATTGTGTATTTATTGTAATATGAGGTAAAGAAGTGTAACGGGAGCCAGCTGGTAGATAGCTGTGCAGTGTGTAAACCTCACTCTCCTGACCTCAAGAGGTGCACTAGCAATTGATGCTAGAGGCTGTAGCCTTTAGCCTCCTTGTTAGAACACCCGCCTCCCACGCCGGTTCGAGTCCCATTCGGAGCGGGGTGAGCAGGGTGTGCAGAAGTGCAATTTATGATTCCAGTATTGTCAAATATTAATTTATAATTTGAAATATGTTGTTTGATCGTAATCTTGACCAAATTTCCTCATTCAGGTAGATAGGAGCTGCACTTTCATGACTGGAAATAGCCTCCCGAGCATGGTTCGAATTACGTGGGAGCCAGTGGGAGCTGAGCTCCCATAGAGAGAGGATGAGCTCCCATGAAAGCAGTAAAATCATACACCTGTGGGGGTCTCTAAAAATCAAAAGCACCATTATTTTAAATTACAAATAAAGCATTTTTTTCCTTCAATATATTCCTTCAATGTTTATGTTAACCCTTTTGCACGTATGATCGATCAACACCGGTGTGATTAGAACGGTCAGTGCATCACGTGATCAACTGCTAAATTCAAACGTGCTTTCGAGCTTTGGCTGGCGCTGAGCCAGAGACAGACGCGCTCAGTGCTGCTGTCATGTATCACAACCATAGACAGATCAACTGTTCTGTGTTTTCAACCACATAATGTTTATTTTAGGTTTCAGACATTTAAATACACATAAGTACTAGCAAAAAAATATTTTGAGTTTGTAAAATACACACTAATGTCTAGGGAAGCGGCAATAATAATCCTTTCCATTAACGTTACGTTACAATAAGACACGTTTTCATATCAGATACACATTGTGTAAGTAGCTTTACATTTTACTCTATTCTTCTCCCAGTTCACCGGCCACTTACTTTCATGTATTTCGTGAGAAGTTGAGGAATTGACGTGTAGTAAAATAACATGGCGCCGCCCATCGCACATACAGCTCAACTAACTTAACGCGATCGTTATAAAGGCGTTTAAACAACAAAACACATCCACTTGCACATATTTGACAATCGGAATATCAGTGTTTCATGTTATAGCTAATACATTTGTGAATATTTTGTATAAAAAGGAAAAATGACATAAAAGCAGATCATCATTCATTCATTCAGTCACCTAGAATAACTCACGCTGGGGGATCAGTTAGAATATTTTAGAAATAGTGTAAAGTTCAGAACCAGCAACCATGCCACCAAAAATAAAAAGACTGCTACCAACATCAGGTACAACTTTGGCAAAATTCGGGTTTATTTAAAAAAAACAAAAAACATCATCAGTGGACAGTCTACTCATTTCTCTACTCCTGTATTAATAAACATTGAAATCAAAAGAATCAAGTGCAGTGTTAAGCAATTATTTATCACACACACCACGCCTGCTTATAGGCTACTTTTTTTTTTTTTTTAAGAGACCCCCACAAAGATGAAATCATAATTCGAACCCTGCTCCCGAGAGCATTCCATAGACACCCGACAATGGACTTGCTAGAAAGAATTTGGGTGAATCTCAATGTGCGTTCCTTTGTGTTCTTACGTTCTCATGGACTCGTTCTACATCATCATCCACTGCCGAAGTTTGATTCCAATCCTCAAGAATGCAAGTACCGAGAACGCAGGAAATTTCCTGGATGTGTCCTTGAAATTGAGGATGCATCGGATGGTGACTTGTGGGCAAGAAATCGCTACTATGGTAGCGGAAGACATTTATTGTTTTGTTTTTTCCTCAAGAGTTTCCTGCTGTATACTCGTGAAAGTCTGACGGCTCGTGAGAGTCGTTATACTCAGTCAACATTTTTTGTTGTTTTGGGGATTATTTTAATACAGTAATAAACATCATAAAGAATGAGTGTTTATTCTTTTAGCGTGTCACTAGTCCTGCAAAACCTCACTGATGTGATCATTTTAATGCTGTCACTGGTGTGATAATGCTAGTAGTTCTAAAAATTATGTGGTGGTTTAGCAGTAATATTTTTCATTTCACCTTTGCTTTTTCTGAAAGTATAATTTAGGTTTAATTTAAGGGTGGGGAGGTACTGTATGTTTTGTTGATATAAAGCTCGATAAAGCATTAACCTCATCTGTTTTGGAGAAACTCACTTTTAGCGCAACACAGTGGACATTTCACATCGCAACTGCCGCAATACGTGTAAGGAACCACGTAATGTCATTTAGCAAAAATGTTGTCAGTCATGTTTTTTTATTTTTATTTTATATGAGATCAGGCTCGTCTTTACACAGGCAGGTCCAGGCTGCTTTGAGCAGATTCTGTGCCTAGCTCTAAATTGTCATACAACAATAAGAAATTAATGACCCATGCCATTGTTTTAATCATAATTCAACAGTGTTGTTTTAAAAGTTGTTATTACTGGCGCCATCATTTCTTATTCAATGCTCAGTCCGGTAATTCCAGAAATCAATGCATATAACAGGAAGGACCGGTTACAGGAATAAGTGCAAGCCCAGTCTCCATGGCAACACCTCTTCCCATCACATCCCAGGCTCAGATTTCATAGCAATTAGAACACACACACACACACACACACACACACACACACACACACACACACACACACACACACACACACACACACACACACACACACACACACACACACACACACACACACACACACACACACCTCTTTTTATTGTGGAGGTCCAATGTAAACAACCCAGCACGCATTCCCTTATTTAGTTAACCTTTGTTGCCTGAACCTGCAAAGCATTTTCATAGCCCTAAAATACTCCTGCACAGTTCTATGTAGCAAAAAAAAAAAAAACCATTTAGGAAAATGGTAACAGTACACACATCTTCCAGATCAAAGCAGGTCTGACCTACACAACCAATTACGACGGACCTCTGGCGCACTACGATTTCTGACGACAACTGACAAAATTCAAAGAATCTCTTGAAATGCCCCTAATCCTCAGGACTTTAAAATGAATCAAAGCCTAAATTAATTCAAAACCTATTTTGAAAATTAAAATGATCTGCCAACTACTAATCAACAACAACTATTGACCAACAGCATATCAGATTTGAGTGCGTGAAGACTTCAGTTATGATGCAAATGTATTTTTACCATAACATTTTAAAAATATAGGTATTTTTTCCTTGCCTCTGGTTTAAGTGGTTTTGATGTGTGTGTCGGGTCCCACCTGTGCAGGGTCTCTGGCTGCTTGATGTAGCGATGGCTGATGGGTCTCTTCTGCCTCCACTCCGCTCCTCTGTGTACTGCCTCAGTTCCCTGCCTCCGCTCAGAACCTCCAACTGCTGCTACACACAAAATAACGACACACACACACACACACACACACACACACACACGTAGGATTTAACCCTACGTCAGAAGTCTGTTAAGCACACTCTTGTTCCACACTGACATTATTCTGTAAAACACAAAGATGTTATGCAGAATGTTAGCCTCAAAAGAAGCAATGAAAGTGAATAGTGAATGAGATTAACAATATGCTAATCTCCTTTTGTGTCCCACGGAATGAAACAAAATCATATGGGTTTGGAACAACATGAGGGTGAGTAAATGATGACATAACTTATTTTTGGGTGAACCCTCCCTTTAATTGTTCGATATAGACCACTGCTCACCTACATTTGTCATTACAAAAAGAGGGAATCAATGAGTCAGATGTTTGTTTTACAAGTAATTTTAGAGATAACATTTTTTATCTTAGGGCTCTGATTGGTGCGCTTATCTTGAGTGAAGAGAATTTATAGCCTTGTTTATATGCTGAGGTCTGCAATTATACAAAACCCTCAATGACCCTCACCACGCACATGCTGCTCTGAATATCATGCTGTGAAATGGACAGTAAACTTGGGAGTGCCTATATAACAAACACCACCACCTGATTGCCCTCAAATGGTGCCTCAGATGTTTACAAGTGTGTATGTACTGTAGTATGTGCACAGTGGAAGTCCCAAAAACACACTGAGAAATGTGCTATAAAAGAAAGTGAGGCTGGAAGAGGTGAGTGGTAAATGAATTTGCTAACAGCTGATTTGTGTTGCAGTGAGCAGCAGTGGGGATAAAATGAGTAGCATCATCAGCAGAACGAGACAGAGAGAGCTGATCTGAACACCGATTTGTATCTTATGGTTTTGGAGTGTTAAAAATAAAGTTAATTTGGAGATGATATCGCCGTCCCCCACTTACTCTTTCTACTGGTTAACTGGGGAATTGTTATAAATACATCTTCCATGTAGTTTAACCTGCCCATAAACATACATGATTGAAATACACACAAGAAATGCAATAAGTAAACATACAAAGTCTTTTACCTGTTATTGGAGCTAGTAGTTCTGAATATTCCACGATTGTTGAGTGAGTTGTTGCTCCATTCCCTAAAAGGTGATACCATTGACATACACTTCAAGAAGAATAGACTGCCTTTTTAAGCCATATACATAATGTTCACTCTCTAGAGTGTTGTTTGACAAGGAAGGGTGAAAGAGAGTGAGAGAGAAACAAAGGGAGGGACGAGGTGAGAGGGAGGAAGTTGTTTTGAAGGAGGGAAGGTGGAGCAGATTGAACATCAGCACAATGACACACCAGCCCAGCTAAATTCAATATGATCCCACTCCGTTTAGCTCATTGTTGGTCAGAGGTCATATAAACTATCAAGTTTGTCAACAAATTGAATTTGTTCAGTAATGTAGGTAAACAGTCCCATTTATTTATTATAGAGCCTGTATTATGCAAATTTACAGGTTCATTTTATTTTGGGGGTCTACCAGAAAAGGTTTACATGCTTTAATGTTCAAAAAACATTATTTTTCTCATCCTGTACATTTCTGCTAAACCCGTTTTCTTGCTCTGGCTCAAACACTCTACTTTATGTTGGGTGTGTAAATGTTTGTCTGTCTCTCTGTTCTGCTCCTGTAGGATGAGTAGTGGCACCTGTTACGAATCAACTTGTTTGGCACCTGTGGCTGTGTGCTTTGAATAAAAGCTCTCTGGTTTGGAGTTATGGCAGAGACATTACACGACAATCTCTCTCTTGCTGAGTCCCTTTCGCTTCTCCCAGATGTTCGTCGAGTTTCTTGTGGTTCATGCTGTGTAAGGTATTGTACTGTGGTATAATGAGTTGTAAAAGAGCTGTGTTAACCTAAGTGCAGGCGGACATTCGCTGTTACCCCTGAGTGCAGGGCTTGTCGATAAAACTTATTTCAATCGTTTTTTATTTATTTTAGGAAGCTGTAGGGAGGTGGGCACCAGTTATTTTGTATATCTTTTTCTCCTGTTTATTATTTAGAGAGGGAGTTAGGATCAGTATTGTGTTTTATTTGCATCTTTGTTTTTTTTTTTATATAGATTAGTTAGTCAAACTAACACAGACTATTTTGTTTGTTATTTTGGCATTGCCCTCTCCTGAGGTTAACTTATTGCTTCCTTGTAAATATTCCTACATTTTCTGTTTACAAAATAAACCATTATGATTCTAATAACTTGTATTCAATGCTGCTGGGACAGGAAAACGGGGGCTCAGCAACGTTTGCAAATAATGTTTAAAAAACATATTATTTAGTTTCCTTAATTTAATTTTAAACTGTTCCTCTACCCTAGTCCGGGGATGTCGTAACACCCCCTTTCTGAAAATCCCATACTACTCTGATTGGTCAACTGGCCTAGTCTGTTGTGAGTGGTCAGCCGCATGGAGAGTGTGTCGAAAATGTAATGTCCCTTACCATAACTGATTTTCAGCTCCAAAGTCTTCCCGAGCAGCTGTAAACACTACTGTAACTATGGTAACAGTTGCTTGGTTTTTGCCATACCTGTTCGAGCCAGAGTCTGATAATGAATGTTTGGGAGAACAATCTGATCGACCGGAACCATCTTCTCAAACACGACTTGAGCAGGACGTTTCACAGTGGTACGTTTTAATTTTGTAGCTTTCTTACAAGTACACCGTTGATTATTGTGAACTTAACAAAGCTTCAAGTAAAAGACATATTGTGCATCTAAGTTAGTCATCTTTTGCTGGAATGGGTGTAGCCGAACTTTTTTTTTTTTTTTTCACCTGAGGTATGGACAGAGAACAGAGGCTTACTCCCGGTTGGACATTACCGGGGATATTAGAGTTAGTGAGCAAGTTAGCCGTGGACTACCATGGATAGCGTATGTAACATTACAGCTTGTAATTATATAAGACTCTTGAGATCGACCACAGTTTTCGGTAAAGGCTGGCCCACAGCTGAATAGTAAACCCTTACAAAACCATAACATTACATATCAAGTTAGCCAAGCACTACCGTGGATTGCAGACGTAAAATGACTTTGTAAAAATAAATCCATCTGGGGAATGAATTCTTGCGTTGTATTGATTTGAAATTCTGTTGATTAATTGGCTGTGTTCCCACACAAATGAATTTCCATGACTACTTCAGTTTGTATGTACTAGATAAGGATTTGTATTAAAAATAATAGAGATTACAATGAGCAATTTCTAGACAATATTTTGGAGCTAACCATAAATAGAAAAAAAAAAAGTATAGAATATCAAAATGAACCCTTCAGTTTTGGAGAAAATTCCAAACAATCATTCTCTTTGGATAAATTATAAATAAAAGACCCGATAGAGTCAGGGCCGGCCCAAGCCTTTATTGGGCCCTAAGCTGAATTTGATTTGGGGGCCCCTCGGTGCCGCCAATATGATTGAATATTGTCAATGTTTGATTATTTGCACACTATAAATCTAACACACCCCTTATCAATTTTATTAGTTATAGCTGTGTTGCTTACAACATTCCAGTTTTGCCCTTCTATGGGTTTAATTGTAACAGTAGCACACCTATATTTACACAATCTTGTTGTCCCTCTGTTACCAGTTTTGTGGACTTCCTAGAGAACAATTTGCAGCAGAATCTGTAGACCGTATCATTTCTTTTTGAATAAGTGAGCAGCTCCACTTACATTTTTTCCCCATGAATTAATTTTCTGTAGGTGTAGTGGAAGCTTCGGCCATCAGGTTTTTCAGGGAATGTGAAGTTTTCCTTTATAGGCAGTGGCCCTCTGCTTACCAGATCAGTCCTTTCTGAGTCAGACAGGATAGATGTCCACTCAGCTGGATCAACTGGAGGAGCTGCTTATCCATGGTGTAGGCTGGAAGTTGCTAAGAGGGTAGATGTGACATCAATCCCAATGATCACAGAAGTAGAAGGATATATATAAGGAAATTACATTAATAATTATAATTAGAAATATTAATCTCAGGATATTCTACAATAAACTGAGCAAATACAAAGGCTGCTGTGCTATTAATTTGCCACATCTGCTGAGGTTGAAACAGACATGGAAGGAACAGTAGGATCAGTGGATGTATGTGCTGGGAAGTGCTCCTCGTCTGCAGAGGATGGACCTGATGAAAATAATAATAATAAAAGCTAGCCATGTTAGATGTCATATTAGAAGGTAATGCAACTGTCAAAAACAAAGGCATGGTTTATCCATATAAATATATTGATCTGGGATTGCTGAAAAATCATCAAGCACTGGCACTTGGGGCAGGTGGTGTTGGTTGTGCCCCACCTCAAAAATATTTCAACAGTGCTCCTAGGGAAGTTTCATAAGAGTACATATTTGACAGAACAGAATGTTATTTTCTCAAATTATTATACACAGCAGCAAGTCATCTGTACTCCTAAAACAACAACTCTTAATCTATAACTAGCTAACTGAGGCATAATGATATTGGAATATATTAGCAAAGACCCCAAAATGGTAGACTAATGTAAATAATGTTAAATTGTTATCAGTACCAAGTTTTATTACAAAAAATATATACACAGGAAAGTTATTTTTACACAGAAGACAAAAACTTGAATCTAAAGCTTGTTAAGTAATATGTTGTACTATAATATATTAAGATGTCAAGCCTATTTACGGATGTTTAATCAAACGTTCCTAAAAAAGAAGATATGCTACATAGGCTATGTTAACTAACTAGCCAGCTAATGTTAGCTCGTAACATAGCCTAGCTACTTAACATACCTTTTATCGTGCTGTTTTTTTCTCTTCCTCTGTTTTCTTCTTTTTCCTTTTCTCTGCACCAGAGGATATGTCCTTTTTTGTGACATTGCTGTTTTGCTGTCTGAATGTGCTTGCATCCTGCAGCCCGTTAACATAATATTGAGTTTAATATTGCGTTTTTGTATAATTACCATTGTCCATTGGTAGTATAATCACAAAAAAAAAAAAAAAAAAAAAAAATCAAGCTGTCATTTCATGTGCTCTTGGGGGCCCCCTGGTGGCCACCGGGGCCCTAAGCAGCCGCTTAGTTCGCTTATGCTTTGGGCCGGCTCTGCATAGAGTACAGTAGATATATATACAGCATCTCCCTTTTGATTATAAACATGAACAATGACATAGGTTTTTTTTCACACTAGACACAAGCTTTTATAACATTTCTTTTTAAATAAGCGTCACATACAACATACATCAATGGTGGTACTATACTTTTATTGTAGACTTGAAGTAAACTCTTTGAAAACTTACAAATTGTATAAATTGGAGATCAATACAAATTCATGGTTTATCTTCAAAAACATTTTATTTCAGAGTATGAATGTCTACTTCTGCAGACAAATAAATGAGGTGAAAATCCCATAGTCTTTCATTGAAAAGGTCTCATAGGGATCAGGAAGTCATAGAGACTTGGCGAAAGTCTCTTTGGACTTGGCCCAGAAAGCAACCATCTTGCAGCTATTTAATAATGCCCTAGAAATCACTTACCAATATCGTACTAAATACACCAATCCCCCCCAAAACTTGCATAAATATAAACAACTATCATTCAAACATAATACAATCTTTTTATTTATTCTTTGTTGTGGAGAATCCAGTGGTATTTTGACCAAATACAAGTTGAAGATTAGTTTTTCCACTGTTTTTAACTCTTAAACCTTTTGACCCAAACAGAACAGGAGGGTTAAGATTTCACACATTTACATTGCCTTTTATTTAGGCATGGAAATCACAGTTTAAAATTTCTTACATTTTTTTTTTGGTTTTGTTTTCTATGACAGTGGGAGCCCTGTTAGTTTGTTCAATTGGTGTAAAAAGTTTTGAATGAACTTGCATGAACAATTATTACGAGTTTGATGCAATTTGTTGTGCACGAGACACAGACACAAGAAAGAGAGGTATAGAGTTAGGAAAGAGAACTCCATTAAGCACAATGAATGGGAGAATAAGGGAGTGATACAGTAGAAGAAATGCACAAGAAAAAGTCTTCTGTGGTAAGTAGGTTCAACTGAATGAAATGAAAGAAGGATAGAAACATGAGAATGTAACCCTATGAATCTAAAGGAAAAAGGAGCTTGAATTAAAAAAAAAAAAATACAGTACTAGCTCAGATTGTGAAGGCTTAAAGGCTGAAAACCATGGCAACGTGCTAAAAATGCCAAGAACTGAACTGTGCTGCCCTCAGTGAACTAGCCACACTGAGCTGATAGATTCTCATCCATCCATCTTGTCCCTTGAACAGATTCACACGTTCCTTTCATTTCCAGCACAGAACATATCTCTGAATCACATGTGATGATTGCTCCCATCTGCTTCAATTCAAGACACAAAGATCAAATTTAATATGTCATGTCCACTGTGCACTGACTTAGTTTGGTTTGAAATACGTGTTTTTCTGAGCCAAGGTGCATAGATTCTCAATGTTTTTTATTTTATTTTTCTCCCCAATTTGGAATTCCCAACACACTCTAAATCCTTGTGGTGGCATAGTGACTTGCCTCAATCGGGGTGGCGGAGGACGAATCTCATTGGCCTCCACATCTGATAACATCAATCAGCGCATCTTATTATGTAGCTTGTTGAGCTAGTTACTGCAGAGACAGCGCATGTGGAGGCTTCACGCTATTCTCTGCAGCATCCATGCACAACACACCACGTGCCCCACTGAGAGCGAGAACCACATTATGGTGACCACGAGGAGGTTACCCCATGTGACTCTACCCTCCCTTCCAATTGGGCCAATTTGGTTGCTTATTCGAACTCACAACTGTGATTTTTGGAGCTTCAAAGTTCTGGCCATCATTCATTTGCATTGAATGGACAACAAAATTATGCATTCAGCAGAAGAAATAAAATCATACACATCTGGGATGGCATGAGGATGAGGAAATGATGAGAGAATTTGAATTTTTGGCTTAACTATTCCTTTTAAGGGCACTCTTGAATTTTGCATATATTTTATTGACTTAAATGTTATATATTAATAAACATAAGTTTCTTACAAAAGGTATTCAATTAAAAATATTGCTTGAAAATAGTGCTTGAATATAAATATAAGTTGAACTTGTATAACTATTGAACTTTGATTATCTAGGGATGTGAAAGTGTTAATTGTTGTCCAAAAATGAAAAATCTCAAATTCATCCATGAATAAATATTAACAAAGGCAGTAAAGCTTGCATTTACAAGTAATTTTTAACCTAATTGACACATACAGGCTGTTGGCAGGACGTTGTAATAAATGTGTCACAGGTGCTGTGTATTGTTGAAGGATAAGCTGGGAGAAGGCCTTTACCATCCACCCTCATCTCTAACATCATAGTATGATTAAGGTGAAGTGAGCAATTGTGTCTCTAGCATAACTAAACAGAACTGCTTACCAAATACTCCCCCTGTCTGCCATTATCAGTGGTGGATTTAGGCATGGGGGGTTTAGGGATTAGGTGGGTTTCGCCCAGGGTGCCAAACAAGCTAGAACCACTGTTTCCCACTATTTAGACGAACGGATTGCCGGGCGGGTCAGGACAGCTCCGACAAACGGTGAGATGTTTTGAAATCATAAAGTGTTTAAGCAGTTCCGGGACATCAAACTGCATTGCTTATAGTAAGTTGACTTTGCAAACTAAGCTGGGACAGGAGAAATAATTTTTACTTCACCTTTTAAGGTGAATAATTATACATCAATACTTGCTTTACAATTATGCGGTTACTAAAGATTGTTTACTCAAGACGTCATTAAATTAACCCTACATCAAAATGTAAAAAAATAAATAAAATTAATTACATTTGAAATAAAACTCGATGACGCATTTTTTGTCCTTCTATTCGTGACTGCAGCATCATCTTGCTGTCTGTTTAATAGAGGGAACATGCATTAGACAGCCGTGTGATCTGTCATCAAAGGCTTGGATGTACTGTAGCTATAAATAAATAGTTGAATAGTTTTATATTTATTTCTGAAAAACATCAGGCTTATGATGCTCAAAATTAGTGTCTATGCAGCTCACTAAGTTTTGAGACAGAGCCGTTGTTTTAAACCTGCCAATTACCCACGCCATTTCCAAATGCCACCTGCACTAGTTGCTTTAGCAACAGCTGGTAATGTTGAGCTTCTTTGCTGTCACACTCATGGAAAATGTAGTCTACATATGAACATATCAACAGTATTTAGTGTATATATCTATAATTACCTACTGTTGAAGTCAGAAGTTTATGTACACTTAGGTTGAAGTCATTAAAACTAATTTTAACCACTTCACTGATTTAATATTAGCTAACTATAGTTTTGGCAAGTGGTTTAGGACATCTACTTTGTGCATGACATGAGTAATTTTTCCAACAAATGTTTGCAGTTCACTTTTATTTGACTATATCTCAAATCCAGTGGGTCAGAAGTTTACATAAGTTAACTGTGCATTTAAGCACATTTTATGTTTAGGCAATTAACCAATTAAATTCTGATAGGAGGTGTACTGAATGGAGGTACACCTGTTGATGTATTTGAAGGCCTCAGTGCCTCTTTGCTTGACATCATTGGAAAATCAAAGGAAATCAGCCAAGACCACAGAAACAAATTGTGGACCTCCACAAGTCTGGTTCTTCCTTGGGAGCAATTTCTTTCATCTGTACAAATAATAGTCCACAAGTATAATTACCATGGGACCATGCAGCCATCATACCACTCAGGAAGGAGACTTATTCTATGTAGTTTGGTGTGAAAAGTGCAAATCAATACCAGAACAACAGCAAAGGACCCTGTGAAGATGCTGGAGGAAAACAGGTAGACAATAATCTATATCCACAGTAAAACTCGTCCTATCTCAACATAACCTGAAAGGCTGCTAAGCAAGGAGGAAGCCACTGCTCCAAAACTGCCATAAAAAGCCAGACTTCAGTTTGAAAGAGCACATGGTGACAAAGATCATACTTTGAGAAATATCCTCTGTTCTAATAAAACAAATGTGTGGATTTATTTTGTAAATGTATGTGGATATATTGCAGCAACATCTCAAGACATCAGCTAGGAAGTTAAAGCTTGGTCGCAAATGGGTCTTCCAAATGGAACCATAACTCCAAAGTTGTGGCAAAAAGGACAACAAAGTCAGGGTATTGGAGTGGCCATCACAAAGCCCTGACCTCAATCTGATATAAAATACACCAGTTCTGTCTGGAGGAATGGGCCAAAATTCCAGCAACATATTGTGAGAAGCTTTTGGAAGGCTAACCCAAAATGTTTGACCCAAGTTAAACAATTTAAAGGCAATGCTACTAAATACTAACAAAGACTTTTTACATTCTTAAAATAAAGTAGTGATCCTAAATGACCTAAGATAGGGAATGTTTTCTATGATTAAATGTTAGGAATGGTGAAAAACGCCTAGGTTACTAATGTAATATCCGTTCCCTGATGGAGGGAACGAGACGTTGTGTGGATGACATGACACTAGTGGTCGCTCCTGCGGAGCCCAGACATCTCTGATCTTGAGAAAAGGCCAATGGAAATTGGCGTGTGGAATTTGCATGCCACTCCCCCGGACATACGGGTATAAAAGGAGTGATGCTGCAAACACACATCAGGTATCGCACTGAGGTTTTCAGCAGTTGGTTTAATGTTGTGGCAGGAGGGACATAATGTCTCGTTCCCTCCATCAGGGAACAGAGGTTACATTAGTAACCAAGACGTTCCCTATCTGTCACTCACTCGACGTTGTGCTGAGTCTAGAGACATCAAAGCACTTACCTGTCTCCATGTAACCGCTCCCGGAACAGCCTGAGACAGGGGAGGAAGATTTTCATCCTCATGACCCGTGGAGACCGTCGGCGGGTTTGTGCAACGGCTGGGCATGTGGAAGCAGGAGGTCCGGTTCCAGGGACCGTACCTGCCAAAGAGAACCGGTGGCCGGCGGTTGTGATAACGACGGCCGGGGAGACTGAAAAAAGAGCCCAGGGGCTGAGGAAACTGCTCTTTTTTTTTTGTGGGTACCACAGCCCTTTGGGCGTGCGGCGAAATAAAATTTGTAAAGAAATAAGGATTCTCCACCCGACCCTCCGGCGGGGGATGGAGTGGTCTGCTTACCAGCTCCCGTAGTGCAGTTTCCTGAGTCCCGGGGCTTAGCCGTCAGGGACGACGTCAGCCTACAGGCCCTGGACAGGAGCCTCAGACGGTTCTGCCAGGTGGAGACGCTTCAAGGTCATAAGTGCACCACGACTGCTTGATGCGATCCGTGAGCTCGGCGGGGTGGCAAGGGGCCATCGAGGGTAGGATTCCACTCCAGCCTGACACTCGCGGCTGCCCGGGCAAATATGGCTGTCAGCTCCACTTTGGGCTGTGACTGAGCCGCCGCACCCGAGGGTGGGAGTCCAGCCGAGTCCTCACGAACCTTGTCTGACGAAGCTTGCGCTCTTACGAGGGTGAGCCGCGACCGCAACGTAGCCATGGTCATGTCCTCGCAGTGAGGACATGAACCATCCACGAACGCTGACTCCGCGTGGGTGGCACCCAGACACGAAAAGGAAATGATCGTGGCCATCAGACGGGGAGAGACATCGACCGCAACCAGGAAATAAACACAAACGAAAAGGCATCTTGAAAAAGACGCTTTCCGTTTGCGGCACTCTTTTAGAGAAAATATCCCTCTTTTTGAGTGTTTTTGTATATATAGGAAGGTGTGTATATATATATATATATATATATATATAAACGAAGTTATTCACTCCGTAAATGTTTTCTGCTGCTGAAGCGCCCAGGGGTATGTGCTCAGCACAACGTAGTGTGCGAGGGGGAGAACCACTGGAAAGCGCTGTAGATCCAACAGCGTGTAGAGATGAATGGAGGCGGCAGAGGAATTCAGCTCTGTGACTTGCTCGCTCGGCTCCGAAGAAGATATCTGATGTGTGTTTGCAGCGTCAATCCTTTTATACCCGTATGTCTGGGGGAGTTGCATGCAAATTCCACACGCCAATTTCCATTGGCCTTTTCTCAAGATCAGAGATGTCTGGGCTCCGCAGGAGTGACCCCTAGTGTCAATTCATCGACACAACATCGAGTGAGTGACAGATAGGGAACTGAGTTTAAATGTATTTGGCTAAGGTGTATGTAAGCTTCTGTCTTCAACTGTATAATAATTATCATAATAAATTATTGTATTCCAACCACATCATTAATCAGCATGTTTTGGCAATGTGAATCTCTGTTGTCCAGCAAACAAGCAGAGTATGCAAGACCTCCATTGGCTAACTACTGCTCTGTTCTCTGCAATTGTAAATTTTTGTTGAAAATTCTCATTTAAACAAGTTTGAAAGGTCAGAATAATTGCACCAAAATGTTTATGAAACGTATAGTACAGAGAATTATTTCTTTCAGCTTTTATTTCTTTCATCACATTCCCAGCGGGGCCAGAAGTTTACATACACTTTGTTAGTATTAGGTAGCATTGCCTTTAAATTGTTTAACTTGGGTCAAACATTTTGGTTAGCCTTCCACAAGTCCAAAACGTTCCTCCTGTGAACATCTTAGTGAAGACAGAAGACTTTGACCAGCTTGCATGAGAGTGACCCTTTTTAAAGCCCTCTTTATCTTATTATTCTTTGAAAGAAAAAAAAAGATCCTGGAATCTATTCCCACAATGGACTTCTTCTGTCTATCAGAGAATTACAGATGGTTAAAGCAATATATGTGAGCAACATTACTAGCAGAACTCATACTGTAGACTGCATGTACTGTAGATATGTGCAAATCACGTTTGACAACACCTAAAAGGGACAGTTCACACAAAAATGAAAATTCTGTCATTTACTTACCCTCATTCCATCCGAGATGTGTCTGACTTTCTTTCTTCTGCAGAACAAAAATTATGATTTTTAGAAGAATATTTAAGCTCTGTAGGTCCATACAATGCAAGTGTATGGGGGCCAAAATGTTGACGCACCAAGAATCACATAAAGGCATCATAAAAGTAATCCATATGTCTCCAGTGTTTAAATCCATATTTTCAGAAGTGATACGATAGGTGTGGGTGAGAAACAGATCAATATTTAAGTCCTTTTTTTCTTTAAATTCTTCTCCCTATCCAGTAGGGGGCAATGCATGAAGAATGTGAATCACCAAAATACAAGAAGAATGTGAAAGTGATCTGTTTCTTACCCACACTTATCAAATTGCTTCTGAATATATTGATTTAACCACTGGAGTCTTCTGGATTACTTTTATGCTGATTTATGTGATTTTTGGAGCTTCAAAATGTTGGCACCCATTCACTTGCATTGTATAGTCTCATGAGAATTTGTCACAATACTACGTGGTGATAAATTCATACCAATTTGTACGACTTGTAATCAACCAATCACATATGCTTTACAAACACGTGTTTGGAACCTGGAATTGTCACTATCTTACGTATTACACATCAGGGCTTTTAACATTAATGCCATGGTTATGTTTACACTTTGGGTTGGGTAAGCTGTTGGTTACGTTTAGGGATGAGGTTAGGCATTAATTTACGAAAAGACAGTTTTGCACAAACACGCATTCCGATAGCGGAAGTCTCGCTTTCGATTGTTTAACAGATCAGGGCTATTAACATTAAAATCCTGGTTATGTTTACGTTCTGGTAGGGTAAGATGTTACACTCTATGGTTAGGTTTAGGGATAATCAAACACCACATTGGGAACTACAAGGACACAAGGGAAGCGTCTGTCATTGGTGGGTGCATAACTCATATGAATTTGTATGAATTAATTCGTACAAGTTAGTACGAATTCACCACCTCGCATTGTGACCAATTCTTGTGAGATCTGGTTGGAACAAAACATTCATTTTCGAATAATTTTAGAAAAATGCAGTTGGAAGATGAGGATATTGTTCTTATTACCACTATAGTGACACACAATAGCCTATTTAGAAGAAAAAAATATTATAAAACACTCCAGAGTTTGAGTTGGAGTCTTTGATGCTGAATGGCCAATATAACATTCTTTGCAAAAATAAACAATATAGCATCGGCTTTGACACAAATAACCTGTTCACAGATTCTAAATCACAGTGCAGCACCAAAAAAGTAAAGGTTCTGTGACTATTCACAATGTAGCACATCCCCTCATACCTTATTACTTCATCAGGAAATACCATCTGACATCACACATTTCAAACATGCTCTGTTTTCTCAAACAAAAATCTTTCTCACTGACACCACACATTTAAACAGTGTTCTTCTGTTGCTAGTCTTATAGCCCTGGGATCAAATCTGATGCAGACATTGCTTCCATTAATTCTGTTCATGTGAGCAAAGTCTGCATTTGTTAGTATCATTACTATAATATCATCTCTTTAAAGGGATAGTTCCCCAGAAAATAAAAATTCTCTCATCCTTTACTTACCACTTTCTTCAAAAGTTTAGCCATAAGACATAAACAATATGTCTTATGTGTTAACATGATTTTAGTGTGATAAAATCACTAATCTAAACGTTTCTGTGTAAAGTTATAGTCAATTTTATAAATTTGTTGCATTGACGATGTAATGTCAACAAACTCAAGTAGGCCTGTAAAAATGACAATTTAAACAACTTTTTATGGCTCAAATAATACATGAGTTTAAACAGAAGACTTAATGTAAGTGCCTTTATAAAACTTTTAGCTTCACATTTCTGTGTTTAAACCCTCCAAAAATTGGCCACATTTACTCCAATTGTAAGTGCCTCACTGGAACCTCGATTTTTGCTTTGCTTTGCTTTTTTTTTTTTTTTTTTTATAAAAGGAGGGATGATTCAAAGTACATTTTTGTGGTAATCATCATTATGTCACAAATGCTGTCGATTGAGCTTAACTTGTATTGAACCCGGAATATTCCTTTAAGTCCTTTTTTACTATCAATCTCCACCTTTGACCAGCCCCAACCAGTAGGTAGCTGAATGTGAAAGTCACTTCCACACCAATATGTAGAAGTGAAAGTATAGATTTGCCTAAAAAAAGGAATTAAAAGGGCTTTTCATACTGCGCTTAACCCGGGCTATCTTCATTCTAAACCCCAGTGTGACGAGGAGGAGGGCGTGGCCGGGCCGTCGCTGAATCAGCTGATCAGCGGGACAGTGAGATAATGGGGAGCCGGAGGTGCCGGTTCAAGAGAGAGAGAAACGTATGTGGCCGCTCTGCATGTGTGTCTATGTCCTTATGTTTTATGTAATTTCAAGTTAATTGATATCATTAAAGTTTATGTTTACAGTTCAGCCGGTTCCCGCCTCCTCCATGCCCACCTTTAACTGTTACACCCACTTTTTACCCTGGGTAAAGCAATGTTTCACACTTGCAATTTTGAAAGTGGGTTAGCACCGGGAATATGAAACCCTGCTCATTTTTGTGGTTAACCCTGTGTTGTGGTACCAAAGGTCTACAGTATGAAACGATGCAGTGTTAGAATGATTCCGAAAGCTGTTTAGCAACACACAACCAATCATAAAACCTCAGTAATTATTGATGTGCTTTATACAGTCGCTGAAACCTTCAAGTAAAGTGCCGAACAGTGGTGGAAAATGCGATAACTGGCATGATGAAGAGACAGTATTCCATGTTTTCGTGCCATATTTCAGAAGACGAAAGACAAACATAGCTGATTTGCTTGGAGTAGTTTCCACAGAAGAGCAAAGCAGCTCCATTGAGAGGTTGCATATCCGTCACATAACTGTAGTGACCAAAAGGTTTTCTAAAAAAAAGTCTCAGAGTTAATGGGATACACAAAATATTACACAATGACATGTTACTTCATACAACACAGAATACAAAATACCAAAGCTCAGTCCCATAAGTTTGCTGGTTGTATTCAAGGTTCATTTTAAGTAACACTTACACAATATGGTTACATAAAACTCCATTATGCAGATGTGTGTGTTGGTTGATGGGAGTTAGAACCAGGCTTAAAGGTTTCTTTATTTTTATTATTCACTTCTCTTTTCAATTATTTAGGAATTTGGATGGCCAAGTCAACTTTACCTGAGTAGGACATGAAGTGATGTGAACATTAAAGTTTCAGTAGTGCTCTCAGTGGTAGGGAATACATGCATGAAATATTGATCAGAGGACATGAATGTATTTGTTGTTGTAAATGTTCCAAACATTTGCAGGATACATTTAAATGATTTATTTGGTTAACAAGTCTGTCTATCTGTCCATGATAATTACAGTGGGTACGGAAAGTATTCAGACCCCCTTAAATTTTTCACTCTTTGTTATATTGCAGCCATTTGCTAAAATCATTTAAGTTCATTTTTTTCCTCATTATTGTACACACAGCACCCCATACTGACAGAAAAACACAGAATTGTTGACATTTTTGCACATTTATTAAAAAAGAAAAACTGAAATATCACATGGTCCTAAGTATACAGACCCTTTGCTGTGACACTCATATATTTAACTCAGGTGCTGTCCATTTCTTCTGATCATCCTTGAGATGGTTCTACACCTTCAATTGAGTCCAGCTGTGTTTGATTATACTGATTGGACTTGATTAGGAAAGCCACACACCTGTCTATATAAGACCTTACAGCTCACAGTGCATGTCAGAGCAAATGAGAATCATGAGGTCAAAGGAACTGCCTGAAGAGCTCAGAGACAGAATTGTGGCAAGGCACAGATCTGGCCAAGGTTACAAAAAAAATTCTGCTGCCCTTAAGGTTCATAAGAGCACAGTGGCCTCCATAATCCTTAAATGGAAGACGTTTGGGACGACCAGAACCCTTCCTAGAGCTGGCCATCCGGCCAAACTGAGCTATCGGGGGAGAAGAGCCTTGGTGAGAGAGGTAAAGAAGAACCCAAAGATCACTGTGGCTGAGCTCCAGAGATGCAGTTGGGAGATGGGAGAAAGTTGTAGTAAGTCAACCATCACTGCAGCCATCCATCAGTCTGGGCTTTATGGCAGAGTGGCCCGACGGAAGCCTCTCCTCAGTGCAAGACACATGAAAGCCCGCATGGAGTTTGCTAAAAAACACCTGAAGGACTCCAAGATGGTGATAAATAAGATTCTCTGGTCTGATGAGACCAAGATAGAACTTTTTGGCCTTAATTCTAAGCGGTATGTGTGGAGAAAACCAGGCACTGCTCATCACCTGTCCAATACAGTCTCAACAGTGAAGCATGGTGGTGGCAGCATCATGCTGTGGGGGTGTTTTTCAGCTGCAGGGACAGGACGACTGGTTGCAATCGAGGGAAAGATGAATGCGGCCAAGTACAGGGATATCCTGGACGAAAACCTTCTCCAGAGTGCTCTGGACCTCAGACTGGGCCGAAGGTTCACCTTCCAACAAGACAATGATCCGAAGCACACCGCTAAAATAACGAAGGAGTGGCTTCACAACAACTCCATGACTGTTCTTGAATGGCCCAGACAGAGCCCTGACTTAAACCCAATTGAGCATCTCTGGAGAGACCTGAAAATGGCTGTCCACCAACATTTACCATCCAACCTGACAGAACTGGAGAGGATCTGCAAGGAGGAATGGCAGAGGATGCCCAAATCCAGATGTGAAAAACTTGTTGCATCTGTCCCAAAAAGACTCATGGCTGTATTAGATCAAAAGGGTGCTTCTACTAAATACTGAACAAAGGGTCTGAATACTTAGGACCATGTGATATTTCAGTTTTTCTTTTTTAATAAATGTGCAAAAATGTCAACAATTCTGTGTTTTTCTGTCAATATGGGGTGCTGTGTGTACAATAATGAGGAACAAAAATGAACTTAAATGATTTTAGCAAATGGCTGCAATATAACAAAGAGTGAAAAATTTAAGGGGGTCTGAATACTTTCCGTACCCACTGTACATTTGGATGGGGAGGATACACAGTCTATACACTCGATCTGCTATTTTTCAACTTTTATTAGGGTACAAATGTGACTGGAGTACTATTCACTAAAAAATACTGAGTGCATGTTTAATTTGTCATTTAATTAATTTTCTTTAGAGATTGCTGCATACAATTATTGTCTGACTCAGATGCAATCAAGCATACAAGCAAACTTCCTTCTTACTCATGAGTTCATATAATGAGATGTATTTCAAGATAAACCATCTGGACAAGCATTAGGAACTCTACAACTTTGATATGCCAGAATAGACAAGTACAATCATCAATCAAAAGGAAATCTATCAGAATCTTTTTGGCTCCATTTAGGACATTTTTAAGATGCTCTTTCTCCTGTCAGTGTGTTTTCTGTACAGATTATTAGTACACCATACAACACACATTAGAGCAGACATTACATTGTTGGCTACACTAGAATTTAATAAATATGTGAAAAATGCCCCACCAAAAAACTATGTAAACTGTGGTTATATTAACAGTGAACAAAACTTTTTATGGCACTTATTAATCTTGGTTTAATGTTAATTTCTACATATAAAGTAGGCCTACTACTACATTTTCTTTTTAAAGTGTATGTTTACATTACTTATTGCATTATGACTTAACAATGACCAATATATTTTCATAAATTAACATTAACAAAGCTTAATAATGCTTTGGAATTTTATATAATAGTAATAATTTCCACCAGAGTTTCATCACCACAATTCAAATTCATTAATTTACAGAATTTTTAGATGCAACCAGTCACTAAACATTTTTCAGCTGAAGAGACCTTTTTATAGTGTTTATAAAGCACTTTATCTTCTAACTGTCTATAATAATCAACAGCAGTCTACTGTATTACAGCCAAATGGCTATACTAACTGTATCTGAACTAGGATTTTTGTAATAACAGCATTGAAACTATAATGGAACATTTATCTTGACTATGCAGCACAATCAGAAACTATTTGAGGTATTTTTGTCTGGTCTTCATTTGTTTCATTACAGTTTGATGGCACAAGGTTTCAGTTTTGAAAACAGCTTTTGAGACCTTAAAATGGTAGGAAAACATCAGGGAGGTGCATGTGCCACAAAACTGCCATCTGCTGTCTACATCATACAGTGCAGTGGTGTTCTCAAGCTTGAGTCCACTTATGAAAATGCCTTTATTTAGCATTTGTCTTTGTTTTTGCAAAACAGTTTGAATGAAAACTGAACGAAAAAATTACTATGAATTTTAAAACTTTGGTTTTGGTTCACACCAACTTTTAAACTTGGCGTGTCACCCTTTTTATGGCATTAATGCGCATACCACTCGAGCTGGCATGGACTCCACAAGTTTGTGCAAATGACTGATCCATGTTATCCCTGCATGATCTGAGAATGTTCTGAAAAGCATCTTTCTTGTGTGCTTTAGTCTAAACAAGAAAATATTAACATGGTCAGTGTTACAAATTTGCTTATTTGATTAGTGACCATGACAGTTTAAGTAGTGCATGAGCATAAATATTTTTATGCAAAACATTCATTTTATTTCCAGGTTTAAATTAGATTTTGAATGATAGTTCATGTGGACTCAGACCCACTAGTGGCTCAAATCAAATCAAAAACGATTTTTCATTATCAAAATAAATAAATAAATAATAATAAAAAACCAATATTACACACATTTAAAGGGTCACCTCAGTCCAGTTTTATTTAGATCTCTTTAGAACATCTTTAGATCAATCAAAAAAGAAACACAGCCATCTTGTGGCCATCTGTGGTGGTTCGCCTGCTTAAAATCTTATTTGCCAACGTGTCATGTTGCACCTTTTCCACACACTGAAAGAAATGTGTGTCTAGCTGGAATAAGACCAACACTTCAACTTAATTTGTAGCTTTATTAATTCAAGAATGTAATGAATCAAGAATGTAGATGTCCATTCGTACCCCATAAATAAAAAATACAGATGGTCTTAAATCAAGACGCCCACTTCATTCTTCAAATACTCCGTACAATGATTCTTCAAGACAGTGCTCAGACGATGTGGAGAAGACATCGTAGTATAGCTTCTTGTGTTGCTATTATTATGTGTAGAATTGTCAATCTTGCCGCATGCACAAAAGCGCATAAAGAAAGCGTATACTTCATACTGCAGGCACTTTAATAAATAATAATTAAATTCGACTTCATATATACAACATTTAGGAAGGGACTTAGATTTGTGCAGAGAAGTCGTAAGCTAGATGAATAAGTTTTTCAATAAATATTTTTTATGGTAACAGAAAATTTTTCTTTAAAATGTCATAACCATTGTGACTGACGATATGAGACAAAATAGACTATAACATTTTCCTTTCAGAATCACAGGTTGGAGAAATGTGTCAACGTTTTTTAAATTCATGATTTATGTGGGTCTCTTCATTAAAAAAATGGGAGAAGTGCCACCAACTTTCAAAAGAGTGCAGGCAAGCAAAACATACTCGTGAAATTGCTGACTAAAGCTGAAAACGCCAGATCATTACATGTGAAGTGAGTAATTTCTGTGCCACTAGCATCACAAGCGCAATAGAGCACAACAGCCTGGTTCCGGATGTAAAAAAAATCAAATTTTTTCCAATGGGGAATTTATTATTTGCAAATAAGCCTTCGAAGCCAGACCTACCTTGAGCCCCTCGGAGGTGGTTAATCAATCGTATATGCTTCTGCTGAAACTATCAGCCTGTGTTATGTCAACGTAATTTTTTTTAAAATCTCGATTAACATCAGAAATCCCGGTAAAGAACTACACTACCCATGGTCCTGCAGAGAAAGATCCACCAATCAGAGGATTGGGTCAACAAACCGCGGCATTGACCACCCACTCGCACCGATGACACAGTTGAGCCGATACACTCTCAAACTACTTATACATTTGAATATTTTGCAAACTACTTTAAATACAATTAATCTATACTTAAAATCAACAGCTTTAAATTAATAGTTGTAAAGTTTTCCGTCATGTTTTAATTTTAATTAGGTAATTCGTTATTATTCATGGGATTAGTTAATTCCCTCATAAAGACGTTCACAGTCTTGTATTATTGTGATTTTGTCAGATTTTTAAATGCTTTTGCTTAAAATCAAAGCTTGTAATATTGTGATTCACCTCAGTGCTGATTTAGTTTGGTTCATGGCTTTGTACAATTTTATCAAGGAATTTTTGACATCCCTATGCAAAACATTAAAGGGAAAAAAGAGAACCAATATGGCTGAAAAGGTGAGTGGGCGCTGTTCTGCTCAATTGCTAAAATAACTACTGTTTTCAAAATGGATTCCCTAAAGCCCTGTCTTCCACTGTTTAGCCACTGGCAATCCCACCCCCAAATTCATACCAATGGTTGAGCTAAAATGGCTGTGTCAGATTGGTCAGGATGCCTAAACAAACAGCAGTGTTTTGACTTTTACAAGGGGAATCAACCTTCAAATAACTTAGTTGCATAGTAAGCTGGGATAGGATAAAGTAATTTACCATAAAAACAATTAGAGACTTCACCTTAAATGTTCATTCCAAATGTGGTAAACCCCTGGGATGATGGCATTTTCAGTTAAACATGGACAATAATAATGTTTCTTTCCTAGATCACATGTAGGAAGATGCTTTGAACAGATATTTCAAATAAGACTTTAATCTCAGGTTATTGTCTGTAAAAAATTATGTAAATCATTGTTGTGATTTAAACAAGTTCAGTGTGGATAAAATCACTTTTAAAATGTACTCACAAAATACCATTTGATCACCAGGTATAAAGGAACAGGAGATACATTTTTTTATTGGTCTCCTGGCTTTCTTTTCAGTCTTTGCAAGATAAAGTCTTGTCTTCTTTTCTCTGCGAGGAGCTCTTCAATCCTTTTATTTTGTGTTTTCTCATGGAACGGCACTAGCTTTCTGGGAACATAGTGGTTACGTGCGACTTCGTTTGGACTTACAATCCTATAGGACACATCAATGGAGTTATTTTCCTTTTTGTCCTCTGACCTATGGAGACTGTCAGGAGGGCTTGTTGCTATAACTCTAGGTAGTGGTGTTGTCATAATAGTTATGCCAAGTCTTTTGTCATGAACGGTACTTGGAAACATTGATGTGACAGGCCAGGGTTCTGCAGAAAAAGAAATGGACTCTGATGATTCTGATTCTGAGATGTATTCTGTTGAGGCGTTGCTCCTTGTTTCCTCCTCGTAGAAGGGGGCTCTGGTGTCCTCCTCATAGGTGGGTGTGCTGGTACTCTTGGTTTTCACAGTGACTGTATTAGTGGTGAAAGCAATTGTGGTCCCTCTCCTAAAGGTCAATGGGTTTAGAGTGGTTGTGTAGACCCGAGGTGCAGAGCTGTTTCTGGGTCTTCTCCACCAGCTGACTGATGGTGTGACTGCTAAATGGCTGATGAGGGTGCTAGGCTTCAGTGAGGTCCTGTATATCTGTGTGGTCTGAGGAGGAGCTGCTGCAGTGGGAGTTATGGGAGGCAAAACAGTGGTGTAGGTCCAGGGTCTGGTAATGTTGAATTCAGTGGTGTTGTTGCCCTCGTTGCAGGACTTGCAGCACAGCTGTCTGTAGCCAGGATTGGAGCAGTACTTACTTAAAATCTCCATCTGACAGAACACAGACTTATCTCCTTTACAGCGTAACCCTGGAAGTCAAACCAACAAGAGACTTAGTACAGATCCACTCTGAGTTAAAGGGATAGTTCACCCAAAATGAAATGTAATCATAATTTACTTGCCCTCATTTAATTCCAAAATTATATATATAGTTATATATAACTTTATATTTTCTGTGCAACAAAAAATATGTTAAGCAGATTGTTAGTTTCAGTCACCATAAACCTCCATTGTATATTTTTCCATACAATGAAAGTGAATGATGACTGAGGATCTCATGTACAGTATGTCCCACAGAAGAAAGTCATATGGATTTGGAACAACATGAGAATCAATTTTGGGTGAACAATGCTTTTAAGGGATTAAAGGCAACTATGAGTAGAATAGGGTGATTCTCATGAAAAGTGTCTAGAAAATGTCCTGGTCCTATTTTACTCCACAATCAAAAGAAACAAACAAGAAATTATTATTATTATTATTAATATTGTATAAAGATAATAAAGCCTATTTTAAAGGACCCCCCCCCCCATTCTCATTACCGCAATGCGACCAAAAATATTGTCATTATGATATTTTCATAACTGCAATGTGAAAAATATTATTTTCATTTAAAAATATTTACACCTCATATTAGAACTCCATTGATACTACATTTCATTTTAAGTGTCCTAAAAATAATGTCACATTGTAAAAAAAAATCATAATAGTCTTAAATGTATGCTTTGCTGTCTTTATACACTGACATTTTCTTTATTTTCCTTTTGTTGATTTTGGGTTAAATATTATCATAATTTCTTTCTTTTTTTTTTTTTTTGACCGGTTTCGTGAAAATCACCCAATATGAAAATGAAAGAAATAGAACACCAGGAAATGAGAAAAAAAGCAAATTTCAAACAAAGTCATCCTACCAGAGAAAAACAACACAAGCACCTCATTTTCAGCATTTAAGGATGGAGCACAAGTTCAGAGGGTATAAATATTCAATATTATGTGACCCTTTATTCCCATAAACACAGCTGACAAGAAACCACATTAGTTACACAGAGACTTCCAGTCAAATATAGATTGTGCACAAGGCAACACATAGATCTTTGCCCACTACAATGTAAACTGCTTTGAAAATATCACACCGTTCACAGTTTAGTAAACATTTTGATAAAACATCTCTTGACACCATTAAATCCAATGATAAAAGTGACAATTTTGAGGAATAGAATTGTAAAAATGGCAAATGGAAATGGCACATCATGGACAACATTTAAACAATCACATTATGTAATCGCAGGTACTGAGAATGAGTTGAGCAGTCTGGAATGAAACAGCCATTATAAATAAGACCTACATGGGCCAGCGTTCCACAGAGATTTGAGAACTGACTACATGGCCAAATGCTGGATTTAAAACCTCGA
Organism: Xyrauchen texanus; assembly: GCF_025860055.1. Classification (NCBI taxonomy): domain Eukaryota; kingdom Metazoa; phylum Chordata; class Actinopteri; order Cypriniformes; family Catostomidae; genus Xyrauchen; species Xyrauchen texanus. The sequence continues at coordinate 19,541,142 of NC_068306.1, read as the reverse complement.
AGGGGCTTGCAAACCTATTTCAAGTTAAATCAAAACAGTCTTAATTAGTCTTTTGATTAGTATTGTGGCTAATAATGTACTAGATGTGAGGTGGGTTGAATGTGTAATTACAAATTAAAGTCATATAAAAAAAAAATGCTATGGTTACTGCCATTTCTTTTTGGTCTTGTGTGTTTGAAAATAGAATGGTTTTGAGCCAGGACCCTGCTATATTTTTTTCACTCTTTATTACAAAACAGAAATCACTATTCTTGTTTTGGTTTCCAGTAAAAAATATCCAATCCTTAAAGCAAAACTGCAGGCAATATATTCCTGCATTACATTTATTTTTTCTTACTGTATTGGCAATTTGTTTTTCTTGTTTTAAACATAGAATTCACTACTTTTAAAAATATTTCTTTACATGTATGCTTAAAACAATAAAAAATGTATTTGTAAAAAAAAATGGGGTAAGAAAAATAAACAATTCAAGATTCAAGAAAATGAAAGTCTTAATATCTTATGCAACTTTGCTTATAAAGTAAATGTGTCTTGTTTAAAGGATGGTCAGATATCTTAAGGGACAAGACAAAAACACTTTTTACATTTTGTCAATATATATATATTTTTTTGCTTAGTTGGGTTACCATTAAAAATAACATTACCTTACACATGAATAAACTTAATCTTTTAAAATGTCATAATAACCTTAAATAACTCTCTCTTTCTCTCTCTCTATGTATGCGTGTGTGTGTGTGTGTGTGTGTGTGTGTGTTTATATAAAAACTGAATAAAAAAAATTATACACTGAATGCACATGGATGAATATGCTTTGGATAAAAGTGTCTGCCAAATGCATAAATGTAAATGTAAATAATCACTTTTCAGGTGAGGAATCCTGCCGTGTAAGGTCAAAATACATAGATAAATACATTATATTATTTTTGTTACCTGTGTACGAGATAACAGTCATTTAATATATTAACGCTACTAAGTATATTTAACATAATTTAATATATACACATAATTGCTGTATAGTAAATGAAAGGCCTTTAGACACATTGTCTGCATCGCTAAAGCTTTGTCTTTCCACAGACTTACAATCATGATTCAGCAAAGAGACCATGAGATAATCAAAAGATCTTGAGGAGCAGCAAGACTCCCTTTGCTGTAAACATCTGTATTTGTTGTTGTTCAGCTTCTATCCTTTAGCTGCCTCTTTCTGGATTTCATAAGCATACAAACCTAAAGTGATATCCATGTCTCTTCAACATAAATTAAGGCAAAGATTTTGATATGAGTGGAAAAAATAAACTAATGAACTAATTATCTGGAAGCATGAGGTATTTGAGTACTTCAGTACAATGTCAAAGTTTAACACAACCAATTTATAAAACTAAAAATGCGATTGTTAAAGGGTGGACCGTCTTAAATAAGATTTTGGTCTTTTCACATGTTTATGAACATGAATGTACCAGTCCTCCAGAAAATATACAGAAAAATCTGTCAGGTAAAAAGCTATTTAAAAAGAAAAAGCATCAATGCAGAAGCTGCGTCATCTATTTAGACTATACCCTGTATACTCAAATCTTAAACCTTTTTTCCAGAAAATATGTACAAAAATACATAACGTATAACAGTCAAAATAAGTTCTGGTTATGACCTTCGACATCTTTTTAGTAATATATTGTCTTTACGCTCATATATGCATATAATTAAGTTTACAACAAATTGACTGAAATGTTCCAGTCACCAACAATACCAGAACACCTCCCACAGAGGAGTTTGATTTAGTGAATTGATTGGTTGATTGATTCTCCCTGGAAGTCATCTCAACAGTCATATCCTTCTTACCTGACAGAGCATAACCATCAAGGCTTCTCAAAACAAGGCCCCTTCCTCATAGGTATTTTTCGCCCTCTATCAACTCAATTTAAGGCGCCATGTTTACCCCTCAGCCCTGTACAGAGCAAACAAGGGCCGAGCAAAGAAACAGCCCACAGAATTCTCTCAGATGAAGGAGAAGTAAGACGTAGGAGCTAGACGTAGGAGAAGACTTAGAGAAAGAGAAGTGGTCAGGGCATAGTGTAGCAGAGCCATAGCGTAAGAGATAGAGGCAGGGTCCAGGTAAGAGCGGACATGCAGCACACAGCAGGCTCCTGATTGGAAAGCGGCCGTTTACTTGAGGAGATCTTGGGCGCAGGAAACTCAGGGTCTACTCTGGAGAGCCACTGGATCAGGAAGTTTCCTCTGTCATCTGAGTGATGAGAAAGAAGAGCAAGATGAAAATTCTATCATCATTTACCCTCATGTAGTTCTAACCCTATATGCTAATTTGTACCCCTTGTAGACCACAAAAAAAAAGCATCTTTACAAAGCTCTTTTCCATAAAATTACAGTTCATAGTCTTACAGAGAAGACCAAGTCTGTCAAGCACTTTACAATAAGGTTGTATTGGTTAACATTAGTTAAATACAACTAACAATGAGCGATACTTTTACAGCATTTACTAGTCTTGTTTAATGTACATATACTACATATATCATATACATATATCTACATATACTAATATAATTTCTCCACTTGTGTATCCATGAAAACAATTAAGATAATTAAATAAAGTTTACAATGACGTGAGGTTGAGTAAATAATTACATAATTTTTCATTCGTGGGCGAATTATTCCTTTAAGAAACAAAACGTGATTTTGAAAGTTGTAAGTGAATTACGACGAGCTATAGAAGCAATGGTGGACACTCACTTGAACACGTGGCCAGCTGACATGTTCTAAAGCTCTCAGGTTTGGTGTCCATGCAGATGCCAATGGCATTGTCAGGTGTGCTGCACATAACCTGCCGCTCCTGAGTTCCATTGCCACAGGTCATTGAGCACTGCACACAAAACATACATAAATTCATTATTGTACCATTAACCTCATTCTTAACATTACCGTAAAGTTCTTTCTTTTATGATGGAGTGGGTGGATTTTTTGCTTTATAGACAGATTGCAGAGTTATTGGGGAGAGAGAAGGAGAATGGTGGGCAATATAGGCAAAACCAGACCCACCCACACCTACCTGAGACCAAGGTCCAGTTCTCCACTTTGCGGGGCACAGGTGACGATTACAGGACCGCCGTCCCTCTGGCCGGTCATCGTTACAGTATTTGGCATTGATGGCTTTGTATGATCCGTCCAGCTCGGGTCGCACACAGCGCACAGGTCGCGTCTGAGAACCAGTCTTACCACATGATTTACTGCACTCCTCCCATTCTCCTGTCACCCAGCTGTTATAAAGAACACACACACACACACACACACACACACACACACACACACACACACACACACACACACACACACACACACACACACACACACACACACACACACACACACACACACACACACAAAGAAGGGTAATATATTTGACAAATTACTACAAGTTTTATCATCATACAGCACACCCATAGACTGCTGACAGTCTGTTCGCGCACTGTCTGATGCATATTGCATACAAAACTGACATGCACTGGGGTTTGATGGTGTAATGTGAGTTGTGTGGAATGGTGCGAAAGTTGTGGGGCGAGTGCGAGGCGATAGTCTGTGTTCCGCAACTGCTACTTTAATAATGGATAACATGCGAGTAAGTGCAGGTGGATTTTCTGGTGCCCCCTTGGGATTTGGTGCCCTAAACAGACTGTGTTATATGCGTATAAGGAGCTGTGGTACTGGGCTGGAATAAGCAGTTTCAATCTGGCATCTGGTTATGCCTGTGCCACACTAGCCAATTTTTCCAGTGATTTTCAGATGTGAGCTTCATTAACATAATCCCTGGCCAGGCAAAGGGGACGAAGTGGGAGACAGTTAAGAACTTGACTGTCGGAACTCCCTGCTGAGTTAATGGCTTCAAAATCTGAAAACACATCTGACTTCCTTGAAAAAAAAAAAATTCTGTTGCCGAGGCAGGCTTTTTTGTTATGATCAATGTAACATGTTCAAGGACTGATGGAAGCGGGAGATCCAACTCAATGGTAAATATATTAATAACACAAAACACGTTCGCTTAACAGTGTAACGGTAAAGCTTCACATATAAACACTGAAATGGCATGGCAGCGGCCAACACACGACTTGTCAGCTGGGTTCTCACTCTGAGGTCTGGCCCATTTATATTTCCCCGTCTCTCATTGTGAACATAGAAACAGCAATTACCAGCAATTCATCTCAGGTGAAAACCCTTAATGCTTCCTCTCTCCCCAGACAATGCGTGACCATGCCCTCACCTCCACAGTCAAGTTATAAATGAGCTTCTTTTACTGAAGAACTGACAAGACATCCAGCTGATATGAAGTACAGCTGGTACAGTTTTCATTGCACTCAGCTGAATATCATCACAAACACTGATTGCAATTCAAAGTGATTTTGTCACCAAGTGTTTTTCCTGCATTTTTCTCCAACATTAAAATTACACCAGAAAATGGAGGCACAACAGTCTGATTTTATTGAAGGAAATTTCTTCACTCACTGAAAGCTGCATATGGACATACACGTTCTACAGCATGCCGTGATGGGATAAATACACAATCACGTACTTTAAAAAGGTAAAGTTACTCCATGAATCGCTTCTTAAGGGAATTTTCACACCTGGCTCATTGCAGCATTTGTTTCGGAACCTGGTGCGTTTTCTCATGATTCAGTTTGCAAAGGCATATATGAACACGGAAATCACACTCAGATTCCCACAAAAAAAATCAGTCTGAGACCACACGGACGGAGAAGAAATCTGTAGGTCAGCTCGTCACTGTAATTCATCATCAAAAGGTGGATATAACCATTTAAGCTTTAGGTCGATCTTCACACTCTCTTTTGGATAGCGGCAGAACAGACAAGGGTAGGAAGGCGTCAGCAACTTTTTGACAGAAAAAACTTGGCTTCACTCTTTCTGTGTGTATGTATGTGTGCAAGCTTTCAGGTTGTTATTTAGGCAAGCTCCAAGTGAAAGGGAATCAGAGAGAGAGAGTTGCAGTGAGTTGGTATTTTTGTCACCCCTCAACCATTTTGCATCAAAGTGTGTCATACCTCTAAATGAAAAGAGTGTGAACAGTCCACAAGTATGACACCCTCTGCCAAAATGTAGTTGTTTGGAGTCTGCACCGGCTTTAGTGGCACTTAATTGCAAGTGAACTAGATGTCCTCAAGCAGAACCATATATTCTGCTCTGTTTTATGAGTTATGTTTGTTATCAGTACTTAGTACTTTTGTAAGGACAAACACCACACATCTATACACATTTTCCGCTATTTTATAGTGTTTTATGTACACTATAAAATATAGTGTTGCGGAACAACCCACCCCTCTCTCTAGTCATCGTTGCCCTGACTCTGAGGGCTGTCCTTCGGCCAGGATCACAATGGGAGTGGGCTGGAGAGCGAGAAGAAGTGCATATTTAATAAGCCTCGTTCCGACAGTGATTAAGGAGCACACCTGATATTAATAAGGCTTCATCCCTACTGCCTTTTAAACACAGAGTGTATCTCTTCTTGGGGAGCTGGCTACTATTCTCCTTGTGTACACACACTGGCATCCTCACTGGCCCAGGAGCAGAGCGGGGAGTGTTCAGCCAAGTTTGATGCATCACCGGACCCGCTCCTCTAACCACCGGTGTGAACTAGATGTGACAGAGAGGACAGCATGTGTTGCGGCAGACGGGCTAGAGGCCGGGCCACCTTCCCTCTCACCTGCCATGGGCCTGGCCAAGGATGCCCTGCGTGCCAAAGTGTCTAGGCCATTCTATGGACACTTCCCCAGCCTTCACAGAGCCCGTTTTACTGCGAGGATGTCAGATTCCCCTTTATTTTTGATCACTACTCCCCTGGACACTATTTATTTCCCCTTTTGGACATTTAATGTTTATTATTATTTTTAATAAATGCCTCTCCGAGGATTGACGCCATACCCGCTGTGTCTGTCTCTTGCTCACCCCGGCACAAAACATTTAAACAGACTGGCTTGCTGCTATTTGATTTATTTGACACACCAGCATATTATTTTGGTATAATGTATTTTAGATAACCCTACCTCTAAACGGCACATAAACACAAAATAGTTTGCGGTTGGCCACTTAATATATCAGTTGGACAGTCTCTTGCTGTCAAAGTGGGTGGTTCTTGACCAAAATGGATTGAAGAAAATACATTTTGCCCCAGGTTATGCCAGGCTATTACATCTAATCCATCAATCATCTTATACCTGTACATTTGTGTCATCCTCTGTCTCTTATTTTTCAACGTTGAAAGTATAATTTTATGATATTAGTTTGAAAACTACCACATGACAAACCACGCTTACATTGGTTCTGAGCACTCCTTCTGGTTACAGGCTTGACTGATGGCATGGGGTTTGGGTATGTTGGAGCAGAGTGTGCGGTGCACCATCTTGCCATCCGATTTCCTCCGGCATCCAAAACGCGTGTACTGTTTCCCTACAAGCCAGACAAACAGACGCATTGCCAAAACACAAGCTGCTGCTCCACTGATCCAAATTTCACTCAAAGATCTTGCCTATGTGTCATAATGCTGTGTACCTCCGCTACATGGCTTGGAGCAGTGTGACCACTTCCTCAGAGCCCACTCGAAGTAGACTGTGTCATCCTGAGGCAGGGTGTTCTCCATTGATGAAAGTGGATCTTCCGCCAGTATGTACTTGTATGAAAGAGTGACTTTGGATGTGCTCTGAGAGTGGACCTAGTGAAGATGTTTGACATTGTAGAACATTTTGACTTTTTTTCAAATACATTCGGTTGAAAACATTTTTAACACCATGACATTTAAGCTTGACTTGTCTTAAAGACAGAGTTCACCCAAAAATCATCATTTACTTTCATTGTACGAAAAAAATGCAATGAAAGCTTTAAGATGGCTGAGATGAACATACTGCTTGACACTTCCTTTTGTGTTCCATGGAAGAAAGAAAGTAATAAGGGTTGTAACAACATGAGGGTGAGTGAATAATGACACAATTTTAATTTTTTGGTGAACTTTCTCTTTAAGGTTTAGCCTTAATATTGGATTTGCATCCTTAATTGTCTGCATATGTAATTGTCACAACACATAATGTTTATTGAATTGAATACTAGTTTATTGCTCATTGCATACTGCACTGTTTACTGGTCCATTGTACACTGCCTACTATTTAAAAACATAGTGTGTTAAGCAAAACGTGTTATGCAACAATTAACATTTCAAGCAATAGTCTGCCGCTAGTTTGTCATAGTTCATGCATTATGCACAGCATACATACTATACACTGGATAAATATATATAGACATAGTACCAATCTAATATCTCCAGCTACTGACACTCAGCAATCAGTTGATCGAAATGTTGTAATATACACCAGATGTAGCTTGTTAGGTATGAGGGCTGATATAGCCTAATTATCATTCTCACCATGATAAGAACTCCATATTTAAGTGGTCCGGTGGTCTGTACCGCCTCCATGTCATCATCGTTAGTGTACTCCCACGCCACACCTTTCTCGATCACTGTGCGTGACTCTGGAAATTCTCCCTCGTCATTCAGAAAGAGATGATCTGTGGCTTGGTTCTTCACCACTATGATAGGACATTTTAACTTTCACTCCATGCATTGTAACTCATAATAATAATAAGGCAGTGGGAAAAAAGAGGATCAATCTTCCTCAAGCTGATTTTATATGTGTTTTATGTACCTATAAATCATTTGTATTGGAAGGCATTACTTCCAACTAGCTAAGGCACAAATCTCTCCATCAATATCAAAGAGTGAGAAGCCAGACACTTAAGTTATGAGTGCCAGAGTCTGAGTAATTAATCACAAATGCATCTGCTGGAAAGAAGGTCCTACCTAGAATATGTGGAGTTCCTTTGAATTCACGGATCAGTATGTGGCGTGCTCCTTTCGGGATCTCCAGGATCTTCAGAAAACCTACAATTCAATTTCCCAAAATGAAAATGAGAGACAGGACAACATACGTACGAGTCTAATGATCCTACTTATTACTTTAGCAATAATTGCAATACTAGACAAACCAAATACCTATCTACATGTATACTACTTATAATCAACACTGTAAAATGTGGTAACCTGTAATTGTTGTTATATTATATATGATATTATATATTATTATTATTATATGATAACTATTTCTACTAACTAACTTTTCAAACATTTCAAATTAGTTTTGATGGTATAACATAATATGGTCAAGTGCCTTATAACACATTTCACTGCAGTTTCCCAGTGAAATGTCCAGCAGGGGGCGCCAAAAGCAAGTGAAATGGTGTTGAAATCAAAACAAGGATTTAATGAGTAAAAAATATCTCCCTAACCTAAAACATTTCCCTAAACTTAATCAATAGTGATCTAAAATCAAAGATTGACACAAAACAGACATCCTTAACCATATCCAACACCTAAACCTAACCGTTAGTGTCCAAAAACAAAATGAGATATGAAAAGCACATTTTCTGAAGCAACTTTTTTTTTATATAATTTAAAAAAGTATTATAACATGAACATAGTTTGAACATATCACATACAGTAGTAGTAAAATACAGTAGGTAGTAAAATATATATATATATATATATATAAAACATAATATAGTCAAGTTGATGCTAAATCAACTTGATTTCATGAACATAATGTATTTATTATATATAATAATAATAAAAAAACATCCTTGGATGGGTCTCAGAAATAGAGCATAAACTACAAGACTTTCTATACAGAAATATGATATTTAATAAGTTGTAAATGATGGCTTAGATTGTCTATTCAGTTAATTAATAATTACTGCCTTATTCATTCTTAACTAGTGCATTATTATGCACCCTTAATATAAAGTGTTACAGTAATATTCAATATATACACTGTAAATTGTTTTGTCAGGTAACCTAAAATATGAGCTTCATATGGTAACATCTGAATGTAATTAAAAAACGCAACTTGACTAAATCGACCCGACAAATGAGGTTACACCATTGAAAGTTGGGTAACAACTGCAGGTTACACCTTTTTTAGTGTAGTAAACGAAGGGTGTAAAAAATCATGTGTTACTCACAACTAGCTCTCTAAAGTAAAGCATCACTATTTGAGTTTCTTAAGATGTCCTACTCATCTCATAAATCATTGCAAATGATGTAATCAAGTACTGATTAAAACGAATCCAGTTAAAACTATTGATTTATAGTAATTTGTTATAAATAATGTTTATTGCGAAATGAATGTAAAGTAGTTTAAGACTGTAGAGAAACTTGATTATGCCATGTGTATCCAGGTAGAGAAGCTTACCTGGTTTCCTTGTGCTGCGGGTAAAGTTGCCTTTAACAATCTTGCAGGTGGAGTTGTCTCCTCCACACGCCCCACACTTATCGTCCTCGAGCTCTGAGGCGATCACATTGTCACAGCCCACTTTCTGTGCAGAGAGCAGAGTTAACAGAACCAAGAATAGCCCTTAAGAATATCATTAAGATGTAGGTCCATCTCAACGGGTTAGTTCATCCAAAAAATCTGTCACAGTTTACTCATCATGAAGGAAGCTAGTTGTAAATGCAACAATAAGGATTAACCTGGAACCTTTAACCTGGAATAAATAAAGGATTATCTACCTTTGCAACTAATTTTTATCTACTTTTGCAACTAATCTAATCAAGATTAACTTTTTCTCTAATACTTTAAACTCACATCACATCACTTTATGATAGAGGGGCTTAAATTAAAAAATAAAAAAAACAACAAAATGTTTTTATCATTTTTTCCTGGTATTTTTTTAGGTTTAAATTACAGGTTCATGTTTTAATTGCTGTTTTACTAAGACATGTAATTAATGCAACACATTAAAGTAACACCTACATCAATGAATCCTTGATAGCTCTAAACTTTTCTTAAAGGAATAGTTCACCCAAAAGGGAAAATTCTCTCATCATTAACCCTCATTTCATCCGAAATGTGTATGACTTTCTTACTTCTGCTGAACACAAACAAAGATTTTTAGAAGAATATCTCAGCTCTGATTGGTCCATACAATGCAAGTGGATAGTGGCCAGAACTTTGAAGGTCCAAAAAGAACATAAAGGCAGCATAAAATCACAGCCTGATCTCACAGTGAAATCAGAAAAAAGTGGTCGACTTTTCTTTGGCAAAAATCGGTATATGCTTACCGAAATGGAAAACACTGCCCCCAGTGGCCAAAGCAGGAAGTACTGTAGGGCATATAGACAAGTGTGATCTCCATTTATGTCCAGGAGAGGGCGGCAAAAGATAGTTGTGAAGTAAGTTCTTTTCAGCTGTACAGAATGTAACATAGTGAAGAGGAATGCATATTTTATGAACTCTACCCCCCAACCAAACCCAAAACTAAACCTAACCATTAGTGGAGTAAAAATAAAACCTTAGAGGGAAATACGCAACATCAAAAACACGCTCGTCACTGGTTTCAACATGGATACAAATCCATGTGTCTCATGCTGCTGACGCAATGCGCTGCCGGTTGAGCCATGTGGGAAGGTATGCACACTGAAACTGATGCAAAAATGTCTGGTGGGAAAGGTTGCATGTCAGTGAGTCAATATATGATAGATGTGGGTAAGAAACAGACAATATTTATTATATTCTCCTCTCTGCCCATTAGGTTGCTATATGCACGAAAACATCAAACCAGCAAAAAACAAAAAACAATTTATGTGCCTTTGTTTTTTTGAGCTTCAATGCTTTGGCCACCATTCACTATTGTATGGACCTACAGAGCTGAGATATTCTTTTAAAAAAGAAAGTCACACACATCTTGGATGGCATGAGGGTGAGTAAACGATGAGAGAATTTTCACTTTTGGGTGAACTATCTCTATAACGCTCTTAGAGACAAGCTGGAAAGAATGTTTTCCCAGATCTGTAAATAAAATCAATAAAAGCAGCAGACAATCAGATAATTCAAGAATAATACAAGACTGAGTTAGTGCTGCTTATTTACATGCAACCACCTTCTTGAGCATATAACTGCATGGAAACATTCCCAGATCCTGTCTTTCTTTTAACGTCAATACAAATAAATCCTGTCCTATAGACATTTATATCCCTCTCAGATTATAAAGCACTTCATCTTTTAATTCAATAGCAAAACATAGCATATACAGTACATCATCAATCTGCCCTACCCACTCTGACATGGGGACATTCATGCCCTACTATATATTCCACTAATAACAACACAGAAACAAATTAAAGAAAGCTAAACAGATCATGCAAGACAGTGCCACATTGAATCGAATAAACACCAGGCAAACAGGAGTGGAAAGAGCTCATGATAATACATACACAGACACAGAGCAGACTGAGGCTTCTCTGATTAGGCCTGACATTATTAATTCTATGGCATTTTAGAGGATAAACCTCTGTGGTTTTTGTGTGTGTGCATGTTTGAATAACCTTTACCTCACACTCCCCTCGCACACACAAGCTGTAAGGGTCTTTGTAGGAGCACCGTGTGCCGTCATGCACCATTCTCTTCATGGACACGACGTCTCCAGTCTCCTTAGACTGGCAGTAGAGCTGACATCTCTCCTCAGCTGTCCAAAATAGACCACAGACAGCACTTGAGTGGAGACTGCCTTGTGTGGCATTCTCTGATTCAAAATTGCTGATAGTTTGTTTGCTGTTTGAGGATATATATATATATATATATATATATATATATATATATATATATATATATATATATATATATATATATATATATGTATATTTTTTAAAACTACCATTTACAATACAATATCATATACATTATATATGATTGGGAAATATTTTTGTCTCTTCAGTTTATTTTTACAGTTTCTGGTTTAGTGTCTTTGGTAACCCTGCTTTGGAGCTGTGGTGTTGCTGCTCATTGTTATTTCATTATTCATATTACATTGACTAATCTTAACATTTAGAACATTACTGTCAAGTCTTCCCAGAGATTTATTCTGCATGAATACTGAAAACAAGACTGTTTACTCCTCTCAATGGTCAAGGGTAAGGCTGGAACAGTTATTAGCTGGCTAACTGCATTCCCTCTAATGTAAGAGTAATCTAGCCTCAGTGGATAACTGGAGATGCCATTGCTGCTTAATCACATTTCCATGTGTCTTTCTTCCAACCTTTGCTGTCCAGTGCTTGGTCTCCTTCCTAAGAACAACTCAGTGAAGTGTTTCCAAGCAGCTCTTCAACTGAGTTGCGATGCGACCCTGTTAGTCTTTCTAAAATCTTAATGTAAATGTTACCATATAAAGCCATCTGTAATTAAACTATTATCCTGTAGAACACAGAAATCATGGCTAATAGATTCTTTTTTCCAGACAGCTGTTTTGCTCTCTTTCTCTAAAGGAATTTAGCTTCCATCCTCATTGCCACAGCTCATGTCATGTAACTTAAGATTTATAGCACACTATCAAAATCTGTTTGTGGTTTCACAAAATACAGAATTGAGGCAACATCATAAAGCAACCAGAATTCAAAAAACAAACCGTTTTACATATAGCATATTATCTAGGTTACGTATGTAACCTCCGTTCCCTGATGGAGGGAAGGAGACGTTGTGTCAGAGAAGAGACACTAGGGGTCTCTCTTGAGCGCCGATATTCACCTCTGGACTATGAAAAAAGGCCAATGAGAGTTGGCAACCAGTATTTGCATGTCCCGCCCCCGGACATACGGGTATTTAAGCGGCGCAAATACGGGAGTTCATTCAGTATTTTTCTGAGGAGCCGGAAATGGTCCGGCCACAACAGTGGCTCGGCTCAGCGACGTGGCAGGGGAGACACAATGTCTCGTTCCCTCCATCAGGGAATGGAGGTTAGATACGTAATGCCTGGCCGGGCCTCTTTTCTCTCTATGTTTCTCGCATAGAGCAACTAAGGCCGGGGCCCTTACACACATTGAGGGAAGGGGGTCTTAGCCCTTATTTAGGGCGGAGAAGACCCTGCGGAGGCCACGCCTACCCGAGAGGGGAGGCAAGTTTAAGTGGCAAAACCATCAGAGGCCTGCTTAGGGCCTATGTGGAAAAGTCGGTGCGGTGGTGGATCCAGCCTCATAGAGGGGGGAACATACAGCACGGCAGCCGAGGCAGCCATGACTGCCTAAGGGAAACACGGAATCCCTGAAGGGGGTGGTAGGAACCTTGGGCACATAGCCCGGTCACGGTCTTAGGATCACGAGAGTATCTGCCGGACCGAACTCCAGGCAAGCGTCGCTAATAGAGAACGCATGCAGGTCCCCGACCCTCTTGATGGAAGCGAGCGCGATCAGCAGGGCAGTCTTGAGAGAGAGGGCCCTGAGTCCAGCTGAGTCAAGCGGCTCGAAGGGGGTTCTCTGGAGTCCCGTAAGGACGACCGAGAGATCCCAGGAGGGGAACAGGTTAGGCCGGGAGGGAGTTATCCTCCGGACACCTTTTAGGAACCTGACGATTAAGTCGTGCTTACCAAGAGACTTGCCGTCTATCGTGTCGTGGTGGGTCGCGATAGCGTGACATACACCTTGAGGGTGGAGGGGGACAGCCTCCTCTCCAGCCTCTCCTGAAGAAACACGAGCACTGACCTAACTGCGCACTTCTGCGGGTCTTCGGCTTGGGAAGAACACCAGTCCGCGAACAGACGCCACTTTAGAGCGTAGAGATGCCTGGTAGAGGGGGCTCTGGCTTGATTGATTGTATCCATGACGGTCGGTGGTAGGCCGGCTAGATCTTCCGCATTCCGTCCAAGGGCCAGACGTAGAGGTTCCAGAGGTCTGGGTGCTGGTGCCAGAGCGTGCCCCGTCCCTGAGAAAGAAGGTCCTTCCTCAGGGGATTTTGCCAGGGAGGGGCTGTCGTGAGGAGCGTGAGGTCCGAAAACCAAGTCCGGGTAGGCCAGTAAGGGGCTACCAGAATGACTTGCTCCTCGTCCTCCCTGACCTTGCATAGCACCTGTGCAAGAAGGCTCACTGGGGGAATGCGTACTTGTGTAGCCCCGCAGGCCAGCTGTGTGCCAACGCATCTGCCCCAAGGGGAGCCTCTGTCCGGGCATACCAGAGCGGGCAGTGGGAGGTTTCTTGGGAGGCAAACAGGTCTACCTGAGCCTTGCCGAACCGGTCCCAAATCAGCTGGACTGACTGGGGGGTGGAGCCTCCACTCTCCGCCAGGCAAGCTTTGTCTTGACAGCGCGTCCGCTATCACATTGAGGTTGCCGGGGATGTGAGTGGCGCGCAGTGACTCCAGTCGCTGCTGACTCCAAAGGAGGAGACGACGGGTGAGCTGTGACATGTGGAGGGAGTGTACTCCGCCTTGGCGGTTTATGTAGGCTACGACCATGGTGCTGTCTGTCCTGACTAGGACGTGTTTGTTCAATTAACGGGAGAAACTTCTGCAGGGCCAGAAAAACAGCCAGCAGCTCTAGGCAGTTGATGTACCAGCGCAGCGGGCCTCGGAAGCAGAGGTCTGTCCAGGGTTTGAAGGTTTGGCGGCAGGCAGATGTAACTTTTATGTTGTGCGTGCCGCGGCGCCATGCTCGTCTTGGGACTCGAGTCCGGAGTCAGTGCTGAAGTGGTCTCATATGCATCAACCCCAGCGGCGCGGCCGCCGCAGAGGATGCCATATGCCCCAGGAGCTGTTGGAAACATTTTAGCGGGACCATGGCGCCTGGCTTGAAGGAAGCGAGGCATTTCAGCACTGACTGAGCACGCTCTTTGGAGAGACATGCTGTCATTGGGACTGAGTCTAACTCCAGACCGAGAAAAGAGATGCTCTGACCCGGGGAGAGCTTGCTCTTTTCCCAGTTGACCTGAAACCCCAAACGGCTGAGGTGGCTGAGCACCTGGTCTCTGTGTGCGCATAGTAACTCTCGGGAGTGGGCCAGTATGAGCCAGTCGTCGAGGTAATTGAGTATGCGTATGCCGGCTTCTCGGAGCGGGGCAAGAGCTGCCTCTGCGACTTTCGTGAAGATGCGAGGGGACAGAGACAGGCCGAAGTGGAGGACTTTGTACTGATACGCCTGGCCGTCGAACGCGAACCTTAGGAAGGGGCGATGTCGAGGGCGAATTGAGACGTGGAAGTACGCGTCCTTCAGGTCTACCGCTGCGAACCAATCTAGATGCCGGACGCCAGACAGAATTTGTTTCTGGGTGAGCATTTTGATCAGGAGTTTGGACAAGGTCCGATTGAAAACTCGCAGGTCCAAGATCGGTCGTAAGCCGCCGCCTTTCTTGGGTACAACGAAGTAAGGGCTGTAGAAACCCTTCTTCGTTTTGGTTGGAGGGACAGGCTCTATCGCGTCCTTTAATAGACGGGAGGCGATTTCTTCGCGCAGGGAGTGGGCATGTTGGCCGTGTACTGCGGAAAAATGCGTAACCGAGTCGAATGGTCCGGTGCAGCCAGCGTGACGGGTTGGGCAGTGAAAGCCACGCCTCTAAACTCCGTGCTAGGGGCACCAAGGGGACGGGTTTTTTGGACGTACCCGGCGGGGCTTCGCAGCGGTGCGGAACAGGTAACGCGGCGTCGGGAGGCAACGTGGCGTCCCGAGGCTCTGGTGCTGAGAATAAACTCAAAGCACTTACCTTGCTCCGTGCACCTGGCGGGGGGCGGGTTCGTGACTGAGGAGGAGGTCTGATGTTGGCGTCCTCTGGACTCGTCTGAACCGGCCAGCCGGGGAACAGTCGTGGGGCTGGAGGCGGGGACACTGCATCCATGGAGCCGGGACTGTTGAGGCCTGAAAGCAGAATGCCGTGAGAATGGCATTTGCGGGCCAGGTGACCCCAGAGACAACAAGGAAATAGCTCTATAGAGTGTAAAGAATTTAACAAAAAATTCTCCGTCCGGCCCTCCACCGGGGAACGGAGTGGTCTTACCAGCTCCGGAGCTAACGTCTCGGTCTCTGGGTCTGTCATCTCAGGAGCGCCTGGGAGCCTTCTGGGTCCTCAAGGGGGTCCGTGAGACGATGGGCATCCAACATCTGCGGGGAGCTCAACGCTGGGGCTGAGAGCTGGGCCCACTCACTTGTTAGTTGAGGCGGAGCACCACTTTCTTTCTTTCTTGAAAGCTGCAGGAGGACGCCCTCGGCGAGCAGACAGGGCATGGCCACTGGCGGCAGGTTTGCGGCAGGGCAGGATGCTTTTTTGCTTGAAAATAGCCTTGGTCTGTTTCTTCACCACTGAGGACTGCTGGGTGAAGTCGTCAAGTGGTGTCGCCGAATGGACGGAGCTGGGAGACGGGGCGCTTGAGAAAGCGTGCTTTGTCTGCCTCCCGCACTGCCTGTCCATCGCTGGCGCTTCTGGACCACGGAGTGGCCATCGCCTGTTTGAGTGCAGTTCCTGCAGCACGTCAAGAACAGGACTACCCAAGTGCAGATTTGAAGTGCCCTGGCCCGGTGGACTTGCAGGAGGGGGCCATGGCGTGCAGGGGGGAGCGGTCTGGGACCGTTCTAGCACCGAGGGTAGCGAGAGCGGTAGGAGCGAGGACGCTGGGCTTGCTCAGCTCGGTCATGCACATCCGGGAAGGAATCTGGGGTGGGCGCGGCTGTGAGCGGCGACATGCCCGCGGAACCAATTAAGCCCGGGAAGCATAGCGGACCTTCTTAGCGCCAGGCTCAGACTGGGCGGAGACCGAAGGTGGCGGCCCAGGCGAAGTTATCCGCATTCGGCGCCGCTGTTACGCTCTCCGATGCAGCGGTGATGTCATCATCCAATGCCGGGGAGCTCGAGGGACCGGCGGTAGGCTGTTAAGCGGACCGCACTAATCCCGAGCTCGGGGGAAGCAGGCAAGCGTGCCAGGGAGGCGGGAGGTTTTCGAGGGGATTTACCCGGCGAAAGCGTCCCGTTATTCTCCCCAGATCGTTCTCCATCGCCCGCGGCGCCTGCCTCAATCCCGTAGGAAGGAGGCGAGGCGTGGGGGCGGCTGAAGTGGCTTTTTCCCACTACAAGAAAAAGCCTATGTTCTCGTACTGAAAACATAGACTATTCATAAAAACGCTGCCTGTGTGTGATCGCAACCCAGGAATGCAAGGCAGTTTTTATGGCCGTCAGAGGTGGGGAGAATCAACGCATCCAGAAACTACACAGAGGCGGAAAATCATCTTTAAAAAGACGCGTCCTGAGAAGGACGTTCAACGCCGCTGTGTTTTGCTCTTTTTAGAGCAAAATTCACTCTTTTAGAATAACTCTTTCGAGTTGTCTGCGCTGTCGGCGTCCAGGGCAAGAATGCACAGCCGCGCACGAATGAGAAAGCCGCTGTTGTGCGCCGCCAGATCCAACAGCATGCAGAGCGCCAGAGGATTAAACAGGAACTTGGTTTGTAACTGCATGCACGCACCATCGGCTCGAAGAAATTTTCTGAATGAACTCCCGTATTTGCGCCGCTTAAATACCCGTATGTCCGGGGCGGACATGCAAATACTGGTTGCCAACTCTCATTGGCCTTTTTTCATAGTCCAGAGGTGAATATCGGTGCTCAAGAGAGACCCCTAGTGTCGCTTCTCTGACACAACGTGGAGAGAGCGACAGAAGGAGAACTATGTATGTGTAACGGGGTTGTAATATTCATAATATGAATAATTCGGTTCACTAAAATCCCTCTGATATTTTGGAGATAATTTTCTTTTTTTTTATGCAATCTTGTTATTTTGACAAAGAACTGTTTTGGGGACTTTTGTTTTGTCTCGGTGCTGGTAGACGGCATTTTTGGATCTGCGTGCTTCTCTCGCCAGTTCACTTTATGCACGCTGGGGAGAGGTAAGCATTTTTCCCGTCTCTTCATATAAAAGGTTGTTACAGTTCGTTGAAGTATTAAATAGAGATGCACCGATTGCAATTTTCTTGGCCGATTCCGATTCCGAAGTGTGACCTGCCGATAACGATTTTTTTCGATTTTCTTTCTAAGAACTATTATTGACAGCATATATAAACAAAATCTACCTTTCTTCAATGCAACATTTTATTTTCATAATAAAATAAATTATTAAACATTACAATTTCCCCCAAACTGCACTAAGTTACAGGATCTTCTCTCACTTAAACAACTGTCAAAATAAAATGCTCTGTGACTGGAAAGAGGTAGAAATAACAATTAACTGCAAATGAGTTGCTTTATATAACCAATGTCATTTTCCATATTTTTATAAATGGACCTCTTTATTACTCATCTATCAAAACAATTATTTAGGTTTATGACCTCAACCTGGCAACCAAAACCCATTTGGGCTGTTGATATCTGCGCAGGCAGTAGACGCGGGATGTTAAATCAAGCATCACTGGTAGATGGGGGATGAAGACTCAGCTGGTGCTCTGGTGAAAAACACAAAATATACACGTACATTTAACAACAGCTGGATGGAAGAATTTAATTTCATATCCCGAAGCCATATCGACAATGCCCACGCCTTTTGCAATGTGTGTCGCACTGATTATAATATCGGACACGGTGGGAAAAATTACGTTACTCAGCACATTAAATCACAATGGCACAATTTCTATAGTATTTAGCCTGCCTCTGCCATCCAGCACCCCACTTCCCCTCTCCCGGATTTGTGTACCCAAATGTTGCGTGTGTGACATGACACGAGATTAAACAACTCGGGCAACGCAACGTCGGAAAATAACCACCTACTCTGTATCGAGGAAATGTATCAGATTTCTGAACCCTCCGTCCTATGGAGAACAGCTGGTCATCCAGGGCCATGAATTCCATAGTTTTCCTCGTAATTGCTTTGGTTTTTTCGCTGTTCATTCCAAGGAATGATAGGAGAGGCTGCAGACTTGTGGCTGGCTCTGAGCTCTGGCTAGCTTTAGCCGCTTTCACTTTTTAGCTTCTTTTTTAAAATGGGCATTTTCAGCTGGGTGATGGTGTTATAAATGTCTAATTAGGTTTGTTGTTCCGTAAGTTATTGTGGTGGTTCACCCATGGTTTACTTTGGCCTTACAATTATTACACATTTCGAACTTTATATATTCTTCACTCACAGTGAAGATCTTCCACGCCAATGACATGTTTACGTGCGGCTGTGAAGTTATTGCCTGCGCCGCTGTCAACAAAACGGACCGTCTTGGAATCGGAAAGATGAATCGGTCCCTGGCCGGTCGATCGGTGCATCTCTAGTATTAAAATAAGTTTGTTATTACAACAAGTGTTGTAAAAGGGGTTATATTACACTTGAATATTAGTTTTATATTTGGTTCAGTGGGCCATGTAACACGAGTTGGTGCACCTTGAATAATTGCAGACCAGCTAATGAGTTTTATATCATGCAGGAGGTATAAACGATGCGTTTACATCCTGAAGATGTACTGAACTTTTGATGTTTTACACAGGTATTTCTCTTTAATCCTATCCATTCATGTAAATGTATTTTGATATATTTTCTCAATGGATGATTTATTGAAATGTGTTCATGCTGTCTGTAGAGATCACAGTGTGTGATAGCATGTGATAACTCAATTAATTATTAATTAATATGAACGTGTATTTTCTTAATTGTTATACATGTTATTCATTCATATTGATTGTTGATGATACTTATGGATACATATATAGTGTGTGTGTATATATGTGAACATTTATATATATATATATATATATATATATATATATACTATCTTGGAGTTCACTTTATGCACGCTGGGGAGAGGAGGTATAAACGATGTGTTTACATCCTGAAGATGTACTGAACTTTTGATGTTTTACACAGTTCACCCCATGCAAGCTGAGGAAAGAGTGAAACAGACCAATAAACCTCCTTTGGTTTATCAGAAGCGGCAGTTGTCCGACCTCTTTTTCATACACAACGCAGAACGGGTAACAGCGGTTACGAGTAGACCGGTTACATATGCAATTGAAAATTTAAAGCCTGAAAAAGTTGCTTGTGGATTACATTTTAAAAAGCACATTCCTTCAACATGAAAAAGAATGAAAATAGTCCAAGACACATGACTGACATCAGGAGGTAATAAAATGTATTTACCCGTCTCTGCTGCGAGTGTGCCAGCTACAGACAAACATCTCTTTCACCACCATAAAATGAGATTCAGTGTAAGTGGAAAATGTATTTGGGAAAAGTAAAACCACTCATATCTATTGCTGATTAGTAGGCCATGTTATTCTAAGATAATAAGAGTGTAATAAACAGCTTTAAAAGTACAAAAAAAACATCCATGGCTTCTCACCAGGTTATTATTACTCACGTTCAGGATGTTCGTAGGGCAGCCAATGGTGTTTGGTGCCCTCGTGCTCAAAATGGGGGTTCCACATCTTGCACTGCTCTTCTCTGAAGTCAGCCAGGGTCTTGGCACACTTCTCCATGTTACAAAGTTGGAACTCATAGTTGTTTCCATAACAAGTGCGCCCCCCATTGGCCGGTCTACAACATAAATAGGGTTTGCTCAAGCCAACAGAGGAGAAATGCAAAGGATGCTTCCCATCTTATTGAGTTAGTGTAAGACAGTAGCTCTCAACTTGTAGGTCGATAACCAAAAAGGGATTGCATCTCTGTTCTCATAAGGTTATGTAAAACAGAGGGGAAATTGCAGAACTGCAATTAATATGGTCATAAATTAATCGGTCACTTGGTAGAATCTAGCCTTATTAGACAGGACTGGACGTAAAAGGTAACAACAAAAATACAACCCACACTGTAAACCGCTCAAAGTAATTAATTGTATTGAGTTGAGAAAAATTTTACCATTCAAATTAGTTGAAATAAATTAATCTTGATGAGTATTTAGAACATTGTCTGTCTTTGAGTTCACGAAACTGACACATTTTAAGTAACCTGACTTTTTTATTGTTTTGAGTTTAATGAACTTACATTTTTGTTTGTTTGGTGAACTCAGATTGGGCAGGGGATTTCTTGTTCACAGCATGTTGCAGTTTTGTTACCATTATGGTGAAGAGCGGAGCTTGAGCTTGGGTTGAGGATCGATACCAAGTGTGTATCTTACGTACTGCTTTATCCATTATTAATCAAGTCACTAGTGAGACTTAACTTAGGTAAATAAAGTGATTGCGGAGTGCAAAAACCAAACAATCTGGTGGTTTACTCAAAATTTAAAGTTAAGTGACATCAAAATGTATGAGTTACCTTAATACATTTTTCATGTTAAGAGCAATTAGCATGCATAAGTAATACACAATCAAAACCTGACAGTTCCACTTACTTAAATTTGGAATTTATTAACTTTAAAAGTGTAATGTAACTGATTACCTCAAATTTGTTGAGTTCTGCTAACTTATTCAGGTTTACAGTGCAGACTACATTAAATACAGTTGCATTAGTATAAACTTGTTCAGTCCACAATATGTTTTGGATGGAATTATTGGCTGCCAAGATCATGAAACCAGCAAAATTCAAGTGACATTTAGAAATCAAAATGATCACTTTTCCAGTTCCAGCTATGAAGTGCATATAATTCTGCATATTATTGGGCCTATATGCATTTTATGATTTTGCAGATTTTTTTTGTTCCTCTTGTAATCTAAACAGTTTTGGTACATGTTGAGTCATCACTTTATGTCCAATGTAAAATCTGGGACCTGAAGCAAAACTGTTGCAGACACTCACATTGGGTTGTTACACTCGCGAGTGCGGAATCGTACTCCGGTGCCACAGCTGCGAGAACAGGAACCAAACTTGGTCCACTGACCCCAGTGTCCATCCTGCCTGAGCATGTCTGGTGTTAAATTGATACAGTGACCCTTAAAACAGTGCTGGAGAGATAGAGAGAAGACATAGTAAGAGATAAAAAGTGTTATTTCCTGCGTTATTTCCTCCAAATATACTATATATATATATATATATATATATATATATATATATATATATATACACTCACCTAAAGGATTATTAGGAACACCTGTTCAATTTCTCATTAATGCAATTATCTAATCAACCAATCACATGGCAGTTGCTTCAATGCATTTAGGGGTGTGGTCCTGGTCAAGACAATCTCCTGAACTCCAAACTGAATGTCAGAATGGGAAAGAAAGGTGATTTAAGCAATTTTGAGCGTGGCATGGTTGTTGGTGCCAGACGGGCCGGTTTGAGTATTTCACAATCTGCTCAGTTACTGGGATTTTCACGCACAACCATTTCTAGGGTTTACAAAGAATGGTGTGAAAAGGGAAAAACATCCAGTATGCGGCAGTCCTGTGGGCGAAAATGCCTTGTTGATGCTAGAGGTCAGAGGAGAATGGGCCGACTGATTCAAGCTGATAGAAGAGCAACTTTGCCTGAAATAACCACTCGTTACAACCGAGGTATGCAGCAAAGCATCTGTGAAGCCACAACACGCACAACCTTGAGGCGGATGGGCTACAACAGCTGAAGACCCCATCGGGTACCACTCATCTCCACTACAAATAGGAAAAAGAGGCTACAATTTGCAAGAGCTCACCAAAATTGGACAGTTGAAGACTGGAAAAATGTTGCCTGGTCTGATGAGTCTCGATTTCTGTTGAGACATTCAGAGTCAGAATTTGGCGTAAACAGAATGAGAACATGGATCCATCATGCCTTGTTACCACTGTGCAGGCTGGTGGTGTAATGGTGTGGGGGATGTTTTCTTGGCACACTTTAGGCCCCTTAGTGCCAATTGGGCATCGTTTAAATGCCACGGCCTACCTGAGCATTGTTTCTGACCATGTCCATCCCTTTATGGCCACCATGTACCCATCCTCTGATGGCTACTTCCAGCAGGATAATGCACCATGTCACAAAGCTCGAATCATTTCAAATTGGTTTCTTGAACATGACAATGAGTTCACTGTACTAAAATGGCCCCCACAGTCACCAGATCTCAACCCAATAGAGCATCTCTGGGATGTGGTGGAACGGGAGCTTCGTGCCCTGGATGTGCATCCCACAAATCTCCATCAACTGCAAGATGCTATCCTATCAATATGGGCCAACATTGCTAAAGAATGCTTTCAGCACCTTGTTGAATCAATGCCACGTAGAATTAAGGCAGTTCTGAAGGCGAAAGGGGGTCAAACACAGTATTAGTATGTGTTCCTAATAATCCTTTAGGTCAGTGTATATATATATGTAAATAGCAGAATAGAAGTTCTACAATTCCAACCTTCCCTGTTGCACATTTGGTCCCATCGATGGGAGGGCCCTTCTTGGTCTTGCAGAAGAAAGGGTTTTCGGGGTGGCTGCACCACAGCTGCTTGCATGGGTCATAGGTGCTGTACTAAAAGAAACAGTCATGCTCGCATTCATACATGCAGCCTTTGAAAGCTTACCAGCCTAAGCAAACCAGCATTGATAACAAGATGGACGTATGATACATTGGAGAATAGCAGGTGCCAAGTTTTCACTCTGATTGTGTTTTTATAGTTTTTGGACATTTCTCTTACTGAATGTATTTCTTAATACTGAAGTCTATGCTTGCACCTATTTTAACAGTATTACAGTGCTTGCAAGGTAGCACTGTATTAATTTGTCACAAACATTCTGGTTAGGACTTTTCTAAACCTATAACCCTAAGCATTAAACTTCTACAATTAATAAAGCCTGAACTTTTTAATGTATCTGTAAGACTTAGTTTGTGTGTGTGTGTGTGCAAATTGTACTCTTTTTAATATATATATTTTTTAAAGATTTTAAAGATACATTTTGACTCTCTCTTTCACTTACCGCTGTGCACATCATGTAGCCCATGCCAAAGTCAAAGCGGCACTGTTCGTTCATAGAGTAGTGGAGACCAGGCAGCTGGGGCAGAGTTGGCCACTCATGATCAAAGGGGTCATCACGGAGACAGTCATATGTACTGCATGAAAAAGACAACTATTTTTACTTTTGTAATCAATTTATAGAAGGGGTGTCCAAAGTCCGGCCTGCAGGCCATCTGCAGCCCACCGACTGCTCTGATGCGGGCCGTGAGAGACTTTAGAAATAGAACAGAATTGGGCCCGCTATGGAGAAATTATATGAAATTCATATTCTGGGTACTGGAAGTCGCTATCACGTGCAGCCACTATTCACAGTGCATCATCTCTGCTAGTACATTCTGTGTCGTCACCAGCTTCATCTACTGGCAACAAGAGTTCAAAAGGAGTTTGGAATACTCCTTATTTCTAAGGATGAAGCACCCCACTGAAATAAATGATGCATTTATTAAAGGATTGACATCAGGTTAGATACTTTACTCATGTACTTGTTCTTGCTAAAATGTAAATTACTACAGTGATGCAGCCTGCAGCGCCTATATTTTTTCTGCATTTGGCCCCAGACTGAAAATGTTTGAACAGCAAGAAATCAGAAACTTCAATGGCCTATGTATATATTATATTCCAAATGCTTCAGACCTGTGATCCACAAATTATTTAAACCGCCGGGGGTCCTTAGGTTATATAGAGTTATAGGTCCATAGAGTGCTATATCGCAAAAAAAATGTTTCCCCGTATACAGGGTCAGCCATATGAGGTATCATTTGAAAGCTTATACTATGGTCTTTTCAGAGAAGTAACACTGCATTTATGTTACACAAAATAAGGCCTGAAAACATATGTGTTGTAAATTCGAGTCCCCTAGAGGTAGAAATATTAATTTGAATATAAAAGTCTTTCACATGGCATTTAAATCAACAAGTCATATTTAAAATGAAAGCTCTCATTCTCAGATGTGACTGTACAGTTTATTTTGTTGCCCTAATACCACAGTTTGAAAGATTTTCAAAAGAATCACAAAATGAAATATGATTTCTGTAAGTCATCAAATACATACGTCTATTTTATGCACTGATTATTGCTGCTGTATGCACGAAATAGCTAAAAATGTCTGCTTTTGTCTTAGGCTGTTGTCTAACAAATTAGCCATTTTTTACTTGTCTGTGAGCTTGCTTAGCTGAATGATCCAATGTTATATCTTAACAACATATGCCATCCAGCAGGAAAAGCATGCTAAACAAATCAATTAAAATATGTTTTTGACTATTGATAAAATGTTATATATCATCACAAAGATGAGGATCTCATCTTTCTAATTACATCTAGATTAAGCTTCTAGTCCACTCAGAGGCCAATATATTTGATGAAAAAATGGGGGATTCTAGGACTTGCTGCCATCTAGTTGAACAAAATAATACTTTTCAAAGTGAGAGAGTGAACAGAACCAGAATTACATGCAAACAAATTTGGGTCAACAACAACAAAAAGATTTATCATCAGATTATAAACACATACAATTTTATTTACGAATAATTTAATAATAAAAGAGTCTTTTTTTAGTTTGGGAGGTTTTCTGAAAAAAATAGACCAATTGTTTTGTTCACAGCAGAGGTGGGAATTAACACACTACATTTAATAAGTTACATATACTTGAGTAACTTTTCGTACATATTTTTACTTATTTTTGTGAATATATTTAATGGTGGGTACTTTTCACTCTTACTCAAGTAAATTTCGAATGAAAAACTTTTACTTTTACTTTGTTACAATTGCTGGCATTCCTGTTGTTACATTACTGGTTTTAATTTAATAAGAGTTAATAAATGCAACATTTATTGAGAGATTTATGAATGGGACTTTTACAACAGCTGAACTCTACAGCTTCACTCTGTCACTCGAGTCAAGTTCATCACTGCAGCAGCAGCAAGAACGCAAAACAAACACTTTCTTTCATCACGCAATGCCTTAATTTTACACTGTAATGTTTAATATGTGTGTTCATGTATTTCATGTCTTTTATTTTGAAACGTTTAGTTCCTGTTCATGTCATGTCATGTGATTCCTTTTTCCCTCCATGCTCATGTGTCTTGTGTTCATTGGTTTATTGTCTTTTTACTCATTATCAGTTCTAGTTTGTCACTGGTTTTAGTTTATTAGTATTGTTATATTGTTTATAGTTCTGTCCGTTCATTGGTTAACTTGTTTGTTTTGTTCTCCCATGTCATGTATTTAAGCCTCATGTTTGCCATAGTCAGGTATTGAATGTGAGTGTAGCTGTTTATGTCAAGCCACGTTTTATGTCAGGCCATTGTCACGTCATGTCACGTCACGTCACGTCATGTCATGTTCATGTTTATGTCTAGTTTTGTTCTTATTTATAGTTAGGGTTTTGGATTTCATGTTTATTGAATAAATTGCACTTGGGTTCTCACTTCATTGTCATTGCCTATGCCAGCAGCCATTCGTTATAGAATACTTGACCTACAATGAACCCAGCAATTCAGCTCCTCCGCCTATGTCAGGGGAATCATTCCCTGGAGGACTATGTGGAGGACTTTTGTGATCTGGCTAGCCAGGTAGACTTTAATGAGGTAACCCTCAAGGACTGTTTTCGATTTGGACTTTATGAGCCCATCTCTTCTCTGATGCTAGGTGGTAAGAGAACCCTCACCCTCGCTCAATATATCGACCTCGCCCTGCAGATCATTGGTTCCACGTTCACTGTGGAGGAGGCAGATGCCGAGCCAGCATCCCACATCATGGTCGATGAGCCAGCATCCCACGTCATGGTTGACGAGCCAGCGGCCCACGTCATGGTCGGCATGCCAGCGTCCCATGTCACGACTTGGCCCCACGTCACAGCCACACCAGAGTCAGCTCCAGGCCATGTCACAGCCATGCCAGAGTCACTACTTGAGTATTCTTTTAATTGGATACTTTCTTACTCGAGTAATTTTTAACATAACTACTTTTACTTCTACTTGAGTAAAGATTTTGAGTACTCTACTCACCTCTGGTCCATAGTGTGTGGGAATGGTGAGCTTTTAAATTAAATTTAAAAACTGCAGACAACAGCCCAAAAATGCATCAGAATTTAACAAGTTGAATTGTTAAAGTGTCCTTGGGTTGACAGACGCGCCAGCGCGTCCTGCTGGATTTCAAAGAACATAAAATTCTCTGCCATTTTGGGGCATACAGATAAGTGTAAAACATCATTAGAGGCTATAAAGGGTCTTTCTTGTATTTGTGTACACTCACAATAACAACAAAACCTTGTGCTTTGTAAAATAAAGAAAATAAAAGGGGTGTGCTTACAGCAGTCTCTGTGTTCGCAAGCATATTTCTGAAACGCGTCACAAAAATGAACTGAAACTCCACGAATACTTATCAAACAAACATGAAAAATATGTCTAAAGAAAGCTTAAAATGTCTACTTTTAAATAAAACAATTAACTTTTAAAACAAATATTCTCCTGCAATGTAATCTGTATGAAACAAAGCGATGTACAATTTCTCCTGGATCAGCTAATTATCCCGAATGTGATCACACCCACGGGCAGAGGGCGCTATTCATACGGTAATGTGCTGAGGCGATCAATGCAAATGGTAAACGACCCCGACTGTGCCTTAAAAACAAAGTTCATTCACTTTTCTGCACGTTTGGAAAATGCACGATACACAGGCAAGGAAACTCCTGGATGGAGACGAAGAGTTAACATTGTCCTCAGAAGAGCGGGACTCCGATGAACGTTTGCATTTTGAAGAGAGACTTGATCCTTTAGCCAAGGATACAATTTCAGATGAGTAAGTAATTTAGTTTTACTTACATTAGTTGACATGCTATTTTATATAAACATGTACATATTTTACTAGTGGGACTGTTTCCAGACTTTCCAGCCAGGATTCAGAGTATTGAAATTTGAAATATGTCCTAATAAGCAAGTTTTAGTTACATTTAAATGCTGTTTCAGCTGAAGCACGTATTTAAATTGTATGCTGTATGATATAAATATGATATGCAATATTATATAAAATAATATGAATGTTTGGATTATATTTTAATATAATCTAGTTTATATAGATTAATATAGTTTAGTGTTTATGCTGCCTCATTATCATCAACAAAGCTTGTGCTTGCAAATATCTGTTCAGGTGTAAATGTGTCAAATATGATGTAAATATGGCCATATTACAAAATCAGCATATTATTATTATTATTTCTGAAGGATCATGTGACACTGAAGACTGCAGTAATGATGCTGAAATTCAGCTTTGATCACAAATTGCATTTTCAGAATTTTACAGTATATTGAAAAAGAAAACTGTTATTTTAAATTGTAGAAAGGGTTCACAATATCAATGTTTTTACTGTATTTTGGATCAAATAAATGCAGCCTTGGTGAGCAGAAGAGACTGCTTTTAAATGGTGGTGTAGGTCTAAAAGTCTTTATGTAAAGAAAATGTATAGTCTGATTACGTATTTTAACTTAAAACTTGATTTTGATCATTAAGTCTCACATTTATTCTCTCTCTGTCACATTCCTCATTGATAGGCCCAGGGGAGGGGTTTTTTTCTCCTCAGATGTGAATTACTATCAATATTCATGATAATTCCGCCTCCTCGCATATGACCTTTCTAACACAAAGTGTCTTACAAAAGTTAAATAACTATATTGTTTTGTATGAATGATTGATCAGGATGGTTTTCTAATCATTTTGTAGCAAAAAATCTAGGCTACAAGATCTAGTTCTCAAATGTCTAGTGGACAAATGTTTAGTATGTGTTATATGGCATTATTTAAATGACTTTTTTAATAAAAATTTTTTTTATTTTCTCAAAAATACAAACCTGTACATACATGTTGCTCACATATTATTGTAGCCCAGGTTGTGCTGAATACAGTGTTATCAGACTTTAGCCATTAATAAGTTTTTAAGCAACTGAAAAAAACACAAATGTCAAGGCATGTCAAAATGTCTCCCGGCCCAAAACACCCTCAGACCCCAGAGGGTTAAAGGATATGTACAGCTAATAGGAGGCCCAGTAACTCACTTGAGGTATCGCCCTAGCTCCTGTTGACTGCATCTGGACCAGTGGAAGCGGTGAAAGGCTGCTTGAACCAGAGGAGCCATGATACTGCCCATGGGTACCTCATCTCCACACTCATTTGCCTGGCCATCATGCTCCATCCCCAGCCTGAATACAACACAAAACACACACACAATCACCCACTAAGTCAAGTCAAGTCAAGTCAAATGGCTTTTATTGTCATTTCAACCATATACAACTAGTACAGTACACAGTGAAACGAAACAACATTCTTCCAGGACCATGGTGCTACATAAAAACAACATGAAACAACATAAAACAAACACAGAACTAAAAGACCTACACATTTCTACATAAAGTGCATGTGCAAACGTGTGAAACAGAACGTGGTACAATTGCTGAAAGAGGACAATAGGCATAGTAAGAGACTATAGTTGCTGTGCTGAGAGAATGTACTGTTTTGTATTTTATAGTGTAGCTTCGCATAAACTACTTAATAGAGTACACAAAGCGTGTGGTGACAAATGTGATAAACTTTTAAAGACTGTAAAAGTCAGTAAACCGTGTGCTATTGTCTGTTCAAACTGAAGTTATGATGTGCAACATTAAAGTTATGTGGTAGTATGGTAGATTTCATGATGGAAGTGCTGGTCAAGTTTTTCTCACACGTGTCCTGTCTCATGGGCCACAACAAAAGCAGAGGAGAAACCATCCTCATGATTCAGAGTGCAACTTCTCACAGGGTGACACATGCCTGTTACAGGAGCATAACCTAAAAACAGACATAAGATACATTTAGAACTAAATGTACTAATTTAAACATTTAGATCTTGAAGTATCAACATGGTCAAAGTACTTTTGAGGCCAGATTGGGGCTTCAACAAATATATAAAAAACTAGATTTTCTCTATAATGCTTCAAATATCTTAAAAAAAGCTGAAGTGTGTATTTTCTGTGCCAATAGCATCACCAAATGGAACTGCAAAAACATTTATACATCTGTCCACAGCCTTTGGACTTTATGCCCCCAGTTGTCAAATTGTCACTAATTTTACCCTGCATGCCAGTGGGCCCAAACTCTTGTCTAGTTAGGAAAATAGCATGATCATGGTATTCTGCATCATTTTTGTCCTCTTTCTGCTGCAGGAAGGCCCAGCGACACACGTTCTCCAGACTCTGAGAGGCGTTGCCCAGCTCAATCAAACCCATGGGCTGAAAAATCAACAACAACAACAACAGCAACACATAATGCAGATATACACAACATTGAAGTGACAAAATGTATTTTCAGAAACTACTTCCTGGAAAACAGCATTTTATCCAAATCAGATATTACATGTTTGTTAACAGGACCATAATCCTCCCATTTAATTGGCCCCAAAATAATTCTGACCTTTAAGACACATTTAAATAATGTATTAATGCCATTGCATCGGATAACATTTTAAAGACCAAGAGGCATTTGCAAACAAATAACTTGTCTAAACAGAAACTGTCTAAACATTTTTTGTCTTTATTTCAAACCAAATATTATATAAAACCTAACAAACCTCTTTTTGTGAAATGCTTTCCTTGAAAAGTGTGCTTGTGCTATATTTCTTTAAATATATGCAACTTGTTTTGATATTTGATATAATGAAATATATACATTGTTTAGCCTGGCTTAAGTGTCAGTATATTTTTGGGGACACTGTATATGTGATAAACGTCAATACAGTCACTGCTGGACAGCTTCTGGAGTTAATTATATTATATTTTCATATCTTTCATATCTTTAACATTTGTTGCATTTTGAAGTGCCGTTAATACAACCACTGTCATCCAACATGTTTTCAGAAGAAAACTGGCTGTTGAACACACAACAAATAGAGTCTTACCTTGGAGGAACACAGCATCATGATTCTAACCAGGACAACGTTAATATGGGCACCCAGAGAGCTGTCCTGATAAATCTCATTCACCTGTGAAACAATTCATAAGAAAAACTTAAGGCATAAACAAACAGAAAAACCCCCAAACAGACATAAACTTACTACTAGGGGCCTGGATTTGACGAATGGATGTGAAATTTGTCTGGGCAATAACACCGCTACCAGAATCAAGTAGGCGGAAAAAACTGTCACACAGCCAGAGGCGAACTGAGAACACTTACAAAGTTTAAAAGTCAAAGAGCTTACACAGTTTACATCCCGTGAGCTAAAAAACAGCACTTAACCACACAGTCACCTTCAGAAGGCCAGTTGTTGAACTCTGAACTCTCATCATGATATTCTGTTGCCTGGACAAGTATGTAGGTGTGTCTGTATGTATATGAACACATCTGTAACCCCTTTCTTACCGGATATATTGACTTGATATCCATGAAAACAATTCCTTAAATTTTTTTACAGTTGAATTTCAGTGTCACATGGTCCATCCAGAAACATCAAATGTATTATGCTCACACCATACTTCAGCTTTCACTCAACTCATTTACACATTTACACAAATGACTAAAATAGGAGAATTTTGATCAAGCTCTAGTCATCAGGTGAACTCTTCATCCAACAGTGGTTTACGGACCACAAATTGAGAACCACTTTATATACTTATTTCCCATTAAATCTTTACCACTTGTTAATAACATTTCAAGATCATAGTTGCTAAGAGTTAAACAATGGTAAGGATGAAATAGCAAAATCAAAGAGACAGTGCCAGGTAACACTTTACCAACTTGAAACTATGTCTCTGCTCAAAGACATTCTCAGCCACTAGGCAAAGACAACACTTTAACCTGGTACATAAATGACTGTTATCAGCAATGCTTAACAGAGTCTCTCATTAGCACTTCTTTTTCTGTTTAGAAACCACCCCCCCTCCCCTCCTCTCTCTCTCTCTCTCTCTCTCTCTCTCTCTCTCTCTCTCTCTCTTGCACACACACACACACACACACTTTTACCCAATACTAATATCTTCTATGAGTCTCTCATTAGCACCGGCTGTCTCTGGCCCTTTGCAGGACCCTGCCGGTATTTTATTAGTCCATTTCTCTACTTCTAGGTAGCTAATTGACGTGCATGAGGCCAAAGTGCCAGAAAATCATTAGGACTAAATTAATAATGCAGCAAGGTCTTTCACCGGAGCTTGCCTTCAGCTTAGCAACCGAACCGCCGCACAACCAAGAATGAACTGTGTATGAGAGAATTGTGCAGATGGACAAAGGATGGAGAGATACTTTTTTTAATGAATTTTTCCATACAACAATGAAGCTCTGAAATCAAATATGTTGCACCTAGATGTAAATTATGTTTTTAGTCATGAGACAGGTGGAGATACTGAGTTTAGGGAAACATTGTCACTTAATACACACAGCTATCGTAAGGCTTCAGAAGACATAAGGCTCTATTTTCATGGCCATGCTAAGTGCAGTGCTACATGCTACGATCGTGCACAATGTCTTATCCAATTTTCATGAGAGTCCTAATTCAAAGGTCAATTTTCATGCCAAGGCAAAGTGCAAGTGGTCGTGGGTGTTTGCGCTATCTGTGGGTGTATGCACGAAACTGTGGGTGTATTATTTATAAATGAAATGGCTGTTGTAGCCGTTTTATGAAACAAATGTTTTTGAGATTTGTGTGATACTTTCTAGAGGTCATAGTTTATTTTTCAAATACTATTATTATTATTATGCTTAGATTTAAAATTGAATTTGTATTAGTATTTTCCACCTGTTCCACCTGTTGTAGCAAAAGGGGCCGGTTAAAGAAGTTGGAGAGGGTAAAAATGTTTGGATTTTTTGACCACTTCATTATTTTGATTATATTTCTATTTAGTTTGAAGTGTATTTTGAATATAGAAATATTTTTGGTTTAAGTTATTTGTTTTTCATTAAATGAATTGAAATTTTTAAGTAAAATCAACCAGTTGAAGAGAAATCCAGAGCCTAAACAGCAATGACGACACAATCACTGTTACATAATACTAATCTTTTTAATAGCCATGATTTAAATACTTACATTTCATGTGAAATACACTACACAGTATGTTGTATTGTGTGTGTGGTGGGCACTCGCATCTCAGCAGAAAGCGGCAATCATGTGACAGGCTGGTGGTGAGAACTACCACCTTACCTCACATTTGGAAAAACAAGACATAATGGATGACACTCATCTCATCGTGGAGGTGGAAAAACACAAGTTTTATTGAGCCTCAGGATTTCTTGTATAAACATTTAAATGCAAAAGCAAAAGAAAAGGCATGGGAGGCAGTTTCCTCGGCTTTTTGTGTGGATGGTACATTTTAATTTAAAATGTTTGTGATACTACCTTTTCACGTAAGTACCATGTTTAAATATTTAAAATAAAAAAATGGCAAACTACTTGTTGTAGTGTAGAACCCGCGGATCAGTTGCGCACTGCAAACGCATCTTATGTGAATGTACAATCAAGCACGTGCTGCTTCTGCACCACGCACGCACTGCATATGTATTGCATACTTACTGCAAACAGATCATGTGTAAAATGGAAGTTACTGTACATTCAACAAGGACACAGTTGATGCACAACAGAACGAATTCCATTTTTCTACTTTTCTAATTCATTGCATACAGTCCATTCACACTACCTTTTTCTTATGAATGTGCTGTCTTTGTTTATATCACTGGTGCTTGAGGGAATGGACTATATAATAGGACTCAGGTGATACAATATCCATGGAAGAACTTTTGAATTAAATTGCAATCGACCCAGCCAATTAAAGCTTTGCGTGTGTAATTTCACCATACTCACTTGTGCCTAGATTTAGTGCAAGCTTGCACGAAAATACAAAAATTGTAGGGCCGTTACCATTAACTTTGCACGTGACTTAAAGCATAGCACTGGGCTTAGTGCTTGTGCTCTTAAAATAGGCCTCATACAATATAGCAATCAAGACATATTAAAACTTTTATGGTGTTTTTTTGCTTTTGG
Organism: Xyrauchen texanus; assembly: GCF_025860055.1. Lineage (NCBI taxonomy): Eukaryota > Metazoa > Chordata > Actinopteri > Cypriniformes > Catostomidae > Xyrauchen > Xyrauchen texanus. The sequence goes on along the minus strand of NC_068306.1, from coordinate 19,507,474 downwards.
AAGCTTGACAGTAGTACCGCCGCACCCTACATATTCCCTATATAGGTTTCCCTAAATGTCTACGTAGGGCACCCTCAAACTCTAAGGGGGCACTAGAAACTCCACTGGCTGGCCTTAATCGCACATTATATGTTATTCAAGGACCCTGTAGCAGTCGCGGAACACAGACGATCGCCTAACGCTCACACTTTTGAAACGTGCCTCGCAACACCTACCAAACACCCCCCACATCCGACGATTGCGGAGGGCATCAGTTTGGCAAGCTGCGGCACTGCTTGACAGACGTGGTTATAATGAACTGTTGTTGTATGGAAAACAGCAGTGAGAAGATTTTTTACAATTCAAAATTTTTGTTCAAAAGGTAAAGTATAAGCATATGGGTTTGGAATGACCTGAGGGCAAGTAAATAATAAAAAAATACACATTTTGAGGTGAACTTTTCATTTTAAAAGAGGAAAATTAAGTGAAATAGGAAAACAGTTTTTAGAAAAACAAGGAGGGTTGTGCAGGTTCATTGCCAAGTCAGGTCTTGTCCAGGATCTCAACTACATCAATCTTTCAGGTAGGAAACCTTGTCAGGGATGTGGGTGGAATTTCTTGACTCATACAGTTTTCAGGGAGACAGATGAAGGTTCCGGATCAAGCGCTCAAATCCTGTAAGCTTCAAACTCTGAAGTCTACAGTTATGCTATACTTTGTCTGGGCCAAGTGTATTATTTCCAAAGACTACAATGTGACCAGGTTAAACCATACATTAATTTTCAGTGAATGTTTGTTTCTGATATAATCATGGTCAGATATCACCATGGGGCAGCATAAAAGGGACATTGTGGCAGACAAAATCAATAGACTGCTTATAATATAAGTTACTTTAATACCAGGTGTAAAAAGGGCCTATTTGCAAGCCACAAAACCACATGTTGCCCTAGGTGAGTTGTCCCAGCAATTACTGAGCTTTAAGATAATTTGTATAAAAGTAAAAAGCCAAATGACAGATGTTAGTTAAATGAAAAGTTAGCTGAATGACAAGCTTCAGCTAAATGGCACGTTATATAGCCTTATTAGATCATTAGTTGTCAACCAAGGTGCATTGCTGTTTGCACCTATGTATACCTTCTTTAAAAGATTTGAAGCCACTGATTTGGCACAATGGATAATTTACAGGCAAATAAGCAGTCCTTCACTGTTGTCTGGGATGCATTAGGACAGATTAGCAATACACAAAAAATAATTTGGTCACATAAGTTTTACATACTACCTCTAAATGTGGTTTGAGTGATCTGATCACAAAATGTTTTGGACCCATTTACAACTGTATCTAGATCAGATTACCTGAGATGGATCTTAGAGTAATACCAAGTGTCCTTTAATACTAAGTCCCATAGGGGTGAACATCGTCATGCACTTACTATACACCATTTGTAAAGAAGTGAACACTGTGAATAGATAATAGTTTGAGGGAAACTTACAATGTTCATAAGAGTCAGCAGATACTTCTGGATATGTTCTCTGCCATGGAACATCACCACAGAGCAGTCCACCCCCAGCAGAACCTCGATGTTAAAGATCTCATCTTCGTGCGTCTCTCGCCGTGCTCGTGTGTTAAAATTTGCTCTCTTCTTAACACTATGAGGTAAGAAATCCATGCCAGCCAGACCACCCAGAGGAGAACCTGCAAGTAGGACACACACTCAGAAATCCTTACAATTCAACTGAATCATTCAAGTGTGACATTAAGACTGCTGCCAAAGGGCCATTGTATATGGTTCAGAATGTAGATTAAAGTGACAGTGCACCCAAAAAGGAACATATTTACTACATAATAAAAAGTGAAAGAGGATTGGTGCTGTCACACTCCAAAATGACAAAAAAGCATCATAAAAGTACTATAAAAGTGGTCCATATGACTCATGCGCCATATTCCATGTCTTCTAAAATGACTATAGGTTTGTGTGAGGAACACTATAAAAATTAAGTAGTTATCACTCACAATCTTCTCATCCAGTCAGCTGCTAACTGCTGTGACCGGCTGTGAGTTATTGAGTTGAAATTGAGAGCCAGTTAGTCCAATTTGTGAATTAGTCAAGGTTCAGTTTTGTGAACTGCATTAACTGATTCTTAAAAAGATCTGACTCAAAAATCATGATTTGCTCATGAATCAGACAGACATCGCTACTTCTATCAAGAACTCTCATGAATGTGCCAAGGACAGTGAATAGTGATTTTCAGTGAATAACGACTTGCATTTAATTATGTTCCTCATTGAAAGTTACTGCACGGCTACAGACTTGGAAGAAAGCACACAAGTTGTATAGACTACATGTATGATACTTTTATGTCGAGTCTGGAGCTTGACAGCCAAAGTCCCTGTTGACTCTGATTATATGGAAAGAGACGCCAGGATATGCTTTAAATATTCACATTTTGCATTCCACAGAATGTCCTATGGATTTATAACTACCTGAGGGTGAGTGAACAACGACAGAATTTTTATTGTTGGGTAAACTAATCCATATTTTGAATATGGAAATGTACAGTGCTAAACAAAACAAAAATGTGAAAAATGTACATGTCCTTGTCATCTCCCAAACACGTGCAGTACCCTGCTCTATGTTTTTGTACTTCTCTCTTTCTCTCTCTCCTCTTCCTCACTCTCCCTCTTGTACCTAATACACAGCCCAAACACTCTCTCCACTCAAAAAGCTTTCATGTTCAGATGCGGTACCACAGAGGCATGTCTCTCAAACTGCCTGTGCCAAAACTGCTCGAGTGAGGGACAGGGTAAGTGTAGAGAAAAGTAAAATGATCGTCAGAAAAAATACGACTTTGTCTCCCCTTACAAAAAAATATGATTAAAATAAATGACCGTGGTGGCAGAATGGTACAGTGGTGATGATACCATGGCACTTTGATAAAAAGAATGGTACCAAATGATAACAACATTAGTTTACTATGGTATTTACATGGTATGCCAAGGCTGTGAAAGCTGTGTTTCTGTTTGTGTTTTAGGAACAGATGCAACATGTTCTTAATGCAAGAACGTGATTACATTTAAAATAATAGGATCATATTATACTAAAATGTCAACTCTATGCATACAGTACATTTACATATCTTCATAATATACTAGTTTATATGTATTAGTGTACCATCATACACATATTTTGATATACAGTATATCATCCCTATTTATATATATCATCCCATTAGGGCAGGGGTGTCAAACTCAGTTCCTGGAGGGCCACAGTCCAGCAGAGTTTAGCTCCAACCCTAATTAAACACACCTGTGCCTACAATGAGGCATTTTGGAGCAGGACTGGAACTAAACTCTGCAGGGCTGTGGCCCTCCAAGAACCAAGTTTGACACCCCTGCATTAGGGTGATATTTATCATAATATAAGTAAAAGTTCTACACATATTATGAAGATATGTAAATGCACTGCAAGCATGTACTCTGTAGTGCCTAGCTGGACCAACGTTTTTAGGTGAAAACATCAACTGAATAGAAACACATAATAAAAATTTTTTCTCGGGATAAGCATTCTGGATTTCTTTTTAGATCAATACACACAGAATTGTTAATGTGCATGCCAGTAAGAGACTGCACACTTGGTATGTGGTGTACGCAAATAATGAACTCTCTCTCTTTCTTTACAGTCTTATTTAAACAAATGTTCCAGTTCAATTCCTTTGTTTAATAGTTAACTCTCCTCGTATAGCACTTTTAGGGTAATATATGTAAATATAGTCTATTACGGTTCAGAATGGAGGGATCTTGGCTAATGTTTCTACTTTAGGGAGAGGCAAGCAGTGTAAATCCTCTGATTAATGACAAAGAGAGGCAAACAGAGCTTTCATATCATTTCTTAGCAAATCTATTTCTTCTATAGCTGCCTTAAAATAGATTTAATAAACTTCTGGCTTGTGTTTAAGCATCTAGTTTAAATCAAGTGAACTTGTAATGAAACTCTTGCATTTACAAGTCTTGTATGTATAGGGGAGACCAGGCTTAGTTGTCACATGTTTTACGCAGTGAATATTTGAAAGTTTATATTTTGAAATTGACTTGTAGACACATTTAGTCTTTGCTAGAAAGAAGCTTTTGCACATTTCCACTGTTATTACCCAGGAAAAAAAGTGTATTCAATAAAAGGAGAAGTTCATTTAACACAGGTTGCCATTTTGTGAAAACACAAGTAATAGGCAGGGCATGTTGTCACAATGGAGCATACCATTGAACAGCGTAATTCAGGCTTCACAGCAAAATGTAAACATTAAAATGATTATGAAACAGCAAATATGTAAAAGGCAACACATAAATATCAAACCATTATTATAATTGCAATTTTGTAATTAGTAAATTGTTTAAATTTACAATACTTACAACATGTGTAAAATTTATTTGAAAACTTGCCCTAGCATGACACTTTCAGGTAAAATACACTTATTTTGAGAACACTGTTCCAACTTTCGGTTAAAATCTATACCTTCATTATACAGCTGGTGCTTCCTTGAATGTATGCTGGTGTGGTTTTATCACACAAAAAAATGTAGTCACTATCGTTAGTTGTACTGAATCCTCCCATGTTCATATTACTCTAAAAAAAATGTAACCAAGGGAACTTCAATTAATTTATTTGATTCGGCTAAACAAAAATCCATGTGTGTTTGCGACAACATGAACCATTTTTGTTCAGTTAACTGAAACTGGACAGATGATTTCTAGTTCCCAGCATGCTTTGCATGGAACTTGACAGGAGAGTAAATGTTAAAATGAAGTGTCAAGTGTGTCTGTGCAATTGCAGAATTGTTAGTGTTTCATGTTTTGTTATGTTGAGATTTAGAAGAATTTCTGTTATGTTGTAGTTTTGGGGGTTGCCATCATGAAGTGTGGATCTACAATAGAGCCTAGGTTGAGGACCAATTCATTTTCAGTATCCAACATTTTGGTTTATCCATTGAGTGGTTGCTATTTTAACCACAGCATAGTGATCAAGTTGCACTCAGTAGTGCTCCCCACCAGCATGTGTTTAGCATGCTAACATTTCCTGTCACTAGATAGCACATTACTAAAAGAGTGTAATTTATTTCGGCACGTTACATTTTGTTGGGGTCACTTGAAGTAAAGTATTTAAGTTGAAATTACATGGTTATTTTAAATTAAGAAAACTCACTGTCCATGATTTAATAAAGTTAGAAAAGACTATTTGAAAAATATGTTGATTCTACAATTTTTTAGTTTGGTGGATAGGTTTCACAAAAAAGGAGCTACAAAATCGCTGCTAGAGAAAACACACATTTGTGCCATTGGACTTTAAACTCAAAACCTTATAGTTACCGGGATTTAGCCCTTGTAACAACTTTTCCACATAAAAACTACCCCGGCTCCCTTATTAATGAATAATATCTGCTGTCAAACAAATGTAAAGCAAGATCTAGGAGGGTTTGCTGCCAAACCGTTAACAAACATATTATTTGTTAGAGAAAATGCTGCGAATGCAGCCAAGAAAACCACACAAATGGCAGCCATTCATGTGTATGAAGACCTATAACCGCATAAATTTGAATCTACGTGTACAACCATCTGACAAGGTTTATAAGAGGTTTATTACATGACCAATTTAAATAAAATGGGTCAGGCTTTGCTTGTGCAACAGACAACTGTTTTTTCTCTCTCTCAATCATCATGAACTGTTTTAAAAAAAACTGTAAAATTAGATTAAATTAAACAGCTTAACCACAGATATTCCCTGTTTCTCTAAAGAGTTCTGTAGAGTTCTCTGAATAAAGTCAAATTATACATTAGACAACAAGAACATGTTAGGGTGACCTGAGTTCCAGTCTTTCGCTCACTCGACTTTGTGTCAAATAAAGCGACACTAGGGGCCTTTCTTGAAGGCCTCGTGAACTCTGAACTTGCGAAAAGGCAAATGAGAAATTGGCAGACAGAATTTGCATGTCCCTACCCCGGACATACGGGTATATAAGGAGGGAATGGTGCATCTGTTTGGTCAGATTTTTTCTTTGGAGACGAGCGGTTTTGTGTTCAGCAAGCTGGTGTTCCACTACTGTTCCACTCACCTCTAAGAGCATTGCTGTTGGATCTATGGCGCATTACCAGCGGCTTTCTCCCTTCTCTGCACTCCAGTGCAGTCCACACCCCTGAGCGCTTTGACAGCGTTTCATTAACGAGCAACTAGACCTGTGAAAGAGTATGTTTCTTCTAAAAGAGTATACACATTGGCGTGGTCTTTCCACCTTTGTGTAGTTCCTGGATGCGGCAGATATTTCTCCGCTTCTGACGTCATAAGAGCTGCCTCGCGTGTCTGGACTACAATCACACTCAGGCAGCATTATATGAATGGTTAATTTTCTCAGTGCGAGAACATAACCCATGGTAATGTTGCAGTCACGGCTTTCTTTCCTCCGAGGGAAAGCCACTTCAGCCACCCCCCAAGCCGTGCCTCCTTCCTACGGGATTGGGGCCGGCACAGCTGGCAATGAAGGCGATTTGGGGAGTGCAGCGGGCTCGGTTTCACAGGGTAAATCCCCACAAACCACCCGCCCTCAGCATGCTCGTTTGCTTCCGTCAGGGTCCGATGCAAGACCGGCTCGCCCCATGGCCAGTCTGATTTCTCCCTCGCACCCCACGAGCTGGATGATGATATTGCCGCTGCATCAGAGAGCGTCACAGCGGCGTCTGATGCTGATGACTCGACTGAGCTGCCACCTTTGGGTCTGCTCGTCCAGTCTGAGCCTGACACACAGATATCCGCTATGCTTGCCTGGGTCACCTTGAGCGTGGGGCTGGACTGGAACCCTCCGCCCCTCACCCCTCACGGCTAGATGACTGGTTCCTTGGGTCAGGGCGCCGCTCACAGCTCCCCCCCACCCCCCGGTTCCTTTCTTCCTGGAGGTGCATGACGCAGTTGACGAAACCGTAGAGGGCACCTTTTACTGCCCGAAACTGGCTTCCTTGCTCCTCAGCTCTCACTACCATCGATGGCGGAGTGGCCCCTCAAGATGTCTCCACCCTGTATACCATGGCCCTCCTGCAAGCCCACCAGGCCAAGGCACTTAAAGATCTGCACTTGGGTAGTCCTGATCCTGATGTACTGCAGGAACTGCACTTGATGACTGACCACGCCATGAAGGTCACAGCACCGGCACTCGGACAGGCGACGCCCACACTCGTGATCCAGGAACAACATCTGTGATGTGCGGGACCCCAACAAAGCCCGCTTTCTCAATGCCCCATCTCCCAGTTCGGCTTATTTGGCGATACCGTTGAAGACTTTTCACAGCAGTCTTCAGCAGTGAGAAAGCAGACAGAGGCCATCTCACACATCATGCCTCGCCGCCATTCCAGCGTGAGCCGTGCTCCATCTGCTTGGTGAGGGCATCCCCCTGCGGCTTCTAAACAACAGGCAGCTCCGCTTCCCAGCTCTCAGCCCCAGCGTAGAGCTCCCTGCAGGAAGCTGACACTCCCATCTCACGAACCAATACCGGGACCCAGAAGGCTCCCAAGTGTTCCTGAGAGGAAAAAACTAAGGAGTGAGATGGCTGCTACGGAGTTGGTATCTGGACCAATCCATCCCTTCTTTTGCCACACCCTGCCTGGGCTGAGGTACCAACATTGCCAGGAAAAAGGCAGTGGTTCCCTCACTCCTTCGGTCACCTAATCGGTGCCCCCACACGCAGTTCTCACAGTGGTCTGGCGCCAAACACCTACAGTCACAGCACCATGGACATGGTACACTCGCCTCCACGCCTTCGGATGTAGACTCCTGGCGGGCCGGTTCTGACAAGTCTAGAGGACGCCTCCATCTGGACACCCTCAGCAGCGGAGGCTGCTGAGGGTGTCCAGACCGAGCTACGTGCCCAAGGATCCTACGACTCCCTCAGAGGTAATGAACCTGCAAGTGAAGCTGCCCCGTGAGGAGGCAGACCCAGCCTTATCATTGCTGTGTCCGGTGCATGCTTTGCGTACCTATCTGGACTGCATGCAGAGCTTTAGATGTTCTGAGCAGCTCTTTGTCTGCTTTGGTGGACAGCAGAAAGGAACGCTGTCTCCAAACAGAGGCTATCCCACTGGGTCTTCGACACCATCGCTTTGGCCAATCACACCCAGGCCATGCCCGCCCCCTTGCGGGTTCGAGCACACTCGACGAGAAGTGTGGCATCCTCGTGGGCACTGGCCAATGGCACCTCCCTAGCAGACATCTACAGAGCAGCGGGCTTGGCAACACCCAATACCATAACGAGATTTTACAATCTCAGGGTTGAGTCGGCCCCATCCCGTGTTCTCTCATTTCCGAGCACATAGAACTCGGGAATAGGGAAGGTCTGACCGCGTGTTCCGCTTGCACATAGCGCCTTTCCCCTCCATTGAGGTGATCACGCGTGCTCTTTCGCCCAGGAGTCCACTAAACTTGTGCTCCCTGGATGTCCTTCCTCCCTAGCCATCTGGTCCGCGAATTCCCCAACCAGACCCATTACTCTGTGCTGAATTACATGCCCCACAGGATGGGCCTTCATGGATTAATCCCCCTGTGTGTATTTTCCACGGTACGGTTCCTCTTCTGGTGGACCTGCATCTCCCTTGGGCAGTCCCCTCTGCCCCCCGGTCGCCGTGTTTGTAGCAACTACTCCCTCGCAGCAGGTTGGTTTCTACCACTGCATCCCCGGCGCCAATTAAATGTGGAGCCTGGGATTGGATCATGCATCATGGCCGACAGTCCAGAATGCCAGGTTGCCCTTCCCCTTACACAGCATGGAAGCCACTGCCCTGCACGCCTGGATCTCGGAGGGGAGTGCGTCAAACTTACCCACCACCCATCCGTTCACATAACCCCAGTGCACTGCAAGGACGGCAGATTCCCCTTTGTTTTGGACACTTTCTCCTTTTATTCCTTTGTTTATTATTTTAAACAAATGCATCTCCGAGGCCTGATGCCACACCCATGGTGTTTGTCTTTTGCTCACCCCACCACAACACTATATAGTGGGAAAGTACTGTACGTATATTCAGATATCGGGATTGAGTTTACCTACGAATATTTCCTAGGAATTACCTATGTACAATAGGTAATCTTAGCTAAGAATATGAAATGCTAGTGCAATTGTAAACAAAGTGGCAACACAGTGATATACACATTGAAAACTGTCAAATTGGTATTAAGGTACAGTATATCTATGAAGTGACAATAAAAAAACAGTTAAGTCAGCATCACTTCACTATACTCTGATTGCCACAGTCAAGTGAGTATCACAATGTCAGCTGATGCCCATTTGAATACCACAGTCATCATGTTTCAAGGGTAACAGCCTTAAATGTGCCATTGAGTTCTTTTGCTGTTGACTAAAAATAGAAAGCTACAAACAAGCAATTCCTGTGTTTTTGGTTGCCAAGTTGAGAGATCACGTCTGCTTCTAGTTATGCCCTGACCTATGTCACTGCTGCTTAAATTGTAGCTGGGTTTTCCAATGCCAGTCATCAAGGAATGGTGCTGATGTACAGAATATTGATGAAGGCTGGGCATTCAGTAACTGTTGCCAATTATCATAATTCCTCGAATCAATGAGAGCCAGGGTTGTCAGTTCTGACATATCAGGCTCAAAAGGGTTATTTATATTCAGAAAACGGGTGCATCATGAATAACTGCAAGGATGAAATGAAAACCAAATCTTACCGAAGCTTTCAAGTAGAACCTTTGCTTTGAAAATGAAATCAAAGTCATTTGAATCTGCTAACAACTGAAGAAATCCTTTTAAATATGGCAGAGGAAGTTTGACTACACTTAAGAAGAGTCTTTCGACTTGTTTTCATATAAATATCCCATAGAAACTCTTGTGTTCCCTTTTCAAATTCTTGATCGTAAAGTTAATCTCGAACCAAATTAGAAATGATTATTGCAAAACACACTGCGAGAAAAACACATTTACGCAGTGAAACAAATGTATAGTTTAGCATTTTCTCAGTGCTTGCAAATGTGACTGTTATGGCAATGCCTGGAAAAATATGCACCGAGGAGTTAAAATAAAGACGTGACAAGTGAGGAAAAACAATGAAAAGCTACACAAAGTAAATTAAACCACTCTGACTCTGCTGTGAGATACAGGACTTGACATGCAAACATACAGATTCTGTAAGGAAATATCCTTACACACCAAACTGTACTTACTTCTACAAAGATAGGCACATGGATAAAATAAATCCATGATTATGGATGTTGCATGAATTTTGGTTGTCTATGAATGTTACATCTTACATTTTACATTTATGCATTTGGAAGGCACTTTAATCCAGAGCGACTTACAGTGCACTTATTACAGGGACAATCCCCCCTGGAGCAACCTGGAGTTAAGTGCCTTGCTCAAGGACACAATGGTGGTGGCTGTGGGGATCAAACCAGCAACCTTCTGACTACCAGTTATGTGCTTTAGTCCACTACACCACCACCACTCTTATTTCTTTCATATACTACAACTGCACTGATTAAAAAACTACGTTGCTTGCATAAATGTCCCAGCATCAATGCGGGTCCACCTGCTTGTTCAAGCAGAAGTATCCTTAATGTGTGTCAACATGACACTCAAAACTATGAATGTGTGATGCAATACAAAGGGTTAGTTGTAGTTCACATGATTTCCATTTTGCTTGTTTTACACATGTTGGCAGGAGGAGGAAAATTCCTCTGTCCAAAACTGCCTATCTATGTGTAATTTTCTTTATATAAGAATGCTATATTTCTTTATAACTTCTAATGAGCAAATATATTTGTAATTCTGCAAAAGACAAAACAAGGCGATTAGGTAAAACTGCTTTCACATAGCATGTTATGAACAAACCGTCATGAGCAAAATGTTTGCGTAATAGCCAAACTCTTGCAAACGGCCCTGACACTAATCAAATGTCGTCCAAAGGTTAACAGAAACAGTAAACGAGTGTGACATGACAAACGAGCACCATAAATCTGGCACTATTGGTGGGCGATATGAATAAAATCTTATATAACATTACTACAAATTTAATATCACGAAAACTATATATATCACAATATAGTAAAAATATATTGGTTAATATATTAAACAACCATATTGTAATGCCCTTTTTTTGAAAGATTCAGTCATTGAATTAAATACTTTATAAATGAAAACTACTTCCTTTTATATCATTTTCTCTTTAATTGGAACCTGACAAACATACAGTAAAAAACAAAAAACAAATTGTTGTTATTCGAAAAGTGGTAATCAACATTACCACAATGCTAAATGTCATATTTCAATCTGATATTGTTGACTAGTATTATTATTATAAAACACTTAATTAGGCTCTTAATGCTTTACGTCATCTCTGTAGACAATATTTGAATTTCTGAAAGCAAAGCTTTCTAATATCTATCATTATTCGCACTGAATTTTATTAAGGGTGATGAGGTGTAGTTTAACAAGTCTGCATGACAGATGACACATAATAGTTGCCACATGACAAATTGTTTTAGCTGTTTTTCTCATCAGTGTTTATTAGAATGTCAGGCCCTCTCGAGGTTTCAGAATTTGACTTTCTCTATAGTTTTTTAAGGTATAAAACTAAAAACTAAGTAGAATTCAAATGGGTCACTCAAGTTTTTAAGTTTGTGCCATGATAGTGAGAAACTGGGTTGAGTAGCGCAAGTGGCTGTGGAGCCCAATCTGGAAAGCCTGCTGGACTTTTGCGCACTTTAATGCTTCAGAGCTAGCGTGCGCAAAAATCATGTGAAACACAGCTGTGTATGTCTGATGAGAAGCATATTCAGAACGTGAGATTTATGTAATTGAAATTCCTTCCGTGGTCCGGAATTTTGCTTAAGCAACCGCCGGAAAATTGTCAGTACCTGGAAAAACCCTGTTTCTTCAATTCTCTCAGTCTCACGTGAAGCCGCTCCACCTTCCTCCTCCATTTCTCAGACAGAATGTGTACCGCGCACTTGTTACGTGAATATAATGAGGTGCATATTTCTTGCCACATGGTGCCAGTTTTGCATAACTGCGATTCAGACGATAATCCAAAATGTGGACCTGTTGCAAAATTTCTACCAGTTTTATATGTCTACCGGTAAATTGGCCACCCCTATCACGCACAAAACCACATTTTGCAGACTCTTTCATCTAAAGTGACTCATGGGGCCATTCAGAATTAAGGTGTTTTTGCGTCTGTGTGCAAGTTTTTTAAATTGGTAAATGTAAATCACTCTGACGATGTGCAGCGCTGCTTTTTCAGCATTATGCGTAGGAGCATCATGTTTTTAAAATGCTGTCATGAAGAACTTCAACCAAAGTCTCTTTCAAGGCAAGTCAGTCCACTCGGCAGCCATCTTTGGAACGTTTCCATGCAGCTATTTTCTATTGATACAAGTGACATAAAATAAAGCTCCTACCTACTACCAACATCTCCAGAACAGCTGGTCAAGATTACAAACAAAGAACATATTTCAAATCAGCAGTAAAATCTGACACCAATAGTTTTAAAACTTATGCTTTCTTAGCTCAGATCTTGCTAAAAAATGCTATTTTTCAAGTTGGTCCAGCTAATACGCATGCAAGTTCTCAAATTGACTGACAGGTGATGTCTGTATCTAAAAGATGATTGGCTCTTACCTGTAAGATGGGACTTCCCTTTCAACACCCACCATATTGGGTGTTCCAATTTCTCCCATTCATTTGAACACAAGTGCTCCATCTTGGGCTAAATAGTTTCTGCTTCAACCTTAAAAAATGCATCTAAAGATACATGTATGCTGTTCCATTCATTGAGCTGCATCTAGCTTTTATATTTATATTTAATGCAAAATCTTTCTGAATGGCCCCTTACAGTGATTTCAAATACATTTACCACTCATTTACCAATAAAATACATTTACATTCAAATACATTTACCAACATTCATTCCCTGGGAATCAAAACCATAACTTGGTTGCTGCTAGCACCATGCTCTACCTGCTCAGCCACAGGACCACAGAAGTAATTGTGCAAGCCCAAGCACACAACTAAAAGTAGACACTCATTCCTTTGGTCTCAGGGCAGAATGAAACAATGAATCTGAGGCCTCTCCACTGAAGATGTCAGCCCGCAATCCTCTTGACCTAATTTTCACGTCTCTCAGACGCCCTTAATCGCTGTCTTAACAGCACCGCCACACCATACACAGTTACTCTGCGCATCAATCTCAAAACAAAGAGTCAGGCAAACTCTGCAATCTCTCAGTTACTCTCATTCACCTAAGCACATGAGTTATTACAGCCTTGTTATGTTAGCTCATCTTCCAGGCTGGAATTTGAGATCTTGCTCTAAGGCATGGAAAGATCAGTCTTGATTATCACTCCAGATGAAAGACAGTCGTCTCCTACTTACTTGTCTAATGTTCACACAGTCAGTGTTTGGGATTGACAACTGTATTAACAAACAGATTCGTATTTCAACCTAAAACAAGACAAAGGTAATCTGCTGCTAATGTAAAAGTATGCTCTGTTGTATAGGTGGCCCAGCATGAATGGAGATATTTGCAGCACTGGAGGAAGCTGAATGCACCTCCTCAATGCAAGGCCAGGCCAACAGCTGTTAGTCAGTGGAATAACTGGAATGTTGTTGTTTAAGGAATGGGAAATTTCTTTAATGAAAACATATGCAGTTTACACATATTCTACAATCACACACACACACACACACACACACACACACACACACACACACACACACACACACACGTAGCCAGACACATAAACGTCTAGGTTACTATTGTAACCCCCATTCCCTGATGGAGGGAACGAGACATTGTGTCGAATGAAGCGACACTAGGGGTCCTTCTTGAAGGCCTCAGTTACCTCTGAACTTGAGAAAATGCCAATGAGGAATTGGCAGAAAGAATTTGCCCATCAGGGAACAGGACGTTGTGTCCACCCGGTTACAATAGTAACCTAGACATTCCCCGTCTGTCTTTCACTCGGCTTTGGGTCGAATAAAGAGACACTAGGGGTCCCTATTCAATGCGTTGAATGGTGTACGTGAACTGCTGATGCAGATGCGGGCAAGCAGCTGCATGACAAAGCAGCAGGCTGCATCAGACTGCATGTACCCTTCCCCAATGCCCAATAAACACATCAAAAACGTTTTAGATTCCCAGCATCACCGAAGGGGGGGGGAGCAAGCAACGTGCCAAGCATGCGAGTAGGCCGTGCCAGCCACGCCTTTTCTCTCTCTATGTTTCTCGCATATAGTTAAAGCGGCTGGGGCCATTTAACGTTATAACACGCATTGGGGAAAGCTTTCTTTTCCAACTCCTATTCTTTCAGGGGGAAAAGACCCCATGTAGACCACATACTGCCCAGGCTGAGGGGAGGTTAAATGTGGTGAATACTTCAAATGGGTTTTCAGGCCACATGTGGAAGTGATGTGGTGGTAGATCCTACCTAGCAAGGGAGGTGTTACTACACACACAGCGACCGGGGGACAGAGGGGACGCGGATCCGCCGGAAGGGGGACCGTACAGCGGAAAATACACACAGGGGGATTAATCCGTTATGGCCAAACCCTGTGGAGATAATACAGGATGAGACCGACTCAAACCTGAGATTGTAGAATCTCATAAAGGCATTCGGTGTTGCCCAGCCCGCCGCTCTGCAGATGTCTGCTAGGGAGGTGCCGTTGGCCACTGCACACAATATAGAATACACATACAATAAAAAAATTAAATAAAGAGTTTATAAAAAATATATATAAAGTAGTTGTATTGTGGAGAATATATTTGACAGTCCAGTGTGAGATATAAGATTAATAAAGTGCCGTGCTGATTATTGTCTGATTGCTTGGGGGAAGAAGCTGTCATGTAGTCGGCTGGTGCGGGTACTGATGCTGTGATACCGCCTGCCTGATGGTAGCGGTGAGAGCAGCCCATGACTCTGATGAGTCTCTGATGATCCTCCGGTTTCCTGCTCACTTATACTCCCATACAGTTCCTTCAGTGCCTGGTCTGTGTCGGCTTGTTGGGAAGTAGAAGAAGTAACAGTAGTAGTAGCAGTAGTAGTAATAACAATAGTATTCATAATAATAATAATAATATCATCTCAGCTTTATGAAATTTTAGACCAGTCAATAAAGTGTTTGCTGATATACACAATTCTCTTGGTCTGGGAGCCGCTCCAATACGGCCGGCAGGTACAACCAACAGACCCCACCGACACAGATAACAATCCCACCACTGATCCACCCGGTCCTCCCTTCCCGCCGCCGACAAAACCCAACCCCCCTACCAGCAGTTAAGCCTCTGTGCTCCGCTGTGTCTTCCACGACAGGTACCTCCAAACCTAGCTCACCTGGTCTGGTTGTGACCTGACGGATCATTGTTTGGTTGCCCTTTTTTGGACCGTAATCTCTGGCTGCAACTGTGGTGTGCCAACCTAGATAGTACTCCGGCACAGTCCCGTTAAATGAGAGAAGGAGCTGCCGGCAGACGTGGGAAAAGGGAGGGGCCAGGCAAACCAAAAACTGAACCGGTGATGCCCATGCCGACAAGAATTAGATTTTATAAGGGAACAGAGAGGAAAGGAGGACACATTTTTCTGTAATAATATAAATATCAATACCACCACCACTACCACTACTACCACCAACAATAACAATAATAGCAATAACAATATTATTCACATTTTACATATATAGAAAATAAATTGAATAAAGTATAGCATATAGAATATTAAAGTATATATAAATTACATCAATCTACAAATAAATGTAGAACAATATATTATATAATACGCATTATTTATCTATTATAGAAATAGATTGTATTTATGTATTATAGAACTTCATTGAGGCATCAACTCACCAGCTAGTTTTAATCAATATTTAAAGGTGTGAGCAGTGGGCTGAAGATTGTATTACATTTGTATAATTGATTTTTAATTGCTGATGTATGTTTCTCTTTAATAATATGGTCCCTTAATAGATATAGCTATTGTGTAATTGATATTTGGCTTTTATTTTTCCAATTGAGTAATATTGTTTTCTTGACGATAGCTAAAGATATGAGCAGAAGAGTTGGATGTTCAAGAGGGGGGTTAATTTGAGATGTGTCACCTAAAACGCATAGTAATGGGAGTGCAGGGATTGTAATTTTCAAGAAATCTGTTTATTAAAGATCTGTCCAGAAATGATGAACAGGTGAAAATTATTTTTAAACATTATTTAAAAGGATTTTTTTTTTTTTCAGGTTAATTGAATCAAGGCCATTTTTTGCTCTTCAAATTATTTCTCAAATGTCCCCACCCTCTTCATATTCTCTCTCAGCCCTTATGCTATTCAAGGTCCATCCATTTGTCCACTGCCAATCTTTTCTCTGAATTTTTTCATCAGCATTCATCAGCGACACTGAGGCCTTGATCAGACTGCCACTAAAAATCAGATTTTTTGTATCCAGATGAGTTCTTGATAGTCTGGACAGCAAAAATACACATTAAATTGGAAACCACATCAGGATGTGGTTTCAAATGCGATTGAAATATGATTTTTTTCAGATGCGTCTCAATTTGGATGTCCTGGCTGCTCAATTCGGATTTCAAATGGCGTTTTGCATCACTCTTAATGTGACCCACAATGATGATGTCAAAAATCGGTGACTGCAGCACAGAACATCACAATCCTCCATCGCTGACAATTTCCGAGGAGGAGCTGAGGAGAAAAACCCATATAACCCCAACCAAAAAGGACCTCAATGACTTGATTAGAGATCTTGGTCTCACCAAGTCCAATGCCGAGCTTTTGACGTCCAGGTGCAACCAGTGGAACTTGTTGGATGAAAGTGTGGAAGTCGCAGATCAGAGGAAGATCAGCTTCTTCACCCATCAAGATGGGCTCTGCTTCTGCCACAATGTGACATCTGTTCGAGGCAATCGGAATGGCCTGTAACCAGAATAAGTTGCACCTCTTCATTGACAACTCATCCAGGAGCCTCAAAGCCGTGCTGCTCCATAATGGTAACAAGTACCCTGGCTCACTAGGTGCACCTCAAAGAGGATTACAACAGCATTTCAACCGGACCTTGCTGGATGCCTTGAAGTATGACGAGTACATTTGGGGGCTGATTCGTGAAAGTGATTTACAGTATTAACTTAAATCTCAAATAAATACTAATTTCTAAATCTTTTGTAGTCATTTTGTATTTAGTATAAATCTTTGTTAAATTTGTTAAATGTTTGTTTTTTCTGACTTTTGTGAACGAAAAGACACAAATTAGCCCGTTTTCTCATTGGAAGTAGGTACATTTCAAAATATCACTGTCCTGGTCACAAAAGCAAAGTTTGTGGGGAATAATAGCCATTTTCTATACTTTTGAGGCATACGAAATTAGGAAATAACACTTACTAACCAGGAACAAAAATTGTGTTACATAGTGTATCATCTCAAAAATAAATATTGTTTATTTGCATTTCTTATCAAATTTTGTGTCAAAATAATTTATTCTTGGTCAGTCCAATGAAATAAGCAGTTAAGAAGATAAAAAATATTGTTATAATATTAGAAAACATTGTAGTTGAACACAAACTTTTGCACTTCAGATAATATAATGATGACATCACATGTAATTCTTCAAATTGTGCCTTGCCTTTATTAATATATATATTCTAAAGTATTCTGAATATGTTACGTTTTATTTGATGCATTTGGAATACTTTACTGAATACATTTTAGAAAAGTATTTTGTATTCAGCCCAGAATACTTTCTTAAAGTAATCTGCCCAACCCTGGTCGCTAGTGCACCTCTTGAGGCCAGGGGAGTGAGGTTTACACACCGCACAGCTATCGCATATCAGTTGGCTCCCGTTACATTCAGAGTGCACACGGTAAGAAAAATCAGGCTGCATGCGTTCAGAGCTTGAACACTCAAGTCAAAACTTGGTTCACCGTGTCCTGTACGGAGATGCTTAGTGAAGTATACAGTACTTTGGGTTTAAGATGACCGCAATATTGGCCTGAAGGGGTGAATATTCAATTCCCTTTTATATCTCAAGTTATATCTCATCTTTTTTCAACCTCATTTATTCTTATTATATTAATCAATGTTCTATTTTCCTTTTACAATAAGGTGCAAATAACATGTATGTCATCTGAGGGGTGACTGAGGGTCTAGCCCATGCCAGGAACACAATAACAGTGATCATTCATTTAGTCCGGCTCCCGGAGAATATGCATTTATATTGTACTGCATTTATTCAAAAAAATATATATCTGTAATAATTATTACACAATTAATCAACTTTTCTATAACCATTTAATTATATTTTAATTCAACCATTGTTAATTGAGTGAGAGAGATTTAGTTATGATCTTATTATTATCCATGTTTTTATATGAAAGTGACCATTGCATACAACATATCAACCTCATGTAATCATTGAACTAAAACATCGAATTTCTTTATGATTTTATTGTCATATTAGGAGACTATGTGCTGTATAAGGCCTTGTGTGTGCAACAATGTTAGGGAGAAGGTCTCCAGTCCTGGGATGGAGATAACACCTACCAGTTGCAATGTCTAAATCATTCAGTGTTTGGATTGTTTATGGTGCCCTGTAACATGTGACTTTGCCATAGTCAAAAACCTCAAAGGATTTTAACTGTTCTCCTTGTAGAGAAAGAGGAGTGGTCAAAACTGATAGCTAAGCCATGACATCTGCACATAAGTTCTGTAAAACCAATGATGGGAACTTGATTAATTGTATGGCTAACTAATTGTTCATACAAAGGTGGAAACAGACCATATTTGTCAAGTGCTAAAATGTTTGAAGTGACCTATCAGAATCTTAGAAAGTGTTATAATGTGACACCTCTAATTCAATTTGCATATGATTATAATTGCTTGTGAATTTTTTTTTTTGAATGTGTGCTGCTTTTTCTCCTTCTGTCTTTCTGAACTACTGGATCCCATTGACTTGTGATGCCTATTGGATATGCAGAGAACAATCAGAAAACTCTCTCTCAACTGACTTCAAACCTGACTCCCCCCATATACATATTGGGGACCCAGCTGTTTCCCCCAACAGGCCAGCGCAACATAACAAAAATACTTTGTTTGTGTGAGTGTACCTTCAAAGGGACAGAAACCCTGTCTTAAATTAATATTCCTCATAAGTGAATTAATATTCCTCACCCTCTTCTTGCTCCAAAAGACTTTCTATCATTCGTGGAAGACAAAAGGAGAAGGTTAGAGGTTGTTAAGACCTCTAACTAGATGCAGTGCAATGAACGAGACAGAATGCAGGTGTCTCAAGATGCATTTTTAAAATGTTGACACACCAATCTAAAATGTTTTGGTGTTCTTGCATTAGATACTGAAAAAATAACGCCCAAGTTTACATGGAAAAACTACTGAAAAACCACACAGATGGACACAAAATTGTGTTTGGTGTGAACAGCCACTTAGGCAGAATGTTAGTCTCAACATTCACTTTCATTGCATGGTAAATCATACAGGGATGGCATAATATTTCATTCATTTATTTTTTTTCAATGAACTTTAATAATTAGCATTTCCTTCATCTTATTTACAAATAACAGCTCTCAAATGACAAACGGTCCACAGATGTGCATTATTATTCTCAAAGGACAGTGCAGAAAATGCCACAAGCCATGTTAAAAGAGCAAGCACAAAGTATTGATGATTCAGGGTTGTAAATGATAGCCGTCATTCTCAGGTTACAATAACAGGAAGTCCTTTTATGATTTTGTAAGTGATCTTTCAGTTGTGAATGAAAGGTCTTTCGAGCAAGTGCTGTTACAGCTCAGGTGCACTTTTGAGGTAATATAAATGTCTGAGGTTGACAGGTTGCCAAACAATCTGATAAATTACATGTTCAACACTGTCCTCATAATGAGAGCTTTATCAAATTACAGTATTAGAGCATCTTTAAATTATATCAGATGGTTGACAAGCATTTTATGCTGGCAAAAAGCATGACTATGCTGGTCCACCAACCAGCACTAAACCAGCAGTAACCCAGCATTTCCCAAAATCATTGTATGCCTAAGTTGATCGTCGAAACCACTGGCGCCAATGGTCTCTACGGTCAACTTAAGCTTACAATGCTTTTGGGAAATGCAGCCCTGAGACATCATAGAAATTCCTGCTGGAGTAAGCTGGTCTTTTCAGCAGGGTAAGTCAAGGTCAAATTTGGAAATTCACAAAAATAGTCCTATAATGACATTATAAAACCATATAAATTATGATGAAATTCTGTAAACAGAGCAGAGGAATTTTTCCCCCAGCAGGTCAGATTATGAAACTTAATTTCGCAAGACATTTGTTAAGGAAAAAAACTTCCTGCCACCATTTTTACAGTAAATCGAAAGTTTGCATGTTCCACGTTTGCCAAGTAGAGCTTAAACGTTCATCAGGCTTGCCACGTAGACACTGACTGCTTGAGCCCAGCATGCCTCTGTTGAAATTCACAGAGAGCCGCAGCTTCACAGTGATTTTATACACACACTACAGCTGATGTTGCCAAAGACCTACTCGCATGTTGTTCTGTTATTTCTTTGTCGTAGGAATATCTGTTCTACCACAATGCAATGTGAATTATGAAGCATATTGTTTTCTGCTAACCAGACACACCCGTCAAAGATTTGAATGATTTATGGCAGGGGTTTTCAAAGTCTTGGACAGTAAGCACAAAATATACAAGACCACATCCCCTTGAACCCTTCCCCCCAATTTTTGGTAATTTCTTTCTTCTTCAGATTTACAAACACACAATAATGTTGTGTAGACCTTTAAAATAGCAAAGCATAATTAATAAGATTAATTATTATAAGCCAATGATAAATGTAAAAAAAATATTTCTAAATTTAAGACATTCGTACATTCTAGCAATTATTTGAAGTTTTATCAGGTATTTTCCTCTAGTGTGATATTATCAAAATGCATCAAATTTCAGGTGTTGGAGCATTTCACCAATGATGATCAATAACCTTTAATTTAGTCTGACAGACTCATTCTGCTAATGCGTTAAACACGGATGCTTGGTTAACAGCTATAAACGTTTATATTAATAATATGAAACCGTATTCTACATTATATTTATTAAAAAATATCTGTTTGTCCTCATGACAATGGGATTACTTAGCCTAAATGTTTTTATCCTATATCTGTGATAAACTCACAGCACATGAGCCAATCTCAGACCCGATATCATGTTGAATTCCACCACCAGTGGTGGTGGTGACGTAGTGGGCTAAAGCACATAACTGGTAATCAGAAGGTCGCTGGTTCGATCACCACGGCCACCACCATTGTGTCCTTGAACAAGGCCCTTAACGCCAGGTTGCTCTGGGGGGATTGTCCCAGTAATAAGTGCACTGTAAGTCGCTATGGATAAAAGCATCTGCTAAATGCATAAATGTAAATGTAACTTTTAATACTGGACACGTATGATTTTGTTCCGCTTAATTTCAGATTTTCTGCACCTTAGATTAACTTGTGCAGCTGTTTTCCACTGAGGTGGACAGAAGATGTCAGTCGCAACAGATGTATAAATGAGTTTTATTTGCTCACATCACTTACATTATCAGCTAGCATCAGAATATCATTCTTACAATACAAATTTAACCATATTATGCTGCATTTTCCAAAACATTATAAATAAATAAATAAAATATATTCCCGGCCAAATGACGAGTTGATTACTCAAAGGTATCGTTTCTCCCTTGATATAACACATTTACAGAACCAGAATATGAATGAACAGAGGTGGAGCTGTGTGGCTTTATAATCGAATGTAGAGCAGCGTAGTTTATTTGAGAGCGCACGTCCAGTTTTGATCGAGATTTGTCCACGTTGACTGAAGAGATTCACGCTGGTGCAACCGGTAAATTGATGCACTCTCGCATCATATGCATGTTGTGCTCTCGACATTAACAGTATTATAACGCCATAGAGCTACGGTCTATGAAGCAGGACTATGGTCCATTATGCCAATAATTTTCATTTATCTTCACAATACATTTTATTGTATTTATGTATCTTTTTATTTTACTTGGTGAAATTATCATCAATCTCTGTGCCTCCCCTGACATGCTCTGGTGCCCTCCTGTGGAGGTGCGCCTCCCAGTTTGAAAACTGTGAATTTATGGCTTTAATCTTTTCATGAGTAGGGTCTAAATTCCTCTGCAGTGCCCCCTGGAGTGAGTTATTTTTGCAGGTGACACTGCACAGGCAGTAAAGGTGGGTATTTCTTTACATTAATTACATTTTTGATTTCTTGTCATAAATAAATAATGTATAGAATATTTGAAATGTGAACAAATGGGTTATGTCTGCTGTACTGTTTTTGTTTTATTTATGTTGTTTTTATAGCTGTAAAACACAAATGAACAAATAATATCAGTAGGGAGGCAGGGGAGGGGAGTATGGAACCACACACAGCCTGTGCAGTGACACAGCCCTGAAGAAATTTGTATTCAGGCAACATTTTTCCAGTCTTCAGCTGTCCAATTTTGGTGAGCTCTTGCAAATTGTAGCCTCTTTTTCCGATTTGTAGTGGAGATGAGTGGTACCCGGTGGGGTCTTCTGCTGTTGTAGCCCATCCGCCTCAAGGTTGTGCATGTTGTGGCTTCACAAATGCTTTGCTGCATACCTCGGTTGTAACGAGTGGTTATTTCAGGCAAAGTTGCTCTTCTATCAGCTTGAATCAGTCGCCCCATTCTCCTCTGACCCGTAGCATCAACAAGGCATTTTCGCCCACAGGACTGCCGCATACTGGATGTTTTTCCCTTTTCACACCATTCTTTGTAAACCCTAGAAATGGTTGTGCGTGACATCGAATAATTTATCAGTTTATTCGGTAGAATTAGTGGCCTTATTGGTGGGCCTTCAATGGATGGAGGAGGTGTGACCAGATAGAGTGGTTTTGTGTTCAGATTCTTTGTCAGCCCAAAATAGCTTTTTTTAAACTATCAGAGAAGACCTTATGATAGATGTTTTATTGGTGTTGCTGTCACTTAACAGGATGGGAATCGATGTTAGGTTCAGTTGGATACCAGCACATGCAGCTGTAAATGGAAACAAGGAGGCAGATCAGCTTTAAAAAAGAATTTTGAAGAATTAATGAGGATTTACAGGTTCCTTTAGATTGGGGTGAGGGCAAGTCAGTTCACACAATTAAAATAATTAATGAATTTCAAAGAAGATGGTATTCTTGTCTAGCTGGAAGGCAGTTCCATGTTATACATCCACTTGTAGGCAAAGAGTCTTATAGTTCGGCTTGATAAAGAAGAGAGGAGGTGATATTACTGAGGCTAAGACTAGGACATACTGGGCTACATGCTAATTTATTCTTAATTGGAAAACATAACACAGGTCAGTGCTGTCATTGTGGAAAGATGGAAACAGTAGAACATGTTATTATGTACAGTAGACAATATTCTGAGGACTGGGATTTCCTACAGTAAAGTTTGAACAAGGTTAAAGATAGTGTGTTTTCCACTGAATGCATGGTGAAGACAGGATTAAGGGTAGCGTGTATTTTTAAAGCTTTTATGAATTTTTGGGTGGATACTAGGCTAGATGTAAGCATACGATGTGATGTTTAGTAGCTTAGGGATGACATGTCAATAGTTGCATTCACAAAAGCTGTGTCCCAAATGACACTATATACTAGGAACTTACAACATATACTATGCACTAGGGATGGGCATTCATCAATAATTTGCTATTTGAATATTTAAGCTCATAAAAAAACGAATATTCAAAAATTCTATTATTTAAATGAAGGAAATTAATGAGAAAGAGACATTGTAAAATTAAACCAAACTTCTAGTTATAATCAAAACAAGCTTATATAACTTCCTGTGTTTATATATATATATATATATATATATATATATATATATATATATATATATATGTTTAAACAAGCAATTAAAAAAGAATACAATGAAAGCATTTAAGCTCACGCAAAGCGAAAAAAAAGAAACCGCTAATGAAGTAGACTGACGCAGTTAACGTACAGGACGAGTATAAACACTCAGCATCAGGGATGTAGTGGAGGCTAAACGCACGTAAACGCCGTTTACGCACCTCCCAAAATTCGGAAATAGCGTTTACCCACCTCCAAAGTGGGTTTATCCACCTCTAAATTGCGTTTATCCACCTCTAAATAGATAGTTCCTGAGCCATTTTAAATTAAGCTTATGTCGTTTTAGTTTCATATTGTTCATTATTAGTTTCATAGGTTGTTAAACCTAAGACGAAGTCTTTCATAATGCGCTGCTGCCAGTGTTTCCCATGCGCGATATTGACTACTACCAGCTATACAGCGTGATGACCTCAAAAATCCAGCTGTATTCTAACAATAACTTAGCTCTCCTTATTAGCTAGGCTCCTTGCATGCTGGCTAATAAGTAATAACTGACAGTGCTGTGTTGGACAGATTTATGCAGTGGTGTTCCATGACGGAGAGAGAGCGCGAGAGGTACGGGTGAGAGAGAGAGAGAGAGAGAGAGAGGGACGAGCGAGAGGTAGCCTAGTGCTGCGCGAATGCACTACGGCTCTCTGCAAACAAATACGATTTTAAATAGGCTTATTAAAAAATAAAAAATAAATCGAAAATCAATGAGTGGCGGTCAGCGTTGATATTGTGGCGGGCAAAAATTCTTTGATTCCAGCTTGTTAAATGTGAATATGTTCTAGTGTCTTCTCTCCTCTGTGACAGTAAACTGAATATCTTTGAGTTGTGGACAAAACGAGACATTTGAGGACGTCATCCTCCTGGGCTTTTGGGAAACACTGATCCACATTGTTCTGACATATTATAGACCAAACAACTAATTGATAAATCAAGAAAATATTCAGCTTAATTAATTCAACAGATTAATCGACTATGAAAATAATCCCAAATCCCTAATCATTATGTACAAGTGCATTGCATTGGAAGCCCTGGATATAAGCCTCCCTCTCTATCTCTCTTAAATATTTTTGTTCTCTCTGTTTTGTCATTTAGTAAACTTTATAGATTTCAACCATATTATTCCTTCTTGGGTCTCTTTAACAAGAACTTAGATTAATGTATGAATTGAATAGTGATTGTGTGACCTATAATGAGGGAACAACCAGTGATACCCTTGGTAGTACCATCAAATGATAGCCTATAGCGATGTCATCAGGATACACATACACCGGTAGGCAGTGGCCCACCTTACTGGGTGACCACGTCGTGGTCCACCAGAATTTATAGTTTACCCACCTCTTTTTTTACCACTACACCTCTGCTCAGCATATAATATTTATCATGTTTATATTGTATCTCATGTTGTGTTTTTGTTGAGAAAAACAAGAATATCCATGTGCTCAGTAAACTATACTCATTTATAAACACCAGTTTAAATGATGGAATGTCCCTTACCTCAGCTAGCATAGACTTTCTCGGATGCCATATTTGTTGTTTACAGAAGAGTCGCGGGATTATGTTGCTACGGGGATGATGCTTTCAGACGAACTGCACATATATGAAAGTAAAGTGTACACCACTTATCCAGTACATTTAAACATGAAGCCAGCTTTCTCACAGTAAGCCACATTCTCACAATAATCCGCTTTTCTGGTGTCCATCTGAACGTACTGAGTGACAGAATCGTTTGCTCAACAAATGTGATCAACTTGTGTCCACACTCAACAGTGCCACCCAGTGCATTCTGTTATAGCTGCCAGTTTTAGTTTGTGTGTTCAGGATTTAACATGCATCTCACTGTATATATGGCCAGCAACACAAAATTTGCGAAATTCTAATAGTATTTTTACTATTCGAATAATTATTGCAGAACGAATATTTGAATATTCGACTACTCGTGCACATCCCTACTATGCATTTACCGTTTAGTTATGCAATTAATTACTATGCAATTAACCGTGTAGTATTGTCCCAAATGGAACACTTAACGGTTAGTTACTAGTACTTCACAGAAGCATTCACCATTATAACAGCTGATGGAAGTGATGTTTCAAGTGCACGTGATGGGTTGCTGCTAGCTTTAGTGCATTAGCGGACCTCAGTTTAACACTTATACCTCAAAAATGTACATATTCACACAGTGTGTTGTGATGGTAAAGCATTCAACTTACATATGCAAGGTGCTGTCTCACAGATGTTTCACAAGCTGCTACATTCTTCATTATTTACAACTGTTTTGTCAGACCAGCAACGCAGCCAGATAACTCCACTCCTTCCACTACGAACGCAAGCAATGAGCTCTATTTTGACGGTTGAAAAAGTGCATCATCCGGGTACTTAAGTACACTTCTTTTTATTGCATTTTCAGTGTAAACATACTACTCGCACTACTTGCACTACCAAATGACGTAGCATAGTGCAGAAGTGTACAGTTTGGGACACAACTGTAGTACTGATGAACACCCCTGTAAGGCCTGGGTAATGGGGCTGAACATGCAGCAGCCTTGACCTCACATGGAGGGGATCATACTTTTTTTTTTTGGGAACTCATGAATATCACATGTCCACATTAATAGTATAGAGCTGAGTTAGATTAAAATTCCCATGCTGACTGCACTAGTCTTTTAGATGGCGTAATACACTAAATGTGGTTCTTCTGCCACAAAATATGTAAGAAAAAGAAGAAGCATCATTCGCTGTTCATCAGCATGCATGTGCAGAACTCCATGACCAGTGCTGTGTTAAAAAGAGGCAGGGGGAACGGATCTGACCTCTGGGGTGAAAGTCAGCAGGTTGACTGACAGGTGGCCTCTTGATGTCAGAGGAACGGTAGACGATATGATGTCGCCCGGGTCCTCCTTCCTCCTCTCCTGTCATATCGCCTCCTCTCTCCAGTGGTTCGATAAAAAAATCCTCTTGACCTGCACGAATCATCCCCGCCTGAAAGAACACAGGGCAGGTAGAAGGATTGAAAAACAGAAACAGTTTTTCTAATTTAATTTCAGTAAAAAGTAACATTTCTGAATTATTGTTTATGTAAATAAATAAAGGTTAATTTCTTGTTTCAACAGAATAAAAAACAAACAGGAAAAACTAGATTCATACCATCTGAACAGATTTATTTTTTGATCTTTGAAAATGGGTAAAATGTAACAATTTAAGCATGTAACCACACTGAGAGCCCCATATCTCTGGGATTTAACCATATAGGTACTTAAAGGTGCACTCAGTATTTTTTGTTTTCATAAAAGTTTCTCTCCTAAATAAATTTACTGTAATTTTGAATCATGACGACTCACAGGAGATGAAAACTTCAGTCATATCAGCAACCTTATAAAATATGTTTTATTCTACATGAAGAGGATCCCCTCATGGAGGCCACTATAATGAGTTCATGTGACCAGCCGAATACTACTCGCTTAATCTTTGTATTTGTTATTGAAAACTTTCATTGGAAAGTGAAAATCCACTTTTGTGGATTAATTTAATTATTGCTGACTGTGAATAGTGATTTTATGCACTGGAGCAATCAACTACAATGGCTACAATCATTAACTGCAGACTGCTGTGTTTGAAGGATACAGAATCCATGCCACCTATGAGTTAGTGTAATGGTGCATTCACATCATCAAAGACTTTCTAGTAAGTCAGTCCACTGCCGGCCATCTTTAGAATGCTCCCGGGAGGCTATTTCCAGTCAGGCCAGTGCAGCTCCTATCTACTAGAATGGGGGAACACCAAAATCTCAAATATGGTTGGTCCAGTATATATCATATTTGAAAAATCTGGCAAAACTGATATCATAAATTGTGCTTCTTTACCTCATATTACGCTAAAAAACATAATTTTCCCGGCTTTTATAGCTAATGCGCATGCGCGTTCTCGAGTTGATCGACAGGTGATCTCTGTATCTAAAAGGTGATTGGCTCTTATAAAGCAGGACTTCCTTTCTTCATCTGTTGACCGTTGGGCACTAGAAGTTCTTGGTTAGCCGTTCTAATTTCTCCCATTCATTTGAATGGAAGTGGCCCGACTCTGCGAAATAGTCTCTGACGTCATGTCGGAATTACCATAATTATGAGATTTTTGAGACTTTTAAAAAACATTCATGTCTTCGTAGAACTGATAATAACAAGCTGCCAACTCTGAATTCTGTGAAGTTCCAACTTGATGATAATAATGTCAAGTAAAAAGAACCAATATGGCAGCAGCCTCAACATTTGAGTTTGCTGTCCTTTTCTGCATATCGCGGCGCTGTTTTGTGGTCCGTTCTGCATAACGCGGTGGCTCATTTTAGCTTATCGCTGCCCATTCGGCCCGTTTCACAGCCGACCAACAGGCCCCCTTGGTTCTCCCAATGGCCAGTACTTTTGCCCAGCCCTAAAAAGGTAGTACTGGCCATAAGTGGGTGGGTAAACATTGATCTGTGGCATTTCATATTCTGGGTATAATCATCACTCTTTTAACAGAAAAAACAAAATAAAAAATTTCAGCCAGTTCTGATATGTACTGCCATTCTGATATGCTTTTTAATGCTATTTATTTTGTAACAATATTCAATCAGTTTGTGATGGAAAAAATGAAGTCACGGCATAAATTTTTTTCTCATTAAAAATCAAGGTTCGTTTGGAAATATGTCACTGGAATGGCTTGATTCAAGTTGCTTTTAATTACAGCATTCACTAAAGCTGGCACGGACTCCAAAAGGTGGTGTAAAATCTGCTGATCCATGTTTTGATTAATGTTCCAAAAGGGAATCTTCTGTAAATCTTACCTTTTGTACAATTAAGTTAACATGGTCAACGTTACAAATATATTTATTTTATTATTGACCTAGAATTCATGCAGAATCTTCAGTATTTCTCATACATTTTGTCATAACGATTGTTTGTTAAATCCGAAATCTGTGGACTCAAATGTGGATTCATACTTTGGAACAACACTGTATTTAAAAGACAGGTGCAGCACAAATCTTGTGCATCAAGTCCATTAAGTGAATCAGCTATAATGGCTATTTCTGTATCCTGCTATATCATGATTTCATTAGCTTTGGAAGAAACCATTGGGCAACCTGATCTCTAAATTGATCCATCTTCTTTCTGTCTCTAATTCATGCATTCAGGCCACAGCCACCCCTAAAACCGAGTAACATTGCCTGTCACAATCAAAAACAAACTCATCCTAATACTCCAACACCATCTGCCAGTTTCTTATGGAACAAACGTGAGATCTTCTTGCTAAGGCAACTTAAAGATGACAATGAGAATAGTCCATGAAGGGAAACTGGGAAACTCAAACCATGAGCCAAAATCAATACAATTCTCTCTGCCCGAGTGAACAAACTCACTGACAGATATACTTGACAGTTTATGTTAAGTTTGTGCTGTGTCTAGATGAGATTCCTTTATTTTGATTGACTGATTGCAGCAACTGTTAGGGGCATTGTGCATATAACAAGACAGAGAGAGATAAATTGAGGAAAGCGTCTACAGGGCTTTAGACACATTGGACTAATCGGTTAAAGAGCATAGTTGGGACACATTACAGTCCCTGTGACTTATTGGCTTGCCAGAATGCTGGGTCTTTTCCCTTTGCTTCCATAGCAAATTAGACAGGTCCAAACGAGTGCGCAAATCAATAGCAAGGTTAGCCCCCTTCTCTGATGTGCTGGAATGTCAACTGTGAACTTCAAACACAGCCGTTAAAGTGAAGTCGTAGCTCCCTCAGTCATCACAAAATTTAAGCCAGCAAACCGCAGAGCCCAGGCCAGGCTGCTGACCTAGTCATTTAGATCAGTCTCCTGGGAAAAATTACACAGAGATCTGTCCTGTCCACCTCCCTCACTCCCTACTGCATCACATGAGAGTTCATTACGAAGGAAATGCCCGAGCATTGCATAAATCGACACCACTGCATGAAGGGCTGCCTTCACACTTAGTCACAGAGGAAGACTACCAGGACTGAAAGCAAAGCAGAGCCACATATTTCAGTTCTCCCCAAAATCCATACAAAAACGTTTTGTCATCTCTAAAGCAGCTGGGAACGTGAAAGTCATTAGATAGTTTAAAGGCTCCTTTTTTCTTAATGACCCGAATAAGTCTACCAGACATCCAACAATCAGGAAAAAGTGAACAGTAAGGAAGATTAAAGGAATAGTGCAACCAAAAATGAAAATTATGTCATGATTTACTCACCCTTATTTGTCCAAAACTCATATGACTTTCTTCATTGGAACACTAAACACTCATTGGAACACTCAGACTAAAGCAAGTCAGTTTTGAAATAACTAGTATAGACATTATGAAATATAAAGGTGGAGATGGGGAGGTGGAGAGATGCTAGAAGGATCATCATAAGTGCGAAGGATGCAGTAGCTTCTACTATATATACTTGGGATATGATTGGCAGGCCTAGATTAACAAGCTACTCCCGAATTTGCTTTTGGAACTTAATTTTAATTAAAAATCTTACGTAAAATAAAAATGGTTAATAATTGGAATAGACAGTAGTATTTTATAATAAAAATGTACACTACCTTTCAAAGGTTTAGGGTCACTTACTCATTCTTTATTATTATAAAAATAAAATCACATTTTAAAATAGTCAAGTCATCAAAACTATGCAATAATAGAGATGGAAATATGAGAATTATGTTGTGACTAAAAAAATCCTAAAGAAATCATAACTATGTTATATGTTAGCATCTTCAAAGTGGCCACCCTTTGCATAGATTTGACAGAAATGTATTCTTGGCATTTACTCAAACAACTTCTTGAGGTATCACCATGGGATGCTTTTTAAACAGTATTGAAGGAGTTCCCATCTATATAATGGGCACTTAGTGGCTGCTTTTCTTAATTATTCAGCACAATTCATCTATTTCAAAAACTTTTATCATGAGAAACATTTCAGGCAAGTGACCACAAACATTTGAATGGTAGTGTAAGCGTAAGTGTAGTGCTAGAAGGAAGACACACGTCGTGTAACATGCTATGCCTCGCTTCTCCAAGCAATGGTCACAGGTTGGATAATCACTCACCTTGATGTTCACACTTTTCACCAGCCAATCTCCATCAGGAAAATATGCTAAGTTCTCAGTCTATTCTTCTTTTGGGGAACAATCATCAAAGCAAATAGCTTGTTGTAGAAGGGGTTTCAGGTTTTCTACTCCCAATATTCTCAATCCTCTGTTCATCTTAAGCTTTATAATGCATCAAAATCACTTCAAGTGGCAATATTAATTTTACTAGAGAATTTGGTGCGTTTTGCAGCATGGTGGCAATGCCACTCGGCCATTTCTCAAATGTTACCACAGTGTTTCCATACCTGAGTATTCTCCTATTTGGGAGCCCCAAACAAACCGAATGGAAGAGCCACGAATTGGTGTAATCCAAACGGCGTGGAGAAGGCTTTTTTCTCACAGGAAATTGGTGTCAAGGGGATATGCCAATAACCCTTTGTCAAATCCAACGTCGAATAAAATCGAGCAGTACCTAACCGATCGAGCAATATCAAGTTGCGTTGCTGTGGGGTTTGGTTGACCTATCGCCATGTAACGTCAGAACACACGAACACATGCGAAAATGAGTGCCGTGCCTGCCAGCGATGAGGAGATTATGAATACAAAAAAAGGGCATGTCAGCTCGACAGTGTGGCAGTTTTTTGGTTTCTTTACATCTGACCAACATCAGAACACCATTGTGTGTAAGCCAACATCAGAATACCGTTGTGTGTAAGCTTTGGAAAAAAAAACAACATCCCGGCCAAGTACGAAAACACAAGCAACTAATTATTTCATCACTTTACCCTCTTCCACCCTTTGGAATGTGCAGCATGTTGTCCGCCACAACCTACATCTACCTCACCTCAACAAACAACCCACAAGCAGTCCATGATGGAGAGGTACTCCGCAACAATGCCTTATAGTTTCTTTAAAACTTGTGTATTTAATCTTCATATAAGATATAAGAAAGAAGATATTTGTTTACATTTTATTTTGTTTTTGACTGTTAAAACTAAAATTATTTTTGTTTGCATTAATATAGTGGGTAAATTACAAATACAGTGGTTTTTTTCTACTGGTGTTTGTTTAAAAAAGGTTATTAAAATGTATCAATAATTATCGATACCGAATTCTATGAAATATTATACCGTGATAAATTTTTTAGCTGTATCGCCCAGCCCTAACGAGTACAAGTACCTGAGCGTGGTATTGGACCCCATTCTGAAACCAGTATCGGTGCATCCCTAATCCATAGTTACACTTTCTGTTTGTTGCAGTCTACCCACAGGAAAAAAATTACAATTGAGTTCTCTGTAACATCTCATTTGAGATTCAGTGGAGAACAAATGTTTTCTTTTCTCCAAATGAAGACTTTTGCATCTCTAGTTTCTCTGACGTTGCTCCTGAGAAAATACTTTAGCAACCTCACATGTGTCTCCTCTAAAGTTTTAGAAGAGATCTCAACAATGTCACAGTACGGACATCACATAGTAGTCATCACTCAGCGACAAGAAGCAGTGGAAGTTTGACATCCAGCAGGAATTTTGAAATTCTTCAAAACCAAACTATCTAAGCTATATGGATTCCTCATTATTTGTGTAACTCAGAACACTTAATGTATGTTAACAATTTCCTTGATTGTGTCTATTTTTATTTCTACAAAAGAACATCTGAGAAGTCTTATATAAATGAAATATAACTGAGATTTCTGTTAAGTCTCCTGTGCTGTGAATGAGCAACCTCTAGGAAATAAAATGTTTCTTTGTGTAAGCGGACAGAAACAGAAAACAACACTTCCAGCAGAACAAGCCGGGCCAGCTGCACCATCCAACTCAATCCAGGACCTCTGTATCAGTGAGACTGTGGTTGGACAGACTTTAGATGGTATGAAGAGTAACTACCTGCCAAACAAAAGCTGGGGGAGAGTTCATGAGTGGATTCAAATGCATTATTTGTGTATTTATGACTGAATTGTGGAAATGTGTGGAAACCTGCTAACTTTCATATCTAGTGAGAAATCCACAAATGATTTCTCTGTGCACTCTTTATGGCTAAATTCATAGTCTGTGTTTAGGACCGCCATCCACTTTTACTAACAGGCATGACTCTCAAATTGTCCTGAACATAACAGCCACCAGGAGTGGACCAAATAATGTCTATTTAAAGACAGTACTCTTCTCTAACTCACAATATAGTAATGCCTGTAACCATTGTGACATATACCAATAATAAATATAAATACTTTCTATTGCATCTTTAAGGATTTTATTCAAAATTATTTTGAGCTGATCCTGTCTCATGATCTGCAGCATAGTCTCATGAAAACTTTTAGTAGTTCGTACAAGATGGCGACATCGTAAGCTGTTGTATGACTTGGCTTATACGAATAGATATGACTTTTAGACCAACCAATCTACAATCAGAATTTCACATCAATACAATACATGCATCACATTTAAGCTAGCCTCCTAGCCAACACTTTATATAAAAAAAAAGAAACATCTGTTAACAAATTTGGTTCTTCATTCCATTTTTTCTTCATGCAATACAAATGACTGATGAATGTCAATAACCTGTAATATGCTTCTCTTGTCTCCTTCCAAACCCCAATGTTAATTTCCTATTCCTAAGTCATGGTTAGGTTTAGGGTTTTGGTAAGGGGGTTAGATGTCATGGATAGACTTAGGGGTTAAACTTTCAAACTGTTCATTTGTTTGTTTATCTTTCTCTATGGGAGTAAAAGTTGTAAGTTTTTGTATGAGCCATACATATATATTATAATATATTATGATATGCTTTCTTGTACTATTATTACTACTTGTCATGAGACCAGGTTTGAATGACAACTGTATTGTCATTCAACTGCTGCTGTGTGAACATCGCTGATGTGTGTGATTTCTCACAATGCTATGGTTATTTCGTGATTTCCGGTAAATTATGACCACTACATTCTGTCTCAATTTCCTTGGCTCCAGGTGGCCATTTCAGCACCGACATAACTTTTCTTATTGTCAAATTTAACAAGAGAACCTCATTGCTTTAGAGAGGAAGTTTGTTCTGCCTCCTAGAAATTACCACTTCAAAGAGGAAGAAATTATATTTTTCATTTACACCCAATCTACACCAAGGAGAAAATACAATCAGTGTCAATTTCAAATCTCCCCTTTGAATTGAAATGAAAGGTTTCACAGTGGAAATCAAAAACCTGCTTCAACATCATGACAAAAGACAAAGTCTCTTGGCTCTTAGCTAGCTCATTCAGTTCAAGTTGAGGACTAACAGAGATGTAGTCAAGACAAACTACTTGTGTTTGACATAGACACGCACAGAGTGAAAGACAAATAGAGAGAGAGTGAGAGAAAGACAGATGAAGGGTTAGTCTGAGCTCAGCCAATGAGACAGGGAGGATGTGCAGCCCTTCTCCAGCACAGGGACCCGAGAGAGGACATATTCTGACATAACACAGGATGCAATTAGCTGGCTGTTTATATAGTGTAAAATAAAGCTGTGCTTTACAGCTGATAAAAGAGAAGTGTGTGGGTGTGTAATAATATTTAAACACTAGTGATGACATACAGATCACAACACTTATATTAACTTGCACCATCAGTCACTGGGTTATTTCTTCTGTGTGAATCATGACAAATGTGAAACAAGATGCTGCCCTGAAACCCCAAAAATCATTGATACTCATTACACATGCAAAGAGTTAATCTTATCATAAGAGATAATTTACAGTACATAGACATCTTAGTAACAAAGGGTCAAGTCCAAAATGATCATTTCCAATTAAATTGTGACTCTTTTGGTGCAAGAAACCTTGACAAATATTGTAAGTGGACTTCAAGGAATTTTCATGTCACTTAAAAACAAGGCTGTCAATCGATACATATTTTTCTAATTAAATTAATTACCTGAGAAGATGATTAATTATGGATGATTAATTAGAAAATATCTGCCTCAAAATATAGATAATTCAGTATTTATTAATCAAAATATAAATAAATATAATTCAAAGAAATTCAAAATAAATAATCATTTATAATGTCATTACATTTAAGGTAATTTAACATTATCACTAATATTGTAATATCCCTGATATTATATAAATAAAAAGCTGCCAGTTATGATGTTTTTTTCATGTTTTTTCACAAAACCGGGCCAAATGAGCTATGAAATACTTAATTAGAACAGACTAATGCTGTTAATTATATTGGAGACCTTCTAAGCTACATTGTTTTTCATTTTGATAGACAATATTTTTTATAAAATATGAATTCATATTAAAATATTAATATATGTTCATGTGATCTTTGAATGGAAGAGAAGGTAAACAGATTTGGCTTGCTGTCTATAATGGCGGAATCGAGACTTGACTCGGCTTCCTTGTCTGATTTAGTGGTAACTAGCCATGAAATTGGAGTTTGGAGGAAGGATGCCGGAAAAACTGTTGCAGGACAGAGGTAAGCAGCAGCTTATATATGCTTACTCCAGTGTTGATTGTTTGGATTAAATGAACATGCTCCTCCTGAACTTTTGTTGAGAACTCCATTGCATGTTCATGTAATCTTTGAATGGAAGAGAAGGTAAACATATTTGGCTTTTTGTCCATAATGGAGTGCTCCAGCTCGAGACTCGACCCAAGCCCGAGGTGCACCCCAAAACTGCTGATGAGGACAATTGTTACCATGGAAAATATTGGGAAAGCAAGCCGGAAATATGGTAGTTTAATGGGATAAAATGGATTGCGCCTATTTATAAGAAACTGTCCCATGCCAAAAAGTGTTAGGAAGTATTTAACAAATAGAAGCCCCATGAGGCTTTGTTAGTGATGATGAAGCATAGAGCGTTGGATGGTTCTGATTTAAAAGATGGAGTGCGTATCATGGTATAAGCGGTGATGGCCTTTAGTAATGTGAGCTGTTCAGTGTTGAGGGAGGAGATTAATACTGCCAGCAGATGCATTTGTGAGTACGCATGCCTATACATTCAGGTGTGAACCGTTTGAATGGTTGGGCTCGTGCTGTGATCCAAACAGGAGCTTACAATACATATGGGATTGGGCTATTCCTCACGGCATTTGGACAGGTGAGCCCAGCAGGCAATCGAACAGGGGACCCATACAGCTTTGGAACAGGAGAGCCCACTCAGCACTGATAAAAACAGTTAGCTCACACGGCCTTCGAACGGGAGAGCTCTCACTGCGATTCGGACAGGAGAGCCCACTGTCGGAACGTGAAAGCCCACACAGCGCTCAAATGGGAGAGCCCATGGCCGTAGCCTGGAAGTTCACAAAGCATTCGAACAGGGGAGCTCACAGCCAGAGAGTGGTCTCACACCGTGCTCTAATGGGAGAGCTAGCACAGTGCTCGAATGACAAAATTTCAAGCTTTCTAGAGGCCCTGTAATTGAACGAAACCTCAAGCTATGAACGATGGCCGAGTTTACATTGCTAATACTTACGAATTAGGTAATTTATTAGTTCATAGATTAAACATTGCATCGAGCATTCAAGCTATATTGACTGTGATAACCGAGACAAAGTGTTGTGATGCATTTGCTTAACAAGTCGATGGTTAAAGGCTGTCTTGTACCGGAGTGAGCGGGTTGAGATTTTTGGATACCTTTGATGAGGAGCGAGACTTGAAGATTACTTATTGCGGAGCGAGGTTGCCAAGAAATAATTTGTGAAAGAAATGAATGCTACTCATGTAGTCTTTAATAGTATTTCACACTTGAAAACCTTTGAAATGACTGAGATACAAAAAGAAGTTGTTTAAAAATATACAGATTTTGGTGTTTCGGAAGGATACTTGTACTTTAATTCACCAAAGTGGCATTCAACTGATCACAAAGTATAGTCAAGACATTGCTGATGTAAAAAACAGCACCATAATTTTTGATCAAATCTAGACAGGCCCCATTTCCATCAGCCATAACTACAATACCTAATCCTTGAGTAATCATGCTAAATTGTTAATTTGGTAGTAGAAAATTACTTGCCATTCTATCAAATACATTGTCTTTGTTTTTGAGTTGTCACAGTGTGCAATAGACAGGCATGTCTTAAGGTAAATATTAGGTCTTAAGACGGGGAGGTCGAAGGATTCTTTGTCGGACGGGAATAGCTCTATTTCAGACATATTCGAGGGCTTGAGGGCGGGGCCAAATGCCAGAAGAACTGTCGCAGGACAGAGGTAAGCAGCGGCTTGTATACACGTACTCCAGTATTGATTGGTTAAATTAAATGAATATGACTCTCCCGAACTTTTTTTAAGAACTCCATTTAATATTAAATAAATTATTAATATATATAGACACACACACAAAAACAGCTCATTTTTATTCCCACCCCAAAATTGGCATTTTCAACATGGTATAATAAATTATCTGTAGGTATTTTGAGCTGAAACTTCACAGACACATTCTGGGGCCATCAAAGATTTAAATTACATCTTGTGAAAAGGGGCATAATAGGTGCCCTTTAAGTCATGCAATTTGATTTATAGGTTAAACATTAGAATTCCTTTTGCATACCCCCTTGAACCTGCTACAGTACCACCTGGGTAGAAGATTAGATTATTCAAAAAGTGTTTTTCAATGTCAATGCATTGTTTGTTTTATTTCTATATTGAACATATGCCTGTTGCTGGCCTACAGACAGGGCTGTTCTCACAGCATGCATCTGTGTTATTTTTGTTGGTCTATATACAGATGCGTCAAGTACTTTTTGGCGTTTAATTGTAGTTGTGTTGCATTGCACTGGTTTTAGAAATTATTGTTCCATAAATAGCATAAAAGCCATGTTTTAAGGACGTTGTATCAAAATAAATGCAGTTTGAACATTTAGAAAAACGCATCTCAAGACCCCTGAATTTAGAAGATGTGCTCCATCCAGCTCTCTTTTATGGAATGCAAGAAAGAACACATCTCATGAGGCTCATTTACTCATTTGCTCAGTCTGCTCTTGGTGTGGTTTGTGGTCTGTAAATCTGTGTGAGTTATGCTGACTGCCCCCTGCTGACTGCGACGCACCAAAAATCTGAAGTTGGTATTTCAAACCTGAATTTCTCAGATGGCTCAGAAAATTCCTTGTTTCAGAATATATGTATGGATCAAGGGGATTGATTATGTACATTTTTTTAACACATTTTTTGTAGTAATTGCGCATAACTGGACATAAATTCATAACATCATGGAATACAGTCAGGGGTGTAGCAAGTATTGCATAATTATCTCACTTAATCATTATACAGTATATTAAGAGTTAAATTTTCCTTGGCCACAGTGTGAAAGAATTAACCAAATGGATGTGTCCACAGTGGACTGAACAAACCCACAATGGTAAGAGGTAATCCTACTATGACTAGTGTCCGTATGTCTTTCATCAAATCAGTTAGGAGGACTAATTTATCACCTAATTAATATTCACGAGCAAAGCTGATAAGGTTAAGAATCCCCCCTCCCCACTTTTCAGATTGTTCCGATGACCCTAAATATTGTACAGATGACCGGCTGTGTATGCTTCTTGGCCCTCTGGCTCCCAGATGAAAGCAGTTTTTCCACAGTTTCCGATGGTCTATTATTCAATAATAGCTAAGGTTGCATTCAAGTTCAGATTTGGATACTGTCCAAATGGGACCTGGTTTAGGAAAACGGCATATTAACCTTGTTTTAAAAAGCTTTACTTCACTGCAAGAGGATCTGCTTTTCAAAAGCAATGACTCGTGTTTTCATTCATACAGATCATTTGATGTGTTTTCATTCTTTGTGTTTCAAGCAAAGCCAAGGCGCATCAGCCTGAGTGTATTTATCCAAGACTGCATTTATTGAAAATGTAAGATCAGTCTTATGAAGAACTGAGCTTGCTCAGGTGTAATTTTGTTGGAACAACATATCCGATTGTTCTTGCCAGTGATCGACCTTTAATATATTACTCCATCATCTATATCAAATATTGCAGTCTGACATACCAGTGCTTTGTGCAATATATTCATAACTTTACATTTTAAAATGGCATTTACTGAGCTTGTACACTTTTTAAATATATTAAAGGTACCATATCTTTAAAAAACTAAATTTTCCTTTCTCTTTTGAAACAATCCTTTAATGTGCAATATACACATTTGCTAATATTCACAATGCAATGTTCCCCTTTTGAATGTCAGTTTGAGCCATGCCAGTTTGTGTTACCAATGTGACAGATTGTGCCGGTCCAATGATTTAAATCAGATTACACAAGCATTATTGAATCCTGATTTAAGACAGGCCATGAAACATGATCATGCCTGAACTGACACACATTGGAGTGGAATAGCCATCAGAGGAGCTACAGTATCCCACAGAGAAAGGCGCAGCTTTACATGTTCCGGCTGATCATTTATCTCCTGAGCTGGGCAAAGAGAACCACGTACCTCGAGCCAAAGCTGCTGCTCTTCCACAGCCTGTCCAATGGCTGGCCTATATTTCTTACAGACATCCTCTTCTCTTCTCTAAACAACTGACAAGGAATATGGGCAGCTCTTAGTCAAGGAAAAGCTCTGGACTGCTTCTTAGAGTTACTACTGAGAGTTGATTAAGAATGCACAAGTTTTAGTTACAGTATTTCTGTTAGAAAAACATTTAAGTGTTACTCAAATTGCACTAATTTTACTGTAAAATGATTTTATGTTGGATTGCTAAACTCGATGGTTGCACAATTTTTTGATATTCCTTCTGAAAGTGACTTGCATTTTACATTTGTTTCATTTATTTTGTTGTTGGATTGGATTGCTAAATGTAGATTGCACTTTCCTTTTACTCGAATTGAACAAGTTTTTACTTAAAATCATCCCAAAATAAAATTAAAGTAACCTACATTTAGCAATCCAACAACAAAATAAATGAAACAAATGTAAAATTCAAGTCACTTTCAGGAGGAATATCCAAACATTGTGCAACCTCGAGTTTATATATATATATTCTGGCAGTTGTCTTTGACTTATACTGATAACTAGTGGATGCAGCATAATATAATAGCAATAGTTTTAGATTAGCGATGCCATTGAAAAATGTGCTATTCGCTGTCAGCCAAGATTAATTTTTCGGGTGATAACAATAACAATAGACGTTTGCACTTCTGCAGTTAATAAAGAATGTAAATTCTGTGTGTTAAGGAGTATAAGGGAATGGAGGAGACAAGAACCGGCTTGACAATATAAATCATATTTTTAATAAAGAACTAAAACCAAAAGACACAAACACACACATAGGATGGACAGCTGCCCGTAAACGCTCTCTCTCTCTGTCGCACCACCATCCGCAATCCACCTTTATCCCTCTCGGAGGCTTGATTAGCCTGATTAAGGGCCGGATGTGTAAAATTACGACCCGGCCCCACCCTCCACCCTGTCACATTCCTCCCTCGTTCTCTCAGGCTGGGGAGCCCCCGGCTTGACGTACACCCCCCAACAAAAAAACAGTAACATTTAAAAGAGAGGGAAAAGGCCAATGCAGTGGGAGAGAGAGAGAGAGAGAGAGAGAGAGAGAGAGAGAGAGAGAAAAAAAAAACACTTATTCGCCGGTTCTCCGATTTAAACATTGGCCCCTAACACTTACAGTACTTAGTTTACTCATTTTAAATCTTGACTTGTACTGCACATAAATAACTAATGTTGGCATTATATTAATACTGTTTAGCCAGAGGGGAACTTGCTCCCATTGAAAGCCTGGTTTCCCCCAAGGTTATTTTTCTCCTTTAACCAACACATTATGTGTTCCTTGCCACAGTCACCTTAAGCTTGCTCACTGGGGGTCTAAATATAATTATTTTCTATTATTTTTTAAGTCACAATTTACAATCATGTCTTTTTTTACCACACTATTATGACTAGAAGACATTACAGGTTTTTATGTTGAAGCATAATTTTCTGTAAAGCTGAAATTATGTGTGTTGTGAAAAGTACTATACAAATAAATATTACTTGGCACATACAGAGTACATAACATTTAATTAAATAGCAGACATTTGCGGTTTAATAATCACTTTGAGTCATGTAACGACCAGCTTTTCCAAAGTGGGAAGCTGCCGACAAATATCAGAGCTCCTTGGTCAAAACAACACAGAAACACTTTAAAATAAAAGCTCCTTCAAATTAAAGGTGAATTTATAAGAAAAAAGTATGACAGAAATATATCACTACTGTAAAGTTCTGTAACATTCACTGTAATACTACTACTACTACTAATAATAAATATAGCCACAAGCGGTAATCATCGGGGTCCAAGCACGTATGGCCAGAACATGACCAAAATAATCAAAATGGACAGAATGTATAAATAAAATATATATATATATATATATATGTCTCTTTAAATCATGAACCATGAACATAAATTGGAATTTATTCAATTAAATTGGAATTTATTATTAAATTGGAATTTAACTGGAATTTATTCAATTAAATTTACTCAACAACTGACAACTGACTCTTGATGATAAAAGTGTACATTCAAATAAAGAAAATCAACAAAAAATTGTCTAGTTGTTCTGGAAATAGTTCAATGGGATTCAGGGCTGGACTGGTAATCTGGCATACCAGGCATTTTCCTGGTCTGGGCCACGATAAGCAAAAATGAGCCACCGCATTATGCAGAACGGACCACAAAACAGTGCCACGATATGCAGAAAAGGACAGCGAATCAAAAATCTGAGATACAATTTTGTAAGGACGGTCCCTAGATGATAAGTGCAAACTTTTGAGCAAACGGACAAATGGCCAAGTAGGACTTCTCAAAAGTAGGTTTTACGAAAAATCGCAAATTGAGAAAACAATGATTTTGTGACTCTAGGACTTATGGTTTTGGCAGACTAGAATAAGAAAAACAAGAAAATCAGCACAAATACAATAGGGTTCCAGCACCTTCGGTACTTGGACCCTTAATTAATCAGTAGTAATTGTATTACACTTAAGCAATATATAACGTCTGTGATGCTCTGTAATGCAGCACTTTATTTGACAAAATATTACTCTAATATTGTATTTTGAATTGTGCTGTGAGGTTCTGTATACAAGCACTTCATTAAAAAATACAATATTATGTTGAAAATGTATTTTTATATTATTTTTATTTTTAATTAATAAATTTATTTAAACACAATTTTGATGATAACATTTAAATAAACTGTTAATATGGAGTTATGGAAAAAAAAAGGAAAAAGGTATTGGGACATCCCTAGTTTATGCTGTCTGTCTGTGATTTTCGGAGTTTTAAAAGAGAAATCTCCATTCACTTGTATTTTAAGGGCCTGCTGAGCTAACATATTTGTTCTGGTGAAGAAAGTCATACACACCTGGGATATAACGAGGGTGAGTAAATAATGAGAGAATTTTCATTTAAATCAAAGCCAAGCAAAATCCTAATA
This sequence comes from Xyrauchen texanus, assembly GCF_025860055.1. Classification (NCBI taxonomy): domain Eukaryota; kingdom Metazoa; phylum Chordata; class Actinopteri; order Cypriniformes; family Catostomidae; genus Xyrauchen; species Xyrauchen texanus. Next base: position 19,465,092 of record NC_068306.1, on the reverse strand, counting down.
CAGCTGAAGGTGATGTCATATTTCAAGGAATGAAGAACGAGGAAATTAGGGGTAAATCCTTTGATCTAAGACCTGCTGGGCTTGTCTACTGACTTTTGCAGCTTTTTAGTTGAGAAACACTGTCATCACCTGGGCTAAGCAAATTTGCTCGACTAGAATTCTTAAGTACAACAGACATGTTGTTTTATCTAAGACAGTATTTGATATACTTTAGCCTACATATCTTGTTTCACAGTTAAAATATCTAAGCATCCTTAAAACAAGATAAATTTACTAAAGCTGCAAAATTGTGTACTATATTAATCAGAATCAGAATGAGCTTTATTGCCAAGTGTTCTCACGTACACAAGGAATTTTTATTAGTGATAGGCGAAACAAGTGTACACAGGACATCGCACAGTGAGACACAGAATATAAAACAAGGTAAGAGTATAAATAGACATACAAATAATAGGACATATAACATAACGGTGTATGTACAAGTGCAAGTGGTAATGTAAGTGCAAGGTAGGGGTATGTACAGTTATTGAATTAAATATGTGAATTTACATATGTACATTAGATCTGTATTTACATTATTGCACTATGGGGGAGTCCTGAGGCATTTTAATTGTTAATAAGGAAAATGGCCTGAGCTTTATTAAAATCTCCCAGAATAATAATAAGTGAGTACGGGTGTTGATGCTCCGTGTCTGTGATGTGCTCAGCCAGCTGTTACAACGCTGTGTTCACGCATGTTTTTGGAGGGATATAAACTCTCACCAGAATAAACAAGGAAAACTACCGTGGCGAGTAGAAAGGCTTACAGTTGATGAAGAGGGCCTCTAAATTAGCACATCACAGCACATCTTCTTCAATGCTGTACATCTGTACACCAACTTTCGTTGATGTAAAAGTACATGTAAAAAAAAATTTCCCCCACACATTGAAAGTGAATGGACCACTGTTCCATATAAGCTGCACACTACGTGCAGATGGAAAAACATACACGTGACGATGAACTCAAGAGTGTGTGGAAAACATTGAGATTTTCTTGAATAAGAGCTAATTGCACACTCAGTGTTTCAACTAATGTCCATATGAATCTTAATTTATTCCTGTATGGAGCTGAAGCTTTGAGTGAAATCTTGTGTGTAAACAATGTGGAAATACACATTATTGAGTCGTGAAACAACACATAAACATACCGCATTTATCGCGGGGTGTGAGTGCTATTGGTGACTGTAGAAATGTGGCTGCATGCACTAAAGTTTAAAGGTGCTTTATGGTCAATGCCCATCCCGAGAATGATTAACATAAAAAGTTGCTTATGTCTTACTCAAATGCAAACAGGTGCAACTAATCAGGTATGTGTCAAAATATCAGATCTGTTCACAGTGCCGGCCCTGCTTATTAAGTGACATATGTGGGTGCTTAGAACCCCCGTGGGCCCCCCTCCCACAGATTCAGTACTGCCAAATAATCTTTTGAAATAAGTGTAAATAGCACTGTGCACACCGCCTGGCTATAGCATGCCAATAATCAAATAGAATCTGTCAAAACTGTTAAAAATATTACACACACACACTTTGGAGAGGTAAGTATGTGAACTTGACTTTTTCAGCGTAAGGTCATATGCAGCAACATTATTAGACAGCTGAATACTTGCATGGGTGATACGGGTTCAAGTCCACCTTTTGCCAATTTCACTATTCTTTCCTATAAGAAAATAGAGACAGTGGCTGTGCACACCATCAAAAAGTAATTTATTTAAATAAAAATGAACACAAAAGGTGTAAATAAAGTGTCTAAAGGGAGCATGATATCACTGAAAATAAATGTGGTGTTCTCCTAGTGTTTAGAGGGCTCATTAAAGGTTGGGCAGTGCGGAGAAGGGGGTGGACAGGCACACACATGTCTTTCCCAGTCTGGAACGCATGATTGGCAACTTTTTCCAGCTGCTCGGCATCTCACAGGCAGGTGGAAAGCTAGGGTCATGGTGGCAACTTGGTTACCCATTTGCTGGACCTGAAGAGACCGCTCTCTCTAAAGACGTGCTTGGCATTTAAAGACAGCATTAATGAGGTATAATTATGTGGCACATCAAGTGCATTTCTTCCCATTGCCAGCAAATAATTTAAGTTCTGTCACAATACTTATACTACATACACTGATGTCATTAGATTATATACTGTTTTGTTATGCACCAGGGTGCAAATAGCATGTGCCACTATTTACAGTAAGTGTAAAAATAATCTACTGTTGCCTACCACACCTTAAGTTGGTAATTTAATTAGTTCTTATTCATTTGCACAAAATATCATTAAATATACATTTTAAATTTGTGCATGTGATATGTGTTTGTTTAAAAAAAAATTATGTTCTTTCTTTTTTGTACTTCTGAAGTAGTTATATCTGTGCTGATGTAATTTGCTAATATTATTCAAACAACAATACAGAAAAGAAAGCCACTGACTGCACTTTATTTGTTTGTTATTATTAGCGCACTGTGTTCTTAGATTACTTAATACTATGGTTACTTCTTTATTATTATGACGATGTACCTATGACTGTGTATTGTAAAATATTCTGCTCAAGTAGCCAAAGGCTCTACCCAATAGAAATAGGATTTGCTCAGCAAGAACAAAGTTAGAGGGAATATTGATGGTGACTTATGCAAACATCCCATTTAACATCTGTGTCCCAAAGAAGAAAGAATGTCAGATTTGGAACAACATGATGGTGACTAAATAGTGACAGGATAAAAAATTTTGGGAGAACCATCCCTATGACTTTTCCTTTATTCTTGTTACTTCAGCATGCTATGAACTCTGACATTTTGTTCTAGCTATTTATTTATTTTTTCTACCATTTTATGTGTTGAAAAGCCTTGCCAGTGTAATGTTAATGACATCATCAAAGCACTCCAACATATTCCCAGGCGACAGGTGCCAGGAGATTTCAGGAGCAACCCCACCTTACTAGTACTCCCCTTTCATCCCTTGCTGCAGTGCGCTGACACATACAGTACACACACACACTGGAAAGTGCCACCAAGGTGTGCTGCTTAAGGTGCCTGGTCTCCCAATCGAAGCATTTTTTAAATAAGTTGAGACAGCTCAGGTCACTTGAGACACTCGCCGTGCTATGCTTGTGTAAGAGGTGAAACACCAGAACTCTTATGGCACTGCCTAAATACACACTGAACAAACCTGACATCCAAATATTGTGTTTGGAAGATAAAAGGCTATCGGTCTGATTCGTAATATATGCTCGGTGAATATCAAGGTGAATGTGTTCTGATAAAATGGACAAAATTGCATCGGCACAGAGGCTGACAGTGGAGTCAATAAATACTAAACACAAAATAGAAAGAGTAAGTATGTAAACTAGGAATGTGCAAAACATCATATGGGGCACTTTGAATATTTGGTCATGCCCTTCGGGTTGATCAATGCCCCTGCTGTCTTCTAGACACTCGTCAATGATGTGTGTACTAGATGATATCCTGATTTTCTTCCGGGCTCTCCAGGTAAACACTGAGCACGTTAGGTGAGTGTTGCTATGCTTATTAGAAAACCAAGACAGAGAAGCGTGCATTCCATGCACAGACGGTTCCATTCTATGGTTACATTGTGTCCTCCGATGGTGTGCATGCTGACCAGCACAAGGTGAGAACAGTCACCAACTGGCCAACCCCGGGGTCTCACAAGGCCCTGCAGACATTTCTGGTGTTTGCCTATTGCCTATTATCGGGGTTCAGATAACCTCCCCACTCATTAGCTTGATCTCCACCAAGACCAAGTTTGCCTGGAACCCCCAGGCCCAGTCCGCTTTTAATGAGTCAAAATTTTCGTCTGCTCCAAATAAAAATGTCCCTGATCTTTCACGTCAGTTTCTGCCTTTTATGTGAAAGTGGCGATGGTTCTCTCCCAGTGCTCAACCAAGGATGGCAAGATGCATCCTTGTGCTTTCTTTTCGCATTGCCTTAGAGAACGGAATTACAACATCGGTAACCAGGAGCTGCTCGCCATCAAGGTCGCTCTGGAGGAGTGGCGTCATTCGTTGGAGAGAAACGATGTTCCCTTCCAGGTCTGGACTGACCACAAGAAACTGGAGTATGGGTCAGCTAAAAGACTGAACTCCAGGCAGACTAGTTGGGCACTGTTTTTTGTAGGTTAATCTCCTTCCTCCCTGAGTCTAAAAACGTCAAACCTGATGCACTCTCCCCCCAGTCTAGTGGTTGCAGCAGTGTCTTTGGAGGTTGAGACGAAGGTGTAGAGAGCGCATCGGGAAGTAGAGGCCCCGGACGTCCCTGACATTCTCCAGTGGGGCCACTCGTCCAAGGTAGCTTGCCATCCTGGCATGAGGTGCCCTGAAGCAGTTATTCGACAACAATTCTAGTGGCCATCGATGGGGCAGGAATTACAACTTGTTATGGTCTGCTCCATTTGTGCAAGAGATAAGACCTCTAACCACCCTCCAGTCTGGCTCTTCAGACCCCTGCCTGTGCCCTAAAGGCCCTGGTCACACAATGCCCTTGATTTTGTCAGGGGACTTCCTCCATCCTGTGGCAGCAGTCATTTTGACGGTGGTGTACTGGTTCTCCAGAGCAGCCCATTTGATCCCACTCCCAAAGCTCCCTTCAGCCCATGAGATGGCAGCCACTGACGTGGACAACATTTTTTGGATTCATGGGATTCTATTGGACGTGGTCTCTGACAGGGATCCCCAGTTTGTGTTCAGTTTCTGGAGGGAGATTTGCAAGCAGTTGGGGGCAAAAGTTAGTTTGTCCTCTGGGTTATAAACCCAGACCAACGGTCAGACTGAGCAGGCCTACCAAAGTCTAGAAAGGATGCTCCATTGCGTGGCTTCCCAGAATCCCTTGACTGCGAGCAGCTCATGTGGGGTGAATATGCATTCAACTCTCTACTGGCTTCATCTACAGGGTAAACACCCAAAGTTTCTGTGCCCCCGTCCCATGCTTTCATTCAGTGCTGCCGTCACATGTGGAGGCAGGCTAGATGGGTGCTAGACAGGCTCTGGACAGCACCCCCGAGATATACCGTTGGCAAGAAGGTATGGCTTTCTTCAAAGGACATTCCCCTCAAAGTCACCTTAGTTGACTGGGAGGGTTATGGTTCGGAGGACAGGTGTTGGCTTCTGGCCTGGGAAATCCTGGATCGCTCACTTATTGTCCAGTCTGCTCCTTGAGGGAGCTCTACTTAAACCCCCCAATGTTTTCAGTAAGTCGCCAGATTGTTATGTGACTATTGCTCTTCGGTCTCGCCGTGTTTATTGATTCTAGACACGTCAGCCTGTAACCCGTTTACTCTTTTTTTTCTGTCTGTCTCTAATTGTGCATTGCTTCGGCTGTGGGTTTACATTTTTGTTTCCTGTATTACCTTCATTAACTGTGCTCTCCCTCTGTTTGCCGGCCCAGTTTGTGCTCCTCTTCTATTTCCTCAGCCACCACAGATCTGTCAAAGTTAGCACCACCACGGCTCTGACAGCGAGCCGCACCCCCCCAAGTCAGCTCTCCATCTGAGTCAGACTATTCTCATCTCCCTGGTTCTTCTCTCTGGTTGGATCTACTTGGCTCCCTGAGCCTTTGGCTTCTGCATCTCAACTGTCAGCTGTGTGTGCCTCTTCCCTGTTTTCTACAGAGCTCCAGTAGCGAGACCCTCTGCAACATTTTCTGTTTTGACCCTTTCTGTTTCAAATAAAGCTCTGTGTGATTAATCTAGCTATTGAATTATTTTTCCACTGTTCCTAACAGTATCACCTTAATTTTAGCAAAATGATTTTAACATGGCTAATTGAATGTTGAACAATTGCGTTTTTCATCTCACATTTGCTTTATGACACAATCAGTTAGGTTTAGGTTTAAGGTTAAGGATAGGGAGGTAGGTAGGTTTTGTTGAGCTGGAGCATTAACCCTAAAAACCTCACATGTTTGGAAGAAAATTTTACTTGCTTTTAGCACCACACAGTGGACATTTCAGCTAAGAACTGCTTTGCATTACCCGTTATAAACCACGTAATATAATTTTACAAAAATGTTACCACAGTCAATTGTCAGCTGTCAGCGTACTAGTTAAACCACTGCCACTAAAAATATCAACAGTCGCATTTTATAGCTGGATAGCTGAATAATGACACATCCAGTTTATTGGCACAGACATTTAAATGTAACTCTATCACCCTCTTGAGGCTTCTACTGCCACATTAACAAAAGAATGCGCATGAAGTATTTTCAACAGGACTGCATGTTAACTGTGTTTGTGCACATTAACATGCACAACTGTAACTAAAACAATTGTAACTAAACACAACTGTGTTTGTCATAGAGTATAGAGCATGCGTATGTATAGAGTATAGAGTATGTTTCTGGCCTAAAGCAAACACTTCCATGCATTAAGCAGCCAAAGAAGCAGCAATCTGACTAATGGGAAAATGGAGAGTTGTTAACATAAAAGTGGCTTTTCATTTCTATTGGATTTTCCAGATATTTCAGAATTCACTGACAGGACTCGCAGGACTAATAGTGATGCTGTAATCACAAAAGAATGAAAAATGTATTTGTTAAATAACACTTTTCATGGCTTTACCTCACTGTGGCTGTAAACCTTTATATAAATGGTTCACCTTAAATAAAATACTGTCATAATTTACCCACCTTCATGTTGTTCTCAACCCTTATGACTTTCTTTCTTGTATAGAGCACAAAAAGAGATGTTTTAATGAGTGAACATCATTGTTAATTTAGAGCTTAGTAATGCAAGTCCTCACAAGCCACTGTGACGAATAGTAGCTCTCATAAATGTGCAACAGAAAGATATAAAAAATTACTTAAATTTCAGGTTGGTTCTCACCTAAACCTATTATATGACTTCAGAAGAAATTTACCCAAGAGTCACATGGACTACTTTTATGATACTTTTGGGTCCTTTTTTAATCTTTAAAGTGAGGCATTATATTGAAAAGACAAAACATGACATTAAAACATCTCCATAAAGATCTGGAACAATATGAGGGTGACAAATTATGACAGATTTTTAATTTTTAGGTGAACTATTCCTTAAAACACACAGCCCTTTATAGAGGCAGCCTTAATGTACTTTTCTACATGCCCAAATAATCCCCTTTTATTTTGAGCTAAGATTTATTGAGTAGGAGTATCCTACTACTTTCAGGCTTCCTGCAGTAAACTAGCATTGGCTGCTGCAACAGCTTGTGCCCCTGCTGGAGAACTAAGGAACACACTCTGGGTTCACTCCCACTCACTTCACACTCATCAGGGGTTCAGACCTCACAGCGTGCACAAGCCCTACTGAGCTCCATAACAGGCTCTGCACCAATGAGCTCTGAGCCTGATCCTCTGCTGTGGAGACAACATGAGTGAGAAGGTTAGGATACAACAAGGATACAGTGAGGACCTCTGTAGGTCCATTCAATGCAAGTCACTTGCATTGCTGCCTCTGTTTTGGACACAATTCTTTACAGTTATGGCTAAGTCTGGACAAAATAGGGTTAACACAAAGAGAAGATGAACACGTCATAAAGCAGCTCTTGGATGAACCGAGTCACTTTGGTACCAAACATGGCTCAGACACAGAATGGGCATGGTCAGAGGAAGTGCTCTTACCCAGTCATGAACTTATGCTAATTCCCATTCCGGGAAATCTACTTTCCTGTGGATGTAATGCAGAATGCCATTCAACTCAGGAATTTGCAACTTCCTATCTGGAATAGGATAAAGTTACACCATTTCAAGTCAGAGTTAATGACAAGCATTCACTTTTAAGCAAATAAAATGCATAAATAAGTTGAAGTTTCTGTTACATGACGATGAAACGTGCTTGCCAATAGAGGTTAATAATTCAGACTGATCACTATGAATTCGGCAACAGTAGGTTGAAAGTTCTCTGAAATCAGACTATGAAATTCAAACTACTGCCCCCAGTGGCCAATGGAATTGGCCACAGAGTGGCACTAAAAGTGAGTTGTTTTTTTTTAACTTTAAATGAAGTTATACAGTTAACAGGAATGCATATTATATTAATCATATGCCCTAATCCAAACCCCAACTCTTAACCTAACCGCCATTGGTAGGGCTACCTATAAGGAGGGACAACAGAAGCCCACGACTTTCATATTGTAGAGTGCATCTAAATGTGTTCAGCGGGAGACGCAGATATAATATCCCACATCCAACTTTAAATGGAATGCAGCATTAGTTCCAACTCTAATCAAGCACACCTGAACCTGCTAAACAAGATTTTGGGGGTCACAAATTATTGGCAGATATGAGAGTACTCAAGCTGAGTTTGAACTTAACTGGAATGTAGAGGAAATAAAGGAAGAGGTTTAAACATTTGAATATGCCCAGTGTAAAAATCCATATAATTTATTATTTATTAGTTTAGAAAGGCCAGTGTGTGAATAAGCCACTACCTTAGTGTCCACAAAATCCCTTCCAGCCCATGGAATTATATAATATGAGTTTGTATGAGAACAGAATTATATAAGAATAAGGTGTGTGTGCGCATGTGGGGGTTCAGATATTAAATATGCATGGAATGGAACTGAATATGCTTTTTCAAAAATAGTTAGGTTGTGAGTTCACATGGTTTGAACATATAACTGAGTATAGCTGTGTTATGATTTTGCATTTACTGAGGACTGTTTGTGCTGCATTATCCACAGGAAATAATGTCTTAGAAAAAAACGATTATCTAGTGAAAAGCAGGCCCCATGCATTAGACTGGGGCTGCCGGGAATGTCCCCTCAAATACAATATTAAATCCTTTTTACTCTTTTATGAGAAACCTAAAAAGGTAACTGTTTTCCCCTCAGATTCCTCCTGCAGAGTGAGAACCCTGTGAGTCATATGGAATAATCCAGAAATCCACTCTCCTCAACTAAAAGCCAGGCCCTGCTCTCCTGTGGTACTGAATGTGTCTGGGAGTTCACTGTGGGGCTACAGTTACCCCACCTCTTAGCCTGCAGTGACAAAGACAGCATCGAGGAGCAGGGGCTTGTACATGTGAGGTCACTCCAGAGTGTTTTCTGAGACTGCCTAAACATGCTCTGAACTCCATGTGCTCTAAGAGCAGAAATATAACCCTATGCGTGAGGAATGCCACAAAGTTACAAGTACAGACAGAGGTGGGCAAGTGTATCCATTGTTGTGTGACCTAAAGGCAACAGATATGTGTATTTCCCTCGATTCTGAAAGCCCTGGTCTCCCACCTAAACACTAATTGTGTTTGAAAAAAATATCTCTTTTTCCTTTTATTTCCCTGTGGCGACATTTTTCAGAATTATATTACGTGGTAATATTTAAGTATGCAGAGAATAAAGGGAGAACAGGTGCTGTTAGTTGCATAATCAGCATTCCTATGAAAACAACCAGTGTTCCCATGGAAACGAAACAAGCAGAACAAACTACCAAATTCAAAGCCTGGATGATACGATAGAACGAAGTCGAACCTGGTGAAAAACAGTGCCACAGAGAGTCTGTCTAGAATTAGGGTGTTTAGCACTATGGATATACTCTAGGTTCTTATGATCAGTCCAGACTAGAGGTCGACCGATATTGTTTTTTTCAGGCCGATGCCGATCTTTTGAAATCCGGGTCGGCCGATGGCCGATTAATGCTGCCGATTTATTTTGGCCGATATTTGGCCGATATGTGCTTGTTTTTAACCTCTTATTTGAACCTTTTATTTGAAAGATAAAATGTAACACAAATAATTACTTAAGATAGACAACATTTCTCAACAAATACATTTATTGAACACTTGACCAATCTGCACTTGTACACTTAAAATTAAAAATGTATAATGTAAAAACATATTGTATAAATAATGTATAACAAATATATTAAATAAACAAAGCAGGTGTTACGAACTGCTCCGAGACACGAAGGTTGAGATCCAAATGCAGCTTTAATTAAGGGGCAATCCAGACACATAATCCAATATTCAGAGCATCCAAGAGAAGCACAGGCATAACTAGTGATGGGTATCGTTAAGGTTTTAATGGTATTACAATCTTACCGATACTGTTTATCGATCCGGTACTTTAACGGTATTCTTAACGGTTCTTTTTGTTATATATATATACAGGTGAAACTCGAAAAATTAGAATATCGTGCAAAAGTTCATTAATTTCAGTAATTCGACTTAAAAGGTGAAACTAATATATTATATAGACTCATTACAAGCAAAGTAAGATATTTCAAGCCTTTATTTGATATAATTTTGATGATTATGGCTTACAGCTTATGAAAACCCCAAATTCAGAATCTCAGAAAATTAGAATATTACATGAAATCAATAAAAAAAGGATTTTAAATACAGAAATGTCGGCCCTCTGAAAAGTATAATCATGCATATGTACTCAGTACTTGGTTTGGGCCCCTTTTGCATTAATTACTGCCTCAATGCGGCGTGGCATGGATGCTATCAGCCTGTGGCACTGCTGAGGTGTTATGGAAGACCAAGATGCTTCAATAGCGGCCTTCAGCTCTTCTGCATTGTTTGGTCTCATGTCTCTCATCTTTCTCTTGGCAATGCCCCATAGATTCTCTATGGGGTTCAGGTCAGGCGAGTTTGCTGACCAATCAAGCACAGTAATACCATGGTCATTGAACCAGGTTTTGTTACTTTTGGCAGTGTGGCAGGTGCCAAGTCCTGCTGGAAAATGAAGTCAGCATCTCCATAAAGCTTGTCTGCTGAAGGAAGCATGAAGTGCTCTAAAATGTCCCGGTAGACGGCTGCGTTGACTCTGGACTTAATAAAGCACAGTGGACCAACACCAGCCGATGACATGGCTCCCCAAACCAACACAGACTGTGGAAACTTCACACTGGACTTCAAGCATCTTGGATTGTGTGCCTCTCCATTCTTCCTCCAGACTCTGGGACCTTGGTTTCCAAATGAGATGCAAAATTTGCTCTCATCAGAAAAGAGGACTTTGGACCACTGAGCAACAGACCAGTTCTTTTTTTCTTTAGCCCAGGTAAGACGTTTGACATTTGAAGCCCATGTCCAGGACCCGTCTGTGTGTGGTGGCTCTTGATGCAGTAACTCCAGCCTCAGTCCACTCCTTGTGAAGCTCCCCACACATTTGAATGGCCTTTTCCTGACAATCCTCTCCAGGCTACGGTCATCCCTGCTGCTTGTGCACCTTTTTCTTCCACACTTTTCCCTTCCACTTAACTTTCTATTAATGTGCTTTGATACAGCACTTTGAGAACATCCAACTTCTTTTGCAATTACCTTTTGAGGCTTTCCCTCCTTGTGGAGGGTGTCAATGATGGTTTTCTGCACAACTGTCAGGTCAACAGTCTTCCCCATGATTGTGAATTCAACTGAACCAGACTGAGAGACCATTTAAAGGCTCAGGAACCCTTTGCAGGTGTTTAGCTGATTAGAGTGTGACACTTTGAGCCTACAATACTGAACCTTTTCACAATATTCTAATTTTCTGAGATTCTGAATTTGGGGTTTTCATAAGCTGTAAGCCATAATCATCAAAATTATATCAAATAAAGGCTTGAAATATCTTACTTTGCTTGTAATGAGTCTATATAATATATTAGTTTCACCTTTTAAGTTGAATTACTGAAATTAATGAACTTTTGCACGATATTCTAATTTTTCGAGTTTCACCTGTATATATATATATATATATATATATATATATATATATATATATATATATATATATATATATATATATATATTACACAAACATAAACGTTATATAGGCACAGTGATTTAATTTCAGGAAGGCCTACTAACATTACTGTTCAGGTGTGGTCTAAAAAGAAATCTAATAAAGTAATCAATTGTAAAATAACACTGCATAGTTTATCATAGATAGATTAATGCTTATTAATGCAGAAGTTATTCATTCAAGAGCTGTAAGTGATTTTCTCTTTGCCTTTTGTTGTTTGATTCGCAGTAATGGCTCAATCGTCACATGTTTAATAGACAGCTTCCCCTTTAAGACCGAGTTCAGATCTAATAGGCTCCTGATGCAGCATATTTTCTCCCAACTATTTCCATAACCACGTCCATTTAAGACATAAACTGTGTTTAAGTGAATCTCCAAGCCGGTCGTTTTGACATATTTTTGTGTATATTTGATCGTTTAGACGCGCACATAAAACCCAAAGTAGCCTATACTTTGCTTGTCTCTTTGCGGTGTGTTTCGGAGCACGCGCCACCTTGGGAACGGTATCTCTTGCGCTCTTTTTATTATTAAACGCGTCCCGCAATTTAGCAACAGTAGCTAGACTGCATTTTACAACAATCACCGATCGTGCTGATTCTGACGTTAAGTTTGAGTTTTAGGGAGAAATGTCAGTGCACCGCTGTGAAGGGAAGGAAGTTGTGCTACACAGAATGCGGTTATGTATAAATATTATTTTTATAATCTTTGGAAGGCGAAATCTAAAATAAAATCAGACTAATAATCACAGATCTAAACCAGGCTATGTCTGAATGTTTAGTTCTGTCACTCATTAAGCAGGGCTCGTTTTGGGCTCGCTGTGGCACCGCGTGAGCGAGACCTCTCTCTCTCTCTCTCTCTCTCTCTCTCTCTCTCTCCGACTGCGAATAGCTAAATTGCATCACAGACAAATGGTTTCATATTATTATACATAGAAATGGCTGGCGAGATAAAATAACTTTCTCTTTATAGCAATAATAAATGTATTTTCTTAATTTCTCCAGTAACGACAGCAGAACCGATAACGTCCGAGCTTACCAAAGCCAGTCCTTCAACAGCCTATACTGCGTTGGTATATTTTTATTACTTATTTATCTGCATTGAGTGACAACCCTCTCAAATATAAGACACACAAACAGAACAAATAAAAGTCTCAGATTCACTGTCTGTAATTGCAAAATTCTTGCTTACTTATTGTGACATGATAGCAACCCTTCTGCTGTGATAATGCAACTTCAACTACGCTATCAATATCCAAAGTAGCCGAACGTCATGTCGAAGTTGGCAGTAACATATCAAAAGTTTTTAATTAAATCTAAAGAAGTTATACAAATTTAACCCTTACTGTTTTCTCCAAGGAACTTAGCTCCTTCCTTAGGCACTGGATGAGGTCTGCTCACTCTGCTGGAAAATGACTTTAGGGGCAGCGTGCGTCGAACACGTGTTCCACAACAATACTAGGCTGCCCACAGATGCGCCTGCCTAATAATCGGCTTGATATGCGTGGATACTGGCCGATGCCGATTATGTAAAAAATGCAAAAAATCGGCCAATTAATCGGCCGGCCGATTAATCGGTCGACCTCTAGTCCAGACCACGAAAGGTAACCCCAAACCCTGTAACAAGTGATGCCACTCACACAAAGCCAGCTGGATCGGCAGCAATTCTGTTACCAACGTCGTAATTCCGTTCAGCTGGAGTTAAGAGGTGCAAGAAAAAGAGCATGCGAGCATGTTTCCATTCGAGGAAGAGCACTGCGACCGAACCACCCTCACCACATACTGACATGAAGGGTCGGTAGTACTAAGAAAAGTGGCGTGGTAAGAAATGTACCAATTCAGAAAATTTTGAAAATGTGGCTTCGGCCAGCGGAGACCAGAAAAACTGGAGGATTGAGATGAGGCTCAGAGCGATACATGGGGAACCGCTGGAGCCAGTGAGGGCGCTTCCTGGGTGGGACCTGGCTGGCAGAGTTGCTGGACAACAGAGGTGAGCTAAGCGAGCTGCGATGCCAACATCTCCAGAGCCCGGTTAGAAGTAGAGATCTGATCCTAGTGCTGACGTCCTAGTAAAGCTCCCTGCTGAGAAAGGGCGGAGTGAAGAGTGGATTCCTCCACTGGGTCCATCCTGGCTTAAATGTTCTGTCAGAAATCAAGAGACCCAAGAGTAGACATTTCACAAGATTTATTGACAATATATTAGGACACAGCAGGGCTTGTGAAGCATGGGAAACCCGGCACCAACTGCAGCAGGTAGGTGTTGAGTGTGTTTGTAGATGTGTGTGCATCATGGTTGTGTAGAGAGCAGATCTGTGAGGAATCTTCCGTAAAGAGTGTGTTCTTAGGCGTGTATGCATCGTGGTAGTAGGGAGCAGATCCATGAGAAATCCTTCATTGAAGAATGTGTAGGTAGAAGGACAACCACAGCAGCAAACTGGAAGGTAACTGCACTTCAGACACATGGTCAGAGATGGGCAACCAAAACAGATACATGAGACAGGACCAACTGAGGCAGAGAGAGTGAGGTGAGTGACTTGAACACACAACAACAATCTAGCAAAGATCATAACTCAACAAAGAGTTTAAGTAGGCAGAGGACCGGTGCTGTCAGCATACAAATTAGTGGCATGATCAGCATTCCTATGGAAACAATCAGTGTTCCCATGTAAATGTCAATCAAACAAACAAGCAGCACCTGAGACACATGAGGGAGAGAAAACAAACAGAACAAACTGGTGAATTCACTGGGACCGTGACAAAATTTTTGTATTAAACAATGTTGCTGATTTGCAAGTCCAAGCATGCATTTCAACATGAATAAACTATGCATTTACGGTTATAGGCTTATTTTTATGCTGTTTGCTGACTTTTTTAAGTTGTTATTGTTGTTTTTGTTGTGTGGTGTATTAGGAGATCATCTTTTAACTTGAGGTTTGTTGACTGTCACCGTTATTAAGGTTTGTGTGTTAATGGTGGAGGTCTTGTAACAACTGTATGCACTACCTTGCCTTGTAAGACGTATCTCTCTTCAGAGGAAAAGATTGCAGTGAAAATCATGTAAAAGTAATTGTAAATATGACAAAAGTGAAAACATGCCCACACGCTTATGTGACACACTGAACTGATTACCCTCATGGATGCGCAACCGGAAGTAAACTATTATAGTGAAAAGGACATAAATATTGAACTGTTTCTCATCCAAAGTCATCATATCGCTTTAGAAGACATTAGTTTAACCACTGGAGTCATATGGATTACTTTTACAACAATTGTCTATGCTTTTTGGAGCTTTTAAAGTGCTGATCACCATCCACTAGCATCGTATGGACCTACAGAGCTGAGATATTCTTCTAAAAATCTTTGTACATGTTCTGCAGAAGAAAGTCATACACATCTGGGATGGCATGAGGGTGAGTAAATTATTAGATCATTTTCATTTTTGGGTGTATTAACCCTTCAACTTGTATTGAACCTGGAATATTAATTTAATTTATGAGCTTTTTGCCTTTGGTTAGATTAGGATATGACTCAGATCAGGCTTAGACCTGCATTCCCAAAACCACAGCTTCAACATGTTGCAGGCATGTGCCAATACCATTGTGCCATAGCTCTGACTCATTCACAGATTTAATTGAAAGTCGAAATAGACCTTCATTATTTTTCATTCACCTGCAAAACAGTTTTGATAGCCAACTGGAGCAATTAAAGGTAAGCTGATGGTGAAGTAATCATCCTCATTTCAAATGCCAAAGTAAAATGTGTGCATGAAAAGACTGAAAATCTATGGCTTACCCAGTCCATGGCCCTGCCCCAAATGCTTAAGGGCACATTTAAGGCTACAAGGGGGGCACTTGTGAACCATCTTTCAAATCATAAAAGGAGAAATGGGATACCCTAATGTCAGAATTAAAGCTGTGTGACTATATTGTGTTTTCAGAGTGGAGGTAGATAATACCTTTAGTCAGTAAGCCTTGAAAAGCGAAGTGTATAATTTTGATGTTAGAATTCTTTCTTCTATACCAGGTTAATGTGCAGAGACAACTATAAGTAAGGTATTTGTTGGTCAATTCCCAAAAAAACAGTAAACACTGTACCTCTCATAAAAATATTGTTTTTGTTTTTTTGGCATCCCAACTTAACAACACTGGCTCAACCAATAGTGTAAGCTTGGGGCAGGACTTTTTTTCCAAACCAATGGAAGACAGGAGAAACCTGTTTGAAAACGTTCATAATTTGTACAATTCCATTTGGTTGCTTTAGCGAATCTGAAATTATACACTTTACCTCTAAGAACTATCCCATCTGGCTTTGCCTGAGGTGAACTGTGTGGTGAAATACCATCTCTGCCACATTAAAACCACCAAAGGGTATGAGAATTCTTAAAATTTTGTAAAAGATATAAACATGAATAATATGTCTGTGGATCTCTAATTCATGCACAACTGCCAAGGCTGAATAGGTTTTCAAGGGCAATTTGTGGGAAGAACTTCAACGTTAGAGAACGAAAGCAAATCCTTTGCATCTTCTGTGCAAATTTGGCATGTAAACAGAATGTACAGCACACCATTCGCAGCATTTCTTGCAATGTCAATAAGTTGTGACCAGCAACCTCCTTTCAATAGCATTAACCATGCCCGTCAGAGGACAAGCACACAGTGGAGCCCTGCAGGAGAGACCTCTGGCGGGCATCCAATAAAAAAGCAATTCAGTAGTTGCAAAATAAACTATTCAACACAGCCAACAACAGTGACGACAGCACACAACTGACCTGAAACATTGCTAACTTTGAAGCCTTAATTGAAAACACACTGTTTTTTTTGTGCATTCCATTGGATGGACGTAATACGCATTAATGCCTTTCATCAGTCTGTATGTACATGCTCAGTTAAAATCAAGCTACAGTGGGTTTTTTGTTAAGTTGAGTGAGCTACAGTCTTCACCCCTCTGTCCAAGTATACATGACACAATGCGTATTTGAATATTTGAAGGGAGGACGTCAGCTGAGGAACTGTTAAATACTTGTTGCGCATCGTGCCATTGTAGAAATTCCCTATTCACAGACTTTTGGTCCATGACAGAATAAGTCCAATAACAGGGCAGTTACAGAAATTAAGCGAGTAGTAATCAACTTGTCGTGAGATCCCATCATGGCAGCCCCCAAGAAGGGCCCCTCTACATGTAGAAAAAAACAGCTTTATATAGTATATGATATGACTGGAGTCTTCATCTCATGTCAGTCATCATGATTATATACATATGTTTCAAAAGTATTTTAATTCAAATAACACCTTTTTAAAGTGGAAAAAAAAACACTGAGTGCACCTTTAAAGAAAACTGCATGATACAAAATAAATCAATAAATGCAAAAAGTTGAATTAGAATGTAATATAAATAACTAAAATAGAGTTAACATGCAAAACGTTTGTGAAATAAAAAACTAAAACATTTTTAGAAATGTTATTTATGTCATGGAGTTCAGTTGATTAAAGGGGTTGGTTGGGAACCTCTGCCTTACATAACTGAGCAAAGAACTTACCAGGCCATCGCAGTTGCTGATTGCCACTGACGTATCCTGCACATTGGTAACATAACCCACATATAAACAATCACTGGGCAGCAAGGGCTCCGAATGTGTTTGATTATTGTCCTCAAGCCACTCCACTTTGGCTCCTGGGGCCACAAGCTTGGAATTTAGCCTGAGGCGAAGGTGAAACTCCTGACCGAAAACAGTAATGTTATAAAAGAGTGTCTCCTTGTGCCTCAAGTGGTCCTGCTCTGAGTTCATCTCCAACTCATTGGTCTCTCCACGCTGGTTGGCCTCTCTCCTCCTGCGCTGTTGGGACCACTGCCCACTCAGCCGGCTGGCAGAGATGGCGTGGGAGAGGAAGCGTCCGTCTGCATCCACGCTCACTGGCCTCACTAGCCCGTAATCCCTCAGGACATGCTGCAGGGAATCTGTCAAGGGCATGCACAGAGTTGCACACATCCGTAAGTGCACATACACACATAGAGGCAAACACAAAGTAAATAGGTTTCACATCCCAATCTGACCATCAACAGAAAATAGGTTTCACATCCCAATCTGACCATCAACAACAGTTACACTGTGCAGGCAGTCCAGCTGTCTAAACAAATGAAAGTGGAGTATATATAAAAATTATAAAAAGTTACAAGTGTAAAGATGGTTTCAAAAAGTGCTGGTATACTGCCATGGTATCAGATGTCCCATGTGTCCATAAACATAGGAAATATATGAAAACGTGTTAAAATATATCATGCATTGCTATCATACTGATGAGAGAAGCAGTAAACATTTGCATGCTTTGTTTTGGTCTATATACATTCTATGCATAAGTGTCCTTCACTTCATAGGAAAAAGAGACTGCAGCTCAGTAATACACAATAATGTGATTTGTGAGGTCAAATTTTGACAATAAAGTAAAAAGCACGGTTATTCGCTTTTATTTGGCTATCTGCATACTTTTATGAACCATCTTGACAGTGATGTCTGAATTTTAAGCCAACGATTCCGAACAAGAGAGTCAGCTGTTTACATTAATTAACAGGTCGCCTCGATTTTCTGAGCTTACTTTGTGTTACGCAGTCACGCGATGATAATAATACAATAAAAATACAATTTGCAATAAATGTGTAAATGACATGCGTTCTTTTTACTCTAACAAAAGTGAGACATCTGTCAATGAAGGAATTTCAATGGGGAAAGTTCCTGACACTTACATTTTTCAGGGCGTAAAACGCATCCATCTCTATTCTATAAAAGTACATGTTGCTGAAACATGGTGTGTGAGTTGCTTCTTTATAAGCATGTAGGTAGGTCTCTGAAAGGATTGGTATCTCCGGCGTTAAGTAGCCTAACCGTGACCAGTAGACAATAAAAATATCTTCACGTACCTTTACTGTCGGCGATGTAAAGAGTATCTGCATACTGTAAGTGAAGAAAAATAATAAAGAATGCACATCCAGGAGAAGCATCCATGGCAGGTCCGCTGACAGGGGAGAGCGCGCGGGCGAAATGCGGACTTTGAGATCTCAGATAAGCGATCCAGCAGCGAGCGCTGCCCCCTCCTCCCCCTCCCCTTCCAGACTGACTGCAAAGTGCACTTTGGAAGATATGCTCTCATTCTCACCCTCCCTTGACTAGCCCCCTCTCCCCCTCCACAGTCAAAGGTAGGCTTACATGGAGATTCCTGATTCCTCAGATACCCCAACATTATTTTTGTATATAAAAACATACATTTGTTTTTAGTGTGACAAATTAGGGTGGTAAAAAAATCTGTCATACCTCACTGTCAAGAAAGATCAACTGAATTTGCCCTAAAAAGTTTCTTAAATTCAATTTGACCTGGTGATGATGGGTAGGAGCGGATAGAAGGGATTAGAATGTGAAGTATTGCATGGTTTTGTCGGATACAACGTGGCTTAAGGCCCCCCAGGGTAAAAGGCACTTTTGATTTTATTTTCTCCCAAACCACTAAATAGGAAAAAATAAAATACATTATAATAATGATAAAAACAGCACTTTTCTAAAAACACCCATTACGAAGGACTGCAAAATATTTCTGATCCATGATATCATTGCATGCAATATCTTGAATCTGAGGTAAATTTATCTAATATTCAATATTTTTAAAATTATGCAAATTTATGTAGCTAGTTTATCACATTTATTTTTGAGACAAATTACTTTCAGTATTTTTTTGCAGTTTTGTTCGAGGTGATTAAATTAAACTAGCTACATAAATTTGCATAATTTTAAAAATATTGAATATTAGATCAATTTACTTCAGAATCAAGATATTGCATGCAATGATATCATGGATCAGAATAATTGTACAGTCTGTGAAAGGATATTATTTGGGGCGAATAGATTGGTTATAAAGAATGTTCAAAGTGGGCTCAAAATGACTGATTCAATCACAATGGAGATCCATTTGTTTATAGAACAGCCTACTTGAAATGTTCTGAAATGCTAAATGTTAAACTTAACAGGAAATGGTGTGCACCCTTTTCTGAAATAGTTATTTGCCATCTCAAAAGTATTTACCAAAATAAAAAAAATAAAAAAGAAGTCAAAAGTAAAAATCTGGTCTGCATGTTGTCTACACAAGTGGTTCTCAAAAACTTTGACTCTAAGACCCCCCCACTGTCCAAGACAACATTCGAATGGCCCCTCCCTTCTGAAACTAGAGGTGCCATTTTTTTTTTATGTTTCAGATAGAGACTTTTAATAAGTTGGAGGACTAGACATTAATTTAAATAATTTTTAACATTTTAATTAAGTTAGATTATTTCAGTATTTCTAATTTTAAATATATTTTGAGTCATCTTGTGGCCTATACTAGTGCCCCACTAATGTGCCACAGCCCACTGCTCTACACCAACCAAGAACATTCATATCTAGACACCCCAATACAATATGTTAAACTGAATCATTATTTTCAGTGATTTACAAGTTCATGGATATGATCAGAAGAGCCTACTTGATTAAACCAGCTTTAGTTAAAAGTTCTTAAAGCCAGGGCAGTTTTAAACAAGACTTTCTGATTTGAAAAACAAAAAACAAATGTAGAGCAATTACTTAAGGTTTCGTTGCTGAATAGTGTTTCAGAAGGGAAAACAGATGATTACGATGTCAATTTTCAATGCAGAAATTTCAGAATAAAAACCTTCTCTGAAACTGTCATATGTTTGTGTAATTATAAATAACATTATTATATCCATGTGTAAGCTTTTTCTAAAAGAAATCATAGAAATCATTCCTTATTTCTCCCTTCTTGAGTCTCAAATCCTAAAAAAAGCCCAGCCGCCATTGTATTTTTCAATATCATACATTATATTCTTACAGGACCACACAGCAGTTGGAGAAACAGCTCTGTTATGAAGTTAGTGGATTATTGAAATAAATCCCCTGGTGAAACTGGATGCTGGGTTCTCGTAAAAAGAATAACAAATACATCTCTGTGGCACAGGAGAAAATGGATAATGTGCCATCTTTCTGTCAGCACCTTTACTTCAACTATCTATGTGAGATGAAGACACTAAAAGTACAATAATAGGCTTTCAGAGTAGTTTAGTGCATGTTGTGCAATAATGAGCAAAAACATGCAAGGATCCTTCATGACAATGTGTTTATATTGAGACAGAGCTTTAATTTACTATGGGATAAAGCTTTTTGGTGAACAATCTGATTTGAATATTGATAACTGCTCACAAGACTTGTGAAAACTGCTTTGAGAACGTCTCCATTAACAATTGTAACCTCGGTTCCCTGAGAGGCGGGTGGGAGAGCGTGGGAGGTGGTGTCATCCCTCAGAACGAGGGCGATGCTTGAGTGGAGCGTCCAGAGACTTATACCTCGCAGTGAGGGCAATCTTTCTCTATGAGAGCTGCTTCGGCGTGGCCCAGGCAGTGAATGCAGCTCTCATATTGATCTGATGGAGCGATGTGTCGCTCACATGAACACTTGCAATACGGCATCTTTAAAAAGACACGTACACATATGCTTTATCTCTTTATCAAGTGTTTTACGTTGCTTTAATCTCAACTATTAATCATGTAATTATGAATGAAGGCTACTTCTGTGATAGTTACTGTCATCAACATACACTTAGTCATCTTACTCTAACTGCCAACCAGTTCAGGCTGATCACACTGTGAATTCGGCAACTGGAGCTAGAAAGTTCTGATACTGAAATTGGTCTGTTCTTACCGAAATGTATGCTTACAAAATGCACGCAAAACTTAAACTTTAACTTTAACTTCAAGCACTTAAAATATTGATGAATTTAACAAATACAGTAGGCTTCTACTGTATCTATGCAAGGGTTTGGTGAAATTTGGCAAAGAGTTCATGCAGCTCTGGGTGGCGCTGCTATATCTTTTCAACTCATCTGAATGATGGGGTGCGTTCCATTCAGAAGTGATCATCCCTACACCCTAAATCCTTCCATTGTGAGAGCTTTGAAGGGCTGATCAGTGTGGGGCTCAAAAATAGTGGTAATTTTGTCATTGTTTGGAACGACCCTACAGCTTGGCTACCATTATCATTCTTCCACCAAAAGCTCTGCAGAGGCATCATTTAAGCCTTTTTGAAGTATCCAAAAAATAAAAACTACATTGCATTGACACAATGTTTAAATGAGTTAAGATTCTGTTTTGGAATGTTTGTGATTTCAGACTTCAGCTGTCAAAACTTACACACAAGCCCTTTAATCTGCTTTAGGATCAGTACATTTGAACCACAAAAAGTTAAATATCAATATTTTATTTTTCCCAACCACCTATGCCAATTTATTTTATTGTAATGTGGGGCAAACATGCAATTAAAGCAATTCATTGTATAATAAATGTTTTTATTTTTAAAACATTTTTAAACAGCTCTTTTATATAAAGAATAAAGCTAAATTCCATATAAAAAAAAGAGTGCATCAAAACATGAAGGTAGCTATTTTGGAAATTATATTACACGGTCTTCTACTTCCAGAAGAGTATGAAAACCTTCACCAGGAGACAGTAGACATAGCATACACATCATGAAGATGATGTAGAGGCTTTAGAAAGTCATGTATTAAATATGATACGCACTGAGTAATAAGGTTAAAGGTAAAGGTAAAAGGGTCCAATAAGGGAACCTCATAGTCACAGGAACCTGTTGAGGGGGCCTTGTAAGCTCTGCGGTCCACATATTTAAGCATACAGTATATAAACTTTTGTTTTCAAAGTTGATGGGATGGGATTTCACAGATAAGACTGTGAAAACGCATGCTGCCATTATCCATGCAAACCATCTCACTATGTAGCTCAATGCTCCGTTAGCGAGAGTCAGCTGTGGTTACTTTTATGACATAATTGCAAGGATACCTCAGATTGTGGGAATTTTTAAGTGCAGAGCAGTACAGAGACTTTCTATGGGGGAAGGCACAAGGACAGCTGGGACTCCATACATTTATTTTGCTTCCCTGAATGGGGTAAAGGAATGAGGTTGTCACTGCGGTTAAGGCAGACGGTGGTTTAATCGAAACTCTAAATTCCTCCCAGTGCACAGGCAGATGGGTCATGCTATCACGCTCTGCACATTGTGACAGACTCACTGCCTATCCTGTAGTTGGCATACAAATTGTAAACTAGGAGCAGAGTATACATGTTTTTTAGGGATGACCACATTTAAAAATGTAATACTGCACCATTAGATAAGCTTTATAGGTGTAATCTAAACTAAACTAACTAACTAACTAACTAACTAACAAACTAACTAATTTGCATTTAAAGGAAAGGTCACATCCTGAGAATAGTTGAGAGTTTTGAGGTTTGTGCTTACATCATGGGTCAAATAAGGAAAGGCTACTTGAGTTTTGGTTCACTGAACTAAGAGAAGTAAAAAAAGAGTCTAAAAGCAGATGGTCGTGTATATTAATTCCTGTCTAATTAACACCCTCATAGGCAATCTGCAAAATTAAGTAAAAAATATTTTCTCTAAGCATGTATAAGAATCACAGTACCTCTACTGGGTTGAATCGATTCTATTATACAGAGATATTGGATAGCTAGCACAAATAAATTGACAACAATTACATATTCATTTAACCCCTCAAACAGTTAATGTAGAATTCCTTTTTTGTTAACTCTAAATTAAGGAATAAAATGAAATTGCAATTTCAAACTCAATATTGCAAGAAAGCAATAGACTATTGCTATTTCTAATTTACACTCAAAAAAAGATTTTTGGAGGCTGTTCACTTTATTTAAACAATTCATTTTGATTTAACGTCACTGTATCAGGTTCTTGTTCAAACACAAGTGCATCATTCTAAACTGACTTGAATATGTGACCCTTTGACTTAACTCGGTGTGTTCGTTTCGAAAGAGCTTGTTTCAATTTTGTTCATTCATAAAGGACAACTGGCAGCAGGAAGTAAACAGTTGAGACACAGTCAGCAGCAGTCATCAAGTGTTTACATTTGAAGAGATAAATTTGATGTTAAGTAATTAAATTGGCATTTATTATATTGAGTTTTTATAATGTTTTGACAGGAGCACTGTGGGATTATTGGAGTTCATTTGACTTATGAATAATTTATATACTTTATTTAAATGGCTTTCCATGACTCCTTATAACTTGACCAGATTGCCTTCTTTAATAAGTACAAACAACGGTTACTGTTGTTTTTTTATTTTGTTGTTTGTCTTACATTGCCCTATACTGTCAGAATACAATGTATGAAGGCAATTAAAAAGGCTACAAGTGTACCATTTAAGATTAAATGGTCATGTGCCACCAAGAATTTACATTATAAACATCTAGCAATGTAGGAATGTCATGCATGATTATACAGTGACACCTATCATCCTTTGTCTGGAATGACATATGAAAGGAACCCACTCTACATTAGAAAATACAAGTGTCCTGTGCATCTATGAACTGGTACCTCATAATTCATTGTAAATATAGGTCTAGAGATGCCATCTAAAACCGAATGTTTCCCATTATAATGTGAATGTACTGTACAGCGGGATGCCAAACACATTAATATCCATTTGTTAACACATCTACTAAAGCTATTAAAATCAATGCATACATTTTACTTATGCAAAACAGAAATAGTTATATCTCATACATAACTCAAAGAGAAGGATAGAGAGAAAGAGTGTTTAATTAAACAGTTTTATGCAAAAAACATGCAATGCACATGCAGAGTTTACTGTTTTGGGGAGGCATCAGTTTGCATATGGAGTCTTCACATATACAAAACTGTACCTTTCCTGTTCCTAACAGTGACCACTGCCTAATCCAAGAACTCAGTATTAAATAATGTGTTCTTTACAAGAGAATAAAAACATCCCATCTTTTCCATGCCAGCAGAGGTATCACCGTGGCACCCTAGAAAACATATTAATTAGAAATGGCTCAACTTATTAAAATACATACAAAACACAAGATTCAATTGATGTTAATTTCATAAACCATTTAAATGAACCTCTAGGAGCATCATACACAAAAACACACACAGCTCACTCATAACACCTAAACCTAATACCCAGTGACATCATGAAACAGCCCGTCTAAGCTGCCAACTTCAAATGTCGGCCAAATACCTCAAAATGCAGAATGATGTGTCAGTCGCTACCAGACATGCCACGCGTTTTTGTGGCATTTACAGTGGCACTTACAGTGACACATGCTATTAGTGACTTGAAATGCCACTGGATGAGCCACCAGATAAAGCGGCACCAGAGCGCAAGATTTAATGTTATAACCACTGCAGCATTTAGTGGCATGGAATCTTTCATTCTGCTGCTATTTGCACAAGCTACTGAAAATTGGCATATGTACTTTTTAAACACAATTGAAACACAAATGCATGCAAAGAATGCTGCATTTACCAAGATCGCTTAACTATAAACGCTCTCGACATGTCACTAGTTGAGCTTTAAAGAAGGACTAATACAAATTTTAAACTGTAAGGATCCAGAAACAAAAAGAACAAATTAACAATAGATATGCCATTAAATTAGTTGGCATGTGCCACGATTTTCAGTGACACATGCCACTCAATTTAGTGGCATGTCCGCTTGGCTGGCTCCAGGAACTCAAAGATTACTTAGAAATGTGTAGCAATGAAATTTCAAACAAGATAGATATAGCTAGACTTAGCGAGTTAGCTAATAACTAACTCGATTAGTTAACACAACACAGACAGTAGCAACTTCAAACAAGCCACTTACCTTATTTTTATGCCTAAAAACCGGCAAGAGATTTACACAGTATGCTGTAGTGCTGCCGATTCCTCACCGAACGCGTTCCAACATTATCTGTGGCATAAAAATTCAGCGGCATGTGTCAGTGCCACAAAATCACTGGCATGTGCCACTCGCAATTGCATATGCCATGAAATCCAGCAGCATGTGCCACAAGTATCAGTGGCCACTAACAACTGGATATGTGGTGAGTCAAGTGACGCCATATGTGGATCGGACGTGTGAGCTCTGCACACTTTGCTAGTTTGAATACTTTTTATGACATAAACTGGTGAGATTCGATACACTCTGTTCCATTACTGTTCTAGGAGGCAAACATGTCAAAGAATTAAAAATCCTCAGGCTCCCATAGACATTAAAAGACACTTACGTGCAAGCCTGGGAATTAATTTTGTCGTAGAGGTGCAAGAAATGTGGTGAGAGATGCTGAACATATCGGCAAGGTTGACGAAGGTCGTTGCGGACTTGGAGGATCTTGCTGTGATATGTCGAGCGATCAGTGCCATGGAGGCGAAGTTCACTGATATGTTCCAAGAGTGGGGATGTAGAGAAACGGATCGATTACTTGGAGTCATCGGAGAGGGAATTATCTGGAGCGTGTCTGGGAGAAGTTGGAGCATATGGAGAACCGTAGCTGCCAAACAGAAGAAATAGGAATAAACCTTGTGTAAATGGTCAGCTTTACGCTAAGCTAAAATGCTATTTCTTGCCATTTTACATGCACTTTACCAGGCATGATCATATTTTTTTATCAAGAAAATTCACACTGGATCATAATTTCTTTTTTCTAGTAAGACCTTTGATCTTAGGCCAAAAATGTAATTCTTGATAATAATTTTTTTAATTGTTTTCCTGTATTGTTTTCCAATATTATATATCTTGTTTTAGAAACAACACTGCATAAGATATGGTTTTTCAGGTTTTTCAGAGAATATATTTTTAACATGTGTTTTTATAGTAAAACAAGTAAAAGTGCTGAAGAAATAATCCAAAGAATTTAGAATACATTACTGACCTTGAGTAATCTAATGGAATACGTTACAAATTACATTTTACTACATGTATTCTGTAGTGAGATACATTGAAAAAGTAACCCTCCCAACCCTGCTCACATTGCAGCCGAGTGGACCTGCTCACTGAACATTCGCTTGACTGTTTAAGGATTCCACATGCTCTTTTTGTGCTGGTTCTGCCTGACGGCTAGAGTTTATTTTTTAGAGAAATACCAGACTTGAGCAATCCGATGGCAAAGTTGTTGCGGTGGTTCTCGTAGGCGTACATGGACTGTTTGAGTTTGGAGGGAAGGACGCCAGTTGGCGCTGTCATGCACGGGGTTAATGCAAACGTCTTTCTCTTTGTTTGGTTCTGGGAGATGTTTTGGTTTTGATTGTCACACTAATGTTGAAATGTGGTCATTATAATCTTGTTTTTGACACACAATCTATTTTTTCTTATGTGTCAAAATGGGCCAGTGGTGGCTCAGCGGTTAAGGGTCGGGGTTCAAGCCCCATCACCGGCAAGATACCACTGTTGGGCCCTTGAGCAAGGCCCTTGACCCTCTCTGTTCCAGGGGCACTGTTTCATGGCTGACCCTGCGCTCTGACCCCAGCTTAGTTGGGATATGCGAAAACAACTGCATTTAATTGGCTCTGTACCTGTACTCTGCACAATGACAATAAAGTTGAAATTGAATCTTAAAATGTCAGATGTTAATATGAATGGACTGTCTCTCTCCACGTGGAATGTGAATGGGTCGGGGCACCCCATGAATAGAAGGAAGGTTATTTCTCTTCTTAAGCGTAAGAAATAGGATATAGTGTTTCTTCAAGAAATGCATCTTTCTCTGCAGGAAACCTTGTAAATATATGGGGTTGGCATTTTTTATAGTAAATAAAGTTAATAAAATGTCTCGTTCCCTCCATCAGGGAACGGAGGTTACAAAAGTAACAGGATGTTCCTTATCTGTCAAAGGAGTTCTACAAACATGGTGACCGGGGGAAGAGGGGCCTCTGCCCAAGGAAGATGCAGGTTTGCCAGTGGGGAAACCGTTTCGTGGGATATACATCACAAAGGGTTACCACGGGCAACCAGCGCATGTGGAGCACCTACCCACGGTACAGGGCCTTGTTAGAACACTTTCTCCATAAACTTGCCTGCCACAGGGCTATGAAGGAAATCCATTCAGGGTCCCCGACTTCGTGAACAGGACTGGGGGTTAAAAGCACACATCTTCACCTCAGGGAGGGGAAAGGTGCTATGCGCAAGCAGTACACCCAGCCAGCTGTCCCAGAACTTACCTGCTCATACCTGACAACACACAGGATGAGACCGGCTCAACCCAGAGATTGTAAAACCTTGCAAAGGTGTTGGGTATTGCCCAGCCCACTGCTCTCCAGATGTCTGCCAAAGAGGTGCCATTGGTCAGGGCCCAGGAGGCCACCACACTCCTAGTAGAGTGTGCTCGTGGCCCAAAGGGAGGCGGCACATCCTGGGAGTGATCTGCCAAAGCAATGGCATCAATGACCCAGTGGGCGATCCTCTGTTTGGAGACAGAACTCCCTTTCCGCTGTCCACCAAAGCAGACAAAGAGCTCCTCAGAGCATCTAAAGCTCTGCGTGCGATCCAAATAGATGTGTAAAGCATGCACCGGACACAGCAATGGCAAAGCTGGGTCTGCCTCCTCCTGGGGCAGTGTTTGCAGGCTCACCACATGATCCTGAAACAGGATCATGGGAACCTTGGGCACATAGCCCTGTAGGGGTCTCAGGATCACGTGAGAGTAATCCTACTGAACTCCAGGCAGGTCCCAAACCTTCTTGATGGAAGTGAGTACAGTCAGGAGGGCAGTCTTCAAAGAGAGTGCCTTTAGCACAGCTGACTCCAGGGGCTAAAATGGAGCACCCCGTAGGATCCGAAGGACCACAGAGTGGTCCCACAAGGGGATGAGACGCAATCTGGAAGGATTCAACCTCCTTGCTCCTCTAAGGAACCAGATGATCAAGTCGTCTTTCCCTAAATATTTACCATCTACTGCATCATGGTGTGCTGATATAGCAGCTACATATATATATATATATATATATATATATATATATATATATATATATATATATATATATGTGTGTGTGTGTGTGAGGGGGTTGGGGGGTGGCTGTTGAATGCATACTTGAGTAGCCCCAGGGGCCAGCTCTGTGCCGAGGGAAGCCTCGGTCAGGTAATACAAGAACGGGCTGTGGGAGAATTCCCAGGAAGCAAACAGGTCTACCTGCGCTTGACCGAATCGACACCAAATCAGCTGGACCATCTGGGGGTGGAGTCTCCAATCTCCCCTGAGCGTGACCTGCCATGACAGCGCGTTCGTGTGCTGTTGAGGTTTTCCGGGATGTGAGTGGCTCGCAATGGTTTGAGCCACTGGTGACTCCAGAAGAGGAGACGGCAGGTGAGTTGCGACATGCCACGAGAGCACACGCCACCTTGAATTTTGGTGAAGGGTTTGGAATTTTATGTGTGACATATTGGCCACTCAAATGTAATTTTGCCCCAGTATTTTAGGCGATGGAGTGGTCAATAATGCATAAAATAATTGGGTCCTAGCCAGTGTTATGATCAGCAGACAGATTATTCTTAGAGGATGGAAGTCGGCTGGAGCGCCCTCATTTCAAGAGTGGTGCACAGAGATGGAGAGGGTTGCGGCATTCATGGAAATGTCATGTAGAAGACAAGGCAACTTAGATTTATTTAATTGAAAATGGGGCAACTAATTCTTTTTGGAGGGCTCTCGCAGAGGAGAGAGAAGTGTAGTTTTAAATGTGTGTGATTATTTTATGTATATATAGTATATATATATATATAAAATGCCATATAAATGTGGTTTATGAGGACATTTCAAGTGTCCCCATAATTCAAATTGATTAAAAAACATACTAAACGATATTTAATTGAAAATGTAAAAATGCAGAACGTTTTTTGTGAGGGTTAGGTTTAGGGGTAGTGTCAGGGGATAGAACCTATAGTTTGTGCAGTATAAAAATCATTATATCTATGGAGAGTCCTCCTAATGAAAGCTGCACCAACATGATTGCAAACAGATAATGATTGACAATATCTGGAAATGGCATGGATCTGGGAAGTTGCCAAATATATTATACAGTGGCCAGGGTGTGAAACTTGCACCAAATGCAACAAGGTTGAATCCAGTTTGCAGGCTTCTCATCCAAATGTATTTCATGCGTGAGTGTTTGCTCCACCAAGACACGTGCTTGAACAAGCACTCTTTATTATATGTTTAAGAACAGACAAAAGAAAAGATTGTACCATGTCATTTTATATTAAATATATGTTTACTACATGCAGTTTGCTTATGTATTTATTTATTATGTTTAATCTTTTGTGTTGTGGTTAATAAAAATAAACATTAGTAATTAATTACATATTTTGTTTGAACCAAAATAATTTCTTTTAAATTTTAGTTTCTGAGAAAAACAAGTTTTGAAACTCGAAAAGGCAATCCTTGCCTCAAATTTGTTAAGTTAGTAGAACTTATAAGGGTTTGCTATGTTTTTAAATCCTTCAAAAATTGGCCCAATTTACTTCAATTGTAAGTACCTCAATTAAATCAAAATCATTTTGTGATAATCAACACTGACACAAATGCTTTCGATTGAGCTTAACTTGTACTGAACCTGTATTCCCTTAATATATCTTTTTTCCAATAAATGGATTTGTTTCATACTATGTGCTGCCTCTGTAGTCTCATTTGACAGTCACTGTAGTTAGTTTTACATCATCCATTTTATTGGGTTTAAATTGACTCAGTTTTGTTAAGAGAACTTGTTTCAATCACGTGGAACCACTGTCCATGATTGAATTATGTTCAGCCAAAGTGCTATTTATTTGAGTGTACTGCCCACTGTGGACAAAACGATGAGTCAGCAAACTTGCTGTAATAGAGCCTAGAGGGAAAAACCAATAGATGCATGCTGCAGCTAAACGCAACCTTTAGATGCATAAACCAACAGATATGAATACTGTAAATATAAAAATAATAAATATAAAATAATAGATGTAATGTAAATGAATGGTGACTGAGATGAACATTATGAACATATTTTGTATTTTACAGGAGAAAAGAAATTGAATAGATTTGGATACAACATGAGGGTGAATAAATGATGACAGCATTTTTATTTTTGGGGGAATTATCACCTTAATTATGACCAGCAATATTATCAGCATCTTTTTAGTCACACAGCACATGTGCAACAAGATGTCATAATGCATGTCACACTGTTTTAATTCCTCTTCTGTTCCGGTGTGGTCTGCCAAGTCCACCATATGTGTCTGATTCATTCACTTATGTGGATATTCTGCACATATCCACAGATCCAGAAGAGGAGGACACATCAGTGAGTTTGTCTGATATGGTGACTTTACTGTATTATAAAACAAGATACAAGATTTTATAGAATTTAATACAAGAGCGCATATATAGGGCCCTGAACTGGCAGTGGTTTGCGCTAAAGGGACTTTAGGGTCAGGGGCGTAGCACCAAATTTTGGGCCCTGGGTACAAACCATCTTGCTGGGCCCCCGTACCAAATATGTATGTATAGAAAACTGACTTCTAAGGGGCCCCCCCTACCTCGGGCCCTGGGTACTCGGTACCCTTTACCCCCCCAGTCCACCGCCCCTGTTTAGGGTTACTGGTTGATGGCTGTAAAAGAGAGTTTGGAACTGTGTTGCCGTCACTGCTGGCCCTCAAATGGCTCACAGCCGAGCCAGTGTGTCCCGCCATGATGTGTGTTTCACATTTGTTCTTCAGCTCCCTCTCTCCTCTCTCATCCTGAAACTCCTTCCGCACAAACGGACGCTGCTGAACAGATGCATGTGTTACATGAACACATACACTAAAAGGCATGGTTCACCCAATAATGAAAATTCTGTCATAATTTACTCACCTTCTTGTTGTTCAAAACACATAATACTTGCCCTTAAAAGGTATACAAGGTACACAAGTATACCTAAATACAAGTACTGAGAAGAAACTTAAGGAAACTATAAATATGTTGAGTGCATTATGCTATTTTTTTCCCCAGAGCCTGAACGCCAGTGTAGTTTGATGGCATGCCTGTCAGTTGAACAACAAATCACACTGTTTTGGTGGATACAGATTTGCATATGGAACAAATCACATCACCACACATTTAGTACAACCCTTGGGAGAGTCTTATACCTCAACAGTGTATTTTCCAAAGTGTATTTTTGCTTTCACTTTGATGAAAGACTTATAACTTCACACATTATTTCAGCCCACGAGAAAAATTACTTTATTGGAAGGTTTTGCTTGGAGTCCTTTAGGAGTCAAGAAAAGCTTCATTTCTGGGCAGCTTGATATACACATGACATTTACAGGACCAAAAAGAAAACAGCAGGCTAGTAAAGGGAGCAGGCTGGCAGTGTTATGAAAGCTGTTCTCTCTGAAATCTTGTTTTTATAAACTCACAGGGGTGAATTCACTACACACACTGAAAAAAGTGGTAACCTGCAATTGTCACCTCAATGATCTTTTTCTTGATGATCTTACCCAAGGATTACCAAACTTTTTTGTGTGTGTGCATTGAACCCCTTGACCTAAAATATTTACATTAAGTACCCCCAGATATTTTAAAGGAATAGTTCACCCATAAATTCTCTCATCATTTACTCCCCCTGAAGTCATCCCAGATATGTAGGACTTTCTGTTTTCT
The DNA here is from genome assembly GCF_025860055.1 of Xyrauchen texanus. Lineage (NCBI taxonomy): Eukaryota > Metazoa > Chordata > Actinopteri > Cypriniformes > Catostomidae > Xyrauchen > Xyrauchen texanus. The sequence goes on along the minus strand of NC_068306.1, from coordinate 19,432,848 downwards.
ACAGAACACAAACAAAGATTTTAAGAAGAATATCTCAGCTCTGTAGGTCCACACAATGCAAGTGAAAGGGTACCAAAAAAGGTGACTCCAGTGGTTTAACCCATTCTGAAATGACATAAGGGGTTTTGGGTGAGAACAAACCAAAATGTAACTCCTTTTTCACTGCACATCTTGCCATTGCAGTCTTTAGGCATGATCATGATTTCAAGCTCAATTATACTTCCTAGGAGAGTTGGGAGAAAGTCACACATGTTCAAGTCACAAGCAATTCTCAAGTCTTAAGGTGCGTACACACTGCCAGCGACTTTGTCGCTGCAGGTCGCCAATGGCTGGCGGTGAAGTCGCTAGTGGGTGTTCCCAATACTGGTTGCCTAGTAACGTTTATAAATGACATTCACGGATGTCATTCCATTGCTGTTGACAGCGAATCTCTTTTCTTGCCACTAAAAACAAACATTTTGGAGGGAAAAGACTAAATATAAATGGAATCAGTACATAAAATGCTTTATATCAAAGATGAACGAGAAACCAGGCGTGCTGTTTGCCATAGCGGCTGTTTATCTGCGGCGAAAATGCAAATGCCGGTCTGTCTGGGTCCATAAAATCCCCGCGATCTCAGATACACCTTTCCACGCAGTATTTTTCTTAAAAATGTCCTTGTACGTGGGAAGAGACATATCATAGAGCACTGGAAAATTTCTAACAGCAAGAATTAGCCTTTCATCCATCTTTCCGTTACCGCAGGAGCTGAGAGAGAGAGAAGGATCACGTGAGCTCTCCCGTCTTCTCTCCTATTGGCTGTCGCTTCGTTAGTCGCTCCAAAGTTGAACTTTTCTCAACTTTGTCGTGTCGCCGGAAGTCGCTGTGCTCGCATTGAAAATTAATGGTATTGAGTCGCTGTCGCGCGCGATGTCGCTGGCAGTGTGTACGCACCTTTAAGCATCAAGTCGAGTTAAGTCTCAAGTGCAGTTGAGACAAATCAAACGAGTCAGTGACTCACCTCAAGCAAGTCAAGTTGAGTCCTGATGGTTTCAAGTCGAGTCAAGCCACAGTACAAAAATAAGGTTATCACACACACATACACACACACACTCAAAAATGAGGTTATTTTTTTTTATAAATATTCTATATTTTAATAAAAAAAGTCATTGTATAAAGGTATGCATTACGTTTGTTGGCGACATTTGATATCTTGATATGATATGGCCAAAATGTACCTTTTTAATGAAATACAATGTCCAGAACCTACTATTTTTTAGGACTACAGGGCAAACAATGTCAGGTTTATGACTCCAACTTTATAGTTAAAAACGTACTTTCTGGTAATGAAAGTAAATACGTTCCATGATTAGTTGAATAATAGCATGTAATTCACTTTTGCATTAAAAAGTGTTATTTTTTCACAGTAAAGTGTACCAGTTCACAGTAGTGTGCTGCATCATCCATAACCAACTTTAATTACAAAGTAGTAGTTTTTGGTCATTTTAAATTCTTGATATCAGATTACAGTTACAGACTTTCAGTTAAGTTAGTTATTTTTAATACATGATTTGAGTTACAAATATTTCTAAATGTTATTATATTACTAATATGCTATTTTTGAAAAATAAATTTTAAACATGAATTATGTTCACATGTAGGCTACATCTGCTTGCTGTGACAGCTGAAGTGTGTGCGCCCCCAAGCAGATGATCGCTATGGAGAAACGTGTGGTGCTGAGTGGATGACTTGAATGCGACAATGTCCAAGGAGGAAGTATAGACATTACTTTGAATTTGTTTAGCAGAAAAATTATAGCTTTTCTGCGAAAAGTGTTAAAGAAATTCAATTAGAAGTGAAGTAATCACTCAGATGCACAGGTCTAAACTTGATGGGCATTTCTGCCTGCCGCACCTCCGCCAGTGCCTTCAGTTGTCCAGCTACGAGGTCATCAGTCGGGAACCACCTATCACAGATATTTCACCCTATTATTCCAAGAACATCTCTTGGTGGTGGGGCATCAACCGCCCCTCTAATGCCTAGCTTGGCATGGTTTTGCTCCCCCACTCAATCCCTCTCCAGAAACCCCTGGATAAGGACCACGTGGGTCAGCAGAAATAATTCCTCCCCACTCCTTTCCTCTTCTACATGCTACCTCACCACATATTGCAACTGTTTCCTATTCCTACTTTCTCACTTCTGCACACCCCACTTTTCATCCTTCCTTCTTAATCATAGCCAGATGCTCCCTTTTTCTTCTTCTCCTGCCATTTCCTTCAGAGGCTTCTTTAATGCTGATCAAAGATGCCAATGTTTTTCAACAAGTGTTGCATTGATGTTGCATTAAACCCTCAACACCCGACCTCCACAGGGTAAGTGGTAGCCTCCATCCATTTTTCCTGTACTCGGTGGCCAGATCAGCATATTTTAGCATCTTCCTCACATAGGCTGCCTCCAGTTCCGCTTCCCATGGGACAGTAAGTTCAATCATTATGACATTCTTAGCTGATACCAACCATAATACTATGTCTGCCCTCAAGGAGTTAATGGCGATCTCAAAAGGAAATTTTAGCTGCTGGCTAAGGTCGACCACCATTGGCCAATCACTTCCATGTACCAGGATTAAACTTTCCTCCTTTCATGCCATGCCTTGTGTGGCACCTGCCTTTTTTAACAAACACAATGTACTTCCTCTGTGGAGCATGATGGTGTAATGTGATGACTTTTTCGATGAAGACTTCTGATAATCTGATTTAGAAAATTAATTAGTAATTTGTAGTGGATTACTAGTTTTGAGTAATTTACTGTCCACAATTTAGCACTCAACTGACCTTTTTTTTGTTGGCCTTATTTGCACTGTTACCTGATTTGCATAATTGCTTTAGTGAATCGGGTGCTAAAATGCATTCAGCACTTGCAAATAAACAATGCATGAACAAATATGTTGACTTATTCTTGACAAGCAGACCCTGATATGTTGAATAAACAGCGCTCAGTTGACTTGAGAGAATGGTGTACACGCTAATGCATTTGATACATTCCTCAAAAATCCCTCACCATTCAAGAACAAGAGCTACTGACTGCACGTCAAACTATGATCTTGGGTGGGTTCAGATTGTCCATTTCAGCAGTTTAATGGAAGAAAATCAGGACAGCTCCCTGCTGTATCGAGACATATCCAGCTGCAGACCCGCAGCACCACCAGTTTCAGAACCCCAGCGCCAGAACCTGATGTGAGGGGCGGAGTTATTGACAATGAGACAGGCATGGCGGAGATCATGGTGAGTTGTGTAACGTTTTTGACATCATGTTGTGAAAAATTATCGCATATATTAAGTTCAGCGTTCATCTGCTAAATATTTAATTTGTGCATAACTTTATCATCTTAATGAAGCTTGAATATGTTGTCATACTTTACTGTATTAAAAAAAAAATTCTACGGATGGTTCGATACATTTTTGCGTGTTGTAAATGAGCCTTGCGGTGACGTTTTGAAGACATCTTGTGAAGGTGTTAAAGTGTTTGTTCCACGTTCCTCTGTTATATGCATTGTTTGTGAGTTAATGTTACCTTATAGTTGAGGGGGTTTTTTACGTTGAGATTATTGTGTGGTGCTTTCATCTCTTGTAGAGACATTTCGAATGAATGAAGACCACAAGGAAAAGGCCCGCAACAATCTCCTGGAACAGTCAGAAGCTTCCAGAGAGCCCTTTCTATTTCATTTTGTGTTCGGGGATGACATGGAGCTATTTTAGCAAGAATGTAAGGACAAAACGGGCCTGAGAGTGAATTCCTCATTTGATACATTTTAAGTTTAATTTATACAGGATTGTCATGATAAAATGGGCCTAGGGGTGAATTGGTCATTTGTTGTATATATTTTTATTGTTTCTTTTAAAATTATGCTGAATTTTCTCTCTTTTTTAGTTTTTTGACATGTTTTATTTTACATAAAGAAAAATGCATGCTGCACATGTTCTTGTGAAATAAAGTATATTTTATATAAAATGCCCATAAGTTTCAAGCATTTTTTTTCACCATCATGATCAGGAAGTAACTCTCATAATACAATGAAACGGATAACTATATACAATTATATTACACAAGATCAATGTTTTAAAATGCTTATTGTACTGTACCTTAAAGAATCATTATAACATATGTATAAAGTATGATGTTTCGTTTGTAATAAAAGCAAAGTACTCTCCAAAACGTTAGGTGGCGCTACTCGGTTTCGAACGTAAGCTCCGCCCCTCACTTCAGGTTCTGGCGCTGGGGTTCTGAAACTGGTGGTGCTGCGGGTCTGCAGCTGGATACTATTGGCTGTATCACACAATAACCCACTGAGTAGCCATATGCCTGATCAGCACTGCACACTAAAGTCCAGGTGGACCACAAGGTCTTCTTTATCTTCTCCTACATTAACTGAACTTTCACCAATACAGAATTGTGTCCTCCAGGTAAAATCTGAGTGGGCAGTTTGAGACATTGTGACAGCAAACAGAGGAAACTGTCTCTACAATAGACCAGAGAGACTGTCACAGTGGATACACACAGCGACATCAGCGTTCCTCATTAGAGGGTGTTTCTTAGACAAGATGTCTCCTACAGCAAATGTGTTCTCCTCTGAAGCTGTTCTTCTCCGTTTCGAAGTGCAACCACAGCTTAGAGACACATGAAGTGGGTATCACATTAGAAGACGACAGAAGGGACATTGCAAGATTGCAAATAATCAATAGGCTTTTGCAAAATGGTGATAAAAAACGAATTTCACAAGCTCTGAAACGTGATGAGAGCTATATATAAGCAAGAGTATTATTTAGCTCAATTTTAAGAAAAACAGCACAATAGAGAGCAACAATCAGGTTCCGGAAGTAAAAATCCCATTCATTTTCTCCATAGACGAATTTAGTTTTTACAATAACTTATAAATATTTAAAGGAAAAGTACACCCAAAAATGAAAATTCTCTCATTATTTATTCACCCTTATGCCATCCCAGATGTATATGACTTTCCTTCTTCTGCAGAACACACATGAAGATTTTTAGACTACCTCAGCTATGTAGGCCCATACAATGAAAGTGAATAGTAACCAAAACTTTGAATCTCCAAAAAGCACATAAAGGCAGCATAAAAGTAATCCATAAGACTCCAGTGGTTAAATCCATATCTTCAGAAGCAATGTGATAGATGTGGCTAGATCTTATCATGGTTGCTATGACAGCAAGCCACTCTTTAACAAGCGTGAGTGCTTTGAGTTAAAAGGGAACAAATTGTAGAAAAAATGTAGAGAGAAAAGAATATAGATTCTTTATTTTAATTATATATTACTATAATTATACATTTACATTTATGCATTTGGCAGACGCTTCTATCCAAAGCGACTTACAGTGCACTTATTACAGGGACAATCCCCCCGGAGCAACCTGGAGTTAAGTGCCTTGCTCAAGGACACAATGGTGGTGGCTGTGGGGATCAAACCAGCGACCTTCAGATTTTGAAGAGAATAAGTTGTATTTTATTTTTCATTTGTTTCATTTAATAGTTAGTCCTGATGCGATCCAAAGTGCACTTGCAATTGCGATCCAAACACGTTCTTATGAAGTGTTACATTCATACAAGCATAGAGAGAAGTAAGTTTGAAGTAAGTTTGAAGCAGAAGAAATAGAAATAAACCTTGTGCAAATTGTCAGCTTTACGCTAAGCTAAGATGCTATTTCTAGCCATTTTACATGCACATGTTACCAGACACGATCATATTTCTTTATTTAAAAAAAATGCATGTTGGATCATAATTTATTTTTGTATAGTAAGACCTTTGATATTAGGGCAAAAATCCTATTCTTGATGATAAAAAATATAGAAAAATCCTTAAAACAAGATCAATTTGATTTATCTTGTTTTAGAAACAACACATGAGATATAGGTTTTTCAGATACTGTATTTTTAACATGTGTGTTTTGTCTTTCTGTACTGGCAGAGTTTTTATAGTCAAAACAAGTTAAAAAAAATCTACCAGTGCTGAAGAAGTAATTCAAAGTATTTAGAATACATTACTGACCTTGAGTATTCAAACAGAATACATAACAAATTACATTTACGGCATGTATTCTGTAATCTGTAGTGGAATACATTTCAAAAGTAACCCTCCCAACCCTGTGTATGCAGCCGACAAATGCGACCTCCGGGGGACACAGCCTTTGAAATGAGACACAGCCCAAATCTCTTTTATATTCTTCTTCTGTTTTTTGGCAATTTGCATTCGTCATGCATACCACCACCTGCTGTTTGGGGCTTGTCAAATGTGGAGATTTAAAGAACAGAAAGCTGAGGCTGCGGTGGGCACAAGCTCACCAAAAGTGGACAGTTAAAGACTGGAAAACATAGCCTGGTCTAATGAATCTCAATTTCTGCTGAGGTACACAGATGATTCTGTTCTTGGCTGACAGAAGTGGAACACAACATGGTCTTTTGCTGTTGTAGCCCATTTGCTTCAAGGTTCGACGTGTTGTGCACTCTGAGATGCTATTCTGCTCACTACTATTGTACAGGGTGGTTATTCGATTTCCCGTAGCCTTTCCGTCAGCTTAAACCAGTCTGGCCATTCTGCATTGACCTCTCTCATCAACAAGACGTTTCCGTCCGCAGAACTGCCCCTTACTGGATGTTTTTTTGTTTTTGGTACCACTCTATACACTCTAGAGACCGTTGTGCATGAAAATCCCATGAGATCAGCAGTTACAGAAATACTCAAACTAGCCTGTCTGGCACAAAAAATCATGCCATGGTTGAAATCACTGAGATCGCATTTATTCCCCATTCTGATGGTTGATGTGAACATTAACTGAAGCTTCTGACCCGTATCTGTATGATTTTATGCACTGCACTGCTGCCACACGATTGGCTAATTAGACAATCGCATAAATATGTACTGTAGGTGTCCAGGTGTTCATAACAAAGTGGTCACTGAGTGTACGTAGTCTTTGTATCAAAGTTTGTGATGTTGTGATTTACCTTGGAGCTGTTTGGTTAGGTTCATGGCTTAGATCTCTGTATTTTTTTGAAAACTCTATGGAATAAAATGCATAGGAAAAATACTTCTGGAGCCAAGATGGCTAAAAACAATTCCTGTCAATTCACAATTTTTTTTTCCCACCAACATAAATAGTTCAAAAATAAGCTAAAGCATCAAGCTTTAGAGCACAGCTAAAGAGCACACAGATTGGAATGCCCCAAAGACCGACAAGTGTGATACAATCCATATAAGTGGCACAGTGAAGTGTCATATTGCTTGTATACAAATGATTGGCACTCTTAGCAATTCAGATCAATGGACCGAAGTTAACTGTTATATAAAGGGTTATAAAGAGCCTTTCCATTCACTAGTAACACCATCATGTTGTAAATATACAAACAAAAAATAGGTTGTGTACCAAACATGAGAGCAATACTTATTCTTTCTGTTTAACCAGAAGCAGTCTCCATTGCTGGATCTGTTTTTAAATGTGCACCACGTGTTCTGCTTCCAATTCCATGATCAAAGGCATAGAAATGTTGGACAGGATAGAAATGGAATGGAAGGGGGGGGGTGGGGGGGGCAGCAGATGATCCTGAGGCCTTCCTCGAAGATGGGGGCAGCAGAAGATGGGGGCATGCTTCAGAAGATGGGGGCAGCAGATGATCCTGAGGCCTTCCTCGATTTGTTCGAGCGCTCTGCAGAAATCTGGGGCTGGCCCTCGAACAGTGGGCAGCCCGCCTGATTCCCCTCATGTCCGGGGAAGCTCAACATTCGGCACCAGTGTAGCACTCTTCACATGAAGGACGACAGGAAACACATATTCCCCACAAGGTAAGCTTTTTAATTCACGTTGCTCTTTACACTATAACTTAACACACACAACACAATAACAGCACACTGGGTTAGTCTGTCATCTTCCTCCCCTGGAGGCCCACTCGCTGCCCTTTTATGCCGCTCTCCCCGTGCTCACTGAAATTAGAGACAGGTGTTAGACATAATTTAGCTCAGGTGACCACGCCCCCGCTGCCACAATGGCATTTAATTTTTAATAATTTTTTTGTTTATGTTTTTTAGTATTGGGTATTTTAGAATATCTGGGACATTTCTATCACTTAAGGGGTTAGTTCACCCCAAAAATGTAAATCTTTAATCATTTACTCACTCTCATGCCATCTCAGATGTGTAGAAATTTCTTTTTTCTGCTGAATACAATCAAAGATTTTTACAAGAATTTCTCAGCTCTTGAATTTGATGCTCCAAAATCCACATCAGGGCAAACAAAAGTACTCCAGAAAACTCTGGTGGTTAAATCCATATATTCTGAAGCTATTTGATAGGTGTGGGTGAGAAATAGATCAATATTTCAAAGTCCTTTTTTACTATAAATTCTCCTCTATGCTTCTTATTCTCCTTCTGTTTTTGGTGAATCACAGTCTTTGTGCATATCACCCCTATTGATCCGTTTCTCACCCACATCTATAACATCATGTCTGATCACATGAATTTAACCACTGGAGCATTATGGATTACTTTTATGCTGTCTATCTGTGGATTTTGGAGTCATAATTTTGACACCTATTCACTTGCATTGTGAGGACCCATAGAGCTGAAATATTTTACTAAAATGTGTATATATATACACTCACCTAAAGGATTATTAGGAACACCTGTTCAATTTCTCATTAATGCAATTATCTAAACAACCAATCAAATGGCAGTTGCTTCATTGCATTTAGGGGTGTGGTCCTGGTCAAGACAATCTCCTGAACTCCAAACTGAATGTCAGAATGGGAAAGAAAGGTGATTTAAGCAATTTTGAGCGTGGCATGGTTGTTGGTGCCAGACGGGCCGGTCTGAGTATTTCACAATCTGCTCAGTTACTGGGATTTTCACGCACAACCATTTCTAGGGTTTACAAAGAATGGTGTGAAAAGGAAAAACATCCAGTATGCGGCAGTCCTGTGGGCTGAAAATGCCTTGTTGATGCTAGAGGTCAGAGGAGAATGGGCCGACTGATTCAAGCTGATAGAAGAGCAACTTTGCCTGAAATAACCACTCATTACAGCCGAGGTATGCAGCAAAGCATTTGTGAAGCCACAACACGCACAACCTTGAGCCGGATGGGCTACAACAGCAGAAGACCCCACCGGGTACCACTCATCTCCACTACAAATAGGAAAAAGAGGCTACAATTTGCAAGAGCTCACCAAAATTGGACAGTTGAAGACTGGAAAAATGTTGCCTGGTCTGATGAGTCTCGATTTCTGTTGAGACATTCAGATGGTAGAGTCAGAATTTGGCGTAAACAGAATGAGAACATGGATCCATCATGCCTTGTTACCACTGTGCAGGCTGGTGGTGGTGGTGTAATGGTGTGGGGGATGTTTTCTTGGCACTCTTTAGGCCCCTTAGTGCCAATTGGGCATCGTTTAAATGCCACGGCCTACCTGAGCATTGTTTCTGACCATGTCCATCCCTTTATGGCCACCACGTACCCATCCTCTGATGGCTACTTCCAGCAGGATAATGCACCATGTCACAAAGCTTGAATCATTTCAAATTGGTTTCTTGAACATACAATGAGTTCACTGTACTAAAATGGCCCCCACAGTCACCAGATCTCAACCCAATAGAGCATCTTTGGGATGTGGTGGAACGGGAGCTTCGTGCCCTGGATGTGCATCCCACAAATCTCCATCAACTGCAAGATGCTATCCTATCAATATGGGCCAACATTTCTAAAGAATGCTTTTAGCACCTTGTTGAATCAATGCCACGTAGAATTAAGGCAGTTCTGAAGGCTGAAAGGGGTCAAACACAGTATTAGTATGGTGTTCCTAATAATCCTTTAGGTGAGTGTATATACAGGTATATATATATATATATATATATATATATATATATATATATAGACATACATATATACACAGTACATTTCATAATATTATTTTATAGGCCTAAAACTATAGTAACCATTTAATTAAATACATTTAAGTATTTGATATAGACAACACTTTGTGTTATGTTAGAAAAAAAAATGCCATAGGTAACAAATGCACCTGAAAATCAATTCTAGTGGGCAAATATAAAATCTTTTTGTTTCATATTTGATACATCAGGCTTTAAATGTTGAGGTAAAATCATGCCTGTAATGTAAATCAAATATATATTATTTTAATAATATATAGATTATAAAGACAGGATATATAAATGCATATAAATAAAATTTTCCACTCCATTACATTTAAATTATATATATATACGAGATGAATCAAATTGAACTTGTTTTAATGATTTTCAGATATGTTTACAGGAAATCAATACAATTTTGTTTTATCAAGAATATGATTTTTGTCCTAATATCAAAGGTCTTACTAAAAAAATTATGATCCAATGTGAATTTTCTTGATTAAAACAATATGATCATGCCTGGCAACATGTGCCTGTAAAATGGCTAGAAATAGCATTTTAGCTTAGCGTAAAGCTGGCAATATTTACAAGGGTTATTTCTATTTCTTCTGCTCCAAAGTTATTTCTCTCTATGCTTGAATATAAATTTGTACTTTAATCAATCAAAGTGGCATTCAACTGATCACAAAGTATAGTCAGGACATTAAAAAACAGCACCATCACTATTTGAAAAAAGTTATTTTTATCAAATCTAGACAGGCCCGATTTCCAGCAGCCATCACTCCAACACCTTATGCTTGAGAAATCATGCTAAATTGCTAATATGGTATTAGAAAATCACTTACCATTATATCAAACACAGCTGAAAGCTATTTGATTCATTAAATGAAGCATAACATTGTCTTTGTTTTTTAGTTGCCACAGTATGCAGTAGACTGGCATGTCAAAATTAGTTTAAAAATGGCACAAAAGCAACAGCTTTCTCTAGTAACTCATCCGTCAATCATTGCTTTGAGGAATGAAGGCTACACAATGCTTGAAATTGCCAAAAAAATTAAGATTTCATACAAAGGTGTACACTACAGTCTTCAAAGACAAGGGACAACTAGCTCTAAGGTGAGGGCCTTATGGGAAGAATTGCAAAGTAAAAGCCACTTTTGAAACAAAACAAAAAGGAAAAGGTTAAATTGGGCAAAGAAACAGACATTGGAAAACAGATAATTGGAAAAGTGAGTTATGGATCTTAACTGCACTGAGCTTTTGTGGGATCAGCTAGACTGTAAGGTGCGTGAGAAGTGCCCAACAAGCAGGAAGCGTGTGGTGAAATGTCACCCAATAATGTGGACAAACTGACAGCTGGAATGCAAAGCTGTAATTGCTGTAGGTAGAGGATTTTTGATGAGAACCCTTTTAAGTAGTTTAAGAAGTTCTGAACATTTTTGTCAAATTGTAACAGTAATTTTTCACATTACTAATGTCCTGATTATACTTTGTGATCAGTTCAATGCCACATTGGTGAATTAAAGTACCAATTTCCTTCCGAAACATCAAAATCTGCAAAATCTTTTGGCCGTGTGTGTGTGTATATATATTAGGCTTTCAATCAATTCAAATGTTTAATCGAACTAACAACATGTTATGCCGAATTAATTGCAATTAATCGCATATATAAATATTTGCTTAGAAAGCCCCTCAAATAACAATAATTCAATAAATAATGATTAAATAGAAATCATTACAAAAAACTATTTATTATAAAAATTTATAATATAGATCATTAAAATTGTAAATCAGTGAAGCATTAAAAAAGACGGTAACACTTTACAATAAGGTTCCATTTGTTAACATTATTTAATAACATTAGTTAACATCAACTAACAATGAACAATACTTTTACAGCTTTTATTAATCTTAGTTCATGTTAATTTCAACATATACTAATACATTTTTCAAATCAAAAGTTGTGTTTGTTAACATTAGATAATTCACTATGAACTAACAATGAACAATTGTATTTTTATTTACTAATATTAACAAAGATTAATAAATGCTGTAAAAAATATATTGTTACGCAAATGACACAACCCCATAAAATGTTGGTTAATGGAGAAAAACAACCTTGGGGGAAACCAGGCTCAATGTGGGGGCCAGTTCCCCTCTGGCTAACAGCATGAATATAATGCCAACATTAGTTATTTATGTGCAGTGCAAATCATGGTTTAAAATGATTAAAATAAGAAAGTGTTAAGGGTCAGTGTTTAAACAAAGATTTTGTAAGAACTGTAAGTTTAATGACTAATGTCTTTGAAGTTCATCCTGGATTAACTGCAGAAGTTTATATAGATGCATTGTCCTTTGTTAGCTGGCTGATGAAGGCTTTTGTATTCCATTTTAAGAATGTAGTCCATCATTAGACCAAGGTGATGCTGGCTGAGATCAGTGAGGTGCTTCGCAGTTCAACCAGCTAGTCATTTCGGTGAGGTCTATCCTAAATCCAAATTTCAGGCAATAGCATATGAATTAATCCATGTCTTATGGTTGGAGTTGGAATCAATCCATCGTAATAGACTGAAGTGATGTCTGGCTGGCACCGGCTACATTTAAGAGACACTTGGCAGTGTAGTCCGATACCAAGCAGTAATGGAGCTGGATCCAGTCGGTTCTGGTGACCTCGGGATCAATATTAGCAATATTTCTTAGGTGGAAGAATGATGTTCTACAAATATTGGAAATTTGATTTTCAAATGACATATTGGTATCAAACATGACACCTATGTTCTTTGCTGTTAAAGACAAGGTAACAGTACATCCATCAAGAATCAAATTATATTTTAGCAGCTTATTTTTAGAGTTTTTTGATCCAATAACTAGTACCTCTGTTTTGTCAGAATTGAGTAGAAGGAAATTTCTGGCCATCCAGTCTTTGATTTCATTGATACACTCAGCTAATTTGGAGAAATGTGAAATTTCTTGGGGTTTCAAAGAAAAATAAAGTTGGTTATCGTCAGCATAACAGTGGAAACTTATTCTATGATTCGTGATAATGTCTCACAGGGGAAGTATAAGGAGAAAAGTAGAGGCCCTAAAACTGATCCCTGTGGCACTCCATCCTTAATTTTTGTTTGATTTGACAATTCCTCTTTTACACAAAGTGGTAGCGGTCTGCTAAATAAGATCTAAACCATGCTAATGCAACTCCACAAATGCCAGCATAATTCTCTAGCCTATTCAAGAGAATATCATGATCTATCGTGTCGAAGGCAGCACTAAGGTCTATAAGCACTAGAAGAGAAATGCAGCCGCGATCAGATGATAAGAGCAAGTCATTTGTAACACTCTGTACTGTGGTGTGGCCTAAATACTGACTGAAATTGTCCATATATACTATTTCTCTGTAGAAATTAACATAATTGTGAGGACAACCTTTTCTAGTATTTTCAACATAAACGGGAGATTTGAAATCGGTCAATAATTAGCCAATTCTCCAGGATCAAGTTGTGGCTTCTTAATAAGCAGTTTGATAACTGCCATTTTAAAGTTTCTTGGGACACATCCAAAGGATAATTTAGTTGGTATTGGATCTAACATTCATGTTTTGGCTTTTGGTGTTTTGATAAGTTTTTTTTAGCTCTTCATGACCTATGACAGCCAAGGATTGAAGTTTCACATGTGGAAAATTATGAGACACTTTTTTCTGAGGTACTGTGACAGATGATTGCATAATTCCAATATTATTTCTGATTATTCAATTTTATCAGTAAAGAAATTCATGAAGTCATTATTATTGTGCTGCGACAGGAATAAAGCCTCAACTGAACCAGATATTCTAACCAATTTAGCCACAGACAGTACTGAATAAACACCAAGGATTGTTGTGGTTATTTTCTGTGAGTTTGCTCAAATATGCTGACCTGGCAGCTTTTAGTGGCTGTCTGTAGCTACAGACACTATCCTTCCATGCACTGTGAAATACCTCTAATTTTGTATTATTCCATTTGCGCTCCATTTTCTGAGCTGCTCTCTTGACAGCATGAGTGTGATATTTGTACCATGGTGCGGGACTTTTTTCTTACATTTCCTTTAATCAAAGGGGCTAACACTATCAAGAGTGCTAAAGAAAACAATATTTATATTTTTTGTTATTTCATCAAGTTCAACTAGGCCTTGGGGTTTATTGAGTGTATGAGATAGATCTGGAATATTATTAGTGAAGCTAACTTTAGTGGTCAAAAGAATTGTTCTACCTGAACAATAGCATGGTGTAGATTGAGTAACATCAGCTGCAGCATAAAAGAGACAAGGTTATGATCTGAGATGCCATCGCTCTGTGGTAGAATTTCTATAGTATCAACATCAACTCCATATGAAAGAATTAAATCTAGCATATGATTATGCAATGAGTTGGTCCTGTCACATTTTGTCTGACTACAAATCTCATTAGTATTAGGTCATTAGTATGGTGTTCCTAATAATCCTTTAGGTGAGTGTATGTGTGTATATATATATATATATATATATATATATATATATATATACACACACACACCGATCAGTCACAACATTAAAACCACCCCTGGATTTGTGAGTTTGAATCCAGGGCATGCTGATTGACTCCAGCCAGGTCTCCTAAGCAACCAAATTGTCCCAGTTGCTAGGGATGGTAGAGGGTAACCTCCTCGTGGTCGCTAGAATGTGGTTCTCGCTCTTGGTGGGGCACGTGGTTAGATGTGCATGAATGCCGCAGAGAATAGCATGAAGCCTCCACACATGCTATGTCTCCGCTGTAATAACACCACATTCTGAGATGATATTCTTCTCACCACAATTGTACATAGTGGTTATCTAGATCAGCAGTTACAGAAATACTCAAACCAGCCTGTCTGGCACCAACAATCATGCCACGGTCCAAAACACTGAGATCACGTTTTTCATTCTGATGGTTGATGTGAACATTAACTGAAGCTCCTGACCCGTATCTGTATGATTTTACACATTACATTGCTGCCATTGGATTGGCTGATTAGATAATCACATGGATGATTGTTGGTGCCAGGCTGGTGTGAGAATTTCTGTAACTGCTGATCTACTGGGATTTTCACATACAACAGTCTCTTGATTTTACTCAAAATCGTACCAAAAACAAAAAACATCCAGTGAGCTGCAATTCTGTGCACAGAAATGCCTTGTTGATGAGAGAGGTCAACAGAAAATGGCCAGACTGGTAAAGTCTATGATAACTCTGATAACCACTCTGTACAACTTTGGTGAGAAGAATAATATCTCATAATGCTGTTCTGAGATGCGGGCTGGTGCTGTTTTGTCGGCACGAGGGCGACATACACAATATTAAGTTGTATTTTCAAAGCTTTATATTTTTTGTTGGGTGGCCATAAAATATACTGGAATGCAATTTAATAATCAAATATGATATGCATAGCTTTGTAGTCTAAAGTACCATAGCACACTTTCGTGTGATATTGCTTAAATATGACTCATCTGTTTTCTCCATAGATAACAGCATTTCCCCTGTAAACTGTAAACATTTAATTTAAAACACTCCCACTCAAAATGTGCACTCTTTCTAATCACCATTATTACCACCCAGAGAAGCTCTTTTAATAGTGAAATCGTGACCCATTTCACTGCATTCTGATGCTGTAGTTAATATAAGGACAAACCTTACATGCGAAGTAAGGTGAACTTTCCCATATTTCTTTTCTCCATATAGTTAAAAACCATGTAAAGCTGCTTGAGGATTTGTTACAGACATCAAAGCTTACAGAAAATTCTGGACAAAATACTGTGCTAAATCCACACCATTTCGAACATGTTGCAACATGTAACTTGGTATGAACATAGTTGATCAGTCCTGCAAACTTTTCCCTTCAAAAGAATGTCATTTCAGTTAAATAATTTGAGGTTATGCACTGATCTCCACATTTTTTAAATAGTGAGCTCTTTTGAAAACAAAGCATGCTCTATTATGCGCATATTCTTTTAAACAATATGAAATTCCCATCTGCTCAGTCATGTTTGCTCTGCCTTCTCACCTCGCACACCTCCCTGCACGTTTGCAAGCTGCCTGATCAGTTAACTTCACATCAGACTGCTGAGCTCAGCGCTTCCCCACAGATTCAGCAGCAGCAGCTACCTGGAACTGCTGTCACCCCGCATCTCCTCATCCTACCTGCACCTCCAGCTGAGCCTCACTCCCCCGCTATCAAACACCAGTGTCCTTGATATCCCGCAGAAACTGTGGCAGAGACAAACACCTCTCTAGATTCTGCAGTCTAGCTTCAGTCCTCTAAATCTCTCAGCTCAAAGCATGGTTTCATCAACAACTCAATTTGAGGGGATTTGCTAAAATAATTGTTTGTAGTAGTGCGGATCCTTGTGAACGTTAAATGGATGATGGTGAGAATTTGAAGTGACAAAAGGAAGGCAACTCCCAGGGTGACAAGTAATCAACTAGGTTTGTTATGTAAAGTGTAGTGAGTTCTCTGTGAAATTACCCTTTTTGCTTTAAGCAAAAGGCGAAAAAGCAGGTGAAATTGTGAGTGGAGCACAACTTGAGGAAGAGTAGAGGATGCATTTGGGAGCTGTCCACTGACATTTACATCAAGTGAGGTGTCTGCAGTCAAGACCCATCTGTGAGTGTCTGCATTTACATGTGGCAGCACTTTTCTCGCAGCACTGATATTTGCTTTGCCAATGAAAATATTCCCTCTCTGTAATCTGCATCTGTGATGCGAAACAGCAACTTTCAAAAACATTTGTTTCTGACTGGAGTTTAAAACTTAGCCAGTTATCATCTACATTGTATTACTCTAAAAGGATCCCCTTCTTTAAAAGTATTGCGGATATACCACCAAAGATCATTGTGTAAATGTACCACGTGAATCTGTGAACTAACAAGTCTCTAAAAGTCAATGAGCAACATCTGAAATCTGTTCGCGGAATAAGAAATCCCAAATTACCAAGATCCACTCATATTACCAGCAGCTCATTTCGAACATCAGGATACATTATTTATTATATGAAACCCACTAAACTATTTATGAGCCTTAGAGGACTATGCTTTCAATATATTTCACCTTAAAATGGAAACAAATTCAACTTTCATCCATAAACTTGTTTTCAATCTACATTTATAATGTGCTACAAGTCTTCAATCGTTTTTATTGCTTAACCAACCCTAGGCATCATATGTCTGCTGAGGAAAACAAAATAGTAAAAACTATCAATATAAAAGCAATACCAGTAAAATTATGTGACAAATTCCTAATTAGATGAAACAATGTATTTCGCAGAGGTCCAAATAAGAGTACGGACAATTGTCGCAAGAAGATTTTCCCATCTTCATGCAGAACTTGGAAGCTCCACATGCTTCCCATAAAGTCTGAGCTCATGCCTGGCAGAGCGGCCCGCAAACTTAATTCCCGTTCGCTCAGACTGGAATAAACTTTTTCAGCCAGATGGTACACCCCCAAGCTCAGGGTATGCATTACATTTCCTCCTCCTGGTCAGACAACACAAGTCAAAATATCAATAACTGATCATGTCACACTCAAAGTTTGATCATGTTTTGGCTTCGTTTGGAAATACATTTGATATTGGAGCAGAAGTAGACAAAATAACTGGCTATATTATGTCTAAAATATATGTTACTAGATAGTGTTGAGAATAACTAACTAAAATAGTGACGCAACAAACTTAACTACATTTTTCAGTAGCATGGCAGTAGCTCAGCTATTTTAACAATAGTGTAGCTTATCCAGTAATAATTTTCCAACAAGCAGTGCTGTAGCATCACATAACACTACATTTGTCACATTGTATTGCACATGCGGCAATAGAGTCAAGGGAGTAATTAAAACCTAAACTGTCTTCTTTTTCTCATATGTAGCGCTGGGAAATCTAAATGAACTAGTTCACATAAATGATTAACTTTTTCGACTCAGTTATTTAAAATATTGTTTTCTAGTTTTATTAGTAAATATACATACAGTACTATACATGTGTAAGTTTTTATCAATGTAGTTAGCTACTTTTTGTGTGTAATTTGTAGTGTATCTAACTACTATTTTATAAAAGAGAAGATTGACTGTAGTTGAAGTAATTTAAGTTATGAGTAACGTGTAGCTTAGGAAGCTATTTAAAAGTAGCTTCCCCAATTGGGCTGGGCGAGAGAACAATGTTATCGGATATTGATGTCTTACAAAGATCCCCGATGCACATTGCGAACAGATGATGGTCGAAAATATCGGGAAATAGCAAAACCATGGATCTGGGAAGTCACCAAATAACTACAAATTATAAAAAATATATTAAACATTGGCCAGGTTGTGAAACTAGCACCCGCCACACACCAAATGCAACGAGATTGAATCAAGTTTGCAAGTTCCTCCCTCAAATGTCTTTCATGCCCGGGTAATTTCCTCATCTATTCACAACAGTTGGGCGACCTGTAAGACGTTTCGGAGTGACACTTGCTTGTGTCTATTATGCTGTTTGTTCAGAGGCGTGCAGCGTAAGCCTGTCTCTTGGAAAAAGTGCATGTAAAGAGTTTTCACTCTTTTTTTTCTCTGTTTCACAAGTCTGAAAACTGTTTGCAAGAATAACGTTGTCTATGAGAATGCTAAAAATGATCTCTGATCATATCTGGAGGTGCTGTGAGTTTATTTTGCTTTATTTCCTTGTGGTTGGCATGCATTACGGATTCTGTGATGCAAATGGAGCCATTGGAGACGGTAAATGTTTGGATTTGGATGGTTAAATACAATTTTTTTATCACTTTGTTATTTCATTGCATTTTTTGTTTAAAGTGCAAATTGAATTTAGAAATGTCTTCTATGTTTTTTGTTTCATCCATCCATCCATCCATCTTCAACCGCTTATCCGAAGTCGGGTCGCGGGGGCAGCTGCTCCAGCAGAGGGCTCCAAACTTCCCTATCCCGAGCCACATTAACCAGCTCTGACTGGGGGACCCCGAGGCGTTCCCAGGCCAGTGTGGACATGTAATCTCTCCACCTAATCCTGGGTCTTCCCCGAGGCCTCCTCCCAGCTGGACGTGCCTGAAACACCTCCCTAGGGAGGCGGCCGGGGGCATCCTTACCAGATGCCCAAACCACCTCAACTGACTCCTTTCGACGCAAAGGAGCAGCGGCTCTACTCCGAGCTCCTCACGGATGACTGAGCTCCTCACCCTATCTCTAAGGGAGAAGCCCGCCACCCTTCTGAGGAAGCCCATTTCGGCCGCTTGTACTCGTGACCTAGTTCTTTCGGTCATGACCCAGCCTTCATGACCATAGGTGAGGGTAGGAACAAAAATTGACTGGTAGATCGAGAGCTTTGCCTTTCGGCTCAGCTCTCTTTTTGTGACAACGGTGCAATAGAGCGAGTGCAATACCACCCCCACTGCCCCGATTCTCCGGCCAACCTCCCGCTCCATTGTCCCCTCACTCGTGAACAAGACCCCGAGGTACTTGAACTCCTTCACTTGGGGCAATACCTCCTTCCCTACCTGGAGTACGGTTTCCTGCTGAGAACAATGGCCTCAGATTTAGAGGTGCTAATCCTCATCCCAGCTGCTTCACACTCAACTGCCAAGCGATCCAGTGAGAGCTGAAGGTCACGGACCGATGATGACATGAAGACAACATCATCTGCAAAAAGCAGCGATGAGATCCCCAGCCCACCGAACCGCACACCTTCCCCACCCCGACTACGCCACGATATCCTGTCCATGAATATCACAAACAGGATTGGTGACAAAGCGCAGCCTTGGCGGAGACCAACCCCCACATGGAATGAACTCGACTTTGTGCTGAGGACCCGGACACAGCTCTCACTTTGGACGCACAGGGATTGGATCGCCCTAAGAAGGGACCCCCCCCACCCCGTACTCCCGCAGCACCTCCCACAGTCTCTCCCGGGGGACCCGGTCATACGCCTTCTCCAGATCCACAAAACACATGTAGGATGGGCATACTCCCAGGCCCCCTTCAGGATCCTTGCGAGAGTAAAGATCTGATCCCCCGTCAGCCTCAGGCTCTGCCTCTAGCATAGAGGGTGTGTTGGGATTTAGGAGTTCTTCAAAGTGTTCCTTCCACCGCCCAATAACCTCCTCGGTTGAGGTCAACAGCGTCCCATCTTTGCTGTATACAGCTTGGATGGTTCCCCATTTCCCCCTCCTAAGGTGGCGGACGGTTTTCCAGAAGCACTTTGGTGCGGACCGAAAGTCCTTCTCCATGGCTTCTCCGAACTTTTCCCACACCCACTGCTTTGCCTCCCTCACGGCCGAGGCCGCAGCCCTTCGGGCCTGTCGGTACCTTGCAACTGCCTCCGGAGACCTCCGGGACAACAAATCCCGGAAGGCCTCTTTCTTCAGTCGGACGGCTTCCCTGACCACCAGTGTCCACCATGGTGTTCGAGGGTTACCACCCCTTGCGGCACCTAAAACCTTGAGGCCGCAGCTCTCCACCGCGGCTTCGGCAATGGAAGCTTTGAACATTGCCCACTTCGGTTCAATGTCCCCAACCTCCGCAGGGATGCCTGAAAAGCTCCACCGGAGGTGAGTTGAAGATCTCGCGGACAGGGACCTCCTCCAAACGTTCCCAGTTCACCCGCACTACTCGCTTGGGCTTCCTAGGTCTGTCCAGAGTCTTTCTCCACCCCCTGACCCAACTCACCACCAGATGGTGATCGGTTGACAGCTCTGCCCCTCTCTTCACCCGAGTGTCCAAAACATATGGCCTCAGATCCGACGACACGATTACAAAATCGATCATCGACCTTCGGCCTAGGGTGCTCTGGTACCACGTACACTTATGAGCATCCTTATGTTCGAACATGGTGTTTGTTATAGATAATCCATGACTAGCACAGAAGTCTAATAACAAACATCCACTTGAGTTCAGATCAGGGAGGCCGTTCCTCCCAGTCATGCCTTTCCAGGTGTCCCTGTCATTTCCCATGTGTGCGTTGAAGTCACCCAGCATCACTATAGAGTCCCCTACTGGGGCCCTATTCAGGACTCCATTCAGGGTCTCCAAGAACGCCGAATACTCTGAACTGCTGTTCGGTGCATATGCACAGACAACAGTCAGAGTTTCCCCCCCCCACAACCCGTAGGCGTAGGGAGGCAACCCTCTTGTCCACCGGGGTAAACTCCAACGTAGAGGCGCTCAGCCGGGGGCTCGTGAGTATCCCCACACCTGCCCGTCACCTCACACCCTGGGAAACTCCAGAGAAGAATAGAGTCCATCCCCTATCCAGGAGTATGGATCCAGAGCCAAAACTGTGTGTCGATGTAAGCACCACCAGATCCAACTGGTAACGCTCCACCTCCCTCACCAGTTCCGGCTCCTTCCCCCCCAGTGAGGTGACATTCCACGTCCCCAGAGCTAGCCTTTGCTGCCCGGGTCTGGTCCGTCGAGGCCCACGGCCTTCACTGCCACCCATATGGCAGCGCACCTGACTCCTGCGGTTTCTCCAATGGGTGGTGGGCCCAAGGGATGTAGAGGGGGGTTTCACGTCGCTTTTCAGGCTGTGCCTGGCCGGGCTCCATGACAAGCCCGGCCACCAGGCGCTCACCGACGAGCCCTCCATCTGGGCCTGGCTCCAGATGGGGGCTCCGGGCTTCCTCCGGGCAGGGTAACTCCTCCTCTTTCCGTTTTTTTCCATAGAGTCTTGGTGAACCATTTTTAGTCTGGTCCCTCACCTGAGACCACTTTGCCTTGGCAGACCCTACCAGGAGCACATGGCTCCAGACAACACAGCCCTCAGGATCATAAGGGCACACAAACCTCTCCACCACGATAAGGTGCTGGTTCCCGGAGAGGTTTTTTGTTTCAATAAATGAATAATTTTTTTTAAAGCAAAATCAATAAAGCAAAAATAATTCACCAACCCTCGGCAGGGGTCTTGTAATCAGATATTGCTGTATTTAAGGCAATTATCGCAAAAATAATTTTTTACATATCTCTCAGACATATTCCCCAAGCAATAAAAGCAAAAAATCCAGAATTATTTGAAAATGTTTAAAAGTACATATTGTGCATGTAAGTGCAAGTGAGGAAATCTAACCTTTTGTACAAAGAAATCTAAAAAGTCAATGTCACAAATTTGCTTGTTTGATTACCGACACAGAAATTGTATAAAATCTAAAATATTTCCTTTTCATATGATCACTTATTTACATCATCTGTAATGATGTAAACCCTAAACATTTGTTTATTTGAAGGTTTGCATTTCATTTTGAATCACAGATTTTCAATGTGTTCATTCGGCACCCCACTAAAACTCAAAGTTCCAGTGTCAGTAACCGCAGTCATTTATGGCAATTGTGTTTAATTTGGGGGAGAAAGACAGGCCCAGTCATAGACCAAAAGTTCTTTGAAATGACTCGCTTACAGAGTGCCAAATAATTTTCATTGCGGTTGTACATGGCCCTCCTGAATATAAGTCCATAACTTATCACGCCTCTAAACGCATCCATCCCAAGAGATTGTGTCTGAAAGTTTTCAACATTACTCTGGGTCATTATCACCAACATACAAACTTCCAGTAAGAATTTAGGAAGAGTCCCTATGGCCTGAACCTTGAAATAAAACTTCAAAATTAATGAAGTCTATCCAAGGTCAAACACAACTTTATGGCTTTAAGGCAGCAAAATTACATTGAGAAGTTCTAACAGTCCATTGAGACCAACATTTTTGGCTAGATTACAAAAAATGTAATCTGGTAAGATTACAAATAAAACAACTAAAATTTTAATCATGTAAAGTAATATTTAAAAGAACACTTTTATGGTAATTTAATCTGGTTTCTTTTGGATATCATTTGGAGTACTCACTGAATGATTTGATAAATCTAATTGGAAGTGTATTTAGTAGTGTCTGTCTCAGAGTAGCTACCAATAGTGTAATGTGATCCTTTTTCACCCAGGTCATTGTCTGGACTTTATTTCTTATTGCTTTGCTCTGGAACATTAATTCCAGGTCGAGAGTAGATATGCAAGAAATGTTCCACATTGGTCATATGGACATGATTATGTGTATCAAGTTTTCAGGAATTCATGATTTGTAGCACTTGGATGTCTTATTGACAGTTTAAACAAATTATGAAAGATGTGATTTATCTTGAAGCTGCAGATTTTTGCCGCATTGCTATCCTACACTGATGTGTGTGTTGCTTGTGATAATTGGTTTGCTGGTGGGTTTGTCTCCATGGTAATTGCATTAAATCACATTAGAACTTTAGGGAAATGTCGGTTTACATATTCAGTCAATTCAAAGGTTTTAAATACAATTTTACACATTAATCTGTGTGTACTAAAACATACTGAATTTTTTTTAAACTTTAACAATTGTTTTTTTTTTTTAACCAACCATATGGTCACGTGTTTCTGCTGTTAGATAACTAGAGCATTTTTATTTTCGTCCAATATTCACCAAGCTTACAGATGGAAGAAAAAGACAAGCTCATTACAATTGAGAAGGGAAAAAACACCTCTGATCAGCTGTGGATCATGCACTCCATCTGCTGGGTGAAGCATGTCTGGGCAGCCTAAACAGTCTTTCACTTGGTTATAACAATTGTGTAATCTACACCAAAGAACATTTTGAACTAGAATTAACTTAATTTACCGCTTGGTTGGCTGTTGTTTTACAGATTCTTTAACTTTTTCAAATGGAAAATCTGGATATAACTAAAATCTGTAATGGAACCATGACTTAGAAAGCTTCATATCTCTTTTATTGGTTGTTCTAGACATCACAATTATCATAAAACACAAAGGCTGAAACAGATATAGAATTTATTTAACCATGAGTAGGAAAAAATACATGGTTGTAAAGGAAACAAGCTGACCCTGTTATAAACACATCACTACTCAGAGAACCAAGAGAACTGGAGAAACAGTGAAATCCAAAACACCTTGTTTACCATTAGGCTTTGATCCCAAACACTTAATATTTAATTAAAAACAGCTGCCATTATTTGATTTTTTTTGTAATATCTATTCTTTTTTTTCCATACACATGTATGCAACATTCTTTTTAAAACATTGTGCAAGTGTTATGCTGGTATTCCATAAATGGTAAACAAGAGTTGGTCCAGTGCATTATATAGTGACATTACCTAAATATTTATTGACTCTCAGCTGATTCAACAACAATCCTGACCATTGAACTACTACCCCTACTAATGGAGAGAAAAGTTGACAATGAAACAAAAGGAAAGACTTTCTATGGTAAAAGCCAGAAATAACTGCCCAGTTGTTCTGAAAGGACGAAATCAAGAGTTGTGAAAGTCATTATTTCCAAGTTGAGTATGTTGACATTACTAGCATTATGCTATTTTTGCTTGTTGTACACAAGACACCAACCTGAAAGCATTGTCTTTGACCCAAAGGAAATTAAAGATTCCCTAAACACTGTGGCAATGGCAATAATACCTAAACATGCAATTTATTAGAGGTGACTGGCTTTCAGAGAGCAATGATGCCGAGAAAGAGGGAGCGCACAAACGAGAACACTAACATAAAATGTCTCTTTGTTCTGCCCTAAACCTTACTTTCTTCTGGAGACAGATAGCACAAAAACACCTAAGAAAGTAGGAAAAACAGGATAGAGAATGTGTCCACTATGCATCCCACAACCCAAACACATTTGTAAGTAAATTACTGGCTCTCCAACCAGGTGAAATGCCACAAAGCTAAGGGTCAAAGTTGATTTTGTTTCGTGACAAAATGACAGCTCTTTATTTCTCTGTGAAGATTTCATTGATGTTTTTTTTCCTTAAAAGCATCTTGAAGTGAAGGTTAGCAACAATATAAATCTATAATTCAGTGTGCCAACATCTTTACAAAAAAATTTGGTTTTAAGAATTACAAAACAAAATGACAAAAACAATTAGATATCAATCATAATACACAACACAATTCATGTCAAAGGAAACGTGATACATTATTCACACTTTACAAAAATCTTTTTACTACATCACCAGCAATCCAATATAACCAGACAAGTTGCTTTCAATTAAAACAACCAGAAAACAAAAACAAAATTCAGACTTCGATGTGAGGAATAAAAAGGGACTCCAAATGGGGAATTATAAGATGGTCCATCCAGTTCATCCATTTACTCTTGCTTGATAAAAGTCATTAAAATTTACCTCTGCCTCATGGCAAAAGTAGCGTTCTCATTTTTTATTTTTTTTGTAAAAAGCAATGAGTAGCTGCACCAGTGATCTACAATAAGTGCTTGTCAATCTATTCAATTTCTAAAACATTACAAATTCAACAGGGATGGAAAAACCAACAATTTGCTTTGAAAGCACGCTTCAATAAATGACTGGTGTTGATAGCGGCTGCTATTTAATCTGAAATTAAAAATTAGACCATGCTACAGAAGCGGCACTCTGGCCTTGCGCTTACAAAGAATAAACAGACGAATTCCCACCATATTTGTTTTCATTAAGTTAGAGCAGGTTTTACAGTAGTAAATCGAGCTTTACACTTGGCCTTGTGGCAGAATGCAACGGATGGCACAATACAAGAGGAGATAAACGTACATGAAATACAGAACAAGATCCAAACAAGTAGAGAAACGAGCAAAATATACGGCTAAAGTGAATTGCCTGAGTCGAAAGGGAGGAAGTGGCAGTAAAGAGAGAATTTAGATCATAAACGTGAGCAGGGATTGACCATTGCATGATTGGAATGAAAAATATCTGGTTCAAGAAACAAGAGCGGATCAGCAAAGCAATCTTTTGCTGTTTTTTTTTTATACCCAAAGAGATCATGTTTGATAGCTAATATAGAAAACTGACAAATGGAAAGGAGGATAATGGAAAGGAGGATATTGGAGGATGGTGAACATGTACAGAGATATTGAGGCGTTTCAGGTGTTCACCGATAGCACTGGCAGTGCGCTCTGAAAAACGAATCAGTGAGGCACAATGTTATGAGTTCTTGAATATCAAAGTGAATAACAGGACCACATCACCAGTTATCGGCCTCGGTGGAACAATATCAGAAGAGGAAATAAACTGGTACACTAGGGAAAACCTTGACATATGCAATTTTACACAGCAGAAACCTAAAAAAAACAACTCTTAAACACACTGGTCTTTTGAATGTTCATTAAGATGAACATCTAACACGGATATAAATTTTGCTTTCATTTACAAATACAATCATTTTCATCCAAATCTAATCTGTGTACTTACAAAAGAACAAAAACAACAAAAAAACATTTGCAGTACATTTGTTGCTTCTATACAATCATGTAGAGAGAAAATAAACTAAAAACAAAATAAATGAATAACTGGAGTCTTTGTTGGGCAAGACATCTACTGACCACATTGAAGGGTTAATTTATCCATCTATGAGTGGGATGTGCCTGTCTTTGAATGTGCAAGCATATGCCACCCTTACACCCTCGTCTTATTAACATGATCTCCTGGCAAATTCAACAGGTCTGAGACCAGCACCCCAGGTGCAAAGGCTACAGTTACTGCCATATAAAACACAGCTGCCTGTTCCAGATTATTTCCCTTTACTGAAACCTTCTCGCTGTTGTACAAACAAGATCTGTGAGCACCTCAGCACAATGAGGGCACCATGGCACATGAAGCATGACAACTTCACAAGTTGCTAATTGAAATGTTGCTTTCTTAAAAGCATTAAAAAAAAATATATATGTATTTATATAAATTGCCCATGGTACGAATGGCATCCTATGGATAAATCCATTCGAGATGGACCTGGCCCAATGTGTGCTAAGCTAGATTGTGAAGCAAACTGCCTGTAGAGAGGCCACAGCACCACTGACTAAGTATTAGAGTTTGACCAGCTCTCTTTATACATTAAAAGCCCTTATAATAAGGGAGATTCACTATCTGACTTGAGCGGAGATGGTGAAATTATTTATTTTTTTGGTCAAATGCAGCTGCTCACTCTTAACTGGCCTCATAAATAGCATGATCCAAATGATTCATTTCATGATAACTTACTTGATCTGGACTCCCTGATGTGTTTCAAAGATATTGCCATATAGTTATAAAAAAGCTTTGACTTTTGTCTCAAGGTAAAAGTTACAGTAACACTCAGGGCCCTTGGGTGTGTTAACTAGTTGGAAAAATTAGCAATTTTAACTTTGAGCCCAGAAACAGAAGGGGAAAACCAAACAGAAAACAAAAAGGAAACGAAAACAAAAGTTGAAAGGTGGTATAGATAAGACTGACATTAGCATCTGCTTCAGTTAAAAATCCATGGGAATAAAAGTTTGCCATACCCCCTTCTCCTCTAACTGGTTTCAGACTTATACACAACAGCCCCTGCCTCATTCTCTCTCTATCCACCATGAGAGCAAAAAGAAGCACGGGCTGGAGCTACACCTGCTGGCTCGGAGAACTACCTGCGACCAGGCAGATGAATGCCGTTGACAGCAGGTGGGTAGGGCAGGAGAAGCTCCATTTGTGCAAACAAGGAGAAGTGATCAGAGGGGATGTGGGGATGGGGGCAGCCAGTGACATTGTTCTCGTGGAGCCAGTGGGGGTCCAAGGGACCCAATACGCCCAGCACACTGAGCAAAGGTTGAGAGTAGAAGATGTAGTCAATGATGCCCTATAAAAGAAAAACAAGATTACAATTGTGTCAATAATGGTTTGAGACTTCAAGATGGAGGTTCTCTTAAAGCTGGGTGATATATGGAATATTTAGAACATATACATGGTGATTTTGCTGGAGATTTAAAAAGTATAAAAAAAAATATGAAAACATGAATATCAGAGTGAACTTATTTACTTTTTCTCTGGCCAGTTATAGAAACACATTGTCAATTTTAATGCCGTCTCTGTTTCAAACCTCAGCAGCAAAAATGGGGATAATATTCAGTGTTCCCCCTCTCAATAAGGCACAATTTTCCAGGACATTTCTAGGACTCACATATAGCGCATCACTCTCACCCAAGGCCGCTTGAGCTGGCATGAAAATTGGAATTAGCGCTCATAAAGTCATGAAAATAGAGCCCTTTATGTGCCCAACAGATGTTATATTTAAGCAGGTGTCGTTATGTATAATGTGGTTATTGGATGGAGATTATTTTTTTCAGTATTTGACAGTTTAGTTACATTTTATTATAAAATGGTGTCTACTCAAATGAAATAATTAACTTTAAATCAAATAAAAATAGAATTACTTTGATCAAATAAAATATGCAATGTTACATTAAATTTAAAGTGCTTTTATACAAAATCCACTCTGTACAATCCAAAACACTTGAGACATGTCAAACGGCGTACTGCACAACAGAACATCAGTTACATTATCATCATTCATTATTCCCATTACAGGTGCCTTTTTGAATCAAATGACAATAAGCCCCTTTCACACAGATCCTGGGATGAATCCCGGAAAAGTCATCCCTGGATCTGTCCCGGGACTGCAAGATTTTGATCATTCACATTGCCCCAGCTTTCCCGGATCTGTGATCACATTCACACATATCCCGTAAAAATCCCAAGACAAAAGTGAAATCACAATGTGATATCTAATGCACAGCATCTTAAATTTACTGATAACCTGCGTTTATTTCATACCTTACCACAAAAAAATAACTGTTAATCTCATCATCTGTGCAGATGGTACTGGTGAGAGTTTTGCTTGAGTCAATTTTAGTCAGTTAAGACTACTTCTATAAACAGCTAATAAGATCTTTTTATACAGTTCAATGCAAATAGTTTTTGGCCAATAAAGATTGAAAGTGAAATGTGTCATATTATGTGTGTATTTGAGATATATATATATATATATATATATATATATATATATATATATACACATACGTATATGTGTATATGTAACTGTGCATATTTACCGATATTTACTCTAGTAACCATTTAAAAGTAAATGATATTTATAATTTTCATACTGCGCTTCAAGATAGTATTTGATTCAGTAATTGCTTTTGTAATTTAAATTCTTAACCGTCCAACTTTGCTAAAAAAATAAAAGGAAACTTCACAGCCAAGGTTCACCATGTTTTTCTTTCAGACATTTCTTTATATAATTTCTTCAATTGGCATTTCTTTGTTGTTGCTTTTTTATTTTGCATTAGGGTTACAAAAAAAAAAAAAAAGTTTGAATGGACAGTTGGCCTGTCATAAGCTTTAAAGCACAGCAGTGAGTTAATGCTTTGGAGTTATTACAAATATTTTTGAAAAGTAGGCCACTGTATATGGTTGTCTCTAATTTAAAGGGTCTATAATATATTAGACTATATAGGCTACTTAATTTACAGTTATATTCATCTTTGCAAATTCTCATGGAGATTACTTCAGGTTTGTGGTTTCCTGCATGAGATGGCTCTTTTATAACATCAACATTGTACATATCCAAAGAAGCCAATTCACACAAATAGGGCTGCAACTAACAATTATTTTTATAAATCGAATAAATCTAAGGATTATTAGAATGACAATTCGAATATTCGAGTGATTATTGCAACGATTAACCATTAGCGGACTCTTCAAAAGACAAAAATAGTCTTTTAAAAATACCTCTAAAATGAGTATATAAGTGTTTTTGTCTTGTTTTCCATATAACATTATCTAAAAATCCTTAAGATACATTTACTTGAGATGCAACATAAGATATTTAGACTTGCTTTAAGAGAATATATCCTAAATATAAGTGTATTTTTTTCACTTGTTCATATTTCTGAATATATAAAAAAAAAAAAAATGCAATCTTATATATATTAGTGCAGCACGATAAAATCATATCGCAATGTCAGCCTGTGCAATTATATGACGGCCAAAAGCTGCGATTATATTAAATAAATAAGTGCATGTGTTTGATAAGATCAATCTTTTGTGAAAAATAACACAAATGACAACAATAAAATGTGTGTGTGAGATTATATATATATATGTTTTGGATAGACAAGATTGGCAAATGCTTATAATAATACTTTTATGGCTAAAATGTTTACAGTGTTCAGTGGCTAAAATATCAATATGATTAAATGTTACTAAAATATGACTAAAATGTCAACAGTTTTCATTGACCAAAACTACATTAAAAAGCCCAGTTAACAAAACAAAGCACAATTACAGGTGTTTACGAGTGTCACGCCTTATGACAAGTCTTCACAGAGATATAAAGAGACATGATGCACCGTTAGCAAAGTTGGATTTCAGAAAATGATCCACACACTGGACAAGTGGTACCAGCGATAAGTAGAACTTTTTAGAAAGAGGATTTGGAAATACCAGTTGGTAATTTAAAAAAAACAGCAACAATAAATGTTACATCCTGATTAAACGTCCCCATTTGTTTGGACAATATTATTTTCATGAAAATTTGTATGTTCTTATTTATTGTTCCATTTAATTTAGGTGTAATATTGAGAAAATAAGTTTGCAGTAATGCAAAGATGTTATTTAATTTTGTAAAAATATTTTTATTTGAAAACACTGCATTTATAGTTGTTGCTAGTTTGTATGTTTGAGTTGAGAAATACACATTTCAGCATTATCAGTTCTCCATTTGTACATTTTCCTTGATAACCAAACAAGTTGACTCATGTTACCATTTGTGTATTATATCGAAATTGCATATCGCAATATTTCATTTCCCCAAATCGTGCAGCCCTTATATTATATATGCGTTCCGACTGTCATTGTTTACAACTCAAATGTTTTTGTAGTCAAGACACGTTGCTTGGAACTAAAATCATGTTTTGCACTACATCAATACTTAAAATAATTTTGCATTATATTATATAAATGTACTTAAATGCAAAGCAGAGATGAAAGCAGATTATCAGAGATGAATGCAGATTGGTAGAGAATGTACAGAGCTTCGTTCATGAGGCAACTGCTGATGTTTTCACAAAGCACAGCAGGCGGCAGTGACAACATTACCAATTTTTTTTGTACACAACATACAAAAACCTTGTTGGCGACATAGTGACTACCAGTGTTGTACTCGAGTCCAGGACTCATCTCAGATTTGAACACTAATGACTCGGACTTGAGCATTGGGTGCATTCTGACTTGGAGGAGAGAACTCATTACAACCGTTAACTTCTGCGTTCTGCCATTTTTGGGCTTGAGATCACATGCATGTCACATCATATACACCGGTTGCGCATGGGCAAATCTCTGCGCTCGCACACGGATTTCCTTTACTTGAACACAGAATCCTGGATTACACAATACCACTTCTAGAATCTGAACAGAATCTAAAAATGCTAGGTGTACTTACCAACTATGTAAATGGCCACAGAAATAAAACGGGTAACCACATGCTCAACTAAGGATTAACCGATTCTCCACTATCGGGCCAGTGCGAGCCAGGGCCAAAAACTGGTCAGCCAGGGCCAATAGCCTCGTACTTTGAGCCACGAGACCAAAATCGCTCTGCATTGCCACCATAAGGGCAAAAACCCCCGCAGCATTGCCCTAAAACCCGCCCTTAATATGACGCCCTGGTGCACGTCTCACACCCCACCCATTTCCCATACCAAAACAAACACGCATGTTATCAAGAATATCAAGTTTAGCTAGCTAACAAGTATTTTAACTACATTTTTTCACTGAGTTGTAGGTGATAAAAATCACGCAAATATGTCGTCACTCAGAGATAAGTGATAAACATTCACATATTAAATTAAATCGATCAATAAGTCAAAGTTTGTACAAGATATTAACGCTCGTTTAACAAACGTTTGCAGAGACAGGTGTACGAAACATGATAAATTAAACTTTCTTTTGATGATCGTCCACCTGTAGTACGAATGCTATCGTAGCAGCATTTGTTTAGCAGTTGGGTTGCTAGGAAACAATCAAAACCCGGTTATGCTAACATGATTGTTGCAGTTTTGGTTGTTAAAACATCCTTTTCCAAGCATCTGGCAATGGAATTTCTTTGAGGAATGGGCTTTTGGTAATTTTGTCTACTTGAGTACTTGGTGGTGTGGGGCACACAGACATGTACAAATACAGAGTGTACATATATGTCATACGTCTTTGGCTGCTGCATTGTCTCTCTTGCTACAATGTCTATTAATTAACATAGGCTGTTACAGGAGGCCTGGGTAGCTCAGCTAGTATTGACGCCGACTACACCCCTGGAGTCACGAGTTCGAATTCAAGGTGTGCTGAGTGACTCCAGCCAGGTCTCCTAAGCAACCAAATTGGCCCGGTTGCTAGGGCGGGTACAGTCACATGGGGTAGCCTCCTCATGGTCGTTATTAGGAGTTCTCGCTCTCAATAGGGCTCGTGGAAAGTTGTGCCTGGATCGCGGAGAGTAGCATGAACCTCCACATGCGGAGTTTCCACAGTGTCATGGACAACGAGCCATTTGATGAGATGCATGGAGACTTGTCCTCCGCCACCTGGATTGAGGCAAGTAACCACGGACCTACCAAGTAGTGGGAATTAGGCATTCGAAATTGGGGGAAAAGGAAAAAAAATAAAAATAAAATAGGCTGTTATTAAGTAGTCCGTTACAATAAGTACAAAAGTGGGCATAATCAAAATATAATGCATAATATTTCGACATGTGAAGACTTGCTGGTCAATTCAATGAAACGATGCTCAGAACATGCATCTGTTCTTCCTTCAGGTTACCGTAATAAGCTTGTGTGCACGGTTTCTGAACCGTGTATCTGTAAACCACAGATTCCGTGATGCCATAATCATCGCATTTTTAAAACACAGTGTTAAGTTAAAAATAGTTTTGAAGACCCTGCGTTCCATTACATACGGCTCTGATGTCACTGAACTTTGAAATCAGTGAAAAGTCACACCAAGCGTTTCGATCGTTGCCGTCACTTCAGAGTACACAGGTAATCATGCCCATCAGTAATTCCTTTATAGTTGTAGAGTTTGGAGTATTCAAGTTCGAATATCCCACATATAACTTGAAAAGAAATGCAGCACGAGTGTCTCCCTAAACTCAGCTTTTGACATTGACCGTACCTCAATCCCCAGTTGGCCTTCTTTGGCCCAAGGTTAATCGGCGGGCCAAATGCCATGAGCCACGATTAAGCCCCGGAACTGACAGTGTGAACGCAATTGGCCCTGACAAGCAATGGCATGCCTTAATTTGGTGCGACAGTGGAAATGCGTCTAGTGACAGCCAAGTCAATCTGACCCAGTCACAAACACATGGAAACACACCCCCCATTCTTGGAGACGCATGAACAGGAGTGAAATGTACGGGATGCTGCCATTGATGTTGCTTCTCTGC
Source organism: Xyrauchen texanus (assembly GCF_025860055.1). Taxonomy (NCBI): domain Eukaryota; kingdom Metazoa; phylum Chordata; class Actinopteri; order Cypriniformes; family Catostomidae; genus Xyrauchen; species Xyrauchen texanus. Next base: position 19,399,674 of record NC_068306.1, on the reverse strand, counting down.
TCCAAGTCTCCAACGATGGGCCAAGCACATTTAGGTGCAGACTAAGGTGTAAAGATTGCAACTGTAATGCAAGTTGGAGCGGAGTGCCTTTAAGTGCTTGTTCCGCATATCCATTTCTTTTCCATTGGCTGCTCATCATATGACTTTAGATTTGATTTGTGGAGCATCATACAACCTACTTCCTCTAGAGTCAGTCATACAATATATATATTATATCCTACTACAAAATTGAATAATTTTACTATCGGTCCAATTAGAAGGACTGGGCGATATATCGAATATTAACAATATAACAGAATTTTGCTGACGATGTAAAATTGACCAATATTATAAATATCGCAATGATTTTAAATGCGATTTGTTTGGTCATTAAGTTTCATATAATGCATCAGTACACTAATTTCATGATCCTTCAGGGCTGCACAATTAAACAAAATATCAAAATGGCAAGTTGGTCATATGTAATTATTAATCCACAAAAGGCTGTGATTTAAAGACAGATAAACATGGTCAGTGTTTCAGAACAAACCAGTGACGAGCTGATCTGTGTGCACACGTATGGCAGCGCTCTCAGATCATTCACATGCATTGTGAAATCAAAGTAATGCAGGTTCAAGCATTCACGCAATTTCAAACATTAGTAACAGTTACAAGTTATTATACAAATCTAAAAATGCAGCACAGAACAACAGAAGAGGAGATTACAGCGTTTCATGTAATGCAAATCATTGTAAACTGTCAAATACGCAGACCTTTTTCACAGACTGTGATGACGCACGCGTTTCTGCGTTATTTAGCAGCGTAAACCTAGCAAACTTTGATATTTTTTTAAATATTGCGTGTAAGTTTATAACATTATGCTTTGTGTTATATTTTAAGACATATTGCCCAGACCTAATTAGAAAACTTATTTTTTTTACTCCAGAGTACTTGAATCAACTCTGTCTTACATTAGCATGGCCTGACCTTGTACATGCTCAAACCGTTAATCTTACAACTTTCACAGATAGCATCGATTTCTAATTCAGGAAAATAGCCAGTGCTAAATGTACCTGTATTTTCAAACAGGGCGTGTTCACACATCACCTTATAAACTGAAAACTGAAATTTTCAGGAAAAGGCAGTATGAAAGCAATTAATGGGAGACCATCTAACCTTAAAGTCATAGGTGTAGTTGGTGTAAGGCATCAGGCTGTTCTCGTAGGCACTCTTCAGTTTGAAGCCGTGCGTGATCCTGGTGCTGGAGGTGCCATTCTTGCCATTGCAGTTGAAGTTGGTCAAGCTGTCAATGTATCGCAGCTCTTTGAAGTCCTTGTGGGTGCTGTCCACACCACCTGTGCTCAGGTACTCCACCACACCTGTGCATGCATAAAAACCATGAATCAAGCAAAAAGATATGAGAACACATGGCATCTTTAAACATTCTTGTCAACTTACGTACCAGAGTCAGGTAAAGAGTTGAGGTCAGCGCACAGGACCAGAGGGATGGCATTGGTTTCTCCAGAAAGAGAGGAGAGCTTCAGACTGCGATTGGCCTTGTCCACGATATTCTTCACCTCCGAGAGGAACATCATGGTCTGCACTAGCTTCACATCTGAATACTCAGGGTCCCAGTGCATATGAGCATTGGCCACCAAAATGAGTTGTTTCTCCATGCCATGCAGCGGCTTCCCAGCTGTGGAGAGAAAGACAGAAACATTACTTACATAAGCTAGCTAACAACAGGACATCTAAAGACCTGAGGGACTCCTCCTAGTGGCAGACCAGATATGAAGGGTCAGTATGTGGGCCTTAAGATATTGTCTACGTTACATCAAAACAAAACACAATGCTACACATACGGGTCATTTTAGTTAGAAATCACCTTCAAAAACACAAATATAAAAAAGTGTGTGTGGTTGGGGGGGGGTGGAGGAGAAAGGAAGGAAGGAAACAGACCAGACTGCTCCATCATCTCTTTCCGTAGCTCTAGTAGTACGGCCACTCCAATGTTGTCCTTGGTCATCACCCTGTTCAACATGGCCTCCGAGCCCTCAGAATTTGCCATTGCAAGCTGATTGAACTCCACTGTATGTTTCTGCACCAGACTGAACCTGATCAACACACAAACAGTGAGGTCCGAAAGGCTAACTGGAAATCCGGCATGCAGGCACAATTGTGGTGGTTTTGGCCATTCTGAAAGGAGCCCTGCGGGTCTTCTAGTTAGCAAACACAAGCAGTTAGGAAGAACACAGCTGTACTCACTTCTCTGTCTTGTAGAAGACAGCGCAGCCATCCACATGTTTGCGGTCAGACTCAGACATAGTCCTGGCTCGGGACTTGGGGCTGAAGAATCCTTCATAACCATGTTCCTTAAGCTCCACCAGAAAGTAGTTGTAGTACTGCTCAGTCTCCACTTCCTGTTAAAAACACAAGTTATTTTTTTCCCTCTCATCCCTTAACCGTAACCACCAAGAATGTCAAAACAAATTGTCTTTTTGCCAGAAAATGTAAAACTGTGTATAAATATTAATATTTGCTTTCAACCTACAGGGTGTTTAATAGTGTGGAACAATGAAGATTTCAAGAGGCTTCTTGACCTTCAGAAGTTTAATTATATAATGCTTTAAGTATTACCACTTATTTAGCACAAAATTATAAAACATCTTTAAAAGCACAGTTAAGTTAAACTGGTTGCACAATTGTATTATTTGTTTTTTCTTTATAATTGTTGCTTGTCAGATTGTAGGATGACTTCTTGGGTGAAAGCCAAAGTAGACTGTCAACAATAATTTATGTCAGACAGTAAAGGCCCCTACACACTTCCTAGAGGAACAAACGTTTATGAAATAATTTAGAATAAAATATGGACAGCAAAATGTGTTTGAGTTCATTTCGGTAGTTCGTAACAGCTCGCCAGCGCAAATTATCAAGAGAACTTCTTACTGGCTGCTAAACAGATAATACCATTGGTCCACGTCATCGGTAGGTGTGACCTGGAGCTCCACCTACTTTGAAGCTGACAGTTAATTCCTGTTGTCAATTAAGATCAGTCAACACGAACATACCGGTGTGCAGTTATTAGGAAGATGGTGCAAACATACATCTGTATATGACTGTTCGCATAGAGATTTTTTCCAAGAACATTTCATGCCATTTTTTGGTTTAATTAGTCTACAAAGAATCAAAACTACTTCAATACTCTTAAAGGGTTAGTTCACCCAAAAATGAAAATTCTCATAATTTACTCACCATCATGATATCCCAGGTGTGTATGATTTTCTTTCTTCAGCATAGCTAATTTGATGAAAAACAGAAAAGTATCTCAGCTGAGTAGGTCCTTAAAATGTAAGTGGACGGTGATCAGACCTTTGAAGCTCCATAAAGAACAGACAGTCCACATAAACTACATCCATACAACCCCAGTGGTTAAATTAATGTCTTCTAAAGACATAATAGCTTTTGGTGTGAAATAGATCAATATTCAAGTACTATTTAACTCTTAATCATCACTTCCGTATGTGCACTTGACGTAATCAAGATGGCATGCGAGACACGCGTGGGACATACCCGGAAGAGCAATGCTGTTTAAAGTGAGTAAGAGGAATGCTGTACAAGAGCTTCATTGGTTTTGGCTTGGATCTGTAATGATGCGTCTGTGTGCTTATCCTGGATTTCTCAACAGAAAGAAGAATGTGGCAACGTCACACAAGAGATAGCATGAACTCTCATGAAGCTTACCGGAAGCGATAAAAGTACTTAAAAGTTTCTTTTTTGCACCAAAAGTGATCAATTCGATTTAGAAGACATTAATTTAACCATTGGGAGTCATAGGGATGATGTTTAAGCTGACTTTCTGTGATTCTTGGAGCTTCAAAAAATGTCTGATCACCATCCACTTGCATTTTAAGGACCAACTGGAGTTTGGTCAAATTGAAACATTTAGGAGCCAAATGGCTGTTTTAGTTGCCACATCACAGAATTGCTTGATTTAGATTGTTGTTCAAAAACAAGATAGAAAGACTTGTTAAGCAGGTGTTTAATATGCTGTATATACTGGTGAGTGCATACAGTCCCCTTTTGTCTCAAGTTCACACACCCCTTTCAGAATGTATACAAATATAAGAGACAAAAATATATTTTTTCTGTTATTTAGTACTGCCCTTCAGAATCTATATATATATACTATATATCTATATATATATATATATATATATATATATATATATATATATATACTATATCTATATATATATATAAAATGTAATCTACAGATAATGTCTGTGCCACTAATCCCAAATCAACAATAACCAGAAAAAAAAAAAAAAAAAAGATTTGGAACATAACACAGGACTTTTAATTAGAAACAAGCCAAAATACACATGGGACTACTATTTTGAAATGTTTGCACTCAAAGTTGTGAACTCAATGACGGCTTATTTGCTGAGAAAGTGACGAATTCAAACTGCAAACCTGAGCTTCTGAGTTCAAATGTGCTCTTGTCAGATGATTCATTATAAAAGACCCAGTTCAAGAGAGTCATTCGTTCACGAATCGGACATCATGGCTCACGCAGTGTGTCGCGTGTAGCCAGCAAGCTCATATCAACAGAAAGGGTGAAAAGTGGAGTGAGACACACTGGTGCTCTAAAGATGTATTCAATAAAAGATGATATCTGACAAAACAGCATTTGAAAAGCACACATAAAATGGTTGCCAATGGCGACTAGATTTATATTTTCACTAGCATTTATTTTGTCGCATTTGCAACCATTTTTAGTCGCAGTCTGGAGCCCTGCGGAGATCTTTTTCTGTTTTTCTTCAAATGTGTTCTGCTGAATAATGTCATACACCTGGGATATCATGAGGGTGAGTAAATGAGAATTTTCATTTTTGGGTGAACCATCCCTTTAAATAACCATTTACTCATGTGAAAACTGCAGCCGAAAGTAATTCACACATCTGCCCAAAGCTTTGCCACTCTTATTCTTTTGTCTGTATTCTACCCATAAACACTCTTATATACACCCATCTTTACAGTAGCATCAGTTTCATCATAAATTACATTAAGTACATATGGCCACGTGTAACATGTCCATGCATTAGTGCCATGAATACACAAGGTAAACATTACAAATCACACATTATCTACTGCATATATATTACTTTAAATCATAGATAAAACTGCTTTGATGGATCTCGTGTAAATTCTACTCATAGAATGAGTCATGAAGTCATTAATATCACATTTTAATGTCACATCAGTTGATGTTTTACAAGTAGAATTGAGTGTCCTTATATTTAACATTTATTAGGGCCCCAAGCACTGTAGTACACCCCTTTTAAGCTACCATCACCAAACTTTGTACACATATAGATCTCATCAAGCCAGACAAATTTCGTGCATACAGTCATAAGCTCTGCCCAACAGGAAGTTGGCTATTTTGGATTGTTTGAAAAATGCATGCTCTGGAATTCTAAATATTCCTCCTAGGGATCTCATGTTACAGGTACCAAATGTGGGTGACAGAATGCAAAGACATTGACGATGCTAAATTGTGAATGGATTTGATATATATCGAACATGTTGCCATAGCAATATGATAAAGTAACATAAAACAAAATGGGAAAAAGCAAGTCTCAAATCTTCTGCATGCATGGTGTGATTTACATCAAAATTGAGCCAAATGTTTGTCATTGCTGATCTCATTGGTTGTAGCACAACCAACTGGCAGAAGTGTGACACTATTAACAAACTTTGAAATATCCCACTTATGTTTACCTGAATTGTTTCAAAACATTTTATAGAATAATGTCAAGACAGTGCAGATTTAAAATTATGAAGGAATTCTTGATATCATAAATACTGTTGCCATGGCAATGCATTCATATCATCATTCCTTTTATGTATATTCACATGCTTTTGAGGTACTTGGCATGTACTTGGATTTGTTGGCCATTAGGCTAGGGCAAAAGTTAACACATGGGCATGGCTGGGGAGCTCTTTATTTTCACCTTTTGACAAGTGGTGGGGTCAGTTTCTTCTACGGTAACCAAACTTGCTAAAAATATTTTTCTCATTAAGCCGGGCATATTTGAATACTCCTCCTAGGGGATTCACGTGACTGACACCAAACTTAGGCAATATTATACCAAGACATTCTTTAGAATAATGTCAAGACATAGCTGATGTAAAGTTGTAAAGGGATATTTTATATCTTAAATACTGTTGTCGTTGCAAGTGAAATAAAAAAAGGTATAGAAGACCAAGTTTATTGTAATGAAAATGTACTATAAACTTTATTTTTTATATAAATATATTAATACAAATAATCAACTGAAATGTAAAAATACTAGAAAATCAAAGTCAGTTCTGTTACAAATTTTAGATGGAGTGGCAAAGTGCTCAAGTGCAGAACCAGAAATGTCCAACAGAGGACAGCCAAGCTCCAAGATGTCCTCACTACAGCCTGTAGAACTTGACGTACTGGATTAGATCCAATATGTACTAGACGTTGCAACACGCATGTGCCGGAGTGGATTTTGGTGACGTCATGATTGTTTGAATACGCATGCACCAATGAACTGTTATTGTATGCATTTAGCGCAAATGTTGCCTTTGTTTAGAAAAAATTTCATGGTGATGATTTGTGTGCAGAAATTAACGTTTGTGCTGGTTCGGTGTTTGAGCTAGACAATTTTTTTTTGCTGTTCCGCTAACTAAAACTTTTCCAAAATGAATTAAAATATGCTTCAGAGACATCGGACTCTGGCATGAGGCACATATTGGTAAAGTGCAAATGCTTTGCATTGAAAAGAAAAGGTCAAAATGCCTGGATTGATTTGTGGCTAGTTAAAATGATAACCTGCCCGTTACTTAGCATCAACATATTAACTGGACATCTTTCACTTTTGGTCACATACACGTCAATTACTGTGCACCTATCGTCTCTTCATTAGGCACGCATCAAAAAGGAATTAATTGGCTGTTGGCGAGCATGCCAACCCAGACGATCCCAAGACTGAGGATTTTGCCTGATGAGATCTTTAACGATGACCAAAATCTATTTTAGATGGCAACAACGCACCCAGCTTTCTGCAAGAGTGGCTGACAGACCTGTAAGCTGATAATGTCAGCGCTGCAGTTGAGGATCTCCAGCATGATGGATTTCTTCCTGTATTCCCAGTTGAGGGCCCAAGAGGGACAGTAGCCATAGAGCTGACGTGTGGCATACTTGTCACATAGCACGTTGTAGCACATTACAGAGAACAGTGCTAAGGGTTAAAGGGAGATGTATCAGTAAGGCTTTCTCTTAAAAATATCATACAACATGTAACCTAAATGGTATATCAAAGATTATCTAAATTTTTGTCTCAAGGCTGCGATTTGGGGATATTTTTAAGGCAAGAATTGTTTTCTAAAGCACGGCTCAACGCTGCATTGTCATAAGTTCATTAATCATGAACAGTACATCATACACAGTACTGTTATGCCTCAATGTAAACATTTGTTTTTCTGTTTTGCACATTGCTGTATTGCAAGGATTCTGTCAATTTTAATGTCACCAATGTGAATTGCTTTTAGGGGGCTTTCACACTTGGTTCGATTGCCTGTTCCGAACCCGAGTTCGATTGCTCCCCCCTCCCCCCGATGGACTGTGTTCGCATTATATATTTGTATCCGAACCGCGGTACGCTTGCGTCATCAAGCTGTAGCTGGTGCGTAATTGTGTTGCTTGATAACCGCGAAATGATAAGGCGTCAAAATGAATAGACTTGCTCGGTTCACATTTGTTCTTTTTTTTAACCTTTGGTTTTGTTTTCAACATCAAGATACAGAAACACACTTGCGTCTGTCTGCCGCAAAAATAGGCTACTGAAATCGTTCAAAAGACAGCGGGCTGTCCGCCGAAGACAATTTTTGCGAAGGCAAGCAGAAATCATCTCTCTGCTTGCAGTGCGTGTGCGTCAATCCCGCTTTTCGTCAAGGTAAGTGTATACACACACACAAACGCACGCACGAAAGAGCTAACGTTTATCAAATATTTTGTAGAGTTAAGTGTTAGGATAGGAACTTTTTAGGAACTGTTTTGATGTTTACTTCATCAGCCCATACAGCTAACAAGGTTTCAATTTCATCGGAAGACCAAAGTAAACCCTTTCCGCTTATTTTGAAAGTGACGCGTGTGAGACTGACGACCACATTATACGTCATCAATAGCGGTTCACTTCCACGGTTTGGTTCGATTGCGTTCATATCAGCAGCGAACCGTACTGGAGTTCACATGAATCGTACCCCAGACCACCTTTTTAAGCGGACCCAAGTACGGTTCGCGGGTGCGCACCCGAGTTCGGCAGACAGCGTTCACATCATCCAAACGAACCGAACTCTGACGTCATTCGAACCCGGGTGCGCACCAAAAGTGCTAGTGTGAAAGCCCCCTTAATGACTAATGTAGAAGAGTTTTCAAAAATGCAAAAAGGATGTGTGATAGTATTGGAATAATCAGTTGAATTATAAATTGCCATTAGCTATCATTTTCCAACAAACATATGTTTATGTATTTATAGCTATATAACTGCCAGCCATTACTGAATAAACCTAATCAAAGTGTTGTAAATTGTAGCTTTATTAATAAAGCATATGAATTATATAAAAAAAAAATAACAATGTCGCTAAACATTTTTGTGGTGGGGCTACCACAGAATACTTATTGATGAGCCCTGTAAAATGCCTCACAAATCCGATGGAAAAGAAAAGTGAAAGAGTGAATGGTGTACCGTTTGTGTAACAATCTGAGGGTCTCACCTGCTGGCTGTGTCCTGTCTGGGTCCTGCAGTGGTATCCATGAGCGAGGTGGTGGCTGTTCTGCAGATACTATGGAGACAGGCAAGCAATGACTCAAAAGACTGCTGCATTGCCAAGCAAGCATATAGTATCTCCACAGAAATTCAGAGCAAAAAAATTAAGTGTTCAGATACAATACCATGACTCATCTGATTGCATAAAATTAATCGGTTCTAAAGAGCATGCATGAGAACAGAGGCCATTCAGGGCAGATAAACGAGGCTCTACTTACCACGTTTAGTGCCTGCAAGATTGTCCAGCAGGTAGTTGAGGAGCCGACGCGTCCCATCAGGCTCTTGGTAGAGGTTTAAGATTTCTTGTGCAAGAGGGTTTCCTATAGAACACAGCCAAACATGAGGACTGAAATGTCACAGAAACATGTATCATCAGAACATAGTGTCATCCCCTAAGATATGACACTATCGCTATCACCATCCATCCAAGCAGAATGCACTAGGAAGTACTCAATTTTAGACAAAGGAATATTCTGGGTTCAACAAACGTTAAGCTCAGTTGACAGCATTGGAGGCATAATGTTGATTACCACAAAAATTTATTTTGACTTGTCCCTTATTTTCTTACAAAAAATAAAAATCAAGTGCCTACAGTGAGGCACTGTAGTAACTTTCTCCCAAAGAGGACAGGAAAACAGGTCTCCGGCACAAGGTAAGCCTTTTTTTATTGTCTTTTATAATGTGTACACACACACACATCAACACAGAAACGCTGGGTTGCTGTAGGTCGGTCTCCCTCTGCTCTGTGGCTGCTGGCTTTTTATCCGCTCTCCTCGCTCTACTGCAATTAGAGACAGGTGTTAGACATAATTTAGCTCAGGTGTGAGCCCTTACCGCTTTTCTCCCGGACGGGCGCTTGACCATGCCCCCGCTGCCACATACCCCCACCGCCCGACTCAGGCCGGGCGTCATCCGGCCTGCCTACCACTCCCCCATTTCTGGAGAGGAAGTCAGCGGCAGCCATCTGCACCCCGGTCTGTGGACCACCTTGAACTTAAAAGGCTGGAGGGCCAGATACCAACGGGTGATCCGGGCGTTAGTATCTTTCATGCGGTGGAGCCACTGCAGTGGGGCATGATCCGAGCAGAGGGTGAAGGCCCGCCCCAGCAGGTAGTATCGGAGGGTGAGGACCACCCACTTGATGGCCAGACACTCCTTCTCTATGGTGCTGTACTTAGTCTCCCTTAAGGAGAGCTTCCGGCTAATGTACAGCACCGGGCTCCTCTCCCTCCACCACCTGCGAGAGTACGGCCCCCAGCCCTCTGTCTGAAGCGTCCGTCTGCAATACAAAGGGGAGAGAGAAGTCAGGTGCATGCAAAAGCGGCCCCCACAAAGTGCAGCTTTAACCTGCGTGAACGCCTGTTGGCACTGCTCTGACCATTGGACCGGATCTGGAGCCCCTTTTTAGTGAGGTCAGTCAGCGGGCTGGTGACGTCCGAATAATTGGGTACAAATCTTCTGTAATAGCCAGCCAGCCCCAGGAACTGCCTCACCCCCTTTTTGGTCTTAGGTCTAGGGCAAGTCGCAATCGCCGCGGTCTTATCAATTTGGGGACGCACCTGGCCATGACCCAAGTGGAACCCCAGATACCGTACCTCCACACGCCCAACCGCGCACTTCTTGGGGTTTGCGGTGAGCCCCGCCCACCGCAGCGATCTCAGGACGGCCCTCAGATGTTGCATGTGCCGCTGCCAATCATTGCTGTAAATGATAATATCATCTAAATAGGCAGCGGTGTACGCGGTGTGCGGTCTGAGGATCCGATCCATGAGTCGCTGAAACGTGGCTGGTGCCCCAAACAAACCGAAAGGAAGCGTCACAAATTGGTGTAATCCAAACGGCGTAGTGAAGGCTGTTTTCTCACGGGACATTGGTGTCAAGGGGATCTGCCAATAACCCTTCGTTAAATCCAAGGTCGAATAAAATCGAGCAGTACCTAACCGATCGAGCAGTTCATCAACACGGGGCATTGGGTACGCGTCAAATTTAGACACCGCGTTGACTTTTCTGTAATCCACACAGAATCGAACAGACCCATCACTCTTGGGAACAAGAACAACCGGGCTGGACCAATCACTGTGGGATTCCTCTATTACGCCCATATCAAGCATCGCATCTAATTCCTCCCGTACTATTTTCTTTTTATGTTCGGGTAAGCGATAGGCGGCAACGCACCACCGCGCCCGGCTCGGTCTCGATGTGGTGCTGTATGATGTTTGTGCGGCCCGGTAGAGGGAAAACACGTCTGCAAATTCTTTTTGTAATTCAGAAACCTCTGTGAGCTGCCGCGGTGAGAGTTGGTCTCCACAAGGAACCGGAGTGTTGAGATTGTAGTTTTTGTTTATCTCCGGTCCGAGCTCCGCCCTCTCGGAACTACCGTGGCCAGCGTCACAGAGGCCGTCCTCCCTCCATAATTTCAGGAGGTTGAGGTGATAAATTTGGCGCGCGCCCCTCTATCGGTACGTCTAACCTCATAATCGAGATCCCCACTCGTCGTGTGACCTCAAAGGGTCCTTGCCACTTGGCGAGTAATTTAGAGCTTCGATGTTGGGAGTAATACGAGTACCTTGTCTCCCGGTGCAAATTCCCGTAGCCGAGCACCCCTGTCATACAGCCGGCGTTGGCGTTCTTGAGCTTGGAGCAAATTCTCCTGTGTTAGTTGCCCCAGTGTGTGGAGTTTTGCTCTAAGATCGAGAACGAATTGAATTTCATTTTTACTGTTAGAAGGTCCCTCCTCCCACGCCGCGGATGACGTCAAGGACACCGCGGGGCGTCGCCCGTACAGCAGCTCAAACGGGGAGAACCCGGTGGAGGCTTGCGGGACCTCTCGTACTGCAAACAACAGGGGTCTAGCCACTTATCCCAATTCCTAGCGTCATCGTGTACGCAATTTACGAATCATGTTCTTGAGCGTTTTATTAAATCGTTCCACTAGGCCATCTGTCTGAGGATGGTAAACGCTAGTGCTGAATCGATTTGATGCCCAAGAGCTCGTAAAGTTCGCGAAGTGTTCGTGACATAAAAGTCGTGCCTTGATCGGTGAGGATTTCTTTCGGAATCCCCACCCGGAGATTACCTTGAAGAGTGCCCCTGCAACACTACGTCGCGGAGATGTTGCTCAGAGGCACTGCTTCCGGATATCGCGTCGCGTAATCCACTAGGACTAACACGGCGATGTCCGCGTGCTGACCGTTCTAATGGCCCGACGAGGTCCATCCCAATTCTTTCGAAGGGGACCTCGATTAACGGTAGAGGGCGCAATGGCGCTTTTGGGGTGGCCGGTGGGTTTACCAACTGACATTCACGGCACGCCGCACACCACCTGCGGACGTCACCGCCAATGCCCGGCCAATAGAAACGGGCTATTAGACGGAGAAGTGTTTTCCGTTCCCCTAGGTGACCGGCCATGGGATTATAGTGAGCCGCCTGGAAAACCATTTCCCGGCGGCTCCGTGGAATCAATAATTGGGTTACTTCCTCCTTTGTTTGGGCGTCCTGCGTCACCCTGTATAACCGATCTTTAATAAGTGAAAAATACGGGTATGAAACGGCGACACCCGGCCGGAGATGTTGACCATCGATTACTCTCACTTGGTCAAAGGCGTGCTTAAGGGTTTCATCCCGCGACTGCTCCAAGGGGAAGTCCCCTCCGAGAATTCCCGAGAGGAGGAGCGTCCACCTCGCCCCTTCCCACGTCACTCGGAGCAGCAGAGGACGGCCCTGGCTCCGCCTCCCGCCAAAGCATCGCACATCACACACCCCTTCACTTTCACGCAGGACCCATCCGCACAAACTCCCTCCAATAACTTTCTAAAATTCGGCCAATCCGTACCCAAAATTAGCGGATGGGTGAGGCGGAACTAACCGCTGCCTCCACACTATGTTTTTCTCCCTGAATTTGATCGCCAGAGTCACCACGGGATACTTGTGAATATCCCCATGCACACACCTTACCCTCACCAGTTTAGCTGAGCCCAAAGCCCGGGTTGAACCAAGCGTTGGTGGATGGTGGTCTGGTTACAGCCGGTATCCAACAAAGCTTGGTATGTACCCCCTGGATTCTTACCGAATCTGCACGCTCCAGCCCGATCGGGGGCAGCCTGTGGAACATCGGAGACCCGCACCACTGCCCCTATTTCCATCAGCGGACACTGATCCCGGAAGTGGTCCGGGTCTCCGCACCTCCAGCAGACCGGCCCAGGCGCTGCGGCCGCACCCGTGCTGGCGGGTGCCCCCACCTGAGGAGGAGAGCGGCTGAAGGACGGGAAGGGCTAGGCGGATGTTCCCAAGGCCGGGAAGCTGGTCTTACAAACGCTCCGCGCCTGCGGGGGGCAGGAACGGACCCTGGGGAGAGAGCAGAGCGAGAGGGAAGAGGGGAGGGAAAAAAAACAGGGGAAGACACAGGGGAAGGGGAGACAGAGAGAGAGGGCTCATCCGCCCTGGGAATCGCCGCCATGTGGTCCTCCGCGAGTCGGACGGCTTCCTCCAGCGACGCCGGGCGGTGGCACTGGACCCACTCGGCCGTCTTCCGGGGCAAACGCTGGACAAACTGCTCCAGTACCACCTGGTCGACTAGTTCCTCGACGTCGCGGTCCCGCGCGAGCAGCCACCTCCGACAGGCATCACGGAGCCGCTGAGCGAACGCAAACGGGCGGTCGGCTTTTTCGAGCTTCAAGGCCCGGAAGAGCTGGCGACTTTCTTCCGGGCTCCGACCAACCCGTTGCAAGATGGCTTTCCTCAGATCATGGTAAGCCAGGAGGCTTGTTGCCGGCAGTTGTTGCGCCGCGAGCTGTGCTTCCCCGGACAAGAGAGGGACTAGGCGGGCTGCCCACTGGTCTTGGGGCCACCCCCAAATTTCCGCCGTTCGTTCAAACAGATCGATGAACGCCTCTGGATCATCTGCCGGCCCCATCTTCTGTAACGCGGGTGGGGGCAATGTGGCGCGGGTGTCCGGGGTCGCGGCTGCGGCTGGAGCGGCCTCCTGGCTGAGGAGGCTCCGGATGGCGTGCCGGTCCTCTGCTTGAGCCCGCATGATTTCGAAGAACCGACGGTCCTGGTCTTGCCGGAGCTCAAGCAGGGATTGTTGGTGGCTCTGATGGAGTGTCGCGAGGGACTGGAGGACTTCCGCCAGCTGGGAGGACTCTATGGGGCGACTCTGTTCCATTATCAAAGTTCCCGGGTTTCAGCACCAGTGTAGTAACTTTCTCCCAAAGAGGACAGGAAAACAGGTCTCCGGCACAAGGTAAGCCTTTTTTTATTGTCTTTTATAATGTGTACACACACACACACATCAACACAGAAACGCTGGGTTGCTGTAGGTCGGTCTCCCTCTGCTCTGTGGCTGCTGGCTTTTTATCCGCTCTCCTCGCTCTACTGCAATTAGAGACAGGTGTTAGACATAATTTAGCTCAGGTGTGAGCGCCCTTACCGCTTTTCTCTCCCGGACGGGCGCTTGACCATGCCCCCGCTGCCACAGGCACTTAAAATGGAAGTGAATGGGGGCTAATTTCCTGATGGTTAAAATATTTTTTTTTTTAGAAGTTTAGCCACAAGACAAACAATATGCATGTAAACATGATTTTAAAGTAATACAATCACTTACTAACCTTTTGTGTGTAAAGTTATCTACAATATTCTTAAGTCCCTTGACGCTTTGAGGGCAATGTGGGCGGAACTTCCAGTTAAGCCTAAACAATCGTTATGTTATGCATTACCGTAGCATTAAAACTTACAGAAACTTGAACAAATGATGGCAGATTTACAGTGAGATATTATTCTTCCCCACCTATCGGTTATTGATAATGGGTGGGAGAATGATGGCCATACCGCAAATAGAAGCATTTTAGTTACTTAGTTGAGTCTTGATCCATCTATGAAGCGGAGCAGACTAACCTAAAAAACAAATGAAGCCAATTATTGCCTTCATAACTGCAAAGCCTGACATAATTTGAGAACTGTTGGTTGTTTAGTTGAAAGCAAATATTGAGCCTAGTCACAAAACTGAAGAGTCTGTTGTACAGAGATTGAGTACTTACAAAAGAGATAGTTGAGAGCCAGACAGAAGGATGCTTGTGTATTACAGGGCTCAGAGATGATGCGGTCATGCTGCTATTATTGTTCGGATAAAATATAATTATTTTGCAGATGACAATCTAGCTTCAGTAAACAGCTTACTATGGTACACATCTCATTTAACAATCATGGTCTACCAGAGTAGAATTCATCCATAGAGCATCACAGCATGAAAACAGTAGAAAACATCGTCAGTTCAGGAATAACACAGTTAATTTTTATACTCTGTAATGATGTAATTTCAAAACATGAAGCATTCCATATTCTTTACTCCTGTATAGAAGGCTCTTTCAGTAAGCAGCTTTCTCCAAAGCAATATATTTTCTCTCTCAACAATTGTGTAAATAACATAGCATCCGAGGAACACTTCACTATTTTACTATGTTGTTGATTCGCTTGAATTCCATAGGGCTCCAGACTGCGACTTAAATGTTCACAAATGCGCCCAAAAATGTGTTTCTCTCTTAAATAAAACTCCAAGATTCCCCAATGTATGAGCGCATAAATACGGATGTTAGGGACACTCGATATTTTAAATGGCTATATTTGAAAGTGTATGTGATTTTCCAATGTACTCCCAGAAATGTTGAATTCTTTCTGATGTGTTGACATGTTGATGGGCTCTATACCATGATGTCTGTTAGCCCGTTCAGTCCCATACACTCTTCAAAAACTCATCAGAACGCGGCTTATGTGTTTACATGAGCACATTAATCTGCATTCTCCAAGAAACCTAGGCGCTAAACATTCTTTTATCCCTTTGCAGCATTCTTGTTTACAGGACGTTTCAGAATGCCCCTAGAATAAACTGTTTTCTTAAGTGCATGTAAACAGTCACTGTAACCTCTCTCTTTTTTTTTTTTTTTTTTTTTTTAAGAAAAGGAGGGGCGAGTCAAAATAATTTGTGGTAATCAACATGCCACCAATGTTGTCGATTGAGCTTAATTTGCATTGAACCCAGAAGATATAGTTTTACAGGTTACAAAAAGGAAGCAGTACCTTTCAAACCCAATGTTTGTAACTGAAAGAGTTTCCCAAGCTCAAAAGGCAGAACTCGTAACTGGTTGTTATTTAAAAGCAGTTCCCTGTAAATCAAAGAGAGAAAATTTGCATGCCATAAAAAGAGCGAGAGGATCATTCATCGACATGCACAAATGGTTTGAGCAAACATGGTGTTTTCATGAAGAGCAAAATGGTGCCAAAAAGCCAATGTCAACAAGCTAATTTGAATAAGCCTTCATACTACACAAAACCTAATATGCAGCCTGGAGCATTTTGAGTGTTGTATGAAATCCAGATCACCTTCATAGCTACCCAATACAGTAGCATTTCAGCCCATATCAGAACATGATTTATAACTATCCAGAGCAGTAATCACACTAGTAGAAGTGGTAAGATATTTCAACCTGTAGCAGATTAAACTGATGCAGAGCAAACCACTATTAGCCTTTTTCCACCGAAATGGCAATGGCTCTCGTGCTGAGCCTGGAGCAGTCTGGAGCCTTTTGTAAACCGGCCGGCTTTTCCACTGACTTGAAAAGAGAACATGACCGGCTACGTGATAGTTTAACGTGGCTACCTCACCTGCCCACAAACAAACATGGCATGTCACAACAGTGTTTGTGTTTAGCGTTTACCCTTTTTTTTTTTTTTTAGGTCACATTTAAACATACGAAGTAATGCAATCCAGCGTTATTACATTGCTCAACAAGATTGTCAGAGAAGACATCTATGCTAAAGATGACAGTAAATGGAATTACATTATTTTGTATTAACTATGGCTTAACTTGCCAAGTTCTGTAAATTGTAACAGTGGAATCGTTATAAAGATTGGAGTAGCAGATTTTTATATTTTGATTTTTGCCATAGCATATAATATTGTTCACGGCTTAATTGAGAATCCCACCAGTTTACTTAACGGATAGCCACAATCTTCTGAACAGTGAGTAGCTAGTCAAAAATCCCTTTATAGAACAAAACAGCACAAAATAAGAGGACAACAGTGTAAAAGCTAACAAAATTGGAAAATATAATAACTTACTGAGATCAGCTGCAGTGGACACCAGCGATTTGTTTATCTTGAGTGACATAATTCAGTGCCCCTGTTGGATATCAGGCTGGCCGGTGTCTGAGACCAACAAAACATTGTTGCCCCATCGACAGCCGCTTTTGTTCAGGTCCTTCTTACAGTCCCTGCACTCCTTTAAGTGTTTTTCAATTTGGTAAATTGTCTGATTGAAGCCGATGTGCATCTTTTCGTGCTGCATCACTTTGTAGCCTATTTTTTCTTCTCTTAGCGATCTTTCTAGTTTATCTCGGCTCTCCAAAAAGTCCATATCGCCAAGTAGAATGCTCATGTCACCTGCATAACCTGAACACTTTTGATGTCTGATAATTATTATTTTTTGAACGTGGAAGTTCTCTTTGCTGCCAACGGTAGCTACTGTTGTTGTTTGGAAAAACTTTAAATGAAACATTATACTGCCCAATGCCCTCTAACATAATCGGTTCCTGCATTCAGACCAGCAAGCTTTTGAGGCAGTGTCAAACCAGGTTTTCGCCCCCGAACGCCCTTTTCTGCAGTGGAAACCTTCAGAACACATCGAGAATTTGCCCAGGAACCCACTCCCGAACCATGTCGGTGGAAAAGGGTTTGTGTAACTTAAATATGAGGCCAGCACCTGAAGGAAAACTAACAAATTTGGAGGTGTAATTAGCAATTAATTAGAAATGCTCAGATGGGTTAAAAGTCTCTGCAAGCTACCACAACAGCCTTACCCATCTACCGAACCACAATCATCAGTGCAGTTTTATTGTCTGAAGAGAGCATTAATTACTCACCTGAGAGATAACATGTTGCCTAGTTCGGCGGGCAGGCTCCTGATCTTATTGGACGAGAGGTCCAGGTACACCAAGTTGTGCAGTTTGGCAATGTCGGGCGGGACACGGGAGAGAGAGTTATCACTGATATGAAGAGCAGTGAGGTGGGTGAGGGACCATAATGCTGAACTCAAACTCCGTACTTTACCTGTAAAATGACAAAATTACATTAAGAGTATGCACTGTATATTTTACAATATAGATCTACTTTAGTTTATATATGATCGAATTTATATATCTAAGGTGGCTTCTAGTTTAGGTATTTTATTATCTTAAACTTCCACTCACAACCCATTTTACTTATTTCATTAAATACGTCATCTTTTTATAATTATGTATATTTCATGAACATTGTAAACTGCGGAGGACTAGTAGCCTCCTGAAACACCACCATACAATTTTTTGTGGGATTTTTGACTAGTACAATGGAGACACCAAAAAAAATATATATTCTCATTTACAGACCATCATGCAATCCCAAAAAAACCCTGGAAAATTCTCAGCTCTGTAGGTCATCACAATGCAAGTCTTGATACAAGCACCTTTTATAGCTCTACGCAAGTGTCAAGCACTAGGAAGTGTAATTGAGCTTAATCATGATTGTGCCTAGGGACTGCAATGGCAAGATGTACAGTGAAAAAGGAGTTTATTTTGGTCAGTTCTCACCCAAACTCGATTGAATCGCTTCAGAAGACACGGATTAAAGCACTGGAGTCATATGGATTACTTTTATGCTGTCTTTATGTGCTTTCTGGAGCATCAAAGTTTAGGTCAACATTCACTTGAATTATATGGACCTAAAAAGCTGAAAATTTATTCTAAAATTCGTAATTAGTGTTAAGCAGAAGAAAAAGTCAGACACATCTGGGATGACATACAGGTGTATAAATGATGAGAATTTTCATTTTTGGTTGAAATATCCCTTCAAGGCAAGTGCACCCCAGAGCATCTTGACATATAAATTTTTTATGAATTGCCATTATAGCCATAACATGTTTTTGTTTGTTACATTAACAGGCATTAAACTACAGTGCTAAACATTGGCAAGAACAGTAAACTAAAGCAATCCCCAACCAGACATTTGGCTATTGGTTACTATTCATTTCCAAAGGAAGCTGAAAAGACACTGTCGTTTCAAAGGTGAAGCAAGTTGATTCTGACGACAAACATTTTCCTTTGGAATAACATAATTGTGGAGTAAAATGACTTCACAATTAGACCAGAAGTGTCGAAAAAAAATAAATGGGGTCAACTTTGAATTCAAAGAAATGTTCTTTTGAGAACCAAAACATTACCAACAATCTCCAGCTCTGCCCAATACGACTTCTTCCCATTGGCAACCTCCTCACTGGACATTATTGTGTACATCCGCCTTGGATCAGGCGGATCATATTTTTCCTTGGGCATCCCTGTAATACTGAAATGCATAAATGATCACTTTCACTATGCACAATTATAAAAATGCCACATTATATATTTGCAATTTCTATAAAGCTGCGAGTGAGTAGTAAACGTACTGAATGAGTGGAAATGTGTGAAAAAGATGAGACCGAATGACAAGACAACGGAAGCACGCACATGCGCATGGGAGCAGGAATGGAGATCAGCGCAGAGTGAGTGAGAACACACAAAAGCAGTTTCAGGATCACTAGCTGAGGCATATGTCAATTACGCCTATGACAAATGGCTGCTAAACGTCACCACGATTCCAAGATTTACATTTATAACAGCCCGCGCACAAAAGGCAGTAACTAAAACGAACAGATTTGTATGAAACAAGTTACCACTTGATAACAGTGTATGGCATAAAATGACAACTTTTAAGAAGTTTTATAAGAAATTGACTAGTGCTAATATTTCACCGTGATGTGGCACTTTGCGTGCATTTTCTTTGCACGTGCAACTGACAAACGTTTAGACAACGCACGACTATACTGAAACAAACCTGATTTCTTTTAATTCCAGGTTTTCAAGATTACAGAATTCAAGACTACAATTTAGTCAGTCACGCCAAATAAGAAATGTCAGCTCGTTAAAACTGGAATGGGTTTAAGCGCTAGCCAATTCGCATGATACTCGTACTACAATTCCAAGAAACAAGAGGTGCAGCTGAAAACCTTGCAGCCATCAGCTAAAAATTAACACAGTGAAACAGTGTTTCCATACATAACCGCGGGTAATTGTTCCTTCATCATCGCAGTGCAAAGCAACCCAAACAAAACAACCACCTCGTGTTTATTTCCCAGTCACAGAGCCACGTTACAGCGTGTGGACTATTAAGTCGTCTTAAGGAGCAAACTACGCGAAAGCTATTAGGAACTGAATTAGCTTTCATTCGTAATGCGTTTGCCACAGATCCGCTGCTTAACTACTCAAGTGAATTACTTTGATTAGACCCCCTACAAAGTGAGTTAACTGTCTACATTAAAGAATCGCTATAGATGTAAAATATTTCACTTCGCAGTTTCATTCAAGTGACACTAATAACCGGGAACCCTCAAAAGCAAGCTACGGGGGTGTTAATTGAGATAATAAATAAATCGGAGACTTTTATTATTAGCTTAATTAGCTTCCCCAGGCACAGCAGGATGCTGCTTACATAACAAAACTAATAGACCTCGACATTCAAGAGTTCTTGATTGAGGCTTTCCATAATGTAGCAGTTTGTTATCAACTCATTAACTGGAGATAATACATTTAATGTTGTCCATCTTAACTATAAATCGATCTTTGACCAAATTAGTTCATAAGCTAACTGGCTAACACGCGATTATGCATGTACTAACACCAACGGCGACGAAAAGCTTTCGTAAGGAAATTCAATTAACTTGTTTGTATACATTTAAACAGAGTGTTAAATGTTCCGAATACGTTTTCGTTTTACCTGTAAGCTCATACCAGTTCACAAAGACGAGTGCGCGTTTCCTTTGTTTCTGATCCGCTGCTCTTTCTCACTAAAGGCAAACAAGCATCATGGCGGCCGTGAGAGTTGCAGCGCTCGAAAAGAAGCGCTCTCTTCATTGGTTGATCCTGAAACGAGCCCTCTGATTGGTCCGCCTGTTAGTTCCAAGCCTTCACACTGTTTACGCAAGCCAAAAACTGGAGTCATAAAAATAGGTCAATTTTGCGGATGCTTTACGAGTTAAGTACAACAAAGACGCCATTAGTTATAAACATGCTATTTATCTCACCCTTTGTCGGTGATGATAAAGATGGATCGTGAAACGAGATTTATGAAGCACATTAAGTAAATGGAGCAGTATGTTTGTTATGTAAACACGTGTCATAATTATTCAATAATATTGAAGAGATCGTCCTCGTTGTACTGGCATTTAAACTTGACAATCAGACCACCCATGCAAAATTGGGTATTTCTTTGAATTTCAGAACGCTCGACCTCTATAATAAATATTGGAGCAATTTGATCCAGCAAGATGAAAATAATTCCATTCAACCAGATAAAACGTAATCAATAAATTAAAATGAACACTGAATTTATGCAATTAAAGAAATTTTGAATATACGTATATATTTAGTAAATAGGTCTTAATAATCTGTAAACCAAGTAAGTAAATGAAAGGATTAAGTCTAGATAAGATGAAGACTCAGAGAGATGCAGTCAATGATGAGAGCAAGGAGAAGAAAAGATATTCGTCTGAATATTATAAACGATGTAGCCTACACTGTTGGCCAAAAGTTTAGAATAATGTACAGATTTTGCTCTTGTGGAAAGAAATTTGTACTTTTATTCACCAAAGTGGCATTCGACTGATCACAATGTATAGGCAGGACATTAATAACATGAAAAATTACCCTTACAATTTTCAAATTTTCAGAACTTCTTAAAATAAAAAGACTTCTCATCAAAAAAATCCTCCACGTGCAGCAATTCCTTGTGCAGATCCTTGGCTAGCTGTCAGTTTGTCCAGATAATCAGGTGACATTTCACCCCACACTTCTTGTAGCACTTGCCAAAGATGTGGCTTTCTTGTCGGGCACTTCTCACACACCTTACATGCTGATCACAATAAAGCTCAATGGGGTTTAAGATCCATATTTTTTAAGATCCATATCCATATTAAGATCCTTTTTATTTTTCTGTTTCAAAAGTGTCTTTTTCCTTTGCAATTCTTCCCATAAGGCCTGCACCCCTGAGTCTTCTTTTTACTGTTGTACATGAAACTGGTGTTGAGCTTGTTCATTGAAGCTGTCAGCTGAGAACATGTGAGGTGTCTATTTCTCAAACTAGAGACTCTGATGTACTTATCTTCTTGTTCAGTTGTACATCTGGCCTTCCACATCTCGTTCTGTCCTTGTTAGAGCCAGTTGTCCTTTGTCTTTGAAGACTGTAGTGTACACCTTTGTATGAAATCTTCAGTTTTTTGACAATTTCAAGCACTGTATAGCCTTCATTCCTCAAAATAATTATTGACTGACTAGTCAGAAAGTTCTCTTTTTTGCCATTTTTTACCTAATATTTACCTTAAGACATGCCAGTATGTTGAATACTGTGGCAACTCAAAAACAAACACAAAGACAATGTTAAGCTTAATTCATTTAATGAACCAAATGGCTTTAAGCTGTGTTTGATATGATGGCAAGTGATGTTCTATTACCAAATTAGCAGTTTGGCATGATTACTCAAGGATAAGTTGTTGGAGTGATGGCTGCTGGAAATGGGCCCTCTCTTGATCAAAGATTACTTTTTTCAAATAGTGATGGTGCTGTTTTTTTTATGCAAGTGAATGATTGCCAGAACTTTGAAGCTCCAAAAAGCACATAAAGGTTATCCACACAACTCAAGTGGTTAAAACCATGTCTTCAGAAGTGATATAATTTGAAATGAGAAGTGATCATGTTTAACGTGTATGAGCAGCAGTACACTTGACGAACACTGGATGGCATTAAAGAGCTATTAAAACGCTACATTAAACGGCAGCTGACAGCAGGAAGTCCTTGCCAATGTCTTTTTCTTTTTCTTTTTTAGGGAAGAAATAAGAAACATACATCAGTAGGAACAATACAATTATAGTCAGTGTAAATGAAAGAAAAGTGTCCCCTACAAAATTCCAAACAACAAAAAGCAAACAACAAGGGAGTATTAGTTAAAACAACAACAACAACAACAACAAAAACAAGTCGAGAGCAAAAGGCTAGAGAAAAACCCCCCGAAATAAATAAAAAGAAAGACATCCTTTCGGCGTAGCATACAAAACAACAATTATCTGGATATATCACTACACATCTTTCTTGCAATTTTACTAGACGTTACGTTTTTCAGTGAGGAAAAAAACATGAAAAGGAAGGCTAAGAATATCTTCACTTACTATAATGAATATGATATTTACCCATGAAAACAATAATATTAACCAAATCAGATAGGGATGAATCTACATTATCCATATAAAAGAGGATGAGTGATAAGTCAAATGTCGGGATGTCATCAATCTTAAATGACAGCCAATTATGTAAATCAGACCAGAAGCTTTTGTCAATAAGACATATAAAGAACATGTGTTCCAGCTGCCTCACAAAAACACAGGGATCTACTTAACATTTTTATCTATTTCTAAGAAAGTCAGCAACCAGATATATTTTATAAATTATTTTAAAGTGAGTCTCTTTGACTTTAGGGGAAATGGGCCATTTGATTAATTTGAAATGTGGTTTATCTATGGACAAGGCATTCATATTTGGAACTTTTACACAAAAATCCTCTATTATAATCCAAAAACATTCTAGCTTAAAAAAAAAATCATTAATACATTTGTTATTACATTTACTGTCATATAAATTGCATGAATTGATGACTAGATTAGGTAAAGTTGGTGAAAGTCTTATTCTCACATACATCAATGTGTTTTGGATTAACTGTAATATTGGTAACGGTGTTGCTTTACACATCTTATTGTATTCTCTATGAGTGCAGTTAAGATTATACTTGAGCAAGAAGGCAATATGTTCCTTGAAGTTACCATTATCATCTAATATATCATTCACAAAATACCCTTCTCATACCAATCACTTTTAAACAATTATTTCTTATTAATTTTAATGACCCTGTTATTCCATAGGGTGGATCCATGGGGAGAAAAGTTTGGGTAAATATAATTTTCCAGTATTGGAGAAGTTGTTTATGTAAGTTTGATAATTTAATAGGAAACTTAGTGACCTCAAAATCACATTTTAAAAGAAATTCAAGCCCACCTTTTTTTATTAAATAGTTATCTAGGTATGTGAAACCAAATAGAGTAAGGTTGTGATAAATATGATTTCAACCATTGAATATTAAAGGCCCCAAATATTGCAACAAAGTCCAAGGCTTTGATCCCACCCTTATCATACTCTTTAACTAGCTGTGATTTCCTAATATAATGGGTTTTATTTTCCAAAGGAACTGGAAAATAATTGAGGTGGCTTATTTAACATAATTAGCAGAGACATAGAGGGAATGACATGGATATATTACTTTGGAAATACCTTCTTACTTAGATAGCATAACTGTGACAAAAATGGCTTAGTGATTTTTTCCTATCTATTAAACGGTTAGAGAAATGTATATCTTAATAGATAAAACTATTCCTAGATACTTCACTTCATATTTAACCTTGATTGAAGCCATACTAGAATCATTAGATGAATGAATAGGAAGTAACTCATATTTTTTTGAATATTAAGGGATAATCCTGATGCTTTAGAGAAAATTGAGCTTGTACTAAGGGCCATAAATGTATTCTTTAAAAGGATGTGTCATCGGCAAATTGACTAATTTTAAATTCCTTATCGAAGATTGAGATACCATTCAAAACTGGGTTGTTATTTATGAGCATGAGCAAGTGACTGGGTGGCTAAAATAAACAATTTTGTAGAAATCAGGCATCCTTGTCTAATACCATGTAATACCTCAAATCTAGGGATTATACCAGGATTTAGGGACACAGAACTATGCATGTCAGAATATAACATCTTAATTATTTGAAAATTGTATCACTTCAAATAAAAAGGCATGTTCAATGGTATCAAATGCCTTGTAAAAATCAAGAAATAAAATAAAAGCATCAGTATCAGTAAGGTCTTGATAATCAAGCATGTCTAGTAAAAACCTGATGTGATTAAGTATATTTCTGCCCTTAATGAAAGCTGATTGACACTCATCAATGATATGTGATAATCCCTCATTCAGACGATTAGCATAGACAAGTGGCAGCAATTTTTAGTCATTAAATAATGAAGTAATTGGTCTTCAATTATCTAATACAAGATTATCATTATTAGGCTTGGGAATTAGAGTGATGAGACCATGTTTCATAGTGGGAGAAAGACTTCTGTTTGAAATAAAGTCTAAGAAGGCATTATAGAACAGTTCCCTGACATCCAGAAGGAAAAAAAAATCCATGTTTATCCCATCTATTCCAGGTGACTTCCCTTTAGACATCTGTTGAACTGCTATGTCTATCTCCTCAGTTCTTAGCTCATCTTCCATAAATTGATTCACCTTTCTTTCAATAATGTTAATAGAACATTCTTTCATCGTTTTCTGTCATTGATAAATGTTCTCAAAACATTAGCATGAACATTTTATTTATTTATTTACATTGTAAAAAAAAAATCTTAAATTTTCAAATATTTCCCAGAATATTTCACTAACCAAGAAAAAAACATTCTTAAAACACACACACACACACACACACACACACACACACACACACACACACACACACACACACACACACACACACACGTTGTGTTTCCATGTTTTATGGGGACTTTCCATAGACATAATGGTTTTTATACTGTACAAACTTTATATTCTATCCCCTAAACCTAACCCTACCCCTAAACCTAACCCTCACAGAAAACTTTCTGCATTTTTACATTTTCAAAAAACATAATTTAGTATGATTTATAAGCTGTTTTCCTCATGGGGACCGACAAAATGTCCCCACAAGGTCAAACATTTCGGGTTTTACTATCCTTATGGGGACATTTGGTCCCCACAAAGTGATAAATACACGCTCACACACACACACACACACACACACACACACACACACACACACACACACACACACACACACACACACACACACACACACACACACAAAAAACTGAATGTTTGAACATTCCCAGAACTTTTAAGCAATGTTAGAAACCTAATGGGAACATTAGAAATACAATGTACTCTTGTGCTAATTTTATTATTCATTATTCATTATTATACTATCATAATAATAGAAAGCACTCCAGTTGAACAAATTACATATTGGCATTGCAATAACTTTTTATAAGACTAACCATAGAAGCTAGAGCAATTTTCATTTTGGGAGATTTCTTAAGAATATTTCAAGCTACTGCATAATACTCTTAAGATCTTAGACAGGTCTTCAATGCATTTATGACCACCAAACATAGGCCTCTAACAGTACCAGAAATTAAGTAATATCTGCTCATGATTCACTTCATATCTAATTTGAATTCTTCACTTTCAACATTTAAATGCAAAACAGCATTTTCAAGAAATTCTGCTTGAAAAGTGTGATGTAAGGATTTAATGACAACACTGAAACTGTCAAGAGATCCACAAACACACTCCCACCTGCTGAGGTCTAAATATAGTTACATGACATCTTCCACGTCATGATACATGATAACAAGAAAAAAACAAATCTTTCATGAATAGGTTTTAAAGCTTGGCATCTGGTTGAGGCCTCGTTTCCATTAAAACGGGAAGATGAAGAAGGCCTCTTTGTTGTACATGTCTTTTATTTGCTGAAATGAGATTCAGGACATTAAGGATGACAAAGCAGGTTCAAAATAAAAAGAACATGTAAAATGAAAATAAATCATCAGAACCTTCACTCAGTGCTTTTATGTAAACCAAATGGCTTAAGTTATATTGTGAGGCTAAAGCCAATTCTCTGACTCGTTAATCAAATGTAACTGGTCAGCAAATTGACAAGAAGAACACTTACCACAGAATAAAAGTGATGCATATTTATTGCATATCTCATGAATATGATTATTTTCAGAAGAAAGATTTAAACAGATTATGGACTTTTATCAGAAAATTATGTGCATGGACTATAACATGATCATTGTATACATAATTTGATCTATCTGATCCAGTATTAGACATGTATTTTATATCTTTTACACAGCCCTAATGTTTTGCTCTATAATACTAAAAAATATGTAAAAATGTATTTGCCCAACTGAATCTACATCACCCAATTAGAATATTTTCAATAGCCTGAGCTGAAGCATCCTTATTTTAGCAGTGCCTGTGCCCATTGAAATCTGTCAGATGCTTTTGCTGCATTCACTTATCTGAGCATTGCACTGGTTGATCATTTTCCATCATCTTGTGTTTCTCTATCATCTCGCTCCCACTTCCGCTGACTGTGCAGATGCATGCCAAAAAGCTTTCAAATGCCATGGCTTCATGCTTTGAACTGAGGGATTCATTTTAATGACTAGGAATGAGACAAAAGCAATTCAATGGCTTTCAATGGCATGCAAGTTTCAGTGTTATAAGTTCTTTCAAGCAATTGAACGCCTTGGGTTATATAAATCAAACTCTTGATAATTATCACATTGCAGTGACAGAGTGTCACGGTTCCGGCATTTGTGCCGGCTCATACTGTTGTTTGTTTTTCTCTCTCCCTCGTGTCTCACAGGTTGAGCTTGCATGGGTGATCAGCGTTTCCATGTGAACACTGATCGTTCCTGGGGAGGCGCTGATCACGCCAATAATTTACTCACCCATTCCACCTGCTTCAACTGATTGGACTCCCTACTTATTTCTTGTGTTTCCTCTATTTCTTTGCCAGTTTATTGTTCGCTGTGAAGTTTTAACCATGCTCTCTTGTTTAGTTGGAGCTTGCTCGTTTGTCTGTTGGTTGTCTGTCTCTTGAGGTATGGTTACCTTCACCTGTATTGTTGCCCAATTCCTGTGTAGGAGGATTTCTCTGTCTCTGCCTGTGTCTCTGGGTAGAATCTCGTCTGGGCTTTGCTTCGCACTACACCAGCTTCAATGGACTCTCTTCAAAATGCTCCTGACTCATCATTCTAACACTCTCTTTCCGTATCCCATTGAGGGGCTTTTGTTTTACTCTGCTCTCTGCAGCGGTGCAGGGTGTGCCTGTCCTTATTTGAGTGACTGTCATTAATACATTCATTGAACTGTTTCCCCTCTGCACTTGGGTCCCTTTGTCTCCCCTCATACTCTGACAGAATAAACTGGCCAGCATGGACCCAGCGGAGGAGACTACTCTTTGCTCCACCCTTTCACAACAAGGAGCTCTGCTTGGACGACACCAAGTGTGCACTCCGTGCACTGGAAATGATGGCTTCGCAGCCCACGGAACTCACAGCAATGGCAGGACACACCCCATCTCCTTCAGAAGCTTCTCATGCCCCATGGCCACCAGAGGCGCGCATCCTTCCTCCAGCTACGTTCTCAGGTGAGGGATCTGTAAGAGACTTTCTCTCGCGATGCCCATTGTTCTTCTCCTTGCAGCCCTTCACATTTTCCTCAAACACGATGAAGATGTGAAGAAGTGTAATCACGCTCCTCTCCGGGAGGGCTGGAGAATGGGGAATGGCAATGTTGGATTCTTCACTCACAACCAGCCCCTTCCCAGATTGTCTGAATCTTGCTCTGACACTGAGCTCATGCAGTTGGATAGACTTCCTGTGTCACATAAGGAAAGGCAACCCCTTCAAAAGGGGTTATGCTTCCGTTGCGGCCAATCGGGCCACCTTGCTGCTATATGCCCATTACAAACACAACACACATCAGTAGTTAGGGAGTTACTGGTGAGCGCAACATCCTTGGACAAACCCCCCGGACATCGCACACTTCTCACGGCCCGGCTGCATAATGGAATGGACAGTCATGTGATTTTGGCTTTGGTGCATTCTGGTGTCGAAGGGAATTTCATTGACAGACTTGGCTTCCAAATGGCGGCTCACCAGGGACCGATTGGATGAGCCCATCACTGCCCACTCACTTAGTGGCACACCCCTGTCAGTCATCACCTATTCCACAAAACCAGTCACCATTGTCTCCGGTAACCACTCTGAACAGTTGTCCTTCTATCTTATCTGGTCCCCATCGACCCCAGTTGTGCTGGGACATCCCTAGTTGGTAACACACAACCCACACATAGATTGGGCAACCAACACTGTCCTTGCTTGGATCACTTTTTGTTCCTCACATTATCTGAAGTCTGCTGTCTCCCCTGTCCAGTCTTGTGTTTCGTTGCAGGATGAGCAGCCAGATTTGTCTGGAGTACCGTTGTCATACCACGACTTGAGGGCAGTGTTCAGCTGGTCACATGCTGTGACCCTCCCTCCTAATTGTTCAGCTGGTCACATGCTGTGCTATTAAATTGATTCCTGGCACTCTCCTCCTCGTGGATGGCTGTATTCACTATCGGTTCCTGAGAGGGAGACCATGAACGGGTATATAAATTACTATTTAGCAGCCATTCTCATCTGCCCTTCCTCATCACACAGGGGCGGGATTTTTCTTTGTGGAGAAGAAGGATGGCTTGCTTAGACCCTGCATAGATTATCAAGGGCTGAATGACATCACAGTGAATAGCCGTTATCCTTTGCCCTTGATGTCCTCAGCCTCTTTATGAAGTTGGACCTACACAATGCTTATCACCTGGTCCGTATCAGAAAGGAGGATGAGTGGAAGACGGCATTTAACACCCAAATATTCAATATACTTTGAATATTTGGTCATGCCTTTTGGATTGTCTATGCCCCTGCTGTCTTCCAGGAGCTCATGAATGACATGCTTAGAGACCATTTTCGATCATTTTGTTTTTGTTTATCTTGATCTTCTCCCAGAATATGCAGGACCATGTATGGCATGTCAGGCAGGTGCTTCAGCGGCTGTTGGAGAATCTAATGTTTGTCAAGGAAGAAAAGTGCACTTTTCATGCACAGTCGGTTCCGTTCTTGGGGTTCATCATTTCATCAGAGGGAGTGTGTATGGACCCAGCCAAGGTGAAAGCTGTCTTCGAGTGGCCAACCCTCGCAAGGCATTGCAGAGGTTTCTGTGGTTCACCAACTTTTATTGAAGGTTTATTAGAAATTATAGCCAACTCGCTGCGCCCCTGATGGATCTCACATCCACGCGCACTGACTATTGTTTGTCTCCATGGGCTAAAGCTGCATTTTCTAAGCTTAAAGAGTGCTTAACTACACCTATTTTAATCACCCCGATCCTTCTAGTCAGTTCATGGTGGAGGTTTATGCGTCCGAGGTCAGTGTTGGAGCAGTCCTCTCACACAGCTCTCCCTTGGATGGGTAGATGCATCTTTTTGCACTGACTAACAACAGTAGAAAGGAATTATGATGTCGGTAACCAGGAATTACTGGCTGTCCGGTGGGCCTTGGGCAAGTCACGTCATAGGTTAGAGGGTTTGGGGATACCTTTGCGGTTTGGACTGATCACAAGAACCTAGAGTACATCTGTAGCACTACATGTCTTACTCTAGGCAGGCTCGCTGGGCGTTGTTTTACACATGTTTTGAATTCACCCTGTCGTACCACCTGGGCTTCAAAAACGTCAAGCCCAAATCCTTATCTCGATGTTTTGAAATTGAGCCCTCCACCACCCCAGCGGATACCACCCTCCCCGTCCCTCGAGTGTCGGGCATGGTATCCTGGGAGGTACAGGCTAAAGTCTGCACAGTGATAAATAACACCGTGCCCCCGCCTCCTGTCCAGCAGGTAAGCTGTTATTCTGCGATCAGTATGAACGCACATCCTTCAGTGGGGTCAATCGTCTAACGTTGCCTGCCACCCGGGGGCTTCTCATACCCAAACGCTCATTATACAGCGTCTCTGTTGGCCATCGCTTGCATGGGACATTCGTCAGTTCATTACCACTCTTTCCTTAACCCAATAAGCAGCTTATGTTTTACTCTGCTCTCTGCAGCCGGTGCAGGGTGCACCAGTTCTTATTTGAGTGACTGTCATTAACAGAACACAGAATCTGGAGCGCACTTCGCTTGTGATTTTGGTTCATATTCGTGATTCTCAAACCAAATCATTCAGACCGTTTTTTTTATATTTTTGTACAGTTCAAAGTAATCAAATTTAAAAGATTAGCTAAAAATTATTCTTTCAACGAATAACACATCACTATCGCCGATCTGCCTGCATCTTTGCATGTACTGCTGTTATTTATTTGTATTTTTTAGGTGTTCAGTCACAAAAGTAACAAAAGTGTCTGGAGAAATTTATCAAATTTAAAAAGTGTCAATTTTCTCTTCAAAATGTAGTAGTTCAAGTTTAAAGTTTAAAGTTTTCGAGAGAGAGAGTTGGAGTAAAAATAGAAAAAAAAAAAATAAAATAAAAATAATTAAGAGATTTTGGGAATATATACTCCAGAGGATTTACAGCACAAGAAATATATACTGTATGTACAAAGTATGCATATGAATATGAAATATTGCATAATGACAAATGTAGAGGTGGTAGCAGCAACAGTTTGACAGGCAATATGTACATTTTGCAAGGTAAAGTGCTATTGTGCAGTAATGCTGACCTGCAACATGTTGATGTTATAGAGGTGATGTTGTAGATGTATAATAATTATAATGCAGAGTGTAATATCTGAGACATGTCTGCCCAACCTTACTGCTTGTGGCCTGGCCAGAAGTTGGAGATCCACTGATGCAAAGATGGGCTAAATCCTAGGTCCTCCAACTTGGTGGTGAGTTTAGAGGAAATTATAGTATTAAAAGTTGAACTGTAATCAACAAACAGAATTTTACAATAATTTCCCTTCCTCTTGTCCAGATGATCTAGGACTGTGTGGAGGAGATGTGTGATGGCATCATAGTTTGGAATAATCTCTCTACAATCAACTTAACCTTGTGATGCTTTTGGGAAACGTAGCCCAGGACTGTTTCTAGAGCTGGCTGCCTGGCCAAATTGAGCAATCGGGGGAGAAGGGCCTTGGTAGGAGAGGTGACCAAGAACCCGATGGTCACTCTGGTTGAGTTCCTGAGATCATGTGTGGAGATGTGAGAAACTTGCAGAAGGACAACCATCACTACAACACTTCAACGATCTGGGCTTTATAGCAGAGTGGCCAGACAGAAGCCTCTCCTCAGTGCAAGACACATGAAAGCCTGCTTGGAATTTGCAAAAAAAAAAGCACCTAAAGGACTCTCAGACTGTGAGAAACAAGATTCTCTGGTCTGATGAAATGAAGATTGAACTGTTTGGCCTCAATTCCAAGCGTCATGTCTGGATGAAACCAGGCACCGCTCATCAGCTGCGCAATACAAAACAAAAAAATATGTTTTATAAAACATTTTGTACCTTGCAAAAATGCTTTACATTTTTTTTTAATGACACAAATGAAGTTGTGTAAACACGTGTATTCAATGAGCAGGGAAATTGTTGCACAACTTGTTGTTAAATTTGTTTTATTTTATTTTATTATTTATATTTTGATTAAGTGCTACAAGAAATGATATTTTTTTATCCTCTTTTGCACACACACACAAGCACGCATGCACACACACACACACACACACACACACACACACACACACAGAGGGAGAGATAATGAACAAACAATTGTGCATATTTATGTCTTTATTGAACATATACAGTGTGGCCCAATAAAAGCTCAGCGATTTTGAGTTTGCTTTTCACAAGATCAGATCAAATATGACCAATTTATGCCCAAATTCATGTAAATCCAAGGGTTTACAAACTTTTCTTACAACTGTATTGTCACATTATTAATCAGAGTTGGGTCATATTGTACTTCATTAACCTGATTTCCATAGCCAGATTAAGCCAGTATTCCAATTTCTAGAAATCCAAATAAATCAGATTGCATTTTACATGAGTCATGTAAACATCTTTTTCAGAATATCCACTAATTTAACATAATTTATACACAATATATTATTGAAGAAATATATGTTTGGACTGAGGAGGAGACCACAATTGTGTTGTAACTGTATTTTTACATTGTGGGAAGAGTTTTCCATCAACAACACAATGAAATTGAGAATTTTTTCTGTTCAGGCAGAGATGAGAGATATAAGTTTTATTTTGTTTTATTCACTTTCCCTGCCTCCTCTTATTTTCTCTCTCTTTTATTAGTTTTCATGTACTCTCCTTCCATCAACTTGTCAAATCAAAAGAGCTTTCTGTGTCTTCCGTCCATTTGTGAGAGTCTTTAAATCAAGTCCAAAGTAAACAAAGCTTATGGATATGAATCACGAACAGAGAGGGCCCTGGGGTCTTCCCTCTCTAGCTACATGGCCTGGGAATTTGTCACAGGAGAACAAGTGGTCACGTTTTGACCCCTGACATAAAGCTGTGACAATCCTAACTATCCACAGCCTCTAACATTTTGTTTTCTACCTCTTGTGTAATAATGCAGGGTACACAAGTTTGTTCTTTCTTTTGTTGTCTCCCTGTTCAATTCTCACACTCACACCTCCACATTCTCACCTTCAGTGAGCACGTCTCCAGCAATAAGAGCAATGTTATAATTACATTTACATCCTTGCATAACAACCTGAATGGCCAAGTACGGTATGTCTATAAGCTATTTTGGTAATGCAAGTGCCAAGGCAGTGAGGAACAGCATAGGTAATAATTTTATGCTTCACACAGCTCTCTTATGCCACTGACATTTTCCAGTTCCCTACATCAGTTGTCACATCACGATAGGACACACTGTAACACATATACCCCTAAAGCTCCATACCTTGAAAAACCAACATGCCCCAATACTCATCCACTGGACCTTGTCAGCCAACCGGATGACAGACGGACACTGACGGAATGGACATTGTCCACATGGACATTTGATTACAAACAGGCTGAGTATTTAAAGCAATCTAGGGGCATGACTTGCTCCTGCTATGGGTTTATATAATCCTGTTCCCTCCCATGGACATTGCTTCATAAGGCCACACATATCACCCCAAGCTTCAAATCATTGAGCCTTTCATTAGATTTTTCACTTAAAGAAATAACTGCTTTTCCTCATGAATTTCAATGTGAAAGTCATAACAAATTTGACTTGTCAGTTATGCAACTTCCTCTCGTCCCTCTAATGTCAGGACAATACAATCAGTAGTCAACAATATATAATGCAAACACCAGAAGCCCATGCATTAGGCAACAACAACAACAAAATCAAATCAAGTGGCATCTGCAACACATGATACTAGAGTTTTTCTCTGAACCAACTAACCAGGGATTAAAAATGAAAATAATTTCATTTTGGTTCATTCTGAGAAGAAACAGTATTTTTTCGTTCTGGTTCGGGTGTTCCACAGGCTCCTTTCCTAATGGTAACTGGTTAGAACAAAATAAAAGAACGGTTGATAATGTTCTTTTTAAACTTACATTACTCTTTGCTTTGTGGTGGTTGAAATGCCAGTTGCAATGTTGCCAAAGGGAAAACAAAGGGAGAAATTTTGAAAAAAACAATTGCGGCCAGTGATGCCAGTGATGGCAGTTTATTGCGTCCACAAAGGACACAAAAGTAAAATTCAGAAGTCTAAGAAATTATTGTATGCAACTCATGTCTTGTTCTGAAGGAATACGATAAGGTTTGGTGTGAAAAAACGAAATCTGATGTATTATTAAGTGAAACTCTTCACCGACCATTGATCTCCTGTGCGCTTTCATGAGACAGACAGCATGCCAGCTTTAAACCCTTTAATATGGTGTGTTGCTTTCTCTATGTTTAATGACGCTTTGTGTAATAATTGTTCATGAGTTCAAGCTTTGTCCTGAGCTGTGAAGCTGCCCACTTTTCTTAAGAAAAATACTTAACATTCTTTGGTTTCCCAGCATTTTCTGCACATTTGAGTTCTTCCCAACACTGGCTAAATTATATAGACATCCAGCTTTTGACACTTAGGACAATTGATGGACACAAAAGGTGCAAACATTCACTGATGCTCAAGAAGGCAACACAAGAACCAAAGGGATGCTAACTTTTGAACAGGATGATTTGTGCAAATTACAGTACATTTTGTGTAATGTAGCATTTGCAGGGCAGTATTTCATAAAATTTTTCATTGCATCAGTAATTGGGTAATTTTCACAAAAAACATAATTTAATTTAAGAAGCAATTAGCCCAACAGCACTTGATGGGATGACTATTACACACGCAAATGAATGACTGAATCATGGTTTGATGAAACTGCTAAATAAAGAATATACTTTTCTTTCTTTGAAGCTTCAAATTGGGAGGCTCATTAGCTGAAGGGCAAACCAGAGACAAACCCAAACAAGCTGAAGGATGTGTTTTGTTAAACATAACCTCATGTTGGATCCGTTCTCCAGCCGTGTATGGAAATGACATCATAGCACGCTACAGCTGTGTAGTGAACCCACCGAGTCATTATATGCACTGAGGGAGTTCAGTATCACTGAGTTCACAAACCTTTTAACTCACTGACTTTGGGGATATTCCGCAAAAAATGTGCGAGTGGGAGTGTGAGTGTCTTTGCGATTGCATGCATGTGTGTGTGAGAAAGGTGCTCTCATCTGAGCTCTGTGTCGGCAAACAGCAGTGATTGTACATCTTCCAGACAAATATAGCCTACTTGGGCTGGCACTACAATTCCTGTGAACAAAAGAACCAAATGAGAGCACTTAAATTTCATATTTCACTCTTTAAACAGTGAACTTCCATTTTTTCAGCTAATGAGCCATTGTAAGATTAGAACACTCACTTTCTGGTATAACAATGTTTAGCGACATTTGTCATTAAATGTTTTTGCACAACAGGGCTGGACAGGGACAAAAAAATAAAATATTCCCTGGAACTATTCAGCCGAAGTGGCCCACATGTTTGATGGCAGTTATCAATATTAATACTGCATAATGGGATTGGGAGGCAGATGTGAATTTACTGAACAAAAATAAAATCTGTCAACACTAATCTATGTAAGGCTATGACAGTACACACTTCTTAACTGATATTTCTCTTTCATCACAATCTTAATTATTAAATTAACTTTTTCCATTAAATTAATAATCACCAAAAAAATTAAAATGATCTCATTATTTACTCTCCCTCATGCCATCCCAAATGTGTATGACTTTTTCTTCAGCAGAAACCAACTGTATATATATATATATATATATACACACAGTATAAACATGCAGACAGAGAGATAGACAGATAGATAGATAGATCATTCATTAAAGATAATGAGCCTCAATTCTCAAATCAAGTCAAATCTTTTGCCATAAATTGTCAAAATGGCTGGAAAAAATGGCTAGCAGAGCATGTCGATTCATTAAGAAAATGCTTTGTTGTTTATGATGCAAATGGGAGGTGCTACTACATAAGACACTGCATAAGATATTTAGGTTTTCAGATAATGTATTTTTAACATGTGGATTTTGTCTTTCTGTACTGGCAGAGTTTTTATAGTCAAAACAATTGAAAAAAATCTACCAGTGCTGAAGAAGTAATTCAAAGGATTTAGAATACGTTATTGACCTTGAGTATTCAAACTGAATACATTACAAATTACATTTACAGCATGTATTCTGTAATCTGTAGTGGAATACATTTCAAAAGTAACCCTCCAAACCATGTAAATAGAATTATAGATCATTACAAGGCAAGATAATGATGAAGTCACTAAACATAAATGAGGACCCCCCCCCCCCAACCCCCCACCCGCCATATTTTTTATAGAAATATAATAATTATTATGTTATTACATTTATATAAAAAATCTATATAGCCTAATAATAACTTAAACATATATTAAAATAGAATCATAACATTATATAATGCTTTGCAGGTCTCAGTGCAATTCTTTCATGTAGCCTGCATGCATAAAAGAACGTGCATACTTATGTTAAGCATTATAGAACGTTTACTGAAATACTTATTAATGAAAGTTGGATATTTAGAGAAATGTCTTATTGCTTTTATGCTATTAAATCACACATCGAAATAATTTGTTCTACACAGAAACAGTACACCCCCGCCTCGTGAAAAGAGGAGAAAGACAGAGAGAGAGAGAGAGAGAGAGAGAGAGAGAGAGAGAGAGAGAGAGAGAGAGAGAGAGAGAGACGAGAAGCTCCTATATTCATTAAGACCGACACACTGGAACGCACCCAGTGCGCAAAGAAGAGAAAAGACCCGTCTGCAGAACCAACCCGAACAATGGGCTGTTTCTGGATCCTAGGCTTGTTGCATCTCTGTAACACAAAACATGTTTTGGCTTTGTCCATTACTACCCTATTAAGAGGACAACTGAAGAGTTTTGAAAGTTAGAAAATAATTTTGGTATGATACGTTTGGTGTGGATTTATGTTTGCCGGATTGCGCAGCGCTTCACATTGGCAGTTACGTTAAGATGGAAGTCGACGCGCGTCTTGGATGAGAATACCCGTGGAAATGGGGAATCGCCTCCAGACGCGTCCAGAATGGATTTAACTACCTTGCTGAACTCATCCACGGATAATAACGGCACTAGCGCACCGAGACCACCGCCACATTCCCAGTACGCGGCGGTGTTGATCATTCTCGTGGTCACCGTAATAATCTTGATGACCATCGTTGGGAACGTGTTAGTCGTGGTGGCCGTTTTCACCAGCCGCGCGCTGCGTGCGCCACAGAACCTCTTTCTGGTCTCTTTGGCGTCCGCGGATATTTTGGTGGCCACTTTAGTCATCCCCTTCTCCCTCGCCAATGAAGTGATGGGCTACTGGTACTTCGGCAGCACCTGGTGTGCCTTCTACCTGGCACTGGACGTGCTCTTCTGCACGTCATCCATCGTCCACCTCTGCGCCATCAGTTTGGACAGGTACTGGTCGGTGACCAAAGCGGTCAGTTACAACCTAAAGAGGACCCCGCGGAGAATCAAGAGCATGATCGCGATGGTGTGGGTCATTTCGGCCGTGATCTCCTTCCCACCGCTTCTCATGACCAAACACGACGAGCTGGAGTGCTTGCTGAACAACGAGACCTGGTACATTCTCTCATCCTGCATGGTGTCGTTTTTTGCGCCCGGTCTCATCATGATTTTGGTCTACTGTAAGATTTACAGGGTGGCCAAACAGCGCTCGGCCACCGTGTTCGTTGCCAAAAACTGGATGGAGCGACAGACTTCGCAGTCAGAGACATGCTTCATGCGTAAATCTGACAAGTCCGAGGTGGAGAGCCCCAACAGCCACAGCTCGGGCAGTTGCGAGCGCAAAGGCGAGCTAGACGACATCGATCTGGAGGAGAGCAGCGTCTCCAACAAACACAGCAACTCGCGATTCACCAAGAGCAGGAAAGTGGAAGGGGAAAATCAGTGCCCAAAGCCAAATGGACGCCTGTCGTGGGCATGCGGCCGTTCCTCGGAGCTCGACCAGGAGCAGAAGACGCGACAGCGGTCTTACTCCAAGTCCAAACTGGCACAGATGCGCGAGAAGCGCTTTACATTCGTTCTAGCCGTGGTCATGGGGGTGTTCGTGCTCTGCTGGTTCCCTTTCTTCTTCACCTACAGCCTTCATGCCATTTGCCGCGAAAGTTGCACAATACCGGATTCTCTGTTTAACCTATTTTTCTGGATTGGCTACTGCAACAGCTCAGTGAACCCTATAATATATACCATCTTCAACAGAGACTTTAGGAAAGCGTTCAAGAAGATTATGTGCCAGAACCCAATAAGCACGTAAATGTAGGCTACATATTGGCGCGTGTGATTCGCTTACCTGTGTACGAGCGCTGAAAACTGAGAGACATTGTGCGCGTGTCCGCGTCTCTGTAAACAGTGTTATATTAATTGATGAGATTTTCCTGTTCTTTGTTTACATGTCTTGAAATGTAGAACACTATTTCATATTTTAGCTTAAAAATATTAACAGTGTTTTTATTTCCTCGGACAAACACTTGCAGGTATCCTGGTAAAAATTGAAAATTGGCCATTCTGCTTCAATTCTGCAGCACATTTTCGAATGGAATAAGAAAAAATCTGGCTTGAAAGGCTCTTATTTGGCACAATGGTACTTTATTCTATTATTCAATCATGTTCCATTGTATAAGAGCATAAATGTGAGGTATTTAAAATAAAGTTTTTTGAAATGCACTTTCAGAGCCATTGTTCATGCAAACAGATGACATAAACATTTAGCTGTTAAAATCTCGGAAAACGTTATAGCCCAGAAAGTATGGCACAACAACCACTTCCACATTAGAAGCACCCTTTTTACAGTCTTGCGATGAAACGGCAAACTCAGGACTGACCTGACCTGAGCTGCAGCTATGCTTGTCGCTGTCCTCGGTCCTGATGGGCTTCAAAGGCCTTGAAAGTAGCCTAAACCTCTTGGTGAATTGGTTTCATTTAACCATGCAGAAACGCCCTAAAATGCATGCTGTACTTCTTTTTGATCACATTGAGGTGACTAACAAGGTTTGTCAAATGGGTCAACGAATTGACGCTCTTTTTTTCTTTCTTTTTTTCTATTCCGGATCTATTTAGTTATTCAAAAACTATGCAAAAATGCAATTTGCGCAAAACAACGAGTTGAATACACCTCTTCAATGATGAACATGCTTTCAATTACTTAATTCGAAGTTATTTATATACTTAGAAAAGAAAAACATAAAATAACTAAAAGCTGAGTCTCTTGAAAATGAATTGTTAGCATGAGTTGTGCAGAATAATCTTCCTAAAAAAATAAGCAGTACAATTATTTTGGTTTGAAAACCATGAAAGGTGCATTCAGTTATTTGTGGCTAATTTAAAAAGTTTTACACAACAAATAAATAGTGTTTTTGTGAAGAGTGATCTGAATGGCTGCCGCCTATGTAGAAATGCATGGCAATGCATATTGCGGTGTTGTTGGTGATGCAAAGATTCTTTCCATAAGATCAAAATCTCTACATTATTCCAAACATTTGGCTGCCAGTGTA
This sequence comes from Xyrauchen texanus, assembly GCF_025860055.1. Taxonomy (NCBI): domain Eukaryota; kingdom Metazoa; phylum Chordata; class Actinopteri; order Cypriniformes; family Catostomidae; genus Xyrauchen; species Xyrauchen texanus. The sequence goes on along the minus strand of NC_068306.1, from coordinate 19,359,938 downwards.
CATAAATCTTTTGTCCACCAAATCAAAGTCATAATATGGCGTATCCAACATTTAGGTTGTTGTCAAGTAAAAAAAAAAAAAAATTATTATTAGAACGAAAAATAATTTCAAATTTTTAAATGAATGATTAAGTACACTTTTACTTGGTATCACCACATTACTTTTTTCAATTCTATTTTTATTAGTTTTTTATATATATATAATTCAAAAGAACAACACAAAATATAGAACAATTGGAACTTTCCCACCCCAATATATATATATATATTATATAAGGTAAAATAACAGTAGGCCTAATAATAAAGAAATACAAATAGGAATACATTTGTAAAATAATAATAAATGATCATAGGAAAAATCCTTAAATCACAGTTACAGTTACAGTATCTGTTATTGTTTAAAAAAATGTTTTTTTCACAGTCATCCTTATTTAACATTCCCCATCAAGGATTTGTTCTCAGTAATCATTATTTACCTTCCACATTATCTATTTGTTAACAAATTGTATAAAGGGGGTCCAAATCTGATTAAACACATCACGACATTTCTTTGATCCATTGAGAGAAAGATGGCCTCTGGGTATTTTTTCCATGTCAAAGTAATAACCTGTTTAGCCTGTATTAAACTCAAATCTATCAGCTTACATTTGCTTGCACGTATAACAACAGTCACAGGGTAAATATGCAACATGCACAACTTAGCTTCCAATGGATTTTTATTTTCAGTTAGTTCACATGTCAAATCAAAAATCTCTTTCCAGAACACTTTTAACTCTCAGCATTCCAACATGCAATGAAAAATGTGCCAACCTCCTTACTACATTTTATGCAATTGTCTCGAATGCTGGGATTTAACCTGTGCAGCTTAACTGGGGTAATATAAATTCTAAGAAGCCATTTATTTTGTAGTAATTTGTATCTTGTACTGATGGATTGAGTTTGAGTCAGAGGACAGGATTTCTCCCACTCTTCTCTAGAGATTTCTACCTGGAGATCCCTCTGCCATGCTGAGAGATATGACAAAGAGTTCTCCTTTGATCCCACCAGTAGTGTTTTATTAAACAAGGAAATACTTCCCCTGCCACTCATGTGGATTAAGGTGGTTTGTTCTAGGGTAGAGAGTGGGTGTTTCAAATATGTTTTTATGTGAAAATGTGTATAAATCCTAATCTGTAAATATTTGAAAAAAAAAAACACATTTTGTGACAATTGTTGAAAGGTCATCAGATTGCCTCCTTCATATAAGTCTTTTAATGTACATAATCCTATTAGCATCCAATTTTTAAATCCCATTCCTCCCGGGTACGAAACTTCTATTTCCACAAATTGGTGAAAAAGCTGAAATTAATATCGTCTCATCCCAAAAGGAGTGGGCTTCATGCCAGACTGCCAAGGTGTTTCTGAGGAAGGGATTAAGAGTGGACTATTTAAGTGTTTTAACTGATGATGAATATTTATAAAAAAGTGTAATGGAAGCATTAATCTAGTCTTTTCAATATCGGTCCAGGCTGGATGGTCTGTTGTGGAAAAAATAAAACAAGGCTGTATGAAGCTGTGCTGCCCAATAGTATATTTTCATATTTGGCAATTGGAGCCCACCTCGATCATATGGTAAGTAAAGAAGGGATAAACATAGCTGAGAATGCTTATTATTCCAAATAAACCTAGTGAAGGCCTTCTTGAGAGTGGAGAAGAAAACAGCCAGCAATGGGTGAGGAATAGATTGAAAAAGATACAGAAATCTAGGTAAAATTGACATTTTGATCATATTTATGCATCCTAATCGGGAAATGGGCATTGTGCTCCATTTGTCCAGAGATTCTATAGTGCTCTTCAGTAATGGATCATAGTAAGAGTGGACTGTATCCTTTATATCTGGCTTCATTTTAATCCCTAAATAAATGTAAAGCCCTTGGATGTATTGGCAAATTGTGGATAGCTTCATTCTGTTTTTCCTCTCCTGACTATTTAGTATTAGTAAAACACTCTTGCTTGCACTCTTGTTGTTGACTTTGTAGCCAGAGAACTCCCCAAATTTTCCCAGAATATTGACTAGTGGGGGAATGGATTTTTTCACATTTTTTAACTGGAGACAGTGGTTCATTGTACAATAATTGTAGCCATTGTAAGTATCTGTCTCCAAATCCAAACCTCCAAAGTGTCCAAAGTACCACCATTCAATCCTGTCAAATGCCTTTTCGGCATCCAAGTGCAGAATCGCATGGTCATTAGAACAGCACTTTTTACGTAATCATTTTGAGTGTTGTGAAAAGCCTGCCTACCAAGAATAAATCCATTCTGATCATTTATGAGAATGTGTGGTATATGTATTTCGATCATCCTTGCTAGAGCTTTGCAGAGTATTTTTGTATCACAGGACATTAAGGAAATAGGTAGATAAGATTCTCTATCTGTGGATGACTGGTTTTAGCACAAGGGTGATTAAAGCTAATCTTAAAGATGGGGGCACCTTATCTGTTTCAAATGATTCATTGAACATTTCTAGAAGGAGAGGCAGCAGTTTCCAAGAGAATCTTTTTATACATTTCTACAGGTAAGCCGTCTGGCCCAGGAGCTTTTCCACTAGTCATACTTTGTAGCACCTCCACCAGTTCTTCAATATCCAACCCATTTTCCAGATTTAATTTAGCATCTTCTGTTAACTAGGGACATTCAAGTTCCTCTAAAAACCTGTTTTGGTTTTCCAAAGTGTCCAAACACTCGGAGTTGTACAAGTTTTCATAATATATTTTTCTGGGTCGAACAAGGTTTGTTCATCATCTAATGTAATCGTGTTTGTAGCTCTATTCATTTATATCTGTTTTATTCTCCATGCCAGTAGTTTTCCAGGTTTTTCGCTTTGGTCACAGTATGATTGGTTTAACCACATCAAATTTGTGGCTATTTTGTTGACAGTTAACTCATTATACTGGGCCTTCAATAACATTAGTTATTTTTGTTTCCCAGAATCTGCTCCAGTTCTTTAATTTGCTGATCAAGATTTCCCAGCTTCTTATAGTATTCTTCGGATTTATAACTTTTGTAACTCATTATTTCACCCCTTGAGGCTTCCCATTTCACTGAAGTGCTTGTCTGTTCCATGTTAAGTAGAAAATACTCATCTATTTTCTTATCTATGAAGTCTACAAAGTCTGAGTTTTGGAGCCATCCTGCTTGAAATCAAATCTAAATGGAGTAGGATTCAGATTGCTTATCTGCACTGCAAATGTTAATGGGGCATGATGTACAGTACAATGCTGTCATACCAGAATCTTCTGACTTTGGACAACAAACTATTAGAGATTAGAAAATAATCAATCCCATAGTAGGTTTTATGTGTACTCGAGAAACATGAGTACTCTCTTTTATTGGGATTAATATGTCACCAGATCTCTGTTAAATTTAGATATTTTATACAGGTCTTAATTATTCCCCTGAACTGGTGATGTGTATTATCTATACCCCTGGAGCAATTGATCTGTGCGTCCAATACACAGTTGAAGTTACCTCCAAAAATATATTGTCCAGGATATGATGAAATTGTAAAGAAAAGGTTATGGCAGAAGTGTCACGGTATTTAATCCTATGTCTCTTCCTTGTCTCGTGCCTTGTTCTTAGTGTGTGTTGTGTGGGTGCGTGAATGTGTGGGCGTGTTGTTTGTACCATGATTAGCGCTCTGCACAATCACTCCTCTCACCAGCTGTTACTCATTCCCATTCCCTTTAAATTCTCACCACTCTCTCATCTCCTTGTCAGATCGTTGTTTGTGATGTCCGGTGTTGTTCAGCTCTTCAGAGTTCCAGTCCAGTTCTCTCGTTGTCCCTGTTTCGGTGTCCTGTTTGCTGTTACCGGATTAGCGTGTCTGTTCAACACTTCTCTTCACTCTTCTCACCACGATCATCTGACCATTGGAGACTCTCGCCACTAGACCATCACCCGGACTTTTCCCTATCTTCTCAATTTGACTGTCAATAAACTAATTGTCAACTTGCAACTTGCTTCCTAGCTTCATTACGTCACAGAACGATCTGACCACAAGATGGAAGCAGCGAGTAACAATTCAGACAGCCTAGAAGAATTACGTGATGAACAGCAGACTTCGTATGGAGAACCAGGAGAAGAATCTCAATGACACGGCTCAGCTGTCCAGGCTCTAGTGGCGCAGGTGTCCGGACTCACCCAGCAAATTCAACTTCTGCGAGCTCCCACTGCGCCACCCGCACGCTGATTCCTCAACCACCACCAGCACCCCCTCCCAGTCGGAGCCCGCCTACGGTTCCAGAGCTATATTCAGGTGAACCTAATTTTTGCGAGCTTTTCTAACACGATGCTCAATGCATTTTTCTTTACAACCCAGAACATTCTGTGATGAAAGAACCAAGGTAAGCTTTTGTCCTGGCGCTACTTTCTGGGAGAGCGGCCCTTTGGGGAACGGCGGTGTGGGAGAATCAAGATGAATGCTGCACCTCTTTTCAAGCACTCTCAGCGGAGATGAAGCGAGTTTTCGACCGTGCTGTCTCCGGTAGAGAGGCAGCCAGAGTGCTGGCCGACTTGCGTCAGGGAGAGATCTGTATCAGACTTTTCTATCGAGTTCGGACGCTAGCGGCGGAGAGCCAATGGAGCGAGGGCGCAGTGGGACATGTTCCTGCATGGGCTGGCTGATCGGCGTCAAAAAGGAGATATCGCCATGGATCTCCCCACCAAGCTAAGCGATTTGATCGCCTTGGCTTAGAGTGGGCGCTAAGGTTATCCAGAATGGAACAGCGAGTACAAACCAACCGCCCCTTGAGAGGATTAGGCGGTCAATGTTCTGGAGGCGGGGCAGCGTTCAGCCCGTCTGTGATCCCGAGCCCATGCAGGTGGGTCGAGCCCGGCTTTCCGGGAGGAGAAGGAAAGGCGGAGATCCCAGGGACTGTGTTTGTACTGTGGTGGTGCTGGACATTTTGCCTACAACTGTCCTTTAAAAGGATCCGCCCGATAGCAAGTATGAGGCTACTATCGGGTGGGATCTCCGCCGAGAAGACCTCATCCACATCTACCCTCCTTCCGGTAAGTCTTCAATGGTCTAATCACCGTCCACGACTGTCGAGCACTTCTGGATTCTGGGGCCGAAGGAAATTTCATGGACTACACTTTTGCACTCAACCACCAAGTCCCCTCAAGTCTCTCACTCACCGGATCGCTGTTCACGCCCTCAATGGCCAGAAACTTCCCACCATTTCCCTAGCCACTGAAGACATCACTCTCGTCACGTCAGGCAATCACACCGAGACCATCTCCTTCTACATACTGGACACTCCTCTTGCCCCCATCGTCCTTGGTCATCCCTGGCTCACCCATCACAACCCTAAAGTGGACTGGCAGTCTAAGTCTGTGTCAGCGTGGAGCACTCAATGTCATAAGTCTTGTCTTGTTTCTGCCTGTTAGGTCTGTTTTTGTCCCTGTTTTTTCAGGAAGAGCGGTGGATTTATCTAGCGTGCCCGTGAGTACCTGGACCTGAAGGAGGTGTTCAGTAAGTCTCGGTGACTTCTCTCCCTCCACATCGTCCCTATGACTGTGCCATAGAGTTATTGCCAGGTACATCTCCGCCTAAGGGCAAGTTATATTCACTCTCGATTCCAGAGAGGGAGGCTATGGAGAAATATATTTCTGATTCTCTAGCTAATGGATTCATCCGCCCTTCCTCTTCTCCAGCGGTGAGGATTCTTTTTGTGGGGAAGAAGGATGGATCTCTGCGACCTTGCATTGATTACGGGGGCTGAACAACATCACGGTAAAGAATACTTATCCTCTACCGTTGATGTCTTCAGCTTTTGAGAGGTTGCAGGGAGCATCCATCTTCCGCGAAATTGGATTCACGTAATGCTTATCATTTGGTCCGCATCAGGGAGGGGGATGAATGGAAAACCGCTTTTAACACCCCAGGGGTACTTTGAATACTTGGTCATGCCGTTCGACTTGTCCAACTCCCCAGCGGTCTTCCAGGCACTTCGTCAATGGCGTGCTGCGAGACATGGTTGATCAGTTCATATATGTTTACCTGGATGACATATTGATTTTTCTTCTTCTCTCCAGGAACATGTGCAGCACGTCCGGCTAGTGCTTCAGAGATTGCTAGAGAATGGGCTTTTTGTCAAAGCGGAGAAATACGCTTTTCATGCACAGTCTGTTCCTTTCTTAGGGTACATCGTGTCGGTTGAGGAATGCGCATGGATCCTGAGAAGATCAAGGCTGTGGTAGATTGGCCAAGTCCAGAGTCTCGTAAGGCCCTACTGAGATTCCTGGGGTTAGCCAATTTCTACCGGCGTTTCATTCGCAATTTCAGTCAACTAGCCACACCTCTGACCGCCCTGACCTCCCCAGAACAACGTTCAGGTGGTCAGAGCGCAGCTGAGGCTGCGTTTGCCAAACTGAAAGGTTGCTTTGTTTCAGCCCCCATCCTGATAACCCCTGATCCATCACGTCAGTTACGTGGTGGAGGTCGATGCATCAGAGGTGGGGGTAGGCGCAATGCTATCCCAGCGTTCTCCTTCAGGCGACAAGATACACCCTTGCGGCGTTTTTTCTCATCGCTTGTCCTCGGCGAGCGTAATTATGACATTGGTAACAGAGAGTTGTTGGCAGTCAAGTTAGCTTTGGAGGAATGGCGCCACTGGTTGGAGGGTTCGGGGTACCTTTTATCGTCTGGACCGATCACAAGAATTTGGAATATATTACGCACAGCTAAAAGATTAAACTCCAGGCAGGCTCGGTGGGCTCTTTTTTCGGTCGTTTTGATTTTACTCTCTCGTACCGCCCGGGTTCCAAGAACATCAAACCCGATTCTTTATCACGTATTTTTGATCACTCCGAGCGCCCGTCTACTCCGAGTGCATTTTACCAGAGACTCTATTCATCTCTACACTCACATGGGAGATCGAATCGAAGGTCAAGACGGCCTTAGAAGGAGTAGCGCCCCGGCTCGGTGCCCACCGAACCGTTTGTTTGTGCCGGAGGGTTACGGTCCAGCGTTATTCAGTGGGGACATTGTTCTAATGTGGCTTGTCATCCAGGAGTTAATCGAACTAAGTTTTTAGTCAAGCAACGATTCTGGTGGCCTTTGATGGTTCAGTGGCGTTCACAGTTTTGTTTTGGCTTGCTCAGTCTGCGCCACTGGTAAGAGTTCCAATCGACCCCCAGGCGGGTTACTTCAACCGCTGCGGTGCCATCGAGACCCTGGTCCCATATCGCTCTAGATTTTATCACCGCCCTCCCACCCTCACAGGGACACACGGTAGTTTTAACCGTGGTGGACCGGTTCTCAGCGGCCCACTTCATTCCCTTGCCCAAATTACCCTCTGCCAAGGAGACAGCGGTGATTGTCATTGACCACGTCTTTCGGCTACATGGCCTCCCGACAGATGTGGTCTCTGACAGAGGACCCCAATTTGTGTCCAAATTTTGGCGAGAATTTTGTAAATTACTGGGAGCGACTGTTAGTCTGTCCTCAGGGTTTCATCCCCAGAGCAATGGTCAATCTGAGCGAGCCAACCAGGATCTGGAGAGAGCGTTACGATGTTTGGTATCCAAGAATCCTTCCTCATGGAGTCAGCAACTGTCTTTTGTTGAGTACGCCCACAACACGTTACCAGTATCATCCACGGGCCTATCTCCGTTTGAGTGTAGTGTAGGTTACCAGCCACCTATTTTTCCTAGTCTGGAATCCGAAGTCGCGGTCCCTCCGCTCACGCCTTCGTCCAGAGGTGTCACCGCACTTGGACTAGGGCCGGGAGACTCTACTCCAAGTGGGGTCACGCACCAAGGCCAAAGCTGATCGCCACCGGTCTAGGCCTCCCGTATACGTCGTTGGTCAAAAAGTGTGGCTTTCTACTAAGAACATTCCTCTACGTTCCGTATCTAATAAACTTGCACCTAAATTTATTGGCCCGTTCAGCTGTCACCAAGATCGTTAGTCCGGTGGCAGTCCGCCTCAACCTTCCTCCAGCGTACAGGAGAATTCACCCGTATTTCATGTATCCAAAATAAAACCCGTCTTTTATTCCGCATTAACCCGCCGGTTCGGTTCCCCCGCCGCGACTTCGTAGGCGGGAACCTACTTATTCGGTCAACCGTATTCTGGACTCAAGGCGGAGGGGCGCGGATTTCAGTACCTGGTGGACTGGGAAGGTTACGGTCCGGAGGAGAGGTTGGGTACCGGCCAGAGACATTCTGGATCACTCCCTTATCGATGACTACAATCGGCAGGTAAGGGAGCCTGGGAACGCCAGGAGGCGTTCCTAGGGGAAGGGTACTGTCACGGTATTTAATCCTATGTCTCTTCCTTGTCTCGTGCCTTGTTCTTAGTGTGTGTTGTGTGGGTGCGTGAATGTGTGGGCGTGTTGTTTGTACCATGATTACGCTCTGCGCTAATCACTCCTCTCACCAGCTGTTACTCATTCCCATTCCCTTTAAATTCTCACCACTCTCTCATCTCCTTGTCAGATCGTTGTTTGTGATGTCGGTGTTGTTAAGCTCTTCAGAGTTCCAGTCCAGTTCTCTCGTTGTCCCTGTTTAGTGTCCTGTTTGCTGTTACCGGATTACGCCGTGTCTGTTCAACACTTCTCTTCACTCTTCTCACCACGATCATCTGACCATTGGAGACTCTGCGCCACTAGACCATCACCCCGGACTTTTCCCCTATCTTCTCAATTTGACTGTCAATAAACTAATTGTCAACTTGCAACTTGCTTCCTAGCTTCATTACGTCACAAGAAGGAGGTATCATCTTCATTGGGAGCATATATACTTATTAAATTAACCTGCAAATTCACAATTAAAACATTGAGGATTATAAATCTACGCGATGGGTCTATATGTTGTCTTTGTAATAGAAATGGGATCAACTGGTAGATAAATATCATAACTCCCTGAGCATTCAAGGTATGGAAGATGCCCCAGCCATCTATTTGAAACTTGAATGGTATTGTCCCTTATCAGATGTGTTTTCTGTAGAAATATTATATTAAATCTCATTTGCTTAATCCTATCCAATACCTCCTTGAGTTTTACAAGTTTGTTCAATCCCCTCAAATTCCAACTACAAATCCTTAACTGTGCCATGTTAGATTATACTCTATAGGCGGTGTAGAACCACAAGAAAAAAGAAAAGAAAAGAAGAAAAAATTAACCCCTCCCTATTAATAGAAACAACCATGCACTTCTCCAAACGAAGTGCATGAGCATAACCCCCATTCCAAACATTTGTTATGAAGAATGATTGATCCATATTATATGGAGCAACACAGCGTGAGCTTTCAATCATCTCCCAATTTCAAGTGCGCTTCAAATTGTATAGGTTATCCTAAAGCCTTGCCCATATAAAGATAAACATTGTTGTCTTGCAGTTAGTCCCATACATAGATCTTTACATTTATTGTAAAGTGACATACACCACCGGTCAAAAGTTTTTAAACACTTACTCATTCTTTATTATAATGTTGTTGTTTTTTTTTTCAAATTTTAGAAAAAACTATGGAATAACATAAATGGAACTATGGGAATTATGTTGTGACTAAACAAATTCCGAAATAAATCAAAACGTGTGTGTTATATTTTAGCGTCTTCAGAGTCACCCTTTGCCTAGAATTTGCAGACATGTACTCTTGACATTTTCTCAACAAACTTCTTGAGGTATCACCCTGGGATGCTTTTTAAACAGTATTGAAGCAGTTCCCATCTATGTTGGGCACTTGTTAGCTGCTTTTCTTTATTATTTGTTCTGTCATCAATTTCAAAAACGTTTTTTTATTACATTTTTGTTTTATAATGAAATAAATTAATATGGTGGCACGATTATATTTTTGTCTACATACTAATTTAAAAAATGTAAACATACGTCTTTAGATCAAAAGATTTTTAAGGTCATGAGAAACATTTCTGTCAAGTGTTTCAAAACTTTTGACATGTATGTATGTGTAAAGGGATCAATGGAAAGGAGGAGGCGAGAACCGGCTTTTCAATAAAAATAATCGTTTAATGATAAACTTAAAAGAAGACACAAACACACACATGACGGACATGTCCGTAAACGATCTCTCTCTCCCGCACGATCCCCTGCAGTCGACCTTTACCCCTCACATAGGCATAATTAGCCTAATACGGGACCGGGTGTGTAGGATCACGACCCAGCCCCACCCTCCGCCATGCCACAGTATATCTTCCTAGATCAAAGTAAATAGATCAAAAGAGTTTTACCTTCTTTTTGTGGGACAAAGAAAAATCTGTATATTGGTCTATCTGTACTCTTATTCTGTTCATGTGGTGGTCTTCAACCCCTTAATTAAAAATTAATTATTTTGCTTCCAAAATGGACTTGAAGATGTGGTGTCGGTCTGCATGTGTCACTATCAAATGGGCTGGATAAAGCATGCTGTATCGAATATCCATCGCTTTCAGCTGAGCCTTCACACCGTCGAAGCATCGCTGGTGTTGGCGAGTCTCAGCCGACAGATCCAGGAACAGACTGACTCGCTGGTCACCGTATCACTTTTAATTACTGCCCGCTCTCAGTGTCTTCTTTATCCTTATAATTCACAAATTTCATCACAAATGTTCTGGGAGCAGAGAGACAATTCAGATTAATCTGGCCCACCCGAAGGGTTCTTTAAATAATAGGAGCAGTCGCAAAAGTATCTGAGAGAGCTCTGGGGAACCAATCTTCCAGAAAAGTACATACATCCATTCCACCTGTTTTCTCAGGCAGGCCAACCAGCCTCAGATTAGAACGTCACCCTTGGTCTTCCAGGTCTTGAATCTTGTTACTTAATGACTCGACAGTTTGCTCTAACCTCTTCTTTTTTTTTTTTTTTTTTAGTTTTTTGCTGGAGTGTAACAATGTCTTATTTGGCTTGTGAGATTCTATCCTCAGCTTCTCCAATTCTCCTGGATTGTGATTGAAGCTCTGTTTTGATACAGTTAATGGCTTCCAGCATATCTGTGTATTGTTTAGCCAAATCTATAGCGATTGAATGGCTGAAAGAATGGCTCCATTTGTAGCATCATCTCCATTTGCCACATTAGCCTCTAGCTTGTTAGCTTGATTCATGAACACCAAGTCTATTTGGGGTTGTGGTTTCAGCTGCTGTCCCCATTTCATGTTTTTTGGTGGCATAATCTTCCGAAAGACAAGTCCTCGAATTCCACCATTTGTTAGTGCGCTTTGGTAGTTTTATAGGCTTTTTTCACAGCAAGTTAGCGAAAGCTCCAAAAAAAAAAAAGCATGACTGATCAGCTATACGTCATTACTGGAAGTCCCCCACATGTCATTTTTTAAGTAATACAATTATTGATTCATTTTTGTAGAAAAAGCTATGTGTCTCAAAAATATACAAAACCAAAGTATACACAAAGACTATATATCTCCGAATTTGACATTTTGATTTTAAAAGACTTTAAAAAGATTTGTATTTTTTATCACATTGTATAATCTTATTTGTCAATAACCTGTAGACTGCAGAAACTGACAAATAAAATCTGTGGGTATTAAATCTAAAATTATATTATCCTAATTACATGTAATTTATCAGATTTTTTTCCTTGTGGTGGCATAGTGACTCCGGGTGGAAGAGGACGAATCTCTGAGTGTGCCTCCGAGTGTGAGACCATCAATCCCACATCTTATCAAGTGGTTTGTTGAGCGCGTTACAGCGGAGACGTAGCTCATGTGGAGGCATTCGCTATTCTCCGCAGCATCCATGCACAACTCACCACGCGCCCAAACAACAGGGAGAACCACACATTATAGTAACCATGAGGAGGTTACCCCATGTGACTCTACCCTCCCTAGCAACCGGGCTAATTTGGTTGCTTAGAAGACCTGGCTGGAGTCTCTCAGCATGCCCTGGATTCGAACTCGCGACTACAGGGGTGGTAGTCAGCGTCAACAATCGCTGAGCTACCCAGGCCCCAATGTAATTTATCTGTTAATGTCTCCATAACAATTCCATGGACAATTCAATGAAATGTCCAAAGCATTCACATCTCAGCTGAACTGAACAGTTGTATAAAGTATGACTATCCATGTCAACTGTTAACTGTTAAGTAGTACCTTAAACCTCTAAGAACAGGTCTCGATTACCAGCTATGGATAAAGTGTAGTGGAACATAATTTCTTTAGAAAAAACACACAAAACAGGTTTTACAGGCCTGAAAGAATTAGATTAGTGTTATTTATGCTATCATTTCCTGGGGCAAATATAAAGGGCGAAAGGATTCATTTCTCAGTTTGTGCTGGTTTCGCCTTGTGGCAGGGCGGAGGGCGGGGCCGGGTCGTGATCCTACACACCCGGTCACGTATTAGGCTAATTATGCCTCCGTGAGGGATAAAGGCTGACTGCAGAGGATCGTTGACGGACAATCTCTCTCTCCCGCACGATCCTCTGCAGTCGACCTTTATACCTCAGAGGCTTGATTAGCCTAATACGGGACCGGGTGTGTAGGATCACGACCCGGCCCCGCCCTCCGCCCTGCCACACGCCTTATTTGGGGATTAATCATATCCCTGTTTTTCCTTATCATAAAAATTCACTATGTTAAAATAAATGGTATTCTATTTATAATGTTCTCATGTAAAACCTCAGTGGGGTGTTCTTCTTTTCTGGCATCAACTAAAAGCAAGTGACCTAATAAGAGAGCTGGCAGAAGTGGTACAAAGTTATAGCAAAGGTAATCTTATCTCCAACTCGAATGCTATTGAAAAACTACCATCTATAAAAAATTTAGACAACTTTCATTGGCCAATGGTCAGAGAGACTTCAAACTAAAGAAAATTAAACAGAATAGCAGAAAACAGGGTCAGTGTAAAATGTGTAAAATCTTGCCAGCCACGTGTGTTCCGCTCTTTACACACCTCACATTAAGGCCACTGCTGTTTAACATTGTTGTGATGAAAACCGCGTTTGATGCTTAATGTGACAGTTCACTCAAAATGAAAATTGTAAGAGACTGACAGCTTTACGCACCATCCTCTTTCATTATATGGAAAAAAGATGCAAAAGAAGTGAATAGTGTCTGAGATAAAAATATTGCCTAATCTCTTTTTTTGTGTTTCATGTAAGAAAGTCATACAGGTTTGAAACAACATGGTTTGGGGGTAAATTATGTCATAATTTTCATTTTTGAATTACTATCCCTTTAAGTTTGAGGCAAGACTGCAATGCAAGACTTTCTTGTCCCTTTTGAAGTGTTTAATCATCAAACCCCCCCTTTGAAAAGTAAAAACAAAACAAACGTAATTTATTGCTTTAATTTCATGCTTCAACACCACATTTTGGCAGTGCTCTTCATCAAAAACTCAGGCAAGAAGCAAAATAAATATTTCAGAGGACCATAAATGCAGTCGGTTGAAGTCCAAGCCAAAAACACACACACAGATGAACAGAACACATAACGAAATGACTAAAACCAAGGAGGCATCCACTTTTCATTCACATTGATGACTGTTATGAGAACGAGAGAGAGAGATCACATGAGAGATTTTCCCTGGAACAGGGTCAGATCAAAGGAGGCCAGGGGGCAGGCGGCAACTCCAGCACACAATAATATGATGAGGGTGCCACGGCACAGAGGGAGATGATGAGATTCCTCAAAACGTTCAGTCCTCACAGGAATGTGTGCAACCTCAGAGCAAAACAACCTGACTTGATACAATTAGGTTGCAGAAAAAAATATGGCACGACAGATACTTTTGCTTGTCATCACATGACTGAGACATGCCTATTGCTAAACTTGGTGCCGTCATGTCCTGTGCAATTTTGGTTTGGTTAAACTGTTTGGTTTAAGGAAATTAATAAAATTATGCCTATGCATATTTTGTGCAGGGCAGTTTCATGACAGAGCTGTCACCGTTGCGACTTTTTTAACCCTAGAACCCTAGATCTAGATGCTTACTCATAATGAAACTACTTATTTAAGGAAAATGATCTCTCCTGATAATTGTATTAGTTATTATATTTTTTAAACAGTATATATCTGAAGAGTTTCAGACACCTTGAAACGGGAGTAGGAGTTTTGGGTGTGAGTCTATAAAAGCCTAAATAACAGAAATATGGAAATTGTCATGTTTGGTGGCAAAATATGAAATGTCTCAACAACAACCTGTTCAATATTGTCGAATGACACTATATTTCAGTATTACTATATAGAGTGGTGTGGCGTACTAAAAAATAAGTTGCAGGTTCAAACACACTACGAAGTGGTCCAAACGCTGTAACCATTGTGCCCTTGCTGTGAACAAGGCATCTAATTTCAGGTTGCTCCATTTGGACTGTCCCTGTAATGGATTTAATGTCAAGCAATTTGGAGTCATATCCCGATGTTACCAGAGCCAGACAGATCCAGCTCCGTTCCTTCTTGGTGTCGGACTCCACTGCTACGTGTTGCTGAGTGATGACGACAAACTACAGCCGGTGCTATTCAGTATTTTACGATGGACTTCAGAGGATGAACTGATGCAAGCTCCAACTGTAAGACATCAGCTAATTCACATGCCACTGCCTGAACCTTGGATTTAGGATGGACCCCACCAAACCTCACTGAAATTACCTGTACCTATAGATTATCAATTAATTTGCCAACAAAAGCCTTCATCAGCCAACTAAAAAAGGACAATACATCTATGTGAACTTCTGCAGTTAATCCAGGATGGACTTCAAAGACATTAATCATTCATTTTACAGTTCTTACAAACTCTTAGTTTAAACACTGGCCCTTAACACTTTCTTAATTTAATAATTTTAAACCATGACTTGCACTGCACATAAATAACTAATATTGGCATTATATTTATGCTGTTTAGCCATAGAGGAACTGGCCCCCACAGTGAGCCTGGTTTCACCCAAGGTTATTTTCTCCATTACCCAACATCTTTGAGATTTGTGTTGCTTGCCAGTCGCCTTCGACATGCTTACCTGGGTTCGAAATACAATTATTATTTAACTAATTCATTATTCATTTTTATACACAAATTACAATTAAACAATGACTCTACTTTATAGATATTAAAGTTTCATTTTCTGTTTGTGACAAAGCAGGCGGAGAATGGAGATCTATATGCAGCAGTTTATTAAAAAATCATAAAGAAACTCAGAAGAAAGCAAAACAAGGGAAACCTGGCACAGAGCATTTTAAAACGTGCAAGAACTAACAAGGAAACTAAAAGGGTTTATATACAAAAAGGAACAAACAAGGGAATAAGGAACACCTGGGGTAACAATCAGGGAATGAGAACTAATCAGGGGAACACCAATCATAAAAAGAAACTACAAAAGGACTACAAAAACCAAACAGGAACTAAACTAAACTTCAACATAAAAGCACAAAAACAAAAGACAACAGTGAACATGACAGAGCCCCCACTTTAAGGAGCGGATTCCAGACGCTCCAAAAAGTAAAAACAAAACAAGAAAAACAAAAATCAAATTGTACAGGGAGGCACAGGAGGCGGAGCAGAGGGAGGCTCTAGAGGCAGAGCTGTAGGAGGTGGCGCCGTGGAAGGCTCAGGAATTGAAGCCATGGGAGGCTCGAGGGGCAGAGCCCCGGGAGGCTCTGGGACGGTCGAGGCTGCAGGCGCTGGCTCTGGGACGGTCGAGGCTGCAGGCGCTGGCTCTGGGACGGTCGAGGCTGCAGGCGCTGGCTCTGGGACGGTCGAGGCTGCAGGCTGGCTCTGGGACGGTCGAGGCTGCAGGCGCTGGCTCTGGGACGGTCGAGGCTGCAGGCGCTGGCTCTGGGACGGTCGAGGCTGCAGGCGCTGGCTCTGGGACGGTCGAGGCTGCAGGCGCTGGCTCTGGGACGGTCGAGGCTGCAGGCGCTGGCTCTGGGACGGTCGAGGCACTCGTAGAGTCTCCTCCACAAACTCGAGGAGCGTCCAGTGAGGTTCTGCCGGAGGCAAATGCTCCTTTAGTGAACTACAGAGACCTGCTCTGAAGAAAACCACCAAGGAAAATTCTGGGTAGTCCACTAAATTTGCCAGATCTAAGAACTCACGAACGTGATCCTCAACTGGATGGTCCTCTTGCCTGAGGAGGAGAATTCTGACAGCTGCTAGATCCATAATGGTGGTTAGTTCTTCTGTGACGAAGCAGGCGGAGAATGGGGATCTATATGCAGCAGTTTATTCAAAAAACATAAAGAAAAACTCAGGAGAAAGCAAAACAAGGGAGACCTGGCAAAACATGCAAGAACTAACAAGGAAACAAGGAAACTAAAAGGGCTTATATACAAAAAGGAACAATCAAGGGAATAAGGAACACCTGGGGTAACAATCAGGGAATGAGAACTAATCAGGGGAACACCAATCATAAAAAGAAACTACAAAGGACTACAAAAACCAAACAGGAAACAGGAACTAAACTAAACTTCAACATAAAAGCACAAAAACAAAAGACAACAGTGAACATGACACTGTTAAAGCATGATTTTCTGTAAAACTGCTTTGAAACGATGTGTGTTGTGAAATACGCTATACAAATAAAAATAACTTGACTTCACTTGTTAAATGCACTGAATATCAGAGGAAACACATCTAAGTTACATAGGACCCGCATACGTATTCTTGGAGTAGTGTTGCAAATACTCTTATAATTAAAAAAATATTAAACTTAATGTAAAAAAGTAACTTCACATGATAGAAGACACATTAATTGAGGAATACCTGGAGTGGCAGATCAAAAGATCACTTCATGTAAATATTATGTCCTAAAAACTACACGCAAGGTCACTTTTGACCCGCATCCGCATTCTAATATTTAAAATCATAATGAAAATATCCTTGTCATTCCATTCTCACCTCGGTTTTGAAGATTCCGCTACAGACTCGTCAATCTTCTGATTCATCACATGTGTTTAACTGCTATATTTTATAATACTTATAAATATATTAGTTTAGTTCAATTACAATCATATCAGTATTTTAGATCCCTCACTCAACCCCTATTCTTAACCCTAACCAATTATCAACAATATAAAACTTGTAACAGACTAGTACATTTTGTCAAAACAATTTGAGTCACATTAAACTGTTATATACTGCAGATATTTTTGAGCACATAACCTCACTTAATCCTAACCAATATAAATTACGAAACAAGCAGATAATAGTAGTCGCAATAATGTATTCCAAAAAATGACAAAAAGCACTATAAACGTATTTCTAAAGACGCATGCTGCATTTAATTGGTGAAAATTGTTCTCTCTTTGAAGGCAGTCATATCTCATTCAAAAAATACATACTTCAGAATACCATAATCAGTCACAATACATGTGAAAACCAATAAAACTTTACTTCACTGATGTCAAAGCTATTGTTATGCTTCTTAAGATGGCAATTTTTAAATGAGTTGGGATATGGGTCAGGCTGTGAGTGTTACAGATTATGGGGCTGATGATTGTTGCATAAAGGCTTAATCTGTTTCTCACACAAAGCGTTACACAAGGTTTAGGAAGATCCAGAATACAGCACACAAATAGCATGGATTAAAGATAATATTTATGCCCTTTTTCTAATTTTTTGCCGCAGCTTGGACATTCAGAAAACTCCCTTAAACAAAATAAAAATGAAATGATAAAGTAATTAGTAAATGATGACTGCATTTTCAATTAATTTTTCTGTTTTAAATGTAGCCTTGGGTAAAGTTTTGAAATCCTCTAAAATTTGTTTAATACAGCATCAAAAAGACGTTTAAAGTACAAAACAATGGCAAATGTTTTGGGGGTGCAGGCAAAAAGACACTATAATGATGCATCGTTTTAAGAGTGTGTTGATTTTGGCCAATAGGGTTATTGCTGTTGTGTCAAATTGAGCAAGTTTGTTGGAGATTTTACTTAAACCAGCGTCACACTACCTGATATTTTCCCAGAGATTTTCATGTGTGATGACAGCACACATTAGCATCTGCCAGCAGAAGCTGTTAATCACTTGACCATTGGGACTCCCTGCTTATTAATTAATGGTTCCAGCAACAGGGAAAAAAACATAAAATAAAATAATTGCTCTGTAGCTGAATGTTTTCATCGCACTCAGCTGCATATAATTACAAACGCTGATTGTAATCCATAGTGATTCTGTTACCAAGCATTTGTGAAATCAGAAATCAGAAAGTGGAGGTACAACATTGAATGTAATTTCTTTATTCACTGAACGCTGCATATAGACATATACGTTCTACGGCAAGACTTGAGGGGATAATTACACACTTTCAAAAGGTAAAGTTACTAAATGAATCATGTCCTAAATCACTCTATTGCAATTGTTTATGCTCATAAAGTACTCCTGTTGTTATTCGGCAAGCTCCACATGACAGGGATTAAGAGAGAGAGTTGGTATGTTTGTCACAACTGTACCAGCAAGTGTGTCATACCTCATACCTCAGATTGAAGAGCGTGAAATCTCAGCAAAACAGTCAGCAAGTGTGACATCCTCGGCCAAAATCAAGTTGTTCTGAGACTGCTATTGTGATGCCGGCTTCTGCCTTCACAGGCAGTATACGAATGTAGGAATGTCCGAATCCAATGATTGCTGTCTACTAAGATGGTTTTGTGGTTGTTTTTTTAAGGGAGCATATATGTATCCTTCACTGTCTATTATATGCCATAATCCAGTGTTTGTGGTTTGGTATTGGTGGAAAGAATAAAAATGGAATGGAGTGTCTGAAAGAAAAGAAGTAATTTAACTCATAAATGTTTATTTATTCATTATTTTCAACATAGAATTCCATCTCGAGAAATAAACCTTGTAGAAAAATAAATATTTGCTTTGTAATCTAAGGCTCACTTGAATGCTCTAGGCTATCAGACATGACATTATGGTGCCTTGTAAACTAGTCTGAAACCAGTTTCAATAGGAGGTAATTCCATACAAAAAATCTGCCTACAAAGTCATCAGACTTATCGGACTGTGAATTCGGCAACAGTTGGTCAAAATTTAGCTGCTGAAATCTATTTGTGCTTCGCAGAATTCAAATCACTGCCCCACTGGCCAAAGTTGAAAATGTTGTTGTGTGTTAAGGCATGTGTAAGCTCCAGTTACTGGGTAAAATGTTCACAGAGTGGCACTAAAAGTGAGTTGGAATTTTAGTTGTAAATTATGTATTACAATCAACAGGAATGCATATTTTATTAACTCTAATATTCATAAATCTAACCATCAGTGGGGTAAAATTTTTATTTTAAAGACAAAATGCAACCTCCGAATTGCACTCACCGTTGTTTATGTGAATGCAACTACTTATGGGGCTTTTCCACTGCACGGTACAACTCGACTCGACTCTGCTCACTTTTTGGTTTTCCACTGTGGATAGTACCTAGTACTTTTTTAGTACCACCTCGGTCGAGGTCCCAAGCGAGCCGAGCTGATATTAAATGTGACGTCAAAACCCTGCAGATCATAGATTGGCCAGAGAGAATCGTCCCTACCAGTATCACTGGATTTGCGACACGGGACATCAACCCACTAGTTTTAAAGTTAGCAACAGCGATAGCAGTTTCGTTTGTTCATGTGACTTTCAAATTGTAAAAATAAATGGCTGTGCGTAAAACCACACCCTGGTCAATAAATGAGGTGCAGACGTTCCTCTCGTTAGCGACTAACGAAATGACGTGAAATTAAAAATTGACGTGTCTTGATGTGTCTCAGCTGTTGGCCATACATGGCTACCACCGGACCAACCAACAGTGGTAAAGAAAAGAAAAGTTAAAAAAAAATTAAAAGTGACTACAGAACCATCAAGGAAAAGTGGAAGTGGTTTGACCAAATGGATGAGACTGGGAGGGAGAGTGCCCTGGACTCAGCCACAGCTGGAGTCCACGATGGAGGATGGTACGTTAACTCTATACTCTGCTTGAAAGCTTCACTTTATTTAGTTGACCAGCTACTGGAAATCTTGCTTTTAAAACAACCAGGCCAATTTAACTGTTACACTTGTGTAAAATCCCCATGCAACAACTACTTTATACAGCACAATGAGCTAGTAGCTAACAGCTAGCGGTCGTGTTATTGTTTATGGTCAGTAATGTTTGTGTCATGTTTAAGATTATGTCACGGCAGTAGAGGTGGCGCAACTATGATGATCTGCCTATAATCCCACCCACGTTGAGGCAGCACTAAACAGCAGTTGAAAAGCAAGCTCAGAAAAGTAAAGCAAGTGAGTCGAGTTGAACCGTAACATGCTGTGGAAAAGTGCCATTGCTGATTCCTGTGGGACCAGAACCTGTCTCAAATATTGCTTGTGCGATGGAAATGTATGCACACTTGAAATTATGCAAAAATGGGGGATGGTGCTTGACAGTAGTTCGCTAAATTGGGTTGATTTGAGGGTACATGAACTTTCGGAAGCAGTATTTAAATTTCCAATGTGATCATGTTATAGGCAGCAAGTTGCAACAATGACACTCCAAACACCACGGAGTGATATTTGAGCAGTGATATTGGTCTTTAATTTTTTTGTACGTTTTTCAAGTTAAACACATAAATGAGATGTAGGTAAACTCATTGGACTTACTCTCCATAATGGAGGGCTTGACCATGAGACTTGACTTGAGCTCAAAATTCCCCCCAGACAACTTAATTACTGAATATCAAAGCAAAATGTATTAAATAAAGGTGGATTTGGGGTGGTGGAGGGATGCCAGAAGAATTATCACAGGGGTGAAAGGAGCAGCCGTTTATAAATACTTGTGTTTTGATTGGCATGATTAACTTTTGTTAAGAAGGCCATTAAATGAATGTAGATAGACATCTGGGCAGATGCATTTAAAATAAGAGCTACTAGAGGACTACCTAAACAGATGTATGTAACTTAAGGGCTAAATGGGCAGTTTTTTCAGGTTTCTCTATAGGGCAATCACCAGTGTCAATGGGTTTTAATGCCTGAAATGTATCTTTACACACTTTAAGCAGTTGCATATTCATTCAGACGATAATTGTCTCATTCAGAAAACCATCACAGGTGTCAGCTGTGTGTTTTAAATGAGATGTATATCTTTGATCTTTGAGATTTCCGTAAGCCATCATTAACAGGTCCACATAAATAACACCAGTCTCTCATCAGCTTTTTAGCCGAGAGACATAACAAATGAGTTGTGATTCATTATAATTAAGTCCTCTTAGGAAACATTTTATTAATACTCATAACTCTCTAAATGAAATTAATTAAATGTTCTCTAGACCCTAACAAGGGAACATGGCTCAGCCATTATTTCAAATATTTTCCACCTGCTTCTATTATGTATTCTGCTCTCTGGGACTATGGTATTCCTAGTAGCTCCATTGGGAAGCTTCTGAAGTCTTTCAGCTCTTCTCAGCCTCAGATGCATCACTAGGGAATGAGTTAGGTGAAAAAAAATAACATCGACTAAGAGCTAATGTAACCTACAGAAAGACCTGACACGTTATTTAAAAAAGAAAGTTCCTTTTCTCTGGCTTCATATATCATTCTTGAAAAGAATCAGGCATCAGCAAATGCTTTAGCCTGAATTATTCCACTGTTCTTTTCCCTTTAAAGGTTTTTGAGGACGTGTCAAGTTAAGACTGCAGAATCTCTAATTTCCTCATGTTCTTCGAAACAGATGTAAGGAATGATCACAACGGCAGTGTGACGCAAGACAAAGTAATGTTAAACACGAGAAGCTTCAAACATATAATGTTAATGAGTCATGATTTTTGTTGATTTACATTAATTCCCATGACAGCTAAGGGTTTCACATGTAAAAAAGGGATGTTTTTGTGCAGAAATTAAACAACAAATAGAAATGACAAATATTAATACGATTAATAATAAATGTGCTACAGGAACCATATTTTACATTGAACATTGAGTGGTCACTCAAAAGAGTGCAACAATAGTTTCTTATATAAAATTAAATAAAAAATATCCTTTCAATCAAACTTTAAAATTGTTGATGTTTGTTGCAAGTGAACCCATATTTAACCAGTGTCAAATTTTCATGGTTCTGTTCATGGTTTTCGAAAATGAGGTCATGTCATGTAACCTGTCCATGTTGGCATCTGCCTCATTTGGCTAGTTTCAACCAAGTGAGAGATGAATGTGCTCCAAAATACAAGCGTTTAATTGGATGCACACAGCCTTTTGATGAAAAGATTGTAAGTTTTTTCTCTTCCATTTTAACAGTTTACAAACCTATTTATTTAGCTATTTATTTTGTTATTTGCATTTTATTTTTTGCATTTCCATGGATTGTCTGTGAATCTATCTGAACTGATGGCAGGAAGCATTTTCTCCTTCTTGTTTTTACAAATGTATTAATTTAGCTATTTTTTACATTGGATTTTAACAAAAATGTACATGCATTTTATTATTTGCATATCAGAACAGACTTGGATTCACAGTAACACTTTACAATAAGGTTGTATTTGATAACATTGCTTAATGCATTAGTTTTCATGAACTAACAATAAAAATATCTTAATTGTTAATCTTAATACAGTAAATGTTGGTTTATCAACATAATATTATTCTTTATATTTTGTTTATGTTAATTCATAATGCTTTAATATTAACACACATTTTGATTGATAAACAAAAGTTAATCAATCCACTTTTGGTTCAAGAATCACAGTTGTAGGGTAGAAAATAACAACAGAACAATTAAAAATTCACACTTGTTTCTATACGGGTTATTGGCATTCAAATGATAGTTGGGGGGAGCAAGTGAGGGCTAAATGGAGTGCAGAGAAACATTTGAGTAAAGAGACATAAACAAGCAGAGGAAGACAGAAAAAAGACAAAGGTTACAGCAGAACATTTCCCTCAAGTCTTCATTTTGAAAGTGGAAAACATCTAGGGTACTAGTGTAGCCCTGGTTCCCTGAGAGGAGGGAATGAGACGTTATGGTCAGGGGCATCTCCTGGGAAGCACCTGATCTCTCTGATTTATATACCATCATGACAATATATTGAAAGGTGATGCTGTGCATCACCACCCACCTACCCACGTGTGAGTATAAAGGGAGGAGCAGCATCACCTATACGTCAGGATTCCGACTGAAGAGGCGAGACGGTCCCACCATCTTCAGTGGCCATCAGCCTTCTGGCCAACTTAAGTAATGTCTTCTTCCCTCCTCTCAGGGAACAAGGGTTATACTAGTAACCTAGACGTTCCCTTTGAAGTCGGTCACATTGACGTTACGGTCAGGAGTGTATACCACAATGCCTTAATGCTGAGGTCAGCAACGCCTACCCAAGACGCTCACTGGACGACCCATCTCTGCATATGGGGAAAAATTATGGGACATAAAGTTATGACATGAAATTTGGCAAAAGCCAACCACGCGCAATGGCATAGGGGCATGGGGCTGTTTTAAAGGCATAGGTGGCCACACCAAATATTGATTTAGCTTTTTTATGTTACTGGACTTTATTTGATGTTAATTGATAAATGAAAACTATTTATGGCATTATTTTTGAAGACATCCTCACTATGCAACATTTTTCACAAGTGCCTAAAACTTTTGCATAGTACTGTAGTATACATAAATTGTCCGACAGAATAGACAGAGTGTATTTGGGAGGAAAATGACTAACGTCTAGAATATAAAATCCAGCAGACTGGTCTTTCCATAAAGAAAAAGTTCATCATAGAGGGAAGCTGTGTAGTCAAAAGACAAAACATGCTTAACCATAATCTCTATTCCAAAGGAGCACCCACCTATATAGGGGGAAAACTCTTAATTATTGTAGCCGTGGCAAGTGTGCTCAAAAGACAGCTATACATCCTAGGAAGAACCTGGGAGAAGACTGACGCAACGCCTAAATTATAAAATGTAGCAAATGTGTTCGGGATGCCCACCCAGCAGCCATTTTTCTGATATGGATACACCCTTTAGACACACCCAAGAGGAAGCCATGACTCAGGTGGAGTGTGCTTTTACACCCACAGTAAATTGTAAGCCCTGGGATTGGTAAGCAAGGGCTATAGCATCGACCAACCAATGGGAGTGTCGTTGCTTAGACACAGCCAAATCTTTAGACTGCTCCCCATAGCAGACAAAGACCTGATCAGTTAATCTAAATGGGCTTGTGCCCTCGATATAAATATCTGAATTCTAAATAGGTTTTGTCAACAGACAATGCCTGTAAGTCTCCAGTACGCTTCACTGAAGCCAGTACAATGAGCAAAGCAGTCTTTAAAGACAGAATGCGTAAGCTCTCCAGTGGTTCAAATGTAGAAACACAGAGTGTTCAGGATCATGGAGAGGTCCCAGATTTGAACTGTGGTCAGGCATCCTCAGACATTTTGCTCCATGCAAAAACCTGGTGACCAGCTCATGTCTACCCAATGAAACGCCCCAAGCAGGGGCATGATTTACTGCTATTACCACAATAAATACATGAAGCATAGAGGGGGCTCCTGTAAGAAGTCCAGTATTTATTCTGTTATAAACAATTGCATAGCTTGAGCAAAGGCTTAACAGATAGCGTACAACTTCAGAAAAGAACTCCAGAAAGCAGTCTGAGAAAGTTTAGTAACTTTACTGGTGATTGTTCTTCTAAATGTTCAGGTCTGAATTCTTTCTTGAATTTTGTAAAACTACAAACAGGACAAGAAAATATGAATGAACATTACATTCACATTTACAACATATTAATTTGAATACTTACAACAAAGATACAATAATAATCTAACAACCTCTAATATGTATATATAATCACTATTTAATACAAATACAGCACTTACGGACATAAATATTCAAGGCTTAGATGATGAACTCAACCACCGAATTGAACTGCATGCATGTTAACTCTTGACTGCATTCACTGAGGGAAATCGAAAGTAAACTGAACTGAATAATTATATTGCAGTACCTTAAATGCGGATAAGAAACACAAATGGGAATATACAACAGCACACTCCCTGTCTGGTATAATAACTTATTATACCATTATTGATCCTTTTGTTGCTTCCTATGCAGGAGTAGTACTACCTCTGAGATGGGCCTAAGGTATACCTTTGCAGATTGTTCCTTAATCTTTATCTCCACCTTCCTCACTCTATCATCACTGCTGGGTATGGTTTTCACAATGAGCCCAACCGGCCACTCATTACGTTTCACATTAGAGTCCTTAAGCAAGACAACATCACCTTCCTGAAGGTTTTGTATTTCCTTAGTCCACTTCCTTCGTACTTGCTATGTTGCAAGATAGTTTCTCCTCCATGCCTTCCAGAAAGCATCTGCCAGATATTGAACCTGCCTTTTGGGTAAGAAGCATTGCAGAAGATAGAACTTCCAATGAGTCAGGATCAGAAGAAATAGGAAGTAAAGCTCTAGCATTCATTATTGCCATGACTTCTGACATGAGAGTAGTCAAAACCTCATGGGTAAGAAGGGAAAGAACGGTTTTCAGCAACAATACATCCAGAATGCACCGTGCTATGTTAATCATCTTTTCCCAAGCTCCTCCCATGTGGGAAGAGTGAGGAGCATTACATGTCCATATGCAATATTGTTCCTGCAAGTAACCATTGAGTTGTGGATCATCGGTATTGATGTTCAGTTCTCGACAGGCTCCGATGAAATCTTAAGAAATCTCCAGATCTTAAGTGTTTGACCGTTCCATGGACGGCCAAGAACAGCCTGAGGGCGACATAGACTCAATGACTTCCAGATGGACAGCTCTTGTACTTGAGCAAGAAAATATGGCTTGCGTAATGAAGGAAGCGGGTTTTGTGAAATGTATGAAAGCTACCAACCATAGGAAGGGAGCATGTTTGTTTGAGGTTTCTTTGAACAGAGACCGAATGAAGAGGAAATTGCTCTTTTTGAAAATGTATAAGCTTGTTTTTATAATTACACAGTATAAATATAAATACAAAGGCAACAGTGAAATAGAGTTTAACTTACAGTAGTTGCCACAACAAAAATATGCGCAAGTTGACGTAGAGATTTATTTAAGGTTTATTCTAACTTAAAGGTGCACTGAGTATACTTTTTCCAGAGTGACCATTAGCAGTAGGTGTGAATATAACCTGCCACACAGTGCAGCTATTTGCACTCAAAAAGTCTGATGAAACACTGAAATTAAAGACAAACTACACCCTCAAATGTTACTTCAATGCCATTGTGTGTAAAGATGCTATGGAGATGTTTCTCTCGTACGAACGTCCCAGGTTCGATTCCCTCTTTTGTCTGTCCTACTTTTCCCCATCCTGTTTCCTGTCTCCACTCTTAATATTTCCTTTAAAGGGTTCATCAAATTTTCCTTGATCTGTTGACATATAAGAGGTCATTGTACTATAAAAACATACTGTAAGTTTCAGAACTGAAAAATACTCCTTAATAGAAAAAAAGCATTTATTTAAACCAGGCTCTAGAAATGGGTCGTTTGGAATTTGTGGAACTTGTGATGTCACAAGGACCAAAAACATCTGCATAATTACTGCCTCTAGCAAGACATCAAGGCCTATTTTTAGTCATTGCACCATTGGCCCCACTTCTGGTGGTCACAGTCAGTCACAGAGGTGAGGAGAAGAGAAGGGCCTTTCATAGGAGATTCATCTACAGCAAAGGGGGCTTACACAGGACCCCTTCATGTGCCTGTATTGAAATGTTTTTCTACACTTGACCATTATCATGCATCTTTTGCCACTTTTAAAAGACGCAATATCAAGTTTGATCTATATAGGAGACCTCCAATGTGTTTCATTCAGGTGTGTTTTTCCTGTTATTTTGTAGTCATCCTAGACCATTTTTGCACCCATCTGTGCTATTTCTAATTGTTGATCTTTTGTGAACATGACTAGATGGACGTCTTTAATCATTTCGAAGCATTTCCGGCAATGTGCGCCACGTTTTAAGAGCGGTACAAGTGCAACTTTTAGAAAAACAAATGGCATTCTGAGTTTATACAAACACGGAGGATGTGAGCTCTCGTTCCGGTGAAGACCAGTGTCTCTGCTTTGGCCGGTTGAAGCACTCAACATCACCATGTACTGTATTACATTTGCGTATTCATAACATTTCAGTGTGGATTGTATGTTTTTGGCTCATATAGGGTGGATTGCTTGTGAACCAGTCACAATATGATTCAAGCTTTGCAAAGGAACTGAAAGATGCTGCATTTAAATACTACCGGCCCCGGTAGTGATTACACAGTTTAATTCACAAATGTTTCAAATGTCATGACTGTTTGATAGTTGCTGTGCAATAGGGAAAATTTCTATACATTCAAATGAAATGTGTTGGGTATACGTTATGTGTTGACTATGAAAATAATTTTTTCGATTGAATTTCAAATATAACTGTATTTGAGGGACTGCATGATGTTAGCCAATCAGAATTCTACAATGACATCTGTAACTGAAAACATTTGCTCATGCTAAATGCTTCATACCCACCGCTAGGTGTCAGTATCCAGGATTACTGACATGTTGGCCAGCACAACATAAGCAAAACAAATGACTTTTGATCTTGTTCTACTTAAGATCTTTGTGACATAAAAATAAGGGTTTATATTACAAAATAAACACACATTTTCTGTATAGAAGCAAAGTTTCTAGCCGTTTTTCCTAATTTTCTCTTCTCAATTTGAATTCGGCCTTTTGTACTAAGGCTGTGGTTAACAAAATATACTTTAGGCCTATAATATGAAGATTTGTATGACTAGGCTGTTGTTAACTTGTTATGAAGATTACATGATTAAGAGCTTTTTGCAGTTTGCTTTTCCAATTTTCTGAGTTTTGGTGCAATCAAGGGAAGTAATGTTGGGTTGATATAAAAAGTCCTAATCATTCCTTTAAGGCCGATCTTGTCAGTAGCAAAAAATATGAAATGTTAGACCCAGGCCTAAAAGGATATTTTGTTCAACTGATAATATCTGATAAAAATGCAGAATGGTGAAAAAGCCTCAGCAGTGCACAAGATTCAAAATTTAGACTCAATATATCATTGGGGACATGGGTGCTTGTGGCTCTTTGATGGGGTCAGCAAGAGAAAAATTATTAATCTCTGATCGAGAATTTCAATCTTGTAACAGATTCACAGACTCGAAGGTAGAGTTAAACCCGGAGGTGTAGTTTATTGAGGGAAAAGGGAAGCTGGTGAACCTGAGTGCACACCGCAGTGCTATGGAGAGGAGATCACGGGAACTTGTCGATGGAGCAATGGAGTGAGGAGCTTGAACAAGCCGGAGCGTTGGAGAGGAGAATTACGTGGAACGTTGCTGGAACGAGGAGCTCTGGACGATGACCATGAAACGTCTAGGAGAGGAAGCAGGTAATTGAGTCTATGATCGACTTATGAGACCAGACAAAGAGTGAATGGTGAGTGGAGCTTATATACTGTGAGGCAGGTGATGAGGGAACAGGTTTCAGGTGCGGGTGATTAGTATTCGGGAGAGAGAGAACGCGGAGTGTAAGTGCTGGGAGTGTCAGGCGGAACTGTGACAAATCTGTTTTTGTTCTGCAGATAGACTTTTAAGTGCCATTCACTTACATTGGCTCATCAGAAACACTCTCTGAGAAGTAACTTGTACATTACACAATTGCTTTAGTGTTACTATATACTGGAGATTCAGAATACTCATTGAAATACATTTGAATATTTGCTTGCTATTTGATGGATTTTACATGAAAATGACTTAGCAAAGCACCCCAGTACA
Organism: Xyrauchen texanus; assembly: GCF_025860055.1. Lineage (NCBI taxonomy): Eukaryota > Metazoa > Chordata > Actinopteri > Cypriniformes > Catostomidae > Xyrauchen > Xyrauchen texanus. The sequence goes on along the minus strand of NC_068306.1, from coordinate 19,331,294 downwards.
GTTAAAGCAAGTTACAAAAATAAATGCCATTAGTATTTATGTGGCCAACGAGCACATGGAAAAATATAACATCATATCAACAGTCAACAGTTCAATTTACACAAGGTCTTTGTCATTCTTGTTTTTCCTAGAGTGGCTCGGATCACTGCAGCAAGGTGGCAAAGAAAATGATACATTCAGTCAAAAGAAAATTCTGCTACGGTATCAAAAGCACAGACACAACTGACAGCCATGATATGATGCCCCAAGTCCATCATTCATCAGTTGTTAAGACACCATGAATCTGATCAATCAAAACATTCTTTTTGTCCAGGGTTTCAACTCAACACATTAACTTACTCACATACTCTAACCACACATGAAGTTACTCTAACCACTCTTAGATAGATAAAAGTAGGCATGTCCAATCCCTTTTCACCACTCACTGCTTTTTTGAGTGGGGGAATGCTTCAGATAAAATTTATTGCCAAATAATAATGCTTTTGAAGACTGTTAATGCAAAGTTGGAGTCATCTAATTATATGAACCACAGCCTGGGGAAAACAGTGCTTTAGTTTCTTGAAACTGAGCAAAAAACTGGGGTTTCTGTGGGTGTGTTTTGATTACTGAGTCATTTTGGGGCCAAATGTGATCAGCTCACTGTGACATCTATTAAAAGAAACACAGAGTGCCTCACTGATGCTCTTTGCAAAGCGAATCTAAGACTGTCTGAGACTGAGACTGACAGAGCAATAGATTCTTGCCACCATTATTGAAAGGTACTATGTTAATGCAAGCAGCAGTGATAATGTGGTAAATTAGCTTAGCGTATTTAAATGCAACAGTTTGAATGCTTTCATTAATGACCTAATATTACAAGTCCAGAATTGGACTCTGGATGCTATGGGTCAGTGGTTTCGATTCAGGTCCAAGATTAACATTGGACATCAAGTGGTGACTCATCACAGAACCAAAGTTGTTTTATGTAAAAAAGTAAACAAAATGTCCTTAGAATCAAACTTTGAAATGTATTCATATAATGATGAACTGCATAGACAATACACAAAATTGTTAAAATGAAAATATTTAGAAATATCTCTTCAATTGCGTTTGTTTCACGGTCTCTGAAGCCAATAATTCACTGCACAAAACAAATTGTGGTTGGCGCAAACCATGTTTTCAGCAAGTGAACCTCAAGTCTGGGCAATTTTTTATTTTATCTTGTGTAGATTTATTCATGGCTTTCAGGGATGAAGGCATGCATGCAACACAACCTGTCTATGCTGACATTACTTTATTTGACTAATTTCTCATTGAGATTGATTGAATGCACAGTATCAATAAATTATACTTGAAGCATTTTCTCCTCCCTAATAAATTACTTTTTTTTTCACATAAATCTACACTCCATACCCCATAATGAGAAAGCAATGAGAACTTTGCAAATTTATTAAAAAGAAAAAATGTAAATAACATATTGACATAAGTATTCAGACCCTTTGCTATGACTCTTAGCTTGAAATTTAGCTCAGGTGAATCCCATTTCTCTGGATCATCTTTGAATTATTTCTACACTTTGACTGGAGTGGCTAATTCAATCTGTGGCTAATTCAATTGATTGGACATGATTTGGAAAGGCACATACCTGTCTATATAGGTTGTCACAGCTTGAAATGCATATCAGAGCAAAAACCAAGCCATGAGGTACATAAGGAACTGCCTGCAGAGCACAGAGACAAGATTGTATCAAGGCACAGATCAGGAGAAGGCTACAAAAAATTTATATTTTATAGTCTCACCAAATATTTCGATATACGATTAATTGTGATTAATTAATCGGCACATGTATGTAAATAATTAGATAAAATTTTTTAATTGATTGACAGCTTTACTTTTAACATCATAGGCACAAAAATGCTAAGTAAAATTATATATATATATATATATATATATATATATATATATATATATATATATATATATATATATATATATATATATATATATATATATAATATGGTATTACCACTGGTTGGACGCTAAGTGGTACTATGGGGTAATTTTCATTAACCAATAGCCTACACAATAATGCAAGGCAGCTTGATTTCAAACTTTTAACTTTATTTTTTATTTATTTTAACAAATAATTCTAATGGAACTGAAATAAATTAAAAGCAATTAAAATGTGTGTTTTCAACGTTTTGAAAGCTGGCTTTACAACAGTTGGGAAGGGCAACATTGCTTTGGCAACAAACCAACTTCATCTGTTAATTCTCTCCATCATAGGCTACCAGTCGGGTATTTCATTGTCTGGGCAAATACATCACTTATTGTGGGTTGTTGCAGGTTTAATGTTATTATTATTAAGGTTTATTACCTTTCATCCCAGGACCCAGTTTAGCTACTTCTGAAGGTTAATGAATTTAAATGTGCAAATAAATTTGTTTTGCGCCCTCCTAGGGCTGGGCGATATGCAAGAAATATGTTCACAATATTTTTATTTAAAAAAAAAATACATATATATATCACAGTATCCAATTATCCACATAATGGTGCATTCATGTCATGTCAGAATTACCATAATTACGAGATTCCGACTTGTAAAAAGCATTCACATCTTCGTGGAACTCGTAAATACTAGTTGTAAATGGAATTTTGTGAAGTTATGTGAGAAGAACCAATTTGGCAGAGTCCTCAACAGTTAAAGTTGGTGAACACATATTTCTGTTTGATATACCATCCTATTATGGCAACGTTACCTGTAGCGTTTTCTTTGTTCTTGAACATTTTGCAACAACATATCAAGGTTAATTAATTAATTTATGCGGTGATAAATGTTTTTCATGGTATGCTATTTACACCCCAGTTCAAATAGTGGCAGATATTATTTTCACCCCAACCCTGGTGCAAAATAATGGTTGATACTAATTGCACCCTGCTGCACAGAGTGCACCCATATTGACATACTAACATGCGGTCACTGCAATGTGTTTATTTATAGTCCCACAGACACACTACATTAAATCCTACCCCTAAACTCAATCATGACCTATAAACTTTTCACCATGGTATTTTGTTGTAAATTTACACATCACAAACTTAACCATGGTATATTACCACCATATTACTGTAGTAACACCATGGCTAATTGCATTAAAACGATGGTTTCTGCCAAAAAATATGGTTACTACAATATTACTATAGTATAATTAAATCTACACACAAGCGATGCAGAACAAGTGCGATCAACAGACCTCACCCCTGGATCAAACCCTTCTCTGCACTCCCCGACATTCACTGTGACCAAATCACTGTGATAAAATTAACTTTAATATTAATTTTTATATATTATTTTAAGTAGCATTAAAGGAAATATTAAGAGTGGAAACAGGAAATCAGATGGGAAAAAGAGTGTGACAAAAGGCAGATTCAAACCATGGTCACTAGTACAAAAGTACACATTTACACCGTCTTTACATCCCACGTAACAGCAGCGACACTTGTCGTATATTTCTGTGGTTTCGCCAGACCAATGAGTTGCAAATAGCTGCACTGTGTGGCAGATGCTATTTACAACAGGGTGCAAATAGACACTATGTAAATATTTTGATGTTATCAACAAAAAAGCTGTATAAGCGTTATGAGTGTTGTCATAGAAATAAATTATTTCAGAGTTCCCATGACGTGAACGAGTAGCTCCGAGTAGAACCTCCGAGTTGTCATCTCGTAATTACAGTAATTCCGACACAACGTGAACACAGCATATATGTATTTGTTCGAATTTTATTTTGGATGCATTTAAACATAGATGTAAACTTAAAAAAAATGGATCTCAAGACCCTGCATTCATTTATGCTCTGCCCAGCTGTCTTTGAATGCAAGAACATGTCCTGCTCTGTGAAGTTCCTCATTTAGCACTTGCTGCCTGCTCTCGGTAAGTGTGTCTGTAGAGCAAAAGTTGCGCTGCCCTCTACTGACTGCTATTATAAAAATCATGAAGGTGGTACCTCAAGGTTGCCTGAATTGCTCCAACTGTAGGAAAATCTACTGAGTCGGAGTATCTGAGTTTTGGCTGAGGGTCTCAGAACACAGATCAGCACAGTATCTTTAACATTACTGAGAATTTGCAAGAATTCCTTGGCTCTGAACGGCTACAAAGCCACTGTACAAAATGCCTCAGTGTTTCAAATGAATGCATCAATAAATTGTGCATTTTCTCTGTTTCAGTTCATTAGAATGCCATATGGTTCTTGGATCAACTTGGACCTGTGTTGGTCTGGACCTAGATCTTAATGGGGCTGGTCTTGACCCCAACTTACTATATTTAATGACAAATACAATTTAAAACTTCTCCCTTACCTATAATGTTATCACATACTGTAGGGCTATGCTGTGTGAATGATGGGCAAAAATCTGCATGAGATCCTCATTTACTGCTAAATCTAAAGACACCTTTATACTCGCCTGGTTAATTTGCTTTAATATCCTCACATCTTTTGGTCCCAAATAGCTCAAAACCCTTGTTAAAGTGAGATGGTGAGAGGCAGAGAGAAAGAAAGACAGAACAATCGATTTAGCAGAAACTGTTGTCAAGAGAAGTCTACTGAGAGTGAAAGTCTACATTCACAAATGACCTTTGACACATGTCAGGTACCTTCGGTATTCTGGTAGAATTTTAATTAACTAAATTCCTGCACTGTGCCCTGAATGTGTGAGAGCCACAAATGCAATTCCTGACCTTTTTTTTTTTTTTACTGATCTCTACCTGGAGCACTCTCTGTGGAGTTTTCACCCTCATTTCTGACAGTATAGAGGTCTTTCACAGCTGCTAAATGGGCACCACACAGAGGCTTGACTTAGAAAATCTCAAGCCAACCAGAGAAAATTTTCCAGTGAATCCTTCCTTAATTTGACCTGTTGTTGCATATGACATCTGTCAACATGGTACTTTCATTCAGATGTTTTGCAGTTTTGCCTAGAATAGTGAGTTTACAGCTAGGAATTTACACAAAACTGGAGAGCTCTGAGAAAATCCATATTCATTTTTAACAAACTTCTATCAAAGGCAGAATTTCTGGGGTTTTATTTTGTGTCAGCACAAAATTAAACATCTTCTTAAATCCCAACTAGCAAATAAATATGCTTACTGTTTTAAACTGCAAACAGTAGTGTTGACCCTGCTGGAAGAAATTGCTTAGACAAGCATGAATTGCCATGCATGTTCAGTCTTGTTTATATTTGTTGGTTCTGGTCTAGTAATGGTCTAGTAGGTAGATGAGCATATCCGTGCTTTTCACATGCAGAAAAGCTGGTAAACTGGCATGATGTTTCTTTTAAAGCTGGTAGGGCAAAGAAGTCTTGCTTGGTGGCACAGAAGATCCTGGGTTGGAATCCTGCCTCAACTGGGCCTTTCTGTGTGGAGTTTGCATGTTCTCCCAGTGTTCATATGGGTTATGCTTTGGTTTGTTCTATTTCAATGTTCATGTTTATAATCAAAAAGGGAGGTGTGATATAAATCTAGTTTGATAATAAAAAAAGTTGTAATGAATTTTCTAACAAACAGAAGGGTTAAGCTCAGAGGCGTAACTTGGATCTTATGGGCCCAAGTGCAAAGAACCTGTCGGGCCCCCTCATTGGGACGTGCACAGACATTTTGGGGGGCATTCCCTCACACTCACAAAATTGTTTCATACTCAACAGATTTCTACAAAATAAGCAGTTCACACAGAGACCATGGTCTTCTTTAGTATTCACTAGGTTTATCACAAGAGCATGCAACAGCAAATGAAACAATGCCACAATGTGCATGTTTTCTATGCTACTAGATTTAAGTATATATTTAGAATAAATGACTGCACCAAGAAGAGGGACATAGTTTCACTAATAATTTGTTTATTTCACAAGACAGTAAATCGTTTTAATTCTTTTGGTGTTATTGGAATACATAACACTTCAAAATCAACAAAAATCTTCATTAAGTACAATACATTAGCCTGTATGGCCATGATTATATAGCCTTAGCTAAACTTAAGCTAATAGCTCATGAGTCATGCATGTTAGCAAGACACAAGTTAACTAAATATTATTTGTCTTTTGGCTAATTAGCTGTTAAATCGAGGCACTGGTAGCTTAGTCTATTGTTCATCACCACTCACCTCCACACAAGCCAAGAAAAATAGGAGCTGGGAGGGGCTGCTGCCTGCCTGTCCATGTGTCTGATATGCTGATGTGTGCTTCACTGCTGCGCGGAGGGAATCGGAACTCGACAAAGTCTCATCTCCCGACCTGATATTTTGATTGTTTATTCAATAAACAATATATTTGTATGACAGGGAAGCTATGGGCAAACAGAAATATATATATATATATATATATATATATATATATATATATATATATATATATATATATATATATATATATATATATATCTGTTATATATATATATTAATTTATTTAAATTTTTAAAAAAAAAAGCACCCCAGATAAAAGGACACATTCTCTAGAGGAAGTAAAAGGGCAGGTACTCAAGCCCCCTTTGATGTCTGTGTGCGCACGTGCCTGCCCGTCAGCCACTCTCAGCTTCACACCCAGCCTATTCCTGTAGTTACGCCCCTGGTTAAGCTAATTAAGAAGTCTGGTGGGGACACCAGCTCACCAGTATACCATAATGGGGACCAGCATGCAAAACAACATATGCTGATTACCAGAAATGCTATCAATTGCCAACATTTGTTTTATCATCACCAAACATATTTTGTATGATTTGATGTATTTTGAAACAGAACAATTAATTTTTCAAAAGATTTAACACCAAAATTTTGCATTTTATAGCTTCACCTATCTTTTATTCTATTCAACTATCCTCAGTATATTTCTAGCAATTCATTTGTAATTGTTAATCCATATATTTAATTAAAGGGTCAAAGAGTCATTAGTGAAAGTACAAAAGTGCAAATGATTGGGCCAATCCTAAATGTCCCTGCATTTTGCAGGTAAATTAATTCTGGAATAATAAAAAATGTAAGACCCCTTTAGATAAAGCAGTCTCTCTCTCTCTCTCTCTCTCTCTCTCTCTCACCCACTCACCCTCAGCACCCTCGGAGCTACTCGTTCACGTCATGGGAACTCTGAAATAATTTATTTCCATGACAACACTCATAATGCTTAAACAGAAATGGAATAGTTTAGAGTAGATAGAGCAGCATTTTGATACTGACAGTGAGGGGAGATGGACTTTAAGACCTAATTCTGTGTTTACTAGCCTACAAGTAAGGAATACAAAGAGGTATCGTATATACACTGTAGATAGAGAGAGTGGGCACATGCAATCCCATACCAATCTAAAGAGATGGGAGGCTCACAAGAAGGAATTTAAGCATGTTTTGCTAGGGCAGGAGTTCATTAAGCGACTAAAGCCGTGTTCAAGTAAGGAAGTAACTGAATCGAAATGACTCAGTGTACAAATAGTGGAAGATGTGCTACCAACTCTTTTTTTTATACATATTTAAAATGTATTAAAGGAGAAATGAAATCTTGAAATGAATCTAAATTTCTTCATAATATCATTAGTTGAATTTATGAAGATAAAAATTAAAACCTAACCCATGATATCTCAAATCATGCGCCTTATTGAGGAGAGTGTGCTATTACTTTTCGAAATGATCAGATGAGTGATTTTCCTCCCCCCAAATTCCTTAGACTTAGATTTAAGAAAGCACACAAACCATATCTAGGGACCAGAATATCACAGAGACTTGGGGGTGAGATCTTTTCACTTGGGCCAGTAAGCAACTACTAAGCAACCCTCAGAACACCCTAGAAACCACTCTGCAACAAGATAAAACCCACTCTGAACACCTTCCTGTTCAGCATAGCAACATCCATGAAATCCCCTACCACAGCTTAACATTGTGCTGGTGATTTCTCATTCAAGCACCACTCACGTGTTCTTCAAAAAATGAGAATATCTAGTTTATTTTATATTCTCAAACCACTCTCACTCAAAATGAGAAAAGGTGCTTTTATCTGTGATATTTTTGTAAGATTTTTGCTGCTATTCTCTTTCCTGTTCAAATTGTTTTTCAATGGTCTTTTAACCACAATGTTTTTTTTATTAAGCTGTCATTAGACTTCCATATAACAGAGCACAGATAAAAGACATCTGCCCTGAGGGAAAACATCTCAGACAACCTTGAAATTATGAATAAATGTTGATGTACACAAAAGCTTTCATAAACATAATCCTTCTCAATAGTGAGACACAACAGTGTCTCTCACATTGAAATGAATTCAACACAAACAGATTTAGCAGTTAGAGCCCCCCTTTCTTACAACCCCACAATGTAACTAAATCATGTGAGAGTACAGCTGCAGAAAAAGTATTGTGAATCCATTGATTATACTTGGATTTGTGCATGAATTGGTCATAACATTCACTGAAAACTCAGGGGTGCCCAATACGTCGATCGCGATCTACCAGTCGATCGCAGAGGCAATGCTGGTAGATCGCACAAAATTTAAATGTACTTTCGAAAAATTTTAATAAAAATAAATATAATGTCTTTCCTTCTTTTAGTTTCTGTCTGACTTGCACTTGTCGAGTAAATATTGACCAGGCGAGGTTTTGTTTATTCAGTTGCCATGACAACTAGGCTTGCGCATATGCGCCTTCCAAGGACTTCTGAGAACAGAGCGCGAAATTGCGATACTACTGCCCGGATTAGGCAAAACTGAATGGAATCAGACAGTTTTGCCTAATCCGGGCAGTAGCATCACAATTTCGCGCTCTGTTCTCAGAAGTCCTTGGAAGGCGTGGCTATTGTAATCTATTGTGCTGTAGGTGTTTAAAATGCTTGTTAGGACTACTGCATGTATCCCTACATGGAATTTGTTTTAAAACTGAATGATATCAACATTGAACATTATTATATATTTTTTTTTATTAATTAGAAGATGAATTCCATTTAGGGATACATGCAGTAGTCCAAACAAGCGTTTTCTTATTTTAAATGAAACTGTGTATTTTTAGTTGGTAGATCTTATTGAGTTAATTCAACTGTGGATATTGGTTCCACTCAATGAAAAAAAAACCTAATTGAAGTGAAGGCAGCACTCTGCTTTTTCAAGTGAAAACATAAAATCATTGATTTAACCTCACTTAAATTTGATGTGTCAAAATTACTTCATAGAACCTTGCAGATAGCTGTAAGCTAGCAACAACGCACCTTATCATATATCTTTTAGGGTTAACTGATCCTCTGTCAGTCATTATACTGATGATCTCTCAGTATTTGCTTCATCATTAAATCAATACACTCTGCTACTTCTGTGGCAATATAACTATCCTTGACCTAAACCATAGCTCCACTCTTCTCAACAATTATAAAGTAAAAAACAAAACAAACTCAAACATGACCTAAACTCCTCTAAATCCCAACATAACATAACAATAAAGACTAACAAGTCCCCTACTTGTTTCATTTTTAGAAATCCATGAAAACATGTTGATGTGCAAATCCCCAAAACTGATGTCGCTTTGTTTAAATTAATTCACATTTTCAAATTTGACAAATTTGTGCTGAGTGACTCCAGCCAGGTCTCCTAAGCAGCCAAATTGGTCCGGATGCTAGGGAAGGTAGAGTCACATGGGTGGGGTCAATGAGCATCAACAGGTCATATTAAGGTCCCTATGCTAGGGAAAGCTCAGACAGAGTATCTGACAAATCGGAATGAATAAGCTCCATTTGGAGGGTGTGGAAAGAGTCGCTTCAGATTGAAATCGAAGGCTGCGTGCTAGGTAGGACATGTCCTTTGAAGACTACAGTATACCAAGCGTCCTCCTTCAAACAAATCTCGTTTATTGTGCTATGTACTGCTTATTTTGTGTACAACGCACTGAGAATCTGCTTTAAAGGTGCTATATAAAATAAAGTTAATTATTATAATTATTAAACGAGATGGCCTTCGTAGGACAAACAGTAATGGAACATAACATGGTTGCTATGACAGCACACCACTCTTTAACAAGTGCGAGCGATTCGAGTGAGACGGTAACAAAGTCCCTTCAGAAGGGAATGTATGAGGTAAATATTAGGAGCGTTAGAAAGATGTAAAGAGAAAAGAAAATAGATTTTACAGGTGTACTTTTAGTCTAATACTTTATTTTAATTATACATATTATATATTCTGCACCCATCTATTAAGGTACTTCAACTTGGGAATTACTTGCATTTGAAGATAATATTTATGGTTTTTTTAAGACATTTCCATTGAAGCAAAGAATTGTGGGTTGTGAGTGCCCACGAAGGATACACCTCATGCATCCTCCGAATTCCCGTGAAAGAAGGTCGCATTCGAAGGCTGCATTCAAAGTGTCCTACTCGCTTTTATGAAACGAGACAACCTCGATGTCGTATGCGGCCAAGAAATGGGACCAAAGGAGGACGGAGCCTTCCAAATGAGACACAGCCAGTGACTACGATTGTACAATGCACAACTGGTCTGGCCTCATGGTGATTTTAAAAGTCAACATTGTCAGAGTGCACTGCAGCAAAAGTTGGAATGTTCTTAGCTTTTCATCGTGTGACAGAGCGTGACTTTCGCAAATCCTTGCGTTTACCTATACCTTACCTCTGTCCTTCCTACACACCATATCCATTAAAATCAATTAATTTGCAGTGTTCTCTGATACAGCAAAAGCTCTAGTGTGTAGGCTAAAATTGCAACAAACACAGCTGTTTTTTGTTTGTTAGTGCTCACGGTTTTTTTTATGGTCTTAGTCTGACTGAAATCAAACTTTTAGAGCAAGTAATACATTTTCACATCTCCATCAAACACAACGTGTAAATATTCACAGTGCAGACAAGCAAAAGTATGTGAGCCCTTGAATTTAATAACTGATTATCCTCCTTATATGCTTATATTCACCAATATATATATATTGGTGAATAGAAGAATATAAGGAGGTAATAGTATATATATATATCATATATATATATATATATATATATATATATATATATATATATATATATATATTCATTTTTATATATCTATATATATATATATATTTTTTTTTTTTTTTATTATTATTATTTCTGGTGTGAATCGCTCTCTTGAGGTCATGCCATATCATCTCAATTGGTTTGAGGTCAGAACTCTGACTTAGGAACTCCAGAAGGCTTCTTCTGAAGACTTTCTGTTGATATACACATGTTGCATCGCTATTTAGCTTCAACTGGCAGATAATGAATTATTGTTCAAATAAGAATTACATCAAGCAAATGATCATATTCATAGACTTGTCTTCTTGTCAAGACAACTAAGGAACATGCCACTTAGGTAATTCCCTTGAGCGATGATGCCTCTCACTTGCTGCAGTTATAGATGATTCATGTCAGCATTGTAAACTTACTTCTCTACAATGTATTATGATTCAAGGTGGTTAAATTAAGGGGAGAATTACCCTCTGTCTTTGTACTTTGGCAGTTCTATTACACTCCATCTTTAGATCAGTAGTCTTTTGTTCACCTCATTTATGGCCTTACTGTGCACATGTGTGTGCACCGGAAATGTTCCAATATTAATTGGGCCTATATAACAAGGTTTACAGCCCCTTGTGGTATCAGACATTGGGATTCAGCACCACACATAGACCGACCCCTACCAGAGACCTTATTTAAGTATTCATATGTCTATTCCACACCACTGACTTACAGTATGGGACCTTAAAGGGTTAGTTCACCCAAAAAGGAAAATGAAAAGTCACATACATGTTGTTCCATGAATGTTTGCAACCTCTCTGTTTGCAAACTGTTTTCTTCAGACGTCTTAACTAAACATAGCACGTGAAAGTTTGTATAACTGCACAAAGTGACTATATAATGAGGCAAACATTTAAGGTTTTAACCGCGAAGGCGATCTTTGTATCAATCAAGTACTTTATAAAAATGAAAAAAAAAATTCAAGGCAGACTTATCCCTCTGCGGACCAATAAAAAGACTATGTAAAACCAGTCGATCAGATTACAGCTAACTTTGCAAAAAGCGGTAACCTGCCATTGATTACGGCAGTAGTCCCTAACTCTAACTGTAACCCCAAACCCTGACCCTTAAGGAACATGCTTTTTATGGTTACATTTAAACTGACTGGTTTTAAGTAAAAATTATTTTTATTTAGTTATTTATTTAATCAGAATTAATTTACCTGAGAAATGTCCTTGAATTCAGTTGACAACTCTGCTGTTTGAGCAAGTATGAAGCCACAGTCATGCTACAACAGCATGCAATACATGCTGCTTTTAAGTACGGCCATTAGTAAACTTGGAGAAGTTAAAATAAAACCTTAATTGACTTGATGTGATTATGACTGAAACATCTTTTAGTTTGGATTGCATCCCCCTCGAGTATAACATTATCTCACAACTGACAGTAAGATGGATACTGCTTGGACCCAAAGCAGACAGAAGCCCATCCCTTTAGATGTGTATGTACACTGATAGTTCACTGAACGGAAAAGCTAAGCACATCATTCTGCTCTCTAGAATGGCAAAAATGCAGCCTCTTATGATTTGCACACAAGATACCTACTTTTCTTGTACCATGATGCTGCTTTTTACAGAAAACACATGAAGACCCATAGCTCACTCACTCATATTTTATATAGCTAGTATAAAATAGACTTATAAATCAACAGAATGATTCGGCGAAAAGAAAAAGAGTCCCCCTTTCAGCTCTGGTCCTGATGGGTATAATTCTGTTGGTGGCCATGGAAACTGCTGAGTTAAGTGTCTCAGCGTGCTCTCAGATCAGAGATCAGCTGCCTTTACACTAGGGTTTTATTTATTAAATGAAGTGGCATTGAGAGTGAAAGACTTATTGAGAGTAAAGAGGTTTGGATTGGTTCCTTGTGCAGCATTCTGTTCTTCAGTATGACACAAGTTAGTTCAAACTTTCTCTCTCTCTCTCTCTCTCTCACACACACACACACACACACACACACACACACACACACACACACACACACACAGACCCACGGTAATACTTATGAGAACTTTCCATAGACATAATTATTTTTATACTGTACGAACTATAGATTCTATCCCCTAACCCCAAACCTAAACCTCACAAAAAACGTTCTGTATTTTTAAATTTTCACGAAAACATTGTTTAGTATGTTTTTTTAAGCAATTTGAATTATGGGGACACTAGAAATGTCCTCATAAACTACATTTATAGCATAATACCCTTGTAAGTACCAGTTTGTATCTTTAAGGTTCATTCATTCATTATTTAGCCCATTTTTCTGCATTGCCAATGGGTTTGGGGTTTAAATATTTAATGTCAGGACATCTTGGGACTCAACAAATGCAAAGAGTGTTGTTTTATTCCACAAGATGTACCACAGAGCTCACAGATGATGCAAGGACAAACTAGCTGTCTCTTAAATGCTATTTGTAAAACAATTAAATAAATGGAAAGGTAAATCAAGGGAATATAAATAGTATGTTATGCATCGCTTCCTTGTAAAACCAATTATTAAGCAATACACAAGGGCCATGAAATGGCTTATGAAAACATAGATGTGTTTACATACAAGGCGTTTGTCAACAGCAACATCTGGCATATGTCCAAGAAATACATGCAGTTTTAAGGATAACCATTTTTTTTATGTATTCTTTACAAAGCATGAGGGGGGAAATTTGAGTCCTGTACAAAGCTCAGGTGTTGCATGAGTTTGCAAAGGCTTTGTGGTTTCTGCGGTCTTGGAATGGGTTTTTTGAGATCTTGGAATTGGTTTTCTAAGGTCCTGGAATGGGTTTTTAGAACATTAGTACCCAGGTAACACATGTGGATCAGTTATGTAATTTATTCATTTTTGGTCATTTGGAGTCCAGAAATTGAGTAAATGATGGGAGAATAATTTTGGGGTAAATTATTCCTTTAAGTTACCAATTCACAACTTTATCTTTACTTCCTCCTAATGTCCCAAGCCAAGCCACAATATTCCAGTTCCGTTATATAATTTTGGTAATTACATGACTTATTGGCAACAGAACTGCAAGATAAGCCCATCATTTCTTTACCATTACATTACCAATTTAGATTGTCCTTTTTAAATCCTCCTAGTGTCCCTAATATATATATATATATATATATATATATATATATATATATATATATATATATATAAGCAATATCACACGAGCAAGAGTGCGATATGGCCCTACATCAGCACTGCTGTGATTCGGCCACAGGGCGAGTGCCATAGGTAATCATAGCAGTAATGATTTAGGGCCATATAGCATGATTGTGAGTGTGATATTGCTTATATACAACAGTTCAATAAACGAATACATTTTTAAAAATTAAGAAAAACTGAGTACATTCATAAATGGCATTTGTGCATGGAACTACTTTCTTATGCGACAGATCAGAATCTGCTGTTTCTGGTTCAAAACAAATGATTTATCCAAGATTTAGTTAGTAATTCAAAAATGTCACTTCAGAAATAGTATCATGGCTGTTTCGAACAAGTTATTGGATAAACAAGGATGGATGTGTGTGTGTGTTTGAGTGAGAGAGAGAGAGAGAGAGAGAGAGAGAGAGAGGGAGAGAGAATGAGAGAGCGCGAGAGAGAGATATGGAGCATGTGTGATCATGATATAGCCACTCCCAAGCTGAGATGCTGTCAGCTTTCTGAAGATCAGCTTTCTCAGTGGAAAAATAGCATCCAAGCAGGGGTATTTCTCCCTATTTCTTGGTAGCCGGTGCGCAAGAGTCGATCATTATAGAAACCGCAATGTCCTCCTCCATTTTAAACAGCACCATTGTGTAATTAATCAATCTGTTGTGTCTCTCATTTAAAGCAGTTTACACTGCAAAGTAGTGTAGTTTAGACAAGCGTTCACGAAGAGCTGTTTTATATACACTGGCTGATGCGGATTCACTTCACGTCGCCTAACTGGCTCATATTACACACAAAAATGATCTTTTTTGCTCTTACACTTTGGTTTAGAACAGCACGAACACAAGCGGGGTGATACACACACAGTGAAGCGTCGGAGTGATGATGGTGTCCGACCAATCAGTGTCTCTAGACCAATCAGATTCAATGACCAGAATGTGTGTGTGTGTGTGTGTGTGTGTGTGTTAAAATACTTGAGATTTGGGGTTGCTTTATGAAACTGTAATAAAGCATTCATAAATTAGTAATAGATACTGATAACTGCTGCTATACAAATACTAAATAACAAAAATGAATGACTGTAAAACTGAAATCTTCAGTTTGCATTATATTGAAGAGCATTGAGATCTCATATATTTTGTAATTTTCAGTAGTTAAAAACACGTATGTAAAATTTTGAATCGAACCATGTCAATAAAGCTAACAATATGGCCTCTTTTCTGAAGTAAAACTTCAAGCAATCACAGAATGGTCTCATCAGTCTGTGTACACTTCAGAAAAGTGTGCATCATTCATTGAGTGCTTAAGTGCACTACTACTTATGGGCTTAGAAATTTTTATCTTCTCTCTTCCAGGATCCACTTAACTGCTGATGTGGCCCCTGTACCAAAATAATCGCACACACCTGCTCAATTGAATATGTAAGACTAATACTGTAAATTGGCAAGCAGATTTCCTTGAATCCCAGCAAACAGACAAAAATCCCTGCATTTTGTGAACACAAAAACATGCTGCATCAATGTATTTCCTAATCTGCAGGAGCAGCATTTTGCTGTCATTTTCAGTGACAGATTATGTGGATAAAATCCAGCAGCAAGAACTGATTTGTAAATGAAAAACTGTTCTTTACATTGATTTAGTAATATTTAAACATTATTTAATCTATTAGATAATGTGTAATTACAATACATCTCCACTTTATACAGAGCATCCCCACTATTTTCAGAAGCACCTTCAGTGATTTTGATCTGGAACCAGGCCTGTAGCTGGCTAACATCCACAGATACATACAATTATATAACCTATATTTTGTAGGTCTATTTTGGGTACATTGTTCATATTGCTTTCTCTTTTTCACCCTTTGTTTTATTAACTACTTGGGCAACCTTAGGCACAGCTGTTTGTGTGTGTGTGTGTGTGTGTGTGTGTGTGTGTGTGTGTGTGTGTGTGTGTGTGTGTGTGTGTGTGTGTGTGTGTGTGTGTGCGTGTGTGTATGTGTGTGCTGTTTTGTTTGGCTCATGTCTGGTCTGTTCCATATTCAAACTTTTTTGCTACTCAAACAAACTCAAACTTTGGGGTGCCAATCTAAAATCTTGTCTAGGGTGCCAACAGAGACTGAACTGGCCCTGGGTGAGTGTGTGCGTTGTTGGTTCATTTGTTACTGTTTAAAGTAGTGGTCGACTGAAATATTGCTGAGGCCGGTAAATGTTCCTGTTTGGGGTTTTTTCCTTGAGGGCGCCGAAAATCACCTGCTTGCATGTGAAGTGACTGAGACATGTAAACGACCAGACATGGTTAGTTTTGTTTACGTGCCATCGTGTTACTTCAATAATAGACCGGTGTGCAACACATTGTTATTTAATCTATCTGCATATCAGAGCCTACTGTTAAAGTGCTCGACTGTTTCATTCTACCTCTTTCTCCTCAACAGTTCCCTGTAACTTTAACTGTCTTTTCTAATGAGAAAATGGGACATTTCAGTAAAACTAATATCATATATACAATCTGCAAATATACACATACTGTATCTCATTTAAACAGATGTAATAAACCAACCTCACAAAATTTCAGCAGATACAGCGTCCTGTGGAACGCTCATAAACCTTCCTC
Organism: Xyrauchen texanus; assembly: GCF_025860055.1. Taxonomy (NCBI): domain Eukaryota; kingdom Metazoa; phylum Chordata; class Actinopteri; order Cypriniformes; family Catostomidae; genus Xyrauchen; species Xyrauchen texanus. The sequence goes on along the minus strand of NC_068306.1, from coordinate 19,314,518 downwards.
TGAAGCACGTATTCTATTGTCTGTCCTCAACAGTTCCCTGTAACTTTTCTAATGATAAAAGGCAAATATCAATAAAACTTGTATTATATATGCAACTATGCAAATATACAGATATCTCATTTAAACAGATGTAATTTACAAAACTCAAGAAAGTCCAGCGTTTCCTTCCCATCAAGTGCTCATCTTATATCTTCCTCTGAAGCACATATTCCATCAATCAGAATCAAAAACTTCAGGATCAGGATCAAAAGTTCCTCACAAATCATGCGTGTGAGTGCAACTTCAAGGCTGCCTTTGAAACAAGGAAAATGCTGCCTCCAAAGGCTGTATTCGAGGTACGATGAAAATAAGGTGCTTTTCAGACTGTTTGGAGACCAGTTTGCTTAACAGTTCCATTCATTCAAAACAGATGTCAGTTTAGCCATTACCTGATTAGGCAGCATGGTAGCAAGTCAGCTGCCTACATTTTCAGATGCAGCCCCAGGTAAAGGTGCATCATGTGTGCTATAAGTAAATATTCTCTATGCACTGTATGTACAATTGGTTTGATTCTATATTTGTTTTAGTAAATGTGATTGCTAATCTGGAAATGCCATCAATGTTTGATGGATTACTGTGTGTACTGGTATTTCCTTCTTCCTAATATATTAACAATTTCTTTGAGTGCAAATAAATTATTATTTTTTATTTTTTCTGCTATCTACCACTTAAAATACAAAATAATTTTTTAGTTTTGTGTGAAATTTAGTAAATATAGTGGTAAATAGGCGTTTAATATTTTTTTTAGCAATCACACGTTTGTTATTTACTATATTAAATTGTTTGATATATTGGCATTGTATCGGCCTATCGGTCACCCTGCTCTCTGGATATCAGCATCGGCCATTAAAAAGCCCATATTGGTTGGCCACTAGTTTAAATGAGTTTTGAAGTAAATATATGGGATCAGTGGTATTTTGTTGTTTGTATCCATGTTATCAGAATTTTGGTGTGTTTTCACTGCATATGTGTGGTGGTAATTTTGCTTTTGGGTAGCTTTGTGGTGAAGCGAGTGCCCAGAGATTTAAAAGCATTTGTTTTGTCATTTATGGAGACTGTGAACACTGAAAGTCATTAGTTTCCATGACGTGGGCCAGGGACTGGATACGAAGAGTTAAGAATGATCTGCCCCTCCGGCTCGTCATCGTTGCCCCATTACTTAGGGCCGCCCTTCAGCCAGTCTTTCCCTCACGCTTGCCACAGGCGGCCAGTGATGCTGCTGCCCCTCACACTGTGGACCTTCGAGGGGAGCTTGAGCGGCTGATTGACCCAGCTCGTGCCTGAGCCTTCCTATTGACACTACCCCGCCCTTTCATGGAGCCCCATTCACCGCAACGATGCCAGATTCCCCCTTTGTTGTGAACACTATTCCCCCTTGGACACTTTTATTATTTCCAATAAATACCTCTCTGTCTGTCTCTTGCTCACCCTGCCACAATATATTTATATATATATATATATATATATATATATGTAGTTTATGCACAGTTAGGGATAGTACTGACTGACAAAAGGGAGAGCTCAGATGACGTCACTCATCTGTGACTGACAAGAGGGATGCGCAGAGGATGGGCCTTGGATGCGACCACCACGTGTTTACAAGTGTTTTGCTCTCTCTGTGGATTATCGCTGGATGAACTGTGACTATCACTTATTGACGAATATTTATTCTTCAATAAGTTACATAATTACTTATTTTTTAATACTGTTTGTACCTCTATCACTACCACCTTTTTTAAACCTGAATGGAACATCATCTCTCTGGGTGTCTTCTAGCTAACACATACACACATCCATACATTTTGTTAGAGCTGATTCCAACATTATATTACATCATGCAGGGACAGTTAGTTTGGATGTTGCCGGAGGAAGCCTCTTTAGCATAGTTCCCTAGATCTGTAGTTTGAAGCATATTTACTAGCGCCATTTCTGAGTCATAACACCCACCAAGCCAAGTTGCCACATCTGACCCGCCATGCTAAGTCACCACGTCTGACCTGCCAGGCTGCCTTGACTCCTGCGCCTCTGCCTCCAGTGGCTCCGGAATAATCAGGAATTTACTGTGTAAATGGAAGACGTGAATGCAGTTAAAAATCAAGGATTTGTAATTTAGCACATTTTAGCATCATGCAAGTGATCTTATAGCGAAAGGCCAGGAGTTTATTTATGTGTGCCCAAGGAGTGCGGAGAATGAATGAATGAATTTAATTAAAAGGAACAGCTCAACCTAATATTTAAAGATATTCCAGTCCATGGATATTTCTATGTAATTATTATGAACATCACATTGAGCCTTTTGTATAATACAAATCTGAAAGATTCAGTGACACCAAAAACAAACAGCAATTTTGTTCAATTGTTCAAATAAGCATCACTATTACTATTGCTCATACTTATGATTAGGATTTGAACAAACCGTATTAAACTTACATACAATATACTTATACTCCGCAGTGGCAAAGCCCTGGGGATTGATGAGATCCGACCAGAAATGTTGTAAGCTTTGGATGTGGAGGGGGTGTCATGGATGACATGCCTCTTCAACATTGCGGGGAAATCTGGGACAGTGCCTAAGTAGTGGCAGAATGGGGTAGTGGTTCCCCTCTTCAAAAATGGAGATCAGAGAGTGTGTGCCAACTACAGGGGTATCACACTTCTCATCCTCCCTGGTAAAGTTTACTCCAAGGTTCTGGAGAGGAGGGTTCGGCCGATTGTCGAACCTCGGATTGAAGATGAACAATGCGGTTTCCGTCCTGGCCGTGGAACGATGGACCATATCTTTACGAAAGGATCCTGGAGGGGGCCTGGGAGTATGCCCATCATGTGTTTTGTGGATCTGGAGAAGGCGTATGACCGGGTCCCCCGGGAGAGACTGTGGGAGGTGCTGTTCTTAGGGCGATCCAATCCCTGTACGCCAAAGTGAGAGCTGTGTCCGGGTCCTCGGCACGAAGTTGAGTTCATTCCATGTGAGGGTTGGTCTCCGCCAAGGCTGCGCTTTGTCACCAATCCTGTTTGTGATATTCATGGACAGGATATCGAGGCGTAGTCGGGGTGGGGAAGGTGTGCGGTTCGGTGGGCTGGGGATCTCCTCGCTGCTTTTTGCAGATGATGTTGTCTTCATGTCATCATCGGTACGTGACCTTCGGCTCTCACTGGATCGCTTGGCAGTCGAGTGTGAAGCGGCTGGGATGAGGATTAGCACCTCTAAATCTGAGGCCATGGTTCTCAGCAGGAAACCGATGGAGTGCGTACTCCAGGTAGGGAAGGAGGTATTGCCCCAAGTGAAGGAGTTCAAGTACCTCGGGGTCTTGTTAATGAGTGAGGGGACAATGGAACGGGAGGTTGGCCAGAGAATCGGGGCTGCAGGGGCGGTATTGCACTCGCTCTATCGCACTGTTGTCACGAAAAGAGAGCTGAGGCGGAAAGCAAAGCTCTCGATCTACCGGTCAATTTTTGTTCCTACCCTCACCTATGGTCATGAAGGCTGGGTCATGACCAAAAGAACTAGGTCGTGAGTACAAGCGGCCGAAATGGGCTTCCTCAGAAGGGTGGCGGGCTTCTCCCTTAGAGATAGGGTGAGGAGCTCAGTCATCTGTGAGGAGCTCGGAGTAGAGCCACTGCTCCTTTAGCGCCGAAAGGAGTCATTTGAGGTGGTTTGGGCATCTGGTAAGGATGCCCCCTGGCCGGCCTCCCTAGGGAGGTGTTTCAGGCACATCCAGCTGGGAGGAGGCCTCGGGGAAGACCCAGGATTAGGTGGAGAGATTACATCTCCACACTGGCCTGGGAACGCCTCGGGGTCCCCCAGTCAGAGCTGGTTAATGTCAAGTCAAGTCAAGTCAAGTGGTTTTTATTGTCGTTTCAACCATATACAGTTAGTACAGTACACAGCAAAATGAGACAACGTTCCTCCAGGACCATGGTGCTACATAAAAACAACAAAGGACCAACACAGGACCACATGAGACAACACAACGAAATAAAATACCTATATAAAAAAAAACCTACATATACCTATATAAAGTGCACGTGCAAACATGTGCAAAAAGTACAGGACAGTACAACAAATTTCTGACAATGAACAGGACAATAGACAGTGCAGCGCCGACCAGTACTCAGTAGTGCAAAAAGATGACAGTTTCTAAAAATGTAAACATAACATACTATGAGATAATGTTCTAAGCACATAGCAGTTATTTAGGTAGCAGACAGTTATAAAGTGACAGTAATTAAAGTGCAACTCAGGACACGTGTGTGTCAAACCAGTCTCTGAGTATTGAGGAGTCTGATGGCTTGGGGAAGAAGCTGTTACACAGTCTGGCCGTGAGGGCCCGAATGCTTCGGTACCTCTTGCCAGACGGGAGGAGGAGTAAAGAGTTTGTGTGAGGGGTGTGTGGGGTCGTCCACAATGCTGGTTGCTTTGTGGATACAGTGTTTTTTGTAAATGTCTTTGATGGAGGGAAGAGAGACCCCAATGATCTTCTCAGCTGTCCTCACTATCCTCTGCAGGGCTTTGCGTGATGCAAACGGTGCAAGTCCCAAACCAGGCAGTGATGCAGCTGCTCAGGATGCTCTCAATAGTCCCTCTATAGAATGTAGTGAGGATGGGGGTTGGGAGATGTGCTTTCCTCAGCCTTCGAAGAAAGTAGAGACGCTGCTGGGCTTTCTTGGTGATAGAGCTGGTGTTGAGGGACCAGGTGAGGTTCTCCGCCAAGTGAACACCAAGGAATTTGGTGCTTTTGACGATCTCCACAGAGGAGCCGTCGATGTTCAGCGGAGTGTGTTCACCTTGTGCTCTCCTAAAGTCAACAACCATCTCTTTTGTTTTGTCGACATTCAGGGACAGGTTGTTGGCTCTACACCAGTTCGTCAGCCGCTGCACCTCCTCTCTGTATGCTGACTCGTCGTTCTTGCTGATGAGACCCACCACGGTCGTGTCATCGGCGAACTTGATGATGTGATTCGAGCTGTGCATTGCTGCACAGTCGTGAGTCAGCAGAGTGAACAGCAGTGGACTGAGCACACAGCCCTGGGGGCCCCAGTGCTCAGTGTGGTGGTGGTGGAGATGCTGTTCCCGATCTGGACTGACTGAGGTCTCCCAGTCAGGAAGTCCAGGATCCAGTTGCAGAGGGAGGTGTCCAGGCCCAGCAGGTTCAGCTTTCCAATCAGGTGCTGGGGAATGATTGTGTTGAATGCTGAGCTGAAATCTATGAACAGCATTCGAACGTATGAGTCCTTATTGTCTAGGTGGGTGAGGGCCAGATGGAGGGTTGTGGTGATGGCATCGTCCGTTGAGCGGTTTGAACGATACGCCAAACTGCAGTGGGTCTAGTGAGGGGGCAGCTGGGTCTTAATCTGCCTCATGACGAGCCTCTCGAAGCACTTCATGATGATGGGTGTAAGTCGCGACGGGACGGTAGTCGTTGAGGCAGGACACTGAAGACTTCTTTGGCATGGGGATGATGGTGGTGGCCTTGAAGCACGTTGGAACGACGGCGCTGCTCAGAGAGATGTTGAAGATGTCGGTAAGAACATCTGCTAGCTGGTCTGCACATCCTCTGAGCACTCTGCCAGGAATGTTGTCTGGTCCAGCAGCCTTCCGTGGGTTGACTCTACGTAGAGTTTTCCTCACATCTGCCGTGGTAAGACAGAGCACAATGTGGCTCGGCATAGGAAAGTTTGGGGCCCGTGCTGGAGCAGCTGCCCCGCGACCCGACTTCGGATAAGCGGTTGAAGATGGATGGATGGACAATATACTTGTGCTTTTTGCATGGTTGACAACAAAAAATAAAACTATAAATGCCACAGGCTTACATTGAAAAGAGGAACCAGAGTTGTTTAGGGACCAAAATATCTGACACTTTTGAATTGACCTTTGCATGACCAAGCATTAGTCACGTTGTCTTTAGGAAATGTTTAAATCGAATTTAGTTTTATTTCTTCCCTCTATCTGTATATCCCCCCTCCACAAGCATGTGGAATGTCAATGTGGTCTTAAGTGTCTGAAATGTTGTATGAACAAAACCAGACAGAGGGCTGATGCTTATTCACACCTACAGAGACCCTGTTCACTTGACAAGTTTGCGATTTAGTTGAGAAACTCTGGGGAAGGAATGCAATTTGCAACCGTTTATGATTATTGTCAAGTTATTAAGATAAGCTGTCAACAAGTAGAATGCAATTTATATGGCTTCAACTTCAGGATGACTCTATAGATTTTTTTAAGCTTGTTTGTTGTTAAGTATGAATAACTTGCTTTTCATTTACTCAAGGTTTACATGTGGTGGTGGTGGTAAAAATAGATAAAGAAAAGGAGAAAATAAATATATGAATAATTAGTGTCATCAAAACTAAAATATAAAGAGAAAAGAAAATAACAATTTGTAAATCATAAATAAATGATTTAAATAAATAATAATAAATCATCAGAATATGATATTGTCATTGAAAGAAATTGAATATTATTAATGCATACTATATGATTGTGTATTAAAGCGATTGATATTCCTTTTCTTATGGACAATCGATTGTTTGATTGCTTCTGCCTTGGCACATTTGCACCTGCTGGGGAGAGGGCGCACTGCTCAGACAATACAGAGATTCAGACGATGCTGAAGCAGCTCCGTGTCCTGTGTCTTTGTTAATTGTTTTATCTTCCCTTACCAGGTATGACATGTATAAATTGTAATGTAAAGACACTTTGTATAGTTTAAGGCTGTGAAAAATGGCAAACATAATTCTGTGAAGTGTGTTAATTGTTTGTTAAAATGTTTAAAAGTTCGGTTCAAGTTAACTGTGTGTGGGGATGTCACGTGTGCAACGGGTGAATGCTAAATTGATAGCAGAGACCATGCGGTTACAGCAATTGTAAAAATGTGATAAATGTATACAATAGTATTTGTACTTTTGATAACTAATGTAACATAAGAATTTGAAGTTTGAGTGCTTTAAAGAAGTATTGTGTTGGTTCATTATATTATGTAAATGGTATAATTAATGTGCATCGTGATCCTTGTTTCTATTGAAATTATTTGTTCAATTTGTGGAAACAGTACCTGATGAGAACCTGTATGTGAGTGTAAATCTGTATTTTTCTGTATATTGTGACTTTATCTTAACAGAGATTATCTGTTGTTATATGTTAATTGTTAAATGAGAATGCAGAAATATTTGCTCTGGTCAGACAATACAGAGATTCAGACGATGCTGAAGCAGCTCCGTGTCCTGTGTCTTTGTTAATTGTTTTATCTTCCCTTACCAGGCGGTGAGGGTGCTACATTTTGGAGGCCCCAGCGAGGATGAGTGCAGTGCGAGTTGGCTTCCAGTAACGACAGCCTGCTTTCAGTGCCATTCAGCCTTCTACTCAGCCCAGGTGACCAGTGAAGTGAAGACGTTCAGTGTCCGTGTCGAGCCAGGAAGGAAAGTGCAAGCAATCTAAGGTTTATCTTCGATACTAGGAGCGCTGCAGAATTCCAGTTTGATAAGGGCATTTCTTCTATCACTTTGCACACATCTAGACTGAGTAACTCATGGATCACTTAGAGGATCTGAAGCTTGAGGTGATAGGAGCAGTATATGCTCTCTCACAAGAAAATTTGATTGAACTGTGTGAATTCCTTGGTATTGAGTGTGAACATATTAGTAGTAAAAGCAGGTCATTTATTATTTCTGTGATTGTGAGACACATTGAGAGAGAGGCATTAGAGGAGCTTGAAGATGCAGGTATGGCAGAGCTTCTATGTCTAAAAGATAAAATCTGTGAAATTCAGAGGGTTAATGAAAACAGTGATTCAGAGAGGAAAATAGCACAGTCCACTAAGAGAGTGAATGTAAATCCAGGAGCAGAAACCACAGTGGCAGAAACCATAGAACAGGAAAATTTGCAAAAAGAAATTGACACATTACAATTAGCATTGCAAAAGCTAATAGAGCAGAAACATAGAGCAGCTAATCACACACCACAAAAAACATGTACACAACAGAACACAAGTACATTACAAAGTTATCCCACTTTACCAAATCCAAATGTTCAGCCAGACCCAAGCTCTGATCTGCAGTTAATGACACACAGACCAGTTATGATTCCCTGGAACAGAGAATTCAAGATATCAGGACAGATAGGTGAACCTGGACAAAAGGATAAACTTACCTTTTCAAGTTTAGCCCATCAAATCGAACATGGATTGAGCAAGGGAGTTTCAGAGCTTGAAATAGTTGACGCAGTAATAAGAGCAATTGCACCAGGCATGCAGCTTCGTAGTTATCTGGAGGGAAACCAAATTTAACCCTTCCTGTGCTGAGACGTATACTAAGAGCGCATTATCAAGAAAGAGGGGCGACTGAATTGTACAAACAGCTTACCTCCGAGAGCAAAGTAGTAAAGAGAGCCCACAAAGTTTCCTCGTTCGGTGTCTTGATTTGAGGCAAAAGATCTTGTTCAGCATCTCAGGAAGCTGAATCCAGTTTGAAATATGATCCAAGTCTAGTTCAGAGCATGTTTCTTCATACTGTTCTTACTGGCCTGCAAAATGACACCATAAGAAGTGACCTGCAACCTTACTTGACAACCATTGATGTGAGTGATGAAATTCTTTTTGATAAAGTCAATGTTGCTTGTGCAAATGAAACAGAGCGGCAAAACAAGAAGAAGCTTATATTCCATCACACCAAAGTGAATCCAGTGCAGGTGGAGGCAGTTACTATTGAAAAGAAAGGAAAGACACAGTGTCACAAAAACACAGAGAAATTTGAACCTGACATTTTGAGTGAGTTAAAGGAAATGCGCTCTGACATGGCATTGTTGAAGGATCTCAGTGCGGAGGTGTCTCAAATTAAAGAATCTATTCAACAACCTAAGATCATGTCCACACAGTTTTCTGCCAATGTGAGGGATCAAACTAAAATGCCTCCATACAACATACCACCCCAGCCTCCGTACCCACCTCAAAGTTATGTGCAGCAATATGACAGGAGAATGGGGGCAGTTCAGCAGCCACAGTGGCTCCCTGCACAACGCTTCCATCCTCCCCGACTCGTGTGAGAAAATGTCTGGCATGTCAACAAAGCGGATTGGATGTATACTGTACTCACTGCTATAAGTGTGGCAGTAGCGATCATTTTGTGGTTGGTTGTAGAGCACGAGGCCCAACGATGTACAGAGAGCAGTCGTTAAGCGGGACAGGGTCACGACTGCGGGACGAGGAGTGACCAGGTATTCAATGATGTCCCCACAAAGCTGCGTACAGTGTGGTATCACAGACTATGACTTTAAACTGCGACAATGTGCTGCCTGTAAACAAACATTGTATTGTTCTAAAGCATGCCAAGCTAATCACTGGACAGTCCATATGGAACAATGTAACCAGACTGCAAGAGTATACACCAATTCTGCAAAACATAGAAAGAAATGTGAAGCTGATAAGTCTACACATGCCGCCTTTGTAGGAAAACAGTGTCTAGTCCCGTGTTACTTTCAAGGGCTCCGTGTTGATGCATTGTGGGATACAGGATCTCAAGTTTGTATAGTGGATGAACTGTGGAAAAGTGAGCACTTACCAAACATTAGATTGAGAGATGTGGCTGAGGTAATTGACGCACCTGAAGGATTCCATCTAGTGGCAGCAAACGGACAAGAAATACCTTATATTGGTTGGATGGAAGTGAGTTTTAGTTTGACATCACATGAAGTGGAAACAGATAGACTTGTTATACCGGTGTTGGTGATGAGAGGTAGTCAGCTTCGTCATCCTATCGTCGGATATAATGTTATCGAGCAAATGGTAAACTCCAGGAGGATAACGCAGCCAAGCACAAGTGACTTAAAAAAATAGCCTGTCCTAGTGCAGCAACAGAAACGGTTCAAGCTTTTATCAAACAAATCCATGCTGAAACACCATATGAATATACAGTTAAAACAACCAAGGAAAATGTTAATGTGCCCAAACATACATCAGTACAAGTGGAATGTAGAGTGCAGACAGAAAGACCAAAGCAAGACACTTTGCTAATTTTTGAGCCTGACATTAACCCACAGTGGGCAGAGGGGTTGGAGTTTTGTGAGACAATTGTAACCTTACGGCAATATACATCTCCACACATAGTTGTCAGTGTTCAAAACCCTACTGATCATGACCTACTGTTAAAAGGCAAGATGGTAATAGGCACAGCGCAGCCTGTGCAGGCTGTGTATCCAATTGCCGCTTTTGAGGAATCTGATTTAATTTCGGTAACAGTCAATCAAATCAAAAATGAAACCAGCAATACCTCTGACACCGCCTGGGTTCCGCCAGTTAACTTAAGCCATCTAAGTGAGCCTGAAAAACAAATAGTTCAGGTAATGTTAAAAGAGGAAGCAGCTTCATTTTCTGAATCTGATAATGACATAGGTTGCATAGAGAAACTACAACTTTCTATTTCACTGAAAGACACTAATCCTGTTGCACGTACTTACCGGTCAGTGCCTAAACCCCTCTACCAAGAGATGAAAAACTACCTGCATGATCTCATTACGCAAGGATGGGTGCAGAAATCAAACTCACCATATGCCTCACCTGTAGTATGTGTCAGAAAAAAGATGGTAGCTTGCGCCTATGCATCGATTTCAGAGGACTAAACCGGAAAACGCATCCTGATAGACAGCCCATCCCCGTGTACAAGACATAATGGACAGTTTGGGAGGGAACTCCTGGTTTTCACTTTTAGATCAAGGAAAAGCATATCATCAAGGCTTCATGGCCAAGGAGAGCAGACCTTTAACAGCCTTTGTAACACCATGGGGCTTATATGAGTGGATTAGGATACCTTTCGGCTTGATGAATGCACCTTCAGCTTTTCAACGCTGCATGGAGGAGTGTCTGGGTGAATTAAGAGACAATATCTGTGTTCCTTATCTAGATGACACATTAGTTTTCAGTAAAACCTTTGAAGACCATGTGGATGATGTAAGGAAAGTCCTGCGAAGATTGAGACAATATGGAATAAAATTAAAACCTGGGAAATGCGAACTGTTCAAACGTGAGGTGCGATACCTTGGAAGGATTGTCTCGGCGGAAGGGAGTAAGATGGACCCGGCTGATACAGCTGCCGTGAGTAGTCTGAAAGATAAAAGACCAAGCACAGTTGGACAGTTGAGAGCAGTCATGGGTCTGTTGAGTTACTATCGACAATATATCAAAGATTTCTCCAGAATTGCGAGTCCTCTGTACAATCTACTGAAAGAAACTGAGACAGAGAAGGTAGAATGTAAGGAGACATGTAATCGACAGACTAAAGTAAAGAAAAGAGGAGTGCCTTCTCACAGGCCGATTGTATGGACGAACGAGCATCAAAAAATATTGGAGGGACTGATCGATTGTCTTATTGAGCCACCAGTACTTGCATTCCCAGACTTCTCACAGCCGTTCATACTTCATACGGATGCATCGAATCAGGGTCTTGGGGCAGTTCTATGCCAAAAGCAAGCAGGTAAACTTAGAGTTATCGCGTATGGTTCCCGAACCTTGACAGCTGCAGAAAAAAGTATCACCTTCACTCAGGAAATTGGAGTTCCTTTCCTTGAAGTGGGCGGTCACCGAAAAGTTCAAGGATTATCTGTACTATGCCCCACATTCACTGTATATAGTGATAATAACCCACTGACATACGTTCTAACCAGTGCAAAGCTGAATGCAACTGGATGTAGATGGGTAGCGGAACTTGCGGATTTCCATTTTAACATTAAGTACCGGCCTGGCAAAGAAAATGTGGATGCAGACACCTTATCCAGGATGCCCCTGAATATTGAGACCGCAATAAAGGAATGCACAGAGGAATTGCCATCTGACTGTGTTGAAGCAACCATCCAATCTGTTGAGGCACCACACTTCAGTATCCCCTGGACTGCAATGATTTCTCTTGATGACACCATGGCATCTGAGCATGCATGTGAGATATTACCTGTGGAGGAGATCAGACAAGCACAGCGAAATGATGACCACATTGGACCTGTCCTACAGTTTAAGCTAGACAATAAGAAGCCAACAGGACATATGTTTAAGACTTTGAGTCCACAAAGTAAATGCTTATTACGCAGTTGGGACAAACTTCTCCTGGGAGACGATGGCATCCTCCGTAAGAAGATGAACACCAAGACACAGCTAGTCTTACCCACAAGGTACAAGCAGCGTGTTTTGAGAGAATTACATGATAATATGGGTCATCAAGGTCTTGATCGAACATTGTCTTTAATCAGAGAAAGGTTCTATTGGCCACAAATGCACAATGATGTTGATCACTATGTCACAAAGAGTTGCGTTTGCCTGAAACAAAAGAAACCATGTAGGGAGGCCAGAGCACCGCTCCAGAATATGGTCACTACTCACCCATTCGAGCTGGTATCCATTGACTTCTTACACCTGGATAAATGTAAAGGAGGGTACGAGTATATCCTAATAATTGTTGACCACTTCACACGATTTGCACAAGCCTATGCGACTACCTCGAAATCTGCTAAAACTGTTGTTGACAAGTTGTTTAATGACTACGCTCTGAAGTTTGGGTTCCCACAAAGAATTCATCATGACCAAGGAGGGAGTTTGAAAACCAGCTTGTTGCTCAGTTGAAAAAGAGTTGTGGAGTTGCTGGATCAAGAACCACGCCGTATCACCCTCAAGGAAATGGGCAGGTTGAACGGTTCAACCGAACGTTACTTGGTATGTTAAAGACATTGACTGAACAGCAGAAAACCAATTGGAAAGAGTCTTTAAACAAACTCATCTTTGCATACAACAGCACACAATGTGAAGTTACAGGATTTGCACCATTTTACTTACTGTTCGGAAGGTCCCCGAGATTACCCATTGATCTAATGTTTGGTTTGACACCTGAAACCGGAACTACTGATTATAAGGAGTATGTTAAGAGATGGAGACAAGAAATGCAGGAAGCATTGGAAATCACCAGACAGACTGCAAAGAAGGTGGCAGAAAGAAACAAGAGGAACTATGATGGAAAAGTGAGGGGTTCTATGTTATGTCCTGGAGATCGCGTTTTAGTGAGGAACTTGACACCTAGAGGTGGAACTGGGAAGCTTCGAAACCATTGGGAAGATGTTGTATACACAGTAGTCCGTCAACTTGGAGAAAAGCGCCAGTTTTTGAAGTGAAACCAGAACATGGAAGAGGAAGATCACGTGTTCTCCATCGTAACCTCTTGATGCCTTGTGATTATCTCCCTTGGAGACTGATCTTGGAAAGGAAGAAAAGACAAAGGGACCAGTGAAAAGACCAAAACCAGTAAATAGAAGTGTAACTGGTCCGGGGAAGAAGAGGATGAGGATGAAGATTATCCTTACTATAATTACCTACCTGCAGTCCATCCTCAACAATCTGGGCGTGAAAACTGGCGAGATGAATACGTACCTGATGTCCAGTTTCAGCAACTTGGGGAAGGAAATGGAGAGTTAGTAAGTGGAAACTTACCAGTCATTCTGCACAGTGAACCTGAAAAGGAAAGGGAAGAAATTGATCAAAATATATCAAAGGATCAAGGACTTGAAGTCCCTGTAGAAAATGAGATACCTCAACAGGAAGTTGATGTAATGGAGGAGGAACAACCTGGAGGAAGACCTGACGAAATGGAAGAGGTACCTGTGAAACGGGGTGAGAATGACAGAGAAGCAGGACAGGAATACAGATGGCCAAAGAGAGAAAGGAGACCACCAAAGACATTTACTTATGATTACTTAGGTAATCCGGCATGTTATAATGTGGAGCACACAAACCCAACAGTGTTTCAAACCATGTCATATGAGATGCAGAACTTGCCTCCATGGACTTACCTAGCACAACACTATCAACCAGTATACTTGTATGCATGATGGAATGAAAACCAGGGGTTTGAAGAAGAAAGACTGCAGTTTCAAACACATGCTCTTATTCACAATTAACACACAGTACAAATAGGCATTGAGATATTGCATACAAACAGTACAACATTGAGACAAAACTTTATTAGGATCATTTTTTGATTTATTCATTTTGATATGAAGAAAAAGGAGATTAATGTCGGGCTGACATTTATTTTTGACGGGAGAGTGTGGTGGTGGTGGTAAAAATAGATAAAGAAAAGGAGAAAATAAATATATGAATAATTAGTGTCATCAAAACTAAAATATAAAGAGAAAAGAAAATAACAATTTGTAAATCATAAATAAATGATTTAAATAAATAATAATAAATCATCAGAATATGATATTGTCATTGAAAGAAATTGAATATTATTAATGCATACTATATGATTGTGTATTAAAGCGATTGATATTCCTTTTCTTATGGACAATCGATTGTTTGATTGCTTCTGCCTTGGCACATTTGCACCTGCTGGGGGAGAGGCGCACTGCTCAGACAATACAGAGATTCAGACGATGCTGAAGCAGCTCCGTGTCCTGTGTCTTTGTTAATTGTTTTATCTTCCCTTACCAGGTATGACATGTATAAATTGTAATGTAAAGACACTTTGTATAGTTTAAGGCTGTGAAAAATGGCAAACATAATTCTGTGAAGTGTGTTAATTGTTTGTTAAAATGTTTAAAAGTTCGGTTCAAGTTAACTGTGTGTGGGGATGTCACGTGTGCAACGGGTGAATGCTAAATTGATAGCAGAGACCATGCGGTTACAGCAATTGTAAAAATGTGATAAATGTATACAATAGTATTTGTACTTTTGATAACTAATGTAACATAAGAATTTGAAGTTTGAGTGCTTTAAAGAAGTATTGTGTTGGTTCATTATATTATGTAAATGGTATAATTAATGTGCATCGTGATCCTTGTTTCTATTGAAATTATTTGTTCAATTTGTGGAAACAGTACCTGATGAGAACCTGTATGTGAGTGTAAATCTGTATTTTTCTGTATATTGTGACTTTATCTTAACAGAGATTATCTGTTGTTATATGTTAATTGTTAAATGAGAATGCAGAAATATTTGCTCTGGTCAGACAATACAGAGATTCAGACGATGCTGAAGCAGCTCCGTGTCCTGTGTCTTTGTTAATTGTTTTATCTTCCCTTACCAGGCGGTGAGGGTGCTACATACACACCAGTCAGAAGTTCTTCTTTCACAAAGTTCACTTTATAACAATCTCTTTACCTTCTAAACCATTCATTTAGCCACCATTGTGATTTAGCTGTCATATTCATCAATGGCACAATAGATCACTGTGTCGTGATGAGAACTGATAACATGTTCTTTAGACAAAACTAACTGAGACTCTTTGCCTATTCATCAAGTACAATGAATCAATTGAAGAAGCCTTTGATGCAGCATGCATGGATTTCTCTCACACTTGTATTTCTCTCACACTTAAGAAAGGCTCCCCATGGAGAAGCTGACCTTTGGTGCTGTTCCTGTGAGAAATGAGTGGGAAGCAGATCGGGAAATTTAAGTTAATGTTTTAGAGTCTCATAGACCCTAAACAACACAGCTGCCAACATATAATCTGCATACGTACCATGAACTAAACAGGCAGATTTCTACCTTTGCATAGGACCACAAATCTCCAATTAATTTGATATTCTTGGGGTAATTTTTCTTGTGCCGTAGAAAGCCTATCAAGAAAACCTGGTTGTTTTGAGGCTTCACTTGTTATTTCCCTCAAATTCTCTAACATTGTATTGATATTACCTAAAGCATGATTAATCACCATGGCAAGTAAATAAACCCAATTAGACAAGTTCACTGCCTGTTTAGGTTATTATGGGCAGGACCATTTCTGATCATTCTGGTGACCTAGGCGAGATCCTTATTGGCGACCCCGTGGGGGAGGGGTGATTGGGGTGCTTGGCGGCGACCTCCTCTTTGGTGAGGATTTAAAATCTTCAGTCTCTCGCTTCCAGTTAAAAAGAATCAGGAAAATGTATTTAATCACAAAGCTGATAAGAATCTTTCTAATGAAAGAGAACGTACTGTCCCCCTACAGCATCGCTCTTGTCTGTGTTCTAATCACATAAATTATGCCTTCACAGTTCGAAATAGGGTTGCACGGTAGACTGAGCCGTGCGATCAAACCGGTGTGTGTGTGTGTGTGTGTAAGTTATTTACCAGGAGACGGGCTGAAGCAGTTAAAGCAATGAAACATCTGCTCAAAACAGTCTTTTCAACATTACAATATCTTTAAGTTTATGTTACCAACATTCAAATACATTTGCATAAATAATGGAATAAAAGTTTAAAGACGTTGCCGTTTGAACTGGCTGTTTTGATGCGGTGAATAATTTTATTCATTTTTTTTTTTTTTTACATCAAACTAAGAATGTATTAGGTAACAAGTTAGACCATTTGAGCCTTCTCCCTGTTCATCCATCAGTTATTTTCCCCACTTCCAGAGCAACAAGTGGAATTTCTAAAAACTACCATTGCTGTTTTGTTATGTTGTTAAAATTAGTTAATGTATTAGGTATCATGAACAAACAATTAACTATATATTGGTAACACTTGAGAATAAAGTAATGATTACTTATGGGTTACCAGAATTATTTAAAAAGACCTTCATCAATATCAAACATGCAGAATTTAATAATTTTCTAATGTACAGAAGATATATCCCAAGGAATATACAGGCTGGGCACATACATCCCTGCATTTCTGTAGGCTCAAGCTATTACACACACAACTCACCATGTGCCCCACCAAGAGCAATAACCACATTATAGCGACCACAAGGAGGTTAACCCAACGTGACTCTACCCACCCTAGCAACCAGCCAATTGGTTGCTTTGGAAGCCTGACTGGAGTCACTCAGCACGCCCTGGATTTGAACTTGTGACTCCAGGTATGGTATCCAACGTCTTTACTTGCTGAGATACCCAGGCCCCAAATGTGTAGTGAAATGTGATTGAAAATATTGATATTAGCCTATTGTGATAATTTAAATTATACAAAAGCACATATTTCTCGAACCATGATTTATATTTTAGTGATTATGATCAACATTATAATTATTTTTACATTTATAATTGTTTTTATGTCTTTTGTGTAAGTAATTTTCCACCTGCATGGTTAGATATATGCCAGTAAATAGAAGGTTATATATATAATTTTTTTGATCACTTCATTTTAATTGCTTTTTGATTAGTTTAGAGTGCTATTTTAATTTAGACATTTATTTGATTTAAGTATATTTTTTAAATAAATTAATTAATTCTCAATGCAAAATCACTACACAGATCCCTCAGCCCAGGTGTTGCCGATGTAATTGGATATTGCGATATATATATATATATATATATATATATATATATATATATATATATATATATATATATATATATATATATAACACATTATTTAACAAAATTTATTTATTCACACACAATGTATTTTCCCACACAAACTAAATACCCGACCAGTACAGAATGCCAAGATGGATTAGGTTCTTTGCCAGAGAGATGTTGCCATTTACAACTCTTGTAAAACCCTCTTTCAAAAAGTTGATCACACATTTTAATTGCACTTAATCTTTTTCCAGGTTAATTTGAATATTTATTTAAAATAAATGTAAAAAATACATTTCAAAGTTTGAAATCAAGGTGTCTTGCTTTATTGTGTAGGCTTAGCCCTAACCCTGCTTAACAAAAATTACCCCATAGTACCATATCCATCCTGCGGTAATGCTGGTGTTCATCAGTTTCCTGTGGAGTTTATGTGTAAACAAATGACTCGTGAGTGACAATCGGGACCTGAATGAAAGGATAATGAAAGTTAGGACGATTTAGAGTGATCAATAAATTGAATTAAAAGAATGATTAGAATTCAATTAGAGCTTTAATCTTAATTAGAGGTTTAACTTAAGACAGAAAGGTCAGAAAAGACAGAACAATGCAGAAACCTTCAGCCATTTTATTGGAATCTGACACCGGACCAATAGTTTTGGCTACCCTTTTTAAATCAGTGCATTTGTGTGTGCATCTGTATGTTTGCCATAACAGATATTGTACAAGTGCTCGCCTGCTCTACCCTGGGCTATGGCTGGGGCCTGGCACATACAGACAAACAGCTCTCTGCTCCTTCTACAAGCATATTGATTTGTTAGATAGTTATTATTTCTTGGCTGAAAGTCCAAAAGTGACATTGTCCGACTTTTGTTTAGCTTGAGGGCTCTTACTGCCTGGATCAAACAAAGCTAATATGAAGTTCATTAAATTTAATCCCCCATGGATACTCCAGATCTGCTACTACAAATGGGTTTTTTTTCTCACTCATATCAGGAGAATATCAAGTAGGAAACCAAAATCACTTTTAGCAATATAGTGTGTTTGTCACAGGTTTGAAAAGGTTCAGATCCCAGATCAATACAACACAACCACAAACCACTCAAATAAAATTGTAGGAAGGAAGGACCCATGCAACCCACAACCCAGCAGTGGTGGTTTTAGACCATTTTAGTGATCGCACTTGTAGGGGGCCAATTGTTATACCTTAAATGTCCTATTTCAAGTTTAATTATTCTCATGAATGTGCCAAGAAGAGCAAGGCCAGATTTCAAGGTTATTAATTAACCACTTTGTCTATTCCTCACACAAAGCTATCATATGACTTCAGAAGACTTGGAATATAATGCACAAGTCATATGATTCACTTTTATTGTACATTTCTGATGTTTTTTCTGTTTGTATGTTTTTAGTTTTTTTGTCATTATGGAGCTTGACTGCCCCAGTCCTCATTCACTGTTATTAAATTGAAAAGATTGACTTATATTTTTACCTCTTGTGTTCCACATAAAGAAATGAATATGGCTCTGGAACAATATTGCGGTGAGTAATGACAAAATGTTTATTTTTGTGTGAACAATCCCTTTAAGCAAAAGCAATATAATGCATAACCAGGATGGTAGTACTGTTGTATACATAGCATTACAGACATGTCTGCACTTTTGTTTAAGGGTTATAGCAATAGCCACATTTTACTGTGAAAAGTGCTCAGCTGCTAAATCGTGGGTTTTTCTCAACACCTCCGAAATCACAATAAATGGAAGACAGAAGCCAAATGGAACAGGTGCATGCTCATTACAACACAGCAAGATGTGCACGGCAGCATGCCTTGGAAATGAGAACTATTTTTTTCTTCAGTTTTATTTAGCTTTATTTATCCTTCAAGCAGACAGAAACAAATTTGTATTACATTACATAATGTGTTCTAAATCAACAGCAGGTTAGGCCAGCTGTGATTGCTTGATTCTTCATGACATCTTGTATGTGTCTTATTTTTAATTTAGCCCTTAGAAATAAAAAATATCCACAAATAGAGATTCTTTGACAACATGCAAGATTTAAGTCACATCAAAGGTGTAGTTTAGAGTCAGTCATAATTAAATCTCTTATCTGAGAATCATCGACTAACATGTTGTAGCACAAGAAAAAAACTAATCAAATCACTTCTTCACAGTCACATAATTCAATGTCTTAGCAAATGGGGCTAATTAAGGTGAAAGACATTAAGTAAAACAACAAGAAACACTTTAAATATTGACATTTTTGAATTTATGAAAATTTCACGCACAACAGTCAGAACCTCAGGGGGTTTTCAAAACAGCAAATCGGTTACTGCCTAATTTATGTTATCACCGCAGGAATGGAAAATGTCATTAAGAGCGTTTGATTGAGAGGTAGAACTTTCAACCTAGAAGTCATTGGTTTCGCCAGACATGCGCTAAAAAAAAAAAAAAAAATCTATTGCATATCCACCCATGTGCATATACAATTATAACAGATGCTACATATCCCCCTAAATATAGCCCTAGAACTGAAATGAATGCAAGAATGACAAAAAAATATAGACTATAATGGAAATTGTAAAACTCTGTCCATCAGAATGATAAAAATTGTTTCCTAGCACAAACCGTATGGCAAATTATGTGTTTGAAGAGCAGAGAACAAACAGTATGGCCTTTCTGTTGAATCCTTCTCAGTGATGTGGTTGTGAATCACTGACGTGCGGTCTGGGTAGGCAAACTAGGCACTGCCTACCCTGCCAAAATTCAAAAATAAAATGTTTATTAAATAATAAACTTGTATTTGTATTTGTACTTTTTATTCTTGTGATTTATATATCCAATATGTGTGTTATTCCAATTGTTTAGACGTTATGATGACAAATGTAGCAGTTACGCATAATCAACTAAAAACAAATGGTAGAATAAGCAGTGCTTTTACGGTCCATTCATTGCAGGCGACAAGCGGAAAACCCATGTTAGCATGCGCACTTCGATCCTGTATTCTTTAACATGTACGGCAAAAAGCACAAATCTGCTGTGCCTTTTGATGTAAATATGTTATGCCCGTAATCATCTCCATTACGTATCAGACATGGACCAATTAAAATCGAGATATTCCTGGACATTTGCGTAGCTAACGTCATTACACCACAGCTAGCGTACATGCCTAATCCCCGCCAAATTCAAAATGACAGCACCGGCTGTAATCACAGAATTAAGAAATTTTTCCAAGCTCGATTTTAATTCCAAAAGAGGGAGGTCTACGCCAGCCTTAGATGGACTAGTACAGCAAAAGGGCCCAAACATTATCCGATCATTTCAAACTGATTGGTATGTAAGAAAAGATTGGCTATGTGGCTGTGCTAACAATCAGCGGCTGTACTGCTATCCCTGCCTGCTTTTTTCAACCAGTCAGACTGTTTGGACTTCAGCGGGATATTGTGATTTGAACAACCTGCCCGCAGCTTTAACCAAGCATGAAAAGTCACATCCAGTGTCAAATTACACTGAAAACCTTTGGAAAATCTCGGATCAACCATGCACTTGACGAGCAAAGGAAGCTGAATATAACCTACCACAATGAAAAGGTAAAGGAAAACAGAGAGGTTTTGAAGGATCTGATAAATGCGTAATGTTCACTGTTTACGCTTGTGTGTGTGTGTGTGTGTGTGTGTGTGCGTGTGCGTGAGAGAGAGAGAGAGAGAGAATACACGATATACATCCTGATTTGTACATTTCTTGATATGCCGCGCTTGTGCGTAACGTTCACTGTTATTACGTATTATTAGCTTAAACAATAACTCAGGTAATCTGGATTTCATAACTCAGTGCCTAGCCTCTTTAAGACATCACCGCACGTCACTGTTGTGAATAATATGGGAAAAACACAGTTTTACCACGACCATTTTCTCCAAATGTATAAAAGCTTCATGAATACTCAGTTTTCATTGATTGTGTGAGTTGCAACACCTTCTCCTGATTAGTCAATGTAACGTATGCCAAAATGGCTTGTTCAACCTAACACACCTCACGAATGCAAGCCGACAGAACCCACATTTTTTAGATGGTTTTAAAATGTTTAGTGAGGTCGTGAGCTGCCTGTAAGCTGCTCGACTCCGCTCGTAATTCCTCTCAAAGGATGCAAGCACCAATGATTTCTACGCAATCTATCCCGACTGGCGAAAAAAAAGAAATCGTTTGGGAGCACGCATGACAGCTGAAAATCGCATCATTTACTCACCCTCATGCCATTCCAGATGTGTATGACTTTATTCTGTAGAACATATATTATGCTTTTTAGAAGAATATTTCAGCTCTGTGGGTTCATACAATCAAGTGAATGGTGACCAGAACTTTGAAGCTCCAAAAATGACATAAAGGAGGTATCCATACAAATCCAGAGGTTAAATCCATATCTTCTGAAGCAATATGATTGCTGAAGTGTGGGTGAGAAACAGATCAATATTTATCCACCTTTGACCAGCCCAACCATTAGGTGGCAGAATGTGATATTGATTCAAAAGATTTTAAAAATCAATCTGTTTTCACCATGCCTATTATATCGCTTAAGAAGATTTATATTTCACCACTGGAGTCGAATGGATTACTGTTATATTGCCTTTTGGTCCTTTTCTGGTCACCATTCACTTGCTTATGAGGACCAACAGAGCTGAAATATTGTTTTAAAAATCCCTCATTGTGTTTTGCAGAAGAAAGAGTCATACACATCTGGGATGGCATGAGGGTAAGTAAACGATGAGAGAATTTTCATATTTGGGTGAACTATAATGTGCAAAGCATGATCTTCCTTTTGTGGCATAATACTTCTACATTCTGAACAACGTGTCAACGGGGCATTCCCATGAAATTCAAATAAACAAGCACAGAAATGTGACATTTTATCTCATCCTCCAAATTGCAAAGTGTATCTATGGCTTCAAATGTTGGTGGATAAAAATGTATAAACAGGTTTGTTTTGTTTTTTTGTTTGTTTAGTATCACATGCAGCACATGTCAGCCACCCTGCAAGCTGAAATGGTATAATGGTGAGATGTTAAGCAGAATTACAATCACAGTCATCATTCACTTTCATTGTACAGACAAAAAGTGCAATGAAAGTAAATGGTGTCGGAGGCTCATTCTGCTGAACATCTTATTTTGTACTCCATGGCAGAAAGTTATACAGGTTTGGAACAACACAATTTTATTTTTTGGGTGAACTATCCCTTTGAACTATACCTTTAAGGTTTCACAACCCATTTCACATTTCCATTTGTTGTCCACTACAATGTCTTTTCAAGGTTTCCAACCTCTTTTCAAGATTTCCATGGTATACAACAATAAGTATATCCCTCATAGCAATGTTTTTATTCACAGAAAAATAAACATGGGGTCTACCCTGGCTTAGGTCTATTATATGTGTTGTAGTTCTCCTGTTTGAAATTAAATACAGATACACATCCTCTTGCAAATAATCCCGAATGACTACACAAAAATGACAGTTGTGACGTTGAAGTTCAACTATAGTGAGATAAATATATTTAAATAGCTCACAAATGACCTCTCTTATAAGTTGTAAGAGAAATTTGTGCTCACAGGTTCACAGAAATTTTCCATGAAATTAAATATGCTTTCAGGATTTGGTAGTACATTTTTAATTCAGACTAATTATAACATCTATTGAAGTGGAATAAAGCTGCATACTATTCTGCCCCAGCACAGAGCATCAAACACCTAATGTGGTGTGATGTGAAACAGTTTGTTTCCTTCCCTACGGGCTTGCTGGTAACATTTTCAGTGTAGGAGGATGGAACATGCACTGCAATTTACATAAAATTGAGGGGGAGGTGACTAGGCGTGCTGCTAATTTAAATGTGAAGGTGATTACATCAGTGGATTCACTGTCATAAGGAAAGCCGGCAGGAATATATCTCAAATACTGGATTTAAGATCTCTGATCTTCTAATTAACTGAGCAAATTAATTTAAATACATGTGATCTAAGAGGAACCTGGTTTATAAAGGGCAGTATATTCAGCAGTTTCATTTTTTATTTTTTTTTTGCATAATCTGTTTATCTCTGATGGTATACTGAACTAAATGAGAAACAACCTAATTTGAATGCCAATTCCCATTAAGTATCCTGCCAAAACAGATATTTTGATGTCAGGAAGGAAAATGTTGTGACTTGAGTGAACTTCGTAACATCAATTTGCATCTATGCTGCATCTTTGCATTAAAATGAATCTTCAAGTAATGCTGCACTGGCACAAATTTGAATAATGAAGTGTGCTGCAAAGTTTATTCAAAGGCAAACTCTTAAAATATTCTTTTGAAGAATTTGTCAATTAATAATTTGGCCTTTAATTTTTGATTGCATAGTCTGCAGTGGTGGGCTTGAAACAGAATCTTCAAACAAAATCATTTTTTTTTTACTTTTAAAGCTTTGTTTTCAGCATTATATGATAATCAGTTATGTTTTATACTTAAAGCTACACTATGTAACTTTTGGTCCTCTAGCAGTTAAAAAAATATAACTGCATGTGTAATGGTGGCCAGCTGATAAATAGCTGTGCAATGTGCATAAACCTCACTCTCCTGACTGACACTAGAGGCTGTAGCCTTTAGCTTTCTTGTTAGCGCACCCGCCTCCCATGTCGGAGACGCCCATACGGAAGTCCCATACGAAGGACATTGTTTTGGTTGTGCTTCGGCTCTGCTCCTCTGCGCGGATGAATGTGGTTCGAGGCGCCAGTGTACACATGGATACAGGACATCTTATCAGCGCGAATGAACAAATAAATTGTGAAAAGATATCCGAAAACATGTGATCTGAACAGGTAAGTGTCATATCTTATGCTGTTGTTTTGACTTATTGGAAACATTGATGTTTTGAAATAAATAACGTTACAAAAGTTAGGCAATGTTCGTTAACATTAGACATAATGATTGCAAGTCTGATCTGGTCAAACATGGTAAATTTTATAACTGCAGGATATTCTGGCCAAATAGACCATGGTAGTAACTAATTTATAAATTGTCATAGTTACCAACCAGGGGTGAACATAATTTCAAGACTCATATGTCCTTGACAAGTCTAGGACTAAAGGATCTATTTATATAAATTATTGCAGTTATAAAGAAAAATAACATGTGTGCTAGCAAATGAACAGTTCTGCACCGATTACAGTATAATTATTTCACTACACATTTGTGAGTGTGTGTGATTACACAACTATACATAAACCATATCAATAAAATGTCTTACCTGTTGAGAAAGAAAAAAGCCATCTCTGGGTCACTTTTAAATCCTTTCAGTTGTCGGCAACTCTGAAAAGCCAAGCCGATGTTGATTTGTGTTTTATTATGGACTCTGCTGCTTTCCCTTTTTGCTTTTAGTCTTCAAGGTTTCTTTGTTTTTACAACCAGTGTTTGCCGTTTTGAATGCTCCATGTAAATTTGTCTCGTTTGTTACTTTCAGCTTCACGCTACTCCCACACCATACATGTGCTACAGTAGCCGGATCTTATTTTCTCTGTGTGCGGATATGACGTGAACACACACAGGCAAATGACGTATGTATGCTATTTCCCGCAAAATCCATCCTTACAGCTCTAAAATATAAATCACTATTATAGGTTTATCAGAGTGTATTTGGGTAAAGACATTGTTTGGATTTTTGTTGCACTCTCTCATCAATAACATTTCATTTATTTAACAAAAAAAAGTGTTACATAGAGTGGCTTTAAATGAATCACTTTAGTACATAACTTCAAGTTGTGAAGTTACGTACATATTTCAAAAAAGCATATTTCATTTTTGTATTTATTTTCCTATTTTTATATATAACACTCACACACACACACACACACACACACAGTCAGAAGTTTACATACGCTTAGGTTGAAGTCAATAAAAAATTTTTTGAACCACTCTTGTGTCGATTGTAGTGACACAAGGGGCTTCTTTCGGGAGCCTCGGATACCTCTGAATATGAAAAAGGCCAATGCCAAATTGACCAACAGAAATTGCATGTCCCGCCCCGGACATATGGGTAAAAAAGGCAGGGATTGTGCATCTGTTCAGTCAGATTTTTTCTTCGGAGCAGAGCAGTTGTGTGTGTGTTCACCGAGCTGAAACCTCACTCTGTTATACTCATCTCTAAAGAGCTTTCCTGTTGGATCTACGGCACATTTCCAGCGGCTTTCTCCCTCCTCTGCATGCCAGTGCAGTCCTCACTCCTGGGCACTTCTCTAAAAGAGTACCATTTTCAAGAAAATCAAAGAGTTAACGTTAGTCTTTTTAAAGAATCATCTTAAGGAGACATTTGTAAAAAAAAAAGTGCCATACTAAAAGTTTCACTTGCATCAGCATTCAAAACAGATTTAAGTGCAACAAGAATTTTTTTTATAAATTTTTTTGTAACTGTTAAGTGCTCTTGGAAAAGACGTGTTTTTAGCCATTTCTTGAAGACACAGAGTGAGTCAGCTTCACGGATGTTGTTGGGAAGGTTATTCCACCAACGTGGTATGATGAAACTGAGAGTCCTGGAAAGTGTTTTGGTGCCTCTTTGTGTTTGTACAACAAGGCGACGTTACTTAGCCGACCGCAGGCTTCTGGCGGGAGTGTAGATCTGCATAAATGCATTCTCGTCATGGACTCAGTCTCAATGGTGGCGCACCTCACAAACGAGCGTGCGCAGTCGGTGCTGAATTGCCTCTCATCATTCAAAATAGGCTATGCGGTCCCTCTAAAACAGTTCCAGAGGCTCCTGGGGCATATGGCATCCTCAGCCGCTGTCGCGCTGCTAGGGTTGATGCATACGAGACCGCCTCAGCACTGGCTTCAGATTTAAGTCACGAGATGGGCATGGCACCGTGGCACGTATCATGTGACCTTCACCCTCCTCTGCCATCAGTTATTCAATCCCTGGACAGACCTCTGCTTACAGCGGACAGGAGTCCCCCTGCAGCAGGTGTCCAGGTGCATCGTGGTCACCACAGATACCTTCAAACACGGTTGGGGTGCCGTGTGCAACGGGCATGCAGCTGCTGATTCCTGGTCGGGCCCACGGCTGCATTGGCACATCAACTGCCTAGAGTTGCTGGCTGTACTTCTTGCCCTGCGGAGCTTCTCCCAATGATCCGAGGCAAGCACGTCTTTATTTGTTCAGACAGCACCGCGATGGTAGCATACATAAATAGCCAAGGTGCGCTCTCGTCATAGGTCACAACTCGCCCGCCATCTCCTCATTTGGAGTCAGCACCAACTGAGGTCACTGCACCCCACTCATATCCTGGGCAGCCTCAACACGGCAGCGGATGTGCTGTTCTGACAGGCTCTGCTCAACAGAGAGTGGAAGCTCCACCACCAGGTGGTTCAGCTGATCTGGGACCGTTATGGCAAAGCACAGGTAGACCTGTTTGCTTCACAGGAGAAATCCCATTGTCCGCTCTGGTACTCAGTGTGTGTGTATATATATATATATATATATATATATATAATGCTTTTTCAAACATTTAATAATCACAAAGGGTTCATCTAACAGAAACAGAAACTTTCTGTTTCTGTTAGATGCTTTTTAGAAACTAAAAATTATCCCAGATGTCATGTTAAAGCTATGATTCTATTACAATTCTGTAATTTGGTTATACTTTAAACTTTGTCTGCGATAAATCTTAAACACAGACATATTCTACATCTGTATATTCTATAAAAAAAAAAAAAGAAAATGTTGCCGTCACATCTATTAAACAATACTATCAGCTGGTAAATCAGAACCCTGGAGCAAGCAGGAGCTCTCCTAATAAAACTTACATTTTGATGAATTAGATGACAACCTAGGAATGAGCATGTTTCATTAATTGTTGAGAAAGGTTCCACTCCATTACTTTGCTCCATAAACTTTTAAATATGTTGTTTTAATAACATTATATAGTTATATAATCTTATGTGGAACAAATTAAAAATAAGGTGAACACACCATGATACCCTATTTTAGAAAAACTTGGCCAAGCGTATTTTTACTCATGAGGTGCTGATGTTAATGTTTATACAGCTTGTATGCCATCATTACTTATCCATTACAGGAGAGTGATTTGAATTATTCTGTATTTTATAATATAAATTTTATGTTGACATCACCAAGCCTATGAGCACAAGCTTACAACAGCACAGCTTGATAGTGCAGAATACATGCAGAGCTGTTCTAATATATTGCCTGCTGATGCCATGTTTAGCATTCTAATTCTTACAAGTGAGGCAGAACAAGTGGAACAAAAAATTTACATTGTTTTTGACAACTCAAGCAGTTAATGCAAATTATTAGGGCAGTGGCACTTCATAATGTGTTGTACTGTGTGCATGACTGGAGTGATTTTGCCATTATCTACTTTAAGAGTTAATGTATCTTGGGGGTCTTGTTTACGAGTGAGGGAATGTTAGAGCATGATATTGACAGGCGGAGTGGTGCAGTGTCTGCTGTAATGCAGCCACTGTACCGAACCGTAGTGGTGAAGGAGCTGAGCCTGAAGGCAAAGATCTCAATTTACCAGTTGGTGTACGTTCCAACCCTCACCTATGGTCATGAGTTTTGGATGGTGACCGAAAGAATTAGATAGTGAATAAAAGTGGATGAAATGTGCTTTCTTCATAGGCTTACCCTAAGGGATAGTGTGCAAAGCTCTGACATCCAAAAGGGGCTTGGAGAAGAAACGCTGCTCATCCGCGTTGAAAGGAGGAAATTTGTTTCATTTCTTTTTTTTTCCCCCAGTTTGATTATTTCAGTGATGATAATGGCAGGTTACCACAGTTTAAACACAGGATCAAGTTGGCTTGATGGATTTAAGTTGGCTACAAGTGTAACCATGGTATGTTGGTGGAAATTATGGCTTCCATCAGGACTGGGTTACTTTTAAAACATATTCCACTGCAGATACTCTGCCTTTTCCTCCTCATATGGTGTCAAGTGCGCTCAGTGAGCTGTGCTTGTGTAAACAGTTATGGTCTAATGTGCGCACCAGATTCAAATGGGTAAAGAGGAAGATTTCAGTAAATCAAAATGTACATTTCAGTCTTTTCTTCATACATTGCTATCGAATGGTTTCAGTAGACTTGAAATGTTACCCACAAGTGATATGGACAACATTTGTGGGGTTTTAATGTGCTTTTGGAGCATGACAGTCACAATTCTCTCAACCTTCAATCTTGTGTTTAACAGATGGACAAAGTCATACTTGCTTGGATCAAAGATGGTGAGTAAATGATGAAAACATTTCATTTTATGTTGAGCTATTAAATATTAACATTGCTCCTGCAAGCACAACCACTTTTGTATTTATTCTATTTTTGGATGTTCAATAATTATATAAACTTAGTCAAAATGTTTTCGTTGTTATGTAAATGCAGAAAATAGGCTATACATAATATAACAGAACAATGTGGGCATTGCAACACAACGTTTTTATTTGTATTATAATAAGACTATATTCCGATACTGATACTTAAATAAAAATTCAGATATTTTTTGTTCTTTTCCTTCCACGGTGGGGCAAAACTTTTTAGATATAAAAGGGTGGGGGGCCCAAATGTATGACATTACATATTCTATTAGATTACTCAATGCAAGTAGCCCGATATAAATCTAAATACTTTGGATTACTTCATATTGCTTTCCATCAAATAAAAAAAATGGTGATTGAAGATCTTAAAAAAAATAAAAGTAACACAAAAGTAGTCAAAACAACTCATGAGTCATATACACTCACCTAAAGGATTATTAGGAACACCATACTAATACTGTGTTTGACCCCCTTTCGCCTTCAGAACTGCCTTAATTCTACGTGGCATTGATTCAACAAGGTGCTGAAAGCATTCTTTAGCAATGTTGGCCCATATTGATAGGATAGCATCTTGCAGTTGATGGAGATTTGTGGGATGCACATCCAGGGCACGAAGCTCCCGTTCCACCACATCCCAAAGATGCTCTATTGGGTTGAGATCTGGTGACTGTGGGGGCCATTTTAGTACAGTGAACTCATTGTCATGTTCAAGAAACCAATTTGAAATGATTCGAGCTTTGTGACATGGTGCATTATCCTGCTGGAAGTAGCCATCAGAGGATGGTACATGGTGGCCATAAAGGGATGGACATGGTCAGAAACAATGCTCAGGTAGGCCGTGGCATTTAAACGATGCCCAATTGGCACTAAGGGGCCTAAAGTGTGCCAAGAAAACATCCCCCACACCATTACACCACCACCACCAGCCTGCACAGTGGTAACAAGGCATGATGGATCCATGTTCTCATTCTGTTTACGCCAAATTCTGACTCTACCATCTGAATGTCTCAACAGAAATCGAGACTCATCAGACCAGGCAACATTTTTCCAGTCTTCAACTGTCCAATTTTGGTGAGCTCTTGCAAATTGTAGCCTCTTTTTCCTATTTGTAGTGGAGATGAGTGGTACCGGTGGGGTCTTCTGCTGTTGTAGCCCATCCGCCTCAAGGTTGTGCGTGTTGTGGCTTCACAAATGCTTTGCTGCATACCTCGGTTGTAACGAGTGGTTATTTCAGGCAAAGTTGCTCTTCTATCAGCTTGAATCAGTCGGCCCATTCTCCTCTGACCTCTAGCATCAACAAGGCATTTTCAGCCCACAGGACTGCCACATACTGGATGTTTTTCCCTTTTCACACCATTCTTTGTAAACCCTAGAAATGGTTGTGCGTGAAAATCCCAGTAACTGAGCAGATTGTGAAATACTCAGACCGGCCCGTCTGGCACCAAAACCATGCCACGCTCAAAATTGCTTAAATCACCTTTCTTTCCCATTCTGACATTCAGTTTGGAGTTCAGGAGATTGTCTTGACCAGGACCACACCCCTAAATGCATTGAAGCAACTGCCATGTGATTGGTTGATTAGATAATTGCATTAATGAGAAATTGAACAGGTGTTCCTAATAATCCTTTAGGTGAGTGTATACAAGTTTTCTGAAGTCACACAATAGCCATGTATGGAGAACAGACCAAATGTAAAATTTTCATTCTTCACTGATAAATCTTATTTTAATCTAACAGTTCCCACTGCTTTGGCTCATTGAATCTAACCATATAATTCAGTTTTATTAACTGTTCTTTCAGTCTTTTTTGTGAACAAGATTAGCCAATTCAGTGAAAATCACAAACCATTTCTTCTGTCATGGACTCTTAATTTCTTAATTTAAGTCTGTTCGATCGGTTACTCCCACAAAATCATTGTTATCATCTTTGATATTTAAGGGTGAGTAAATTATGATATAATTTTCATTTTGGGGTTAACACTTGCATATGAAGAAAGACTCCTCAAGATACTCCTTCAGAAAGCAGGTTGTTACTGGCACACACAGCTTACATCAGGGTTGCCAACTCTCACGCATCTGGCGTGACACTCACGCATTCAGCCTCACCGTGAGATTGAGGCTGAATGCGTGAGTGTCACGCCAGATGCGTGAGAGTTGGCAACCCTGTTACATTGTGCTGTTATGTTGAGAATTTTCCAAATTTGAAGGTAAATCCATCACTGTATTTGTCAAGGTAGTGCACTCAATAGGAGCAGGAAGAAAACAGGCAAAACAAATAGGCAAAACTCCAGAGCAAATAGTTTAATCAACAGTCCAAAAAACAAAACCCAAACAGGGCCAGCACAGTTAAAAAAGTACAAAAACAAGAATAGCAGGGCTTATAATCCAGAAAACACACTTGAGGAAGGCTGGAGAACTCAGCAAGGAAGCAAGCAAAGGGCAACATATAAATATAACCAATAACAAAATGGGACAGGTGGAAATAATTAGCTCAAATGGACAGAGGCAAAATAATCACAGAGAGTTCACTGAGGGCCTCTGGTGGCCAGGAGATGGATATTTGGCACAAATTCTATCAAGAATAATGTTTGATTAAAGTAAAAGTCTTTGTGGGAGCTACAGTAGGACTACATTAGAATGATCTGAAAATTATTTATATTGATCAGCTTATCAGTCAATATTATTCTTCTCAAACAGAATGCAACCAATGTTTAACTTGGCACAGCATCCTAAAAAACAGAGCCTTTATGACTACAGATGCTGAAAACTAGTGAGATGCGATTCAACCAAAGTGAGACACTCCAAAAGTGTCAGTCTGATGTATGAGTACATAGACCAACAATTCTATAATAGTGCAGACAGACCTGGGCCAAAATAAAAGGATATTTTTAATTATATGGAAATTAAACAAATTATGTTCTGACTTTTAAAACCTCTTTTTCTATTGTCTAAAAGCTTTTCTTGCCTGCTGCCACCATATATGTATATGATGGCCATTTTAATTTTTATATTAAATATATTTAAAATGTATAATCATTTTTATTCTTATATACTAAATTATATTTATTTGGAGGCCTTTCTCAGTAAATATTGATATTTACAATTAATTGTGATATATTTTATGAATTTAACAGCCCATTATGTCATTAATTCGATTAAAATTTTTAATCAACTGACAGCCCTGATTTCTACTTGTTACAATTGCCTCGACCTCGCTGCCATGACACACACACACACAAATCCTAATGAAGTAGAGTCTGGTTAAATAGCAACCTAAAGATAAAATAAATCTAAGTTTGAATAGAAGAATATATATATCTCTAGTTCCCAGTCTGTCGCTCACTTCGGCGTTGTGTTGAAGAAGCGACACTAGGGGTCTCTCTTGAGAGCCTCGCGCATCTCTGAACTTGAGAAAAGGCCAATGAGAAATTGGCAGACAGAATTTGCATGTCCTGCCCCCAGACATACTGGTATAAAGGAAGGGAAATGTGTCTGTTCATTCAGAAATATTCTTCAGAGCCGACCGGTTCTGTGAGCAGCAAGCTGCGATTCACAAAACTGTTTACCTCATCTCTAAGAGCGTATGCTGTTGGATCCACGGCACATATCAGCAGCTTTCTCCTTCTCTGCACGGCAGTGCAGCTTTGCCCCTGGGTGCTTTGAAAGCGCTGTCTAAAACAGAATATTGTAAAAGAGTTTGATTCTCTAAAAGAGCAATACACAGCGCCGTTGAACATCCTTTTCAGGACGTGTCTTTATAAAGATGCCCTTCCGCCGTCAGCGACACCTGCCTGGAGTTCGGTCCGGCAGAATCTCACGTCATCCTAAGACCGCAACCGGGCTACGTGCCAAAGGTTCCTACGACTCCCTTCAGAGACGAGGTAGTGAACCTGCAAGCGCTGCCCCGAGAGGAGGCAGACCCAGCCCCTTTGTTGCTGTGTCCCGTACGTGCTTTGCGAATCTATTTGGACCGCACGCAGAGCTTTAGACGTTCTGAGCAGCTCTTTGTCTGCTTTGATGGACAGCGGAAAGGGAACGCTGTCTCCAAACAGAGGCTTTCCCACTGGGTGGTTAACGCCATAGCATTGGCCTATCACTATTGGCCCCCTTGCGGGTTCGAGCACACTCGACGAGAAGTGTGGCATCCTCATGGGGACTGGCCAAAGGCACCTCCTTAGCAGACATATGCAGAGCAGCGGGTTGGGCAACATCCGCTGCCCCCCGGTCACCCTGTCTGTAGAAACTCCTCCCTCCCAATGAGGTAGGATCTACCACTGCGCCATTCTCCACATGCGACCTAAAATCCCTTGTGCCTTTTTTACCTCCTTTTTTACCTTGTTTACCTCCCTCAGCCTAGGCAGGTGTGGTCTCCGCAGGGTCTTTCCCCCCTGAAAGAATAGGAATTAGGAAAGAACGCCTTCCCAGATGCGTGTGATAGTGTTAAGATGGCCTCAGCCGCTTTAACTCTATGCGAGAAACATAGAGAGAGAAAAGGCGTGGCCGACGTTGAACATCCTTGCTCCCATGCTTGGCACATCGCCTTGTTCCCCCTGTATCAGGGTGTAGGGAACCAGAAGGTTATGACGATCTTATGGGGTGTTGAGGAAGGGTACGTACATTCAGACACGGCCTGTCGTTTTGGCACGCAACCGTACACGGTTCAGCACATGGCGTGATTAAAATTGGACCCCTAGTGTCGCTTCTTCGACACAACATCTTGTTCCCTCCATCAGGGAACGGAGGTTACAACAGTAACCTAGACGTTTTTAGTTGAAAACGTGAAACAATTGCCCATGTCGCCCTTTTTGCCTATAGGTGTTCTGCATAGAAAAAAAAGTGTTATGTCCAGAAGAGGTCAACCACAGCAAGACAAAAGATTGCAATAACAAATGACCTGAATAACCTTTATTTATTTATTTAGCTGTTTGTCTTGTGCCACATGAAGCACACTTTTAAATTAAGGTACCTGACTAAACATTTTTACATGTTTGGATCTATTGTATTTTAAGAAATAAAATTGAGCTGCCACAAAATATTTACCTACTGACAAACTATCACTACTAATTGTGTTCCTTTTTGAAAGTTTTATCAGATATCAATAGAATAAACAATTGATCTTATCTAAAAATACTACTTCTTTTAAGTAACTCAGGAGAAGTTAGTTTAATACCATGTGAAAATGGCCATTCCAATTTCAAAAAGCATGCTTTAATTAGTCTGCCATTTATATGCTTGACTATGCGTGTCATTGCTTCTGAGGACTGGATTAGGCATTTTAAAATTGACTTGCCAGAAGAAGTCAGAGAGGCCACTAAAGCAAGTCAGTTTACAAGTGTTCATCTAGGAGCACTCAGCTTGACTGAAGATCTTTGACTTTTCATGAATCTATGACTACAGCCCTGTTCATATATTCAGTGAATATAAAATTCTGTGTTGCATGCAGTAAAAATAGTTTAATGACTGGGAAGTTCTTTTCAATATACAAATTGAACATTTCTGAAGTTGTTTTATATAGCTTAGCTTCTGGAACACACAAAAAAGTGCAGACACAATATTTATTTTAAGAGGTTACATCATATGACAAAATACCATAATCAGTGTGCAAATTATACAATAGGGTTGAGCCTGGCCAGTACCTGGATGGGAGACCTCCTGGGGAAACTAAAGTTGCTACTGGAAGAGGTGTTAGGGAGGCCTGCAGGGAGTGCTCACCCTGCAGTCTGTGTGGGCCATAATGCCCCAATATTGTGACAGGGACACTATACTGTAAAAAGGCACGTCCTTCGGATGAGATGTTAAGCTGAGGTCCTGACTCTCTGTGGTCATTAAAAATCCCAGGGCACTTCTCTTAAAAGAGTAGGGGTGTAACCCCGATGTCCTGGCCAAATTCCACCCATTGGCCCTTCTCAATCATGGCCTCCTAATAATCCCCATTTAGAAATTGGTTCTATAACTCTACTTTATCCTCAACACCATTAGCTAGCGTGTGGCGTGGCACTATGGCTGCCATTGCATCATCCAGGTGGATGCTGCACACTGGTGGAGGTTGAGGAGAGTCCCCTGTTCACTGTGTGAAGCACTTTGAGTGTAATGTCCGAAAAAGCATGTTATAAATGCAACATTCACTCATTCATTCAAAGTATTGCTTAATTGTATTTCTTAGTAATGGAGGTAGTCTACCAAGAATTATCAGGGCCCAATTCAATCGTGTGATTATATACAGTGTTTATCAATGTATTTATTTCAATATATTTTTAATACGGGGAATAAGTGTAAAATATAGTTATAATGGGCCTTATGATCTTAACAATTATGCCATGTTACGCCAATTAAATTAGTAGTCTGAGTACCTCTTATGGGTTGCCAGACAATAGATGCAACACCCCAATCAGAGATTTAAACATGCACAAATAGAAATATTTCACCTTATGTAATACTTAATGTATGCAATCTGGCAACCATATATGCAAGTGTGTGCTTTCTCCCTCTCCTCCTCAAAAAAACATGTACACGCATGAGGCTGCGTGTGCGGTTAAGTGCCAAGACTGTGAGCAAACCTTTTCAGTGATGAACTTTAGTTAAATCCCAAAAGATTATTGCATCATTCGCACACAGAGGGGATATGCGAGCAAAACTAAGCGAGAGGTTTGTTCTTTGTGTCATTTGTGAAATGCTGATGTCCTTTATGCAAAGGTTCCTCTGGCATTAATAATTTATCATAGTTATTCAGCCTTTTTTATTCAGTTGTGTGCTGAATTGGATGCCAAACAAACCATTGACGAGACCCACATTATGACCCATGAGTGTGTAAATGGGTTGATAATATTCACAGAATAAAACAACTTTATCCACTTTGCTGCAAACATTAAAGTAAGCTTTTGAATCTATAATTTCTGAATATTTTATTTTACTATTATATAACCAGACTGATGTAGAGAGTTAAATTGAATACTAAATTACCACTGCATTGAAGTATGGAAAAATAAACAATTAATCATTTTATTTAGCATTTATTCAGTTTTACTAACACATGATAGAAAAGTAGCAGTAAAACTTCAAGCAATCACAGAATGGTCTCATCAGTCTGTGTACACTTCAGAAAAGTGTGCATCATTCATTGAGTGCTTAAGTGCACACCTACTTATGGGCTTAGAAATGTTTATCTTCTCTCTTCCAGGATCCACTTAACTGCTGATGTGGCCCCTGTACCAAAATAATCGCACACACCTGCTCAATTGAATATGTAAGACTAATACTGTAAATTGGCAAGCAGAATTCCTTGAATCCCAGCAAACACACAAAAATCCCTGCATTTTGTGCACACAGAAAATGCTGCATCAATGTATGTCCTAATCTGCAGGAGCAGCATTTTGCTGTCATTTTCAGTGACAGATTATGTGGATAAAATCCAGCAGCAAGAACTGATTTGTACATGAAAAACTGTTCTTTACATTGTTTTAGTAATATTTAAACATGATAACAAAAAATGTAATATGCCGATAAATAATAATAATAATATATAATAATAATAATAATAATTTTAGTTACAATATACTATTAGTGTATATAGATATTTTTGAGTTGCTAATCCAAACTCTACCCATACACGTTACCCTAACCATTTCTTATATATATATATATATACATATATATACACACACACACACAAACAAGTTGTTTGAAACAACTACAAACTGGCACATACAATTTTTATCACAATAATTTTTTTCCAAAAATGCCAAAAGGCAGTTCAAAAGTAGACAAACTATATTTTTGCCTAATTCTAACATTTCAAATGCACTGATGGCACACAATAGCTTTGTTTGAGGTAAGTTGTTTAAAAAACTAAATTTAAAAGATAAAGTAATGATTAAATGATGATAGGATTTTTATTTATTTAATGTTTAAATACTTGGTCTAACGATATAATCCTTTAAAATTAGTTGAAAACAGTAACATAAATCACACAGAACAGAATGCAACCTTTATAATGTCTAATTATGTAAATGTGTACACTGTTTAAATAAATGTCTTGGCATTAAACATTTTATTCATCTCATTGATTAAAATAAAATCCGCTGATTCATTCCATTAATTTAATATAAGGATTCATAAATAATTTTACACCTTTAAATGTGTTCATACATAAAATGGTTTACATTTTACATGCTGTCAAAACATCAGTAATGTACATTTCAATGTCTATGCAAATGTAAGCAAATGTACATGGACCACACTTTATGTTTGGATTACGTACCTGCAAGACTGAGAACTGCGCTGCGCAAATGTACAACATTGTTGTCTGTTGCGACATTACCTGATTTGCACATTTTCATTAGGGGGCACAATATATTCTTAGTGAATTCCCAGTGTATTTATAAGCTTTCCAAATTGAGTCAGTGAATCTGATTCTTATTCGAGTGGGAATTAAAGTCTATTAAGGCTTATAGTAATTAAAGTCTATTATTATTATTACAAATTAAGTTAACTGAAAGGCAGCAGCTAACTTGTCTCCTGGGCTAGCTAATACGGTTAAGAGGGCTGTAGTAGTCGTCCCAATATTGGAGCCCTGTGTCAGAGGGTTGGCACACTCAATACGTATCACTCCAATACCTGAAAGTGCAATGAACATGAAACACTAGGATTTCTGTAGCTGATGAAATTATGTTATAATATGAATCTAACCTTGTCGACAGCAAATGGGATGACCATCAATGACCACAACTTTATGTGGCTATATCTGTTTGAAAAGCCAACCAGCGTGTTTGCCTTTTAAAGTAACAATATGTTTTAAAAATGTAGGCTGCCCAAATAACGGTTTCGGTGGCGGCACTAAAACTTCATAGGATTTGTGGTCTCCCAGACAGTGTAATTAGAAAGCACACAACTTCCTAGTGAGGCTTTAATGCCTCACTAGGAAGTTGAATCACCGTGTAGCTAATTACAATAAATCCAGGAGCAATGTTAGTCCATCACTCTTACATCCATCGATGGGGCAGGTGGATTAGAGTAGGCTTAAAGCATCAAATGAAGATCTCTTTCTTCTCTTGCCATTATTTCTCCCATCCTTTTTTTCTATTCTATCTCACTCCTTCTCTCAATCTTGTTTGTTGATGCACAACAGTTTATATGTTAAAATGATCACACAAGAAACCAACCTGCTGCTTCCAAATGTTCATGTGCCCTGAATTGACATATTACCAGATCACTGACAATCACCATCCCCCATCATACATTTTTGTATCAATTTACACCTTTCACCTTTGCCTGTGGTGCTACTGATAGCGTATTGCATGCATTATTATCCATGTTCTTGTCCCATGGAAACCAGGAAGTACTTGTGTTCACAAAAACAATGGTGAGGATTATTTGTTGCAATTTTACTGACCGGTTTCAGCAGCAGAACGTTCAACCTCCTGTTGCAAAATTTACATAGTAATTACTCTGTATGTCTATGCTCTGTCCACATGAGGGAACTAAACAGAGAGAGAAATCAACAGGTAATCGAGGAAGGCAGATGAAACATTAACTGAAAACCAAACAGAAAAGTCGAGGGTGAGGCCGGAACAGACCAGGGCAGAGTCTGTGGAACAGACCATGGTGGGTAGAGTGGGAGAAGCCAAAGATGGTGCTCCACATTAGGAGTGGGGTCAGGCAGCCTAGTTTTTTGTTGGCAGATGCCTCTTGGTTTGATATTTTGTATCTAATGCAATGACATTTTGATATGTTTAAGTGTCACTTAAGGGTACAAATGTGTTCAAATGGGGGTCACTGAATAAGTTTCTTACACAGTAAGATATCCAAGGCACCTTTTACAGTGTGGAACACTGTACCTCACAATCAGATGTGTCCTTTGAATATGTACCATAGTTCTCACCTATGCAAATTATTTTCTGAATGGCTTTGGCCACTTGGCCCTGAAGAAGGGAGTTCAGTATCTTAATCAGCAGCCGGAGACAGGAACAGAGCTCCAGCAGCGAGGAAGCCAGCATAATCAACTCCACAGCCAGATCAGACAATTGGTTATCAACAAATAGATGAGAGCCTGGTCAAACACGCACTTCAGTCTCCAGTGAAAATGCAGCTATCAATCACAATTTGATAGGCATGTGTGCCCATTCACAGTGATGAGGCCATCAGTTGGTGATTATGGGATCACGTGTTACGTGTTACCAAAGAGGATTTCACATTCTTATAAATTAACATTATTTATGCAGCACAAAATGCATCTGCTGGAAATGATGTAGGCACTTATAATTGAGGGCTTGAGCCATAGACTGTCCTCTGATAAATATAGAGATATTATTTGTTCTTTCACAAAAGGTGGGTCTTGTGCTCTCCGGATGTAAAAGTGGAAAAATAATTACTAATATGTAGCCGATTGCCTGCAAGTCATTATTTGAAGCAGGATGACTCAAAAGCCCATTCAAAGTGTAAAAACATCCTCTTTTTCTAAAACAACCTGAAAACTGCTGTTGATCTTGAATGTGTAGTCAGTCTTTTTTAAACAACCATATGACTCAGTGGTGGTCTCTATTACAGGCAGTACTAATGCAGAATATATGACAGTTATTATCCCAGACAGCATTCCAAGTAAATGAAGATGAGGCAAACAGACTTCAGAAAGACTAAAAACAATAATTTTTTCTATTTTTTGAAATCATATTTTTTTTATTACAAATCCAGATTGTTAATAAGAGACAGTACTGGAGGGCAAGCAGCGGAATAGGTAAATAGACTGCAAAAGTTTAACAAAATCCTAATTCTCTTTTTATTACAGTGCTTGCAGTGCAGCACTGCATTGATATTCCTCAAACATTAGATTTTGTTCAAACTTAACTACTTCAAAGAATAGTTCACCCAAATATCTGACTTTTTGACTCTGAGTCCAGCAACAGGAAGTTGAAAATTTTGCTTACTGAAATTTGAATCACTGCCTCCATTGGTGGAAGCTGGAAGTGTTACTGAACGTATGGGCACGTGGGAGCTCCAGTTTCCTGGTGAAATGTCCACAGAGGGATGCCTAAAGCGAGTTGTATTTTTAGTTGTAACTGATGTAATGCAGTCAACAGGAATATATATTTTATTAACTCTACAACCAAACACAAACCCTTAACACAAATATATATTTTATTAACTCTACAACCAAACACAAACTCTACAACCAAACACAAACCCTTAACCCAACCATCAGTGGAGTACAGATGTAATCTTAGAGCTTAAATGCAACCTCAGAATCGCACTCACCATTGTTCATGTGTATGCGATTCCTTCTTGACAGCAATGGGACCATAGCCTGTGTCTTGGAGGTTGCTCATGCAACGTTGTTTCAGTAGCTCTACGGAAAGATATGTGATTTTGTTTGAATTGATGCCAAAATGTCTGATCCCAATCATGGCAGATGGCAGAATTAATTAATAAATTTTTGGGTGAACTATCCCTTTTATATACAAACTTACAGTATAGACTTCGTCATCGATGAGCTTCAGACTTGTTTTGATGTTTGAATGGGTGACACTGTGAGGTAAGCTCTCTCTACCATTTGAACTCCTCTCTCTCCTCTTCCTGCATTAGATCCACGATGCCATGGTGTTGGTGACAGAAGTGTCGATGTTAGAGCCCTTGATGATGGGAATGGCAGATCCAACATCAAACACTGTTTGGAACACAATCTATACCAATCTGTGTCACATATCATAATGTGCAACATTATGATATGTGACACTGCGGTCACGACTTTCTTTACTCACGGGAGAAAGCCACTTCAGCCGCCCCCCACGTCGTTCCTTCTTCCCACAGGGTTGAGGACAACCTGGCTGGCGATGAAGGGAATTTGGGGATGACAACGGGCTCGGTTTCGCCAAGTAAATCCCCACGAACCACCCGCCCCCCGGCACGTTTGCCTAGCGGCCAGCCGGCATTCTCCCTTGAGCCCCCGGAATTGGATGATGACATTGCCGCTGCATTGTAGAGCGTCACAGCGGCGTCGAATGCTGATGACTCGTCTGGGCTGCCACCTTGGGGTCTGCTCGCCCAGTCTGAGGCTGACGTGCAGATGTCCACTTTGCTTTCCTGGGCCGCCGCGAGCGTGAGGCTGGACTGGAAACCTCTGTCCCCCCCTCAGCTACTCGGTCGGTTCTTTGGGTCAGGGCGCAGCCCATAGCGCCACCCATAGATCCCATAACCCCCCCGGTTCCTTTCTTCCCGGAAGTGCATGACGAGCTGACACGGTCGTGGAGGGCACCTTTTACTGCCCGGAATCGACCCCTCCGCTCGCCGCTCTCACTACCCTGGATGACGGGGCGGCCCACAGGTACATGGAGGTCCCCCAGATGGACAGAGCGGATGCGATCCACTTGTGTCCCGAGAACGCCGCCACCTGGCGGAACCACCCTTTACTCCCCTCCAGAGACTGTAGAATGACATCATCACTGACCTTGAAAGTCTACAGCGCCACCGGACAGGCCGCCTCTGCCCTGCATGCCATGGCTCTCCTGCAAGTTCACCAAGCCAAGGCACTCAAAGATCTGCACCTAGGTAGTTCCGACCCCCGCCTGCTCGCCGAGGGCGTCCTCCTGCAGCTAAAAAAAACGGAAGCTCTGCCTCAAACCGGGCCCAGCTCTCAGCCCCAGCATGGAGCACTTCGCAGGCGGCAATTGCCCCCCGTCTCCAGGACCCCTTCCAGGACCAGGAAAGCTCCGAAGCGCTCCTGAGACCCAGGCAGTCAGACGTTCGCTCTGGAGCTGGTACCAAGACCACTCCATCCCCCGGTGGAGGGCCGGGAGGAGAATCCTTGTTTAAATTCCATTCAGCCAATGCACGCCGTTCTCACTGCGCCCCGGCCCCAAAACTCTACAGTCCCAGCTCCCCGAACGCAGATCCCTCACCTCCGGCCCTGAGACTGCTCAGCCTCGGCAGACCAGCGCTGACGAGTTCCGAAGACGCCTCTCTAGGACCTCTTCCTCAGTCTCTAACCTGCCCCCTGCCGGGTGCGCTGAGCAGCTCTTTGTCTGCTTCGGCGGATGGCGGAAAGGGAACGCCGTCTCCAAACAGAGGTTACCTCACTAGGTCGTTGATGCTATTTCCTTAGCTTATCAAACCCAGGCCGTGCCCGCCCCCCTTGTGGGTTAGAACACACTCTACGAGAAGTGTGGCATCCTTGCTGGCAATGGCCCATGGCACCTTC
This sequence comes from Xyrauchen texanus, assembly GCF_025860055.1. Lineage (NCBI taxonomy): Eukaryota > Metazoa > Chordata > Actinopteri > Cypriniformes > Catostomidae > Xyrauchen > Xyrauchen texanus. The sequence continues at coordinate 19,272,709 of NC_068306.1, read as the reverse complement.
TTTGCAGACATCTGCAGAGCAGCGAGCTGGGCAACACCCAACACCTTTGCCAGATTTTACAATCACAGAGTTGAGTTAGTCTCATCCCGTGTTTTGTCAGGTTCGAGCCGGTAGAACTCGGTAACGCGGCACAACCGACCGGGTGTTCCGCTTGCACACAGCGTCCTTCACCAAGTTGATCCAGTGCACCTTCGATCCCAGGTTAGTCACTAAGCATCTCCTCCCTAGCCTTCTGGCCGGCAAATTAAGCGGAGCAATTCGCGGCCAGACCCACTACAAGTCACAGGTGCTCTGTAATGGGGTCGGGCTCCACGGGCTTAGTTCCCTTCTCAGGCAAACTCCCTGTGATGTATTTCCCATGGTGCGGGGTTCAGAGGTAGGTTTGGCGTCCCAGGAATACCCCTTTGTGTCACTTCATTCGACACAACGTCTCGTTCCTTCCCTCGGGGAACAGAGGTTACAACGGTAACCATGACGTTTTTTTGTGTGAACTGCATTTTTATGTATTTTTTAAATAACTTACTAGATCCAGACCAAATAAAAAAATTGAATTTAAAAAAATCGAACAAATTGTGTCACGTTATTGACCCACAAACAACTAACTCGTCTTTAGAATTATCGAAGGTGTTTGTACATTTCAGCTTGAAATAATCAGTTACATTGCAACTTCCTGTGTTCATAGATCTCATTGAATTAACTGCAAAAATGTATGAATAACACGCTTAACTCCGCAATTAAAGCTGACAAAGGTTTCTTTATACAATACTTGTCATGTGGGTATCCAACCGATGGAGGTCCAAACTTGCATCCAAACCTATCACTCTGGAATGAGAGACCCCAGCAGCAAGATAACCTCACAGGGACCTCGTCATCTTAATGATATCTTGCCCATCAGCTTGCCTGAGCCCATGGCAATGAAAAGGAAATGAAAGGTTTGGCAGAATTTATTCATTAAATAGTATGACATAAAATGTCACTGTCTGCACATCATTATGAAACTCCAATTCTCAGATTAATCAGTTCTCATGCAGTGAGCTGGCTGTGGTGAAATGACAATGAAGCAACAGCACTAATGATCCAGGCAGCAGTCATTTTGAGTGCAAAATAATCTGAAATAATTTTGAGCAGCTGAAAGCTCATGATGTGATCTCTCAGCATCTGTCTGTTACCAGTCAAAGATTTACCTTAATTTTCAAGTGAAGTGCAGCACAGTCTCTTGCCTAACAACAGCTACTTAGACCAGTATCACAGCAAAAACTTTGTTGCCATTATGACAATGCTTTAAAATGCTGTAAAAGTATGTAAACAACTTTACAGCTCAAATAACAAACAAGTTTAACTAAATAATTAATGTTAACACTACACTAAGGTTCTGATAGTCAAAATAAGTTAACAAAATGTGTTAAGGTAAACAATACTTTTACAGCATTTATTAATCTTGGTAAATGTTAAATTCAACATATACTAATGCATTTAAATCAAATGTTTTATTTGTTATCATTGGTTATTTTAATATGAACTAGCATAAATTAACAATGAACAATTGTTTTTATCACACGCTGTGAAAAGTATGTTGTTAATTGATTCCTAATGCAGTAACTAATGCTAATGAATGGAACCTTATTGTTTCTGAATTGAAGAGCTTTTCTTAAATTATTCACTTCAAATTTCTGCCTTTTAAACCCTCTAAATATTGTCCCTATTACTTCTATTATAAATGCCTCACTGTAACCTCGATTTGAACTTGTATTGAATCCAGAATATTCCATTAATTGTTTGTATCTATTTATATATTATTTTGTTACATCCCATAGGTGAAAGTACACAGCATAAACATGACACTGCAGACAAAGTAAGCTGTTGGTCATAATTTATTGAAATTGAACAGCAAAAGAAAGAAGCAAAACAATTACAGGGATGAGTATTGGCTAAAATAACAAACAAAAGACAATCCAACTCTCTGGAAGAAAATACATTTTCACAAGCAAGAAAATAAAAATAAACCAAAATACAAAGAAACTTCCCTAACTCCTTAACTTATTACAAAAACAGGAGAAAAAAATATTACAGAGGAATAAGGAAACTGCCCTCATCTTCTACAGCTTCCTACTTTACTGTCTAGGGTCACAAAGGTATCTAAAGTTGAGTTGTGACTCAATAGCCATCACAAATGACTTACTACGAATTTGGCTACACATATCAACACTAAACTAAACATTGGCTCAAAACATCAACAGACACAATTCACTGTGATCTGTATAAATATTAACAGACTCATACAAATGAAAGCAGCAGCACGTGATTATGGTCGTGATTTTCCTTCAAAACACCTGTGATTCTGCCAACTAAACTGAGTAAAAGTAAGTCGCAATGGAATAAACAAACACACAGAACAATTCCTTGTCTCAAAACCCCAAAAGTTGGAATCCTGCAATCATTTGATCTCCTCCAATGAGGCACTCAGTTCTGAGGTCTCCTATAAAATATAAAAATATTTAGATTCAGCAAAATCAAAGACATCAAACAGCAAACACAACCATGTACCAAATAATAAAGAGGCTCTGACAGCAAAAGCAGAAATGTCTCATCTTTGGTCTAATCTTTGATCTATTTGTTTCAAAGTGTAGCTTTAAAAGCAGTCCATAATCAATCATTACATGTTTACCTTTAGTTTCTCAGTCTCTGGTTTAGTCGGGAGAGACTTCTGTGGTGTGTGAAAGGCCTGTGGCAGGAGGGCAAAAACAGACATCAGAATAAGAATAAGAGAATTTTTAAATAAACATACATTTTTCTAGCATGGAGGGGATGTCCGTTGGCCTCTAATGTTTTCATACTGAGCTTATATTTTTTTTGTGCCATAACCCTTACCCCTACCCTTAAACCCAACCATCAGAAACATTTTTTGATTTTTAGATTTTAGAACATTATTTGGAATGTTTATTAAGCTGCTTTCCTAATGGGGTCTTCTGGGTGATTTCAGATTGTGCCTATATGATGGGGACCAAATGTCCCCGTCATGTAGACATAACTATGTGTCATTTTAAAATATAATTTCATTTAAGTTTAAGCTTCAGTTAATGTTCACATCAACCACAATTAGTGATTTGGACGGTGGCGTGATTGTTGGTGCTAGTGTTGTCACGGTAACAAAATGTCTGTAGTCAGTACTGATACCAGTGAAATTTCACAGTTCTCAATCCCAATTTCAGTACCACAGCATTAATATGCTAATATGATAATGTGCTACTGATCACACCTGTTTAGCCCGTCTTAAATGTTATTTTTCACTGTAAATAACAAATAAATAAAAATCCATGTTTCCTTCAAGGGTTTCTCAGTCAAGGATGCATTTTTTTCAAGTGTTTTTAAGTAGCACCCAAAATCTGTTTTATTCTCTACCAAATCATGTTTTCCTTTTTGTTGTTATTATTATTATTATTATTATTTTCCAGAACTCCGTGTTTTAGTTTAATTAAATTTCATCATCATAATGGTGTCTAATCAATTCATTCTTAAATCTTTTAACAAGTGAAAATATAACTTTTCAACATGTTATTGCATTTGTTTTGCCAAACTTTTATTCAACAGCAGTTTTACTTGTGATATATTGCTTCATTATTATTATTATTATCATTACAGTGAATATTATATTTTACTATACATTTGTTATACATTTCTGTCACAAATTCTTCAATTTCAGCTTATATTTTGAAACATTCTTTTATTATTACTATTTAGCCTCTTTTGGTGAATCGCACCTGCAATATCCCAAAACTTTATATCCAGGATTAATTAGTATTTTGAATAAACTCAGATTTTTGAACCCCACGATGTGGGTTTATATTTTCTCTTTTAATCGTCACATTTTAACGTTGTGTTTAGCCTCCCATTCAGCTCATGAAAACATGCTGCGTGAACTTGAGGAAGGATTACATCAAGATATAGACTGTAGTGCAGGTGCGGAATAGTCTACTCCTCTCTCGCCATTGCTGGCATGCCAGTGATTACCCCTCTGCGTACCATTCCTAGGTTGCCACCCCTGCTCTAGAATTTACTTCGAAAGGTGCCAATAACAAAAAACATCCAGTGAGCAGCAGTTCTGTGGATGGAAATGCATTGTTGATGAAAGAGGTCAACAGAGAATGGCCAGACTGGTTCGAACTGACAAAGTCTATGGTAATTCAGATAACCGCTCTGAACAATTGTGGAAAGAAGTCAAGTCAAGTCAAGTGGTTTTTATTGTCGTTTCAACCATATACAGTTAGTACAGTACACAGCAAAATGAGACAACGTTCCTCTAGGACCATGGTGCTACATAAAAACAACAAAGGACCAACACAGGACCACATGAGACTACACACAAAATAAAATACCTATATAAAATACCTATATATACCTATATAAAGTGCACGTGTAAACATGTGCAAAAAGTACGGGACAGTACAACAAATTTCTGACAATGAACAGGACAATAGACACAGTGCAGCGCCGACCAGTACTCAGTAGTGCAAAAAGATGACAGTTTATAAAAACGTAAACATAACATACTATAAGATAGTGATCTATGCACATAGCAGTTATTTAGGTAGCAAACAGGTATAAAGTGACAGTAATTAAAGTGCAACTCAGGACACGTGTGTGTGTGTGTGTGTGTCAAACCAGTCTCTGAGTATTGAGGAGTCTGATGACTTGGGGGAAGAAGCTGTTACACAGTCTGGCCGTGAGGGCCCGAATACTTCGGTACCTCTTGCCAGACGGCAGGAGGATAAAGAGTTTGTGTGAGGGGTGTGTGGGGTCGTCCACAATGCTGGTTGCTTTGCGGATACAGTGTTTTTTGTAAATGTCTTTGATGGAGGGAAGAGAGACCCCAGTGATCTTCTCAGCTGTCCTCACTATCCTCTGCAGGGCTTTGCGGTCCGAAACGGTGCAAGTCCCAAACCAGGCAGTGATGCAGCTGCTCAGGATGCTCTCAATAGTCCCTCTATATAATGTAGTGAGGATGGGGGGTGGGAGATGTGCTTTCCTCAGCCTTCGAAGAAAGTAGAGATGCTGCTGGGCTTTCTTGGTGATAGAGCTGGTGTTGAGGGACCAGGTGAGGTTCTCCACCAGGTGAACACCAAGGAATTTGGTGCTCTTGACGATCTCCAAAGAGGAGCCGTCGATGTTCAGCGGAGTGTGTTCACCTTGTGCTCTCCTAAAGTCAACAACCATCTCTTTTGTTTTGTCGACACTCAGGGACAGGTTGTTAGTATCTCAGAATGCTTTTCTGAGATGAGGGTTGGTGCTGTTTTGTTGACACAAGGGGGATCTACACAATATTATTTTTAATAATATTATTAAAAATAATATTTTTTCTCAAATTTTTGTCAAATTTAGCTCACTTTGAGGAACAAAATTGTCCCCAAACTTTAGTTAAGAACACACAAACACACGCACACACACACACACATTATTTGACCACATCACTAGATGGTGCTGGACAGCTGAAAAAAGAATGAGTTACACACAGACTCCTGCTCTTACCAACAGAGACATCACCCCCTTTCAGGCACAAGTAATGTTATGTTATTAGCATCTCAAAGATGTGAGTGTGAAACATATGGGACATAGTAGCATGTGGGTTGTTGGGTTTATAGTGGTATTCATTGGCTGCAGTGCTTGCTGTTCATTACAGGCAATTGCATTGGATCCGAACTGTGTCCATTACCTTTTTGGCTTGCTGTACCTCATCTGTGGACTTGGACCTATTTCTGAATGTCTGTTTTTGTGGAGAGATTGCGGATACCTCGGGGGAATGAACATAAGATAAATGTTTAGCCCAGGAACATGTACCATTTGAATATCTATGCCTTTTATAATTTCCACTGTTTGTGGTATACTTTGAGCAGTTGATTCATTCTCTACATACTTTATTCTCTGTCCTCTCCATGTCTCAGCTCTGATCCCTCAAGATGGTAAATCAGCTGTTTCACTAGGCAATGTAGTCAACACTATCAGTTCCCTGCAAATATAACAGAGAAGAACAATATAATTCATTTTGGAATCAAAGCAAACTATGATAAAAAAAAATACAGAAAGAAGCATTTCATTTCAGACTGTCTCTCAGTTTGTTTGATAGGAAATTTTCATGTCAAAATGTGTCAGTAATTGGCCCTTAGAGATTATGGGGCTGCTCAGTAAAGCGAGGGTCTTTGTTAGAGATGCTGGTTCATTTTCACCACATTTTCTGCCATGTCTGTAGAATATTTGTCACCAAACAAAATTATTCTAAATTGCTTCTGGCGGTAACGCCATAAAAAGGTAGGAGGAGCTGAGATTGAGAAAGCATTTGTGAGGCAAAAGTGAAGCCGGAAAGGCCCATTGTAAATGCATAAAATGGCACCCTGGAAACTGCATGTCAACACAAAGCTACATTTACATAACCCAAAAGCAACAAAATGGCAGAATGTTAACAGTTATGTTAACATTCAAATGAAGCAACATTTAGGCAAAACAAAAATCCCTTTCCACTCAAATGCCTCTAGGTTTTGAGGGGAATTTGTTTTTATTACAGAAATGTATCCAAATAATTGCAGTAACAGCTCTCAGGAATACTGAATTCTGTCAAATGTATTTGTAAAATGCATACAAAATTGCATAACAGGGACGGATTTAGGCATAGACGACATGGCAGTCGCCATGAGGCACCACACAAAAAAGTGGGCGCCCTGAAGTCCACCAGCCATCTCATCTCCAACCACCCACAACTCCAAACAAAGTCAACAACTTGAAGTGCTGAAGATGGTTTCGTCCAGGGTCCCATACAGCTAGAACCACTACTGCTGTATAATATAAAACAGACAGTTCCGACTCTATTGATTTGACGAGCTGCGTTCAAAGCTGTTGTAAAATGACTTTAAACCCAAACCTATGGCCATGCACTATACATACTGTACCTGTACATGAGCCCAGTATATATTTGGCTTGGCAACTGCAAACTCCTACAGTTAGGATAATAAACTGTATTAGAGGAAGTGTTTTTCAGATTATCAGAAATGATAAATGATTTTATTAGTAGCAAATTATGTGAGATAATGAACAGGAATAAACCGCATGCTCTAACCCAATCGACCCTGAATCGAAGTGCCTTCCTCTATCAGACATTTTTTATCAAATCAAAATTGTTTGCCTTTCCCTGTTGCATCATTTATAACAAACTGCATATCGCTTTTTTGCACCAACCTGTGGCTATTTCACCTGGAAATTAGTTAACAACATTTCCAGCTTCGGCCTCTGGGGGCAGTGGTTTAAATTTCTGTAAGCACAGACTGATTTCATCATCAAAAATTTCAAGTGGAGCCCTTCTACCAGGCGGACCCTTTAAGATTAGCATAAAATAGCATAAGACAGTATTCCCATAGGCATTCTATGGCAGCACACTAGCAAAGAGAGAAAAGGGCTTTTTTTTATGGATATCTATGAAAGAGATGCTTGAGTGTTCTGAATAAACTGCTTTTGTGAGGAAACAGCTCATCACTTAATGAACTGACTGCCTGTTAGCTAATCTTCAACATGTTTTACACTAAAGAATCCTTTTGGAATGAACTATGTGTGGAGTTTCCTGCAATAACACTGACAGTTTTGCTAGAGGTAGGTGTCAGTTTACAGCACTTCCCATTCATTTGTGTGGTATTTGCATACTGTGACTTACTTTTGCAACACATTTACATTTTAGCAAATGCTTTTATCTATAATTTGTCATACAAAAGTCAACAATATCTGCAATATTACACTGCCAAGCCCTCAAAGTGGCTGGAGTAGTATATATGCTACAATAGAAGAGAGAGACAAACAAGACATTTTTGTTTTAATTATTGTTAAATAGTATGTTCATTTAGTGTGGACTATTTAAGTGCTAGTGGAACAGATGTGTTTTCAGCTGGTTCTTGAATGCTGAGATGGTAACAGCAGATCGTGTGGAGGTTGGAAGCTCATTCCACCACAGAAGAACAGAGAAAGTGAATGATCGTGAAATAGACTTTGTGCGTCTTTGCGACGGGACAACCAGGCGCTACTTGTTCTTTGACCACAGAGAGCTAGTTGAAACATAGACAGGAAGGAGTGAATAGAAATATGAGGGTGCTGCTCCATTGGCTATCCTGAAGGCCAGAGTCAAAGCCTTGATTTTAATGCAGGCATGCTACTGGTAGCCAGTGGAGCGAATTCAAGAGTAGGTTGACGTGAGCAATCTTTGGCCGATTGAAGACCAGATGCACTGAAGCGTTCTGGACCATCTGCAGTGGCTTAATCGTGCTACAGGCATTACAGTAGTCCAGCCTTGAAATGACCAGAGCTTGGACCAGGAGCTGTGTTGCATTCAACTAGGAAAGGTCTGATTTTCCTGATGTTGTAATGCATGAATCTGCAAGACCAAGCAGTTGATGAGATGTTGGCAGTGAAGTTAATCTCATCATCTACATTTTCCTACTTCCTATTAGGAATAGTGCAATGGAACGCCACTTTAAGTCAGACATCCAGCTTGGAAACTTGTGCAGAAATGTTCAGCTCTGATTTCATGCATTGTGGGTGCATGACGTCACGCAAACATCTTGCACTCCTACTACATATAAAGACTGCATTGTAAATCACACAGTGGCTGTTATGCTTTTAAAAATGTCCAGCTTTCCAATTCAGCCTATAGTATGTCATGTATAAATTTGCATATTATTGGGGCTATGCAGTTCATGCCATGGTAATATTAATACATTTCACTGTTTGATTTTAAGGCCTTTTTTTAATTATTTTTGTACGATAAACAAATTTGGTACTTTAGTCACCTCTTGATGTCTGATGTCAAATCTGGCGTCCTGAAGTAAAGAGCAGCACTGTCGAATGTATACAGAGTAAACTGTGCAAAACTCTACATAATAGAGAAAGGGAGATTCAATTCTTTTGAAATGTGCACTAGAAACATAAGGATGGAGTGTATGTAAACTTCCAAATACTCTCCTTGTTTAAAAAGTATTAAAGAGCAGCACTTCACAGACTCAGGTTATTCTGACATCAAATATGAGTTTGGTGCAAATGTTAGCAGCAGATGGTGAATCATCAAATTATCAGTCCTCACAAAGCATATGAAAGGTGTGTGTATGTGTGTGTGTGTGTGTGTGCGTTTGCTAGCAATTGAGAGACTATGAGGGCGAGATAGATAGACGTGCAGCCATTTAAAATCCCACCCAGGACTGAGGCCAACTAGGACTCATTTCTCTCGACTGCATCCCCAGACGGTATTGCCATGGTAACAAGCCAGTACCAGGAGCCTGACAGATGAAGGAATGAATGTGGCAGGCAGTGTCCCTCCATGGTGGGTTTAGATTACAAGGACCCCTGTATCAAAACTTGATTTTCATCTTTCAATAAGTAAGACTATTGAAACTTTGAACATTAGGAAATTCCCACACTGTAGTTTAAACAAGCTATTGAGTTGATTCACATAAGTATTGGAAAATGATTACCTTGACTCATTCATGTTGCCTGAACCTTTGTGATTACATTGAATCATTTGCATTGTTTGACTTTACCCTTTGCCTTGCATCTTCTTTTATGAGTAATTCAAAGGCAAGTCTAGTAAGCTATAAGGCATGAAAGACAATTTTGCATAAACCAAGCCAAATACAATCAAGTGATTCATATCTGATCTGGTTTGAGCATGGTGTGCACAAACATTCAGGAAGGAACTTGAACAATCTCACTATCTAATAGACCACAGGAAATGTGTTTAATGTGAGTTGTTCTTATCTTGCATTATATCTTACAGTGTAGTTTAGTCATTGTGCATTCTGTCAGGTTTAGAAGGCAGACATCAAAAGACATCTTAATTTATGTCATTTTTAGATAGCATGACAAAGATTTGGATGATGCACATTATAGAAAAGGTTAAATGTACAATATTACATAGCTTTAGAGAAGTGAACTTTCTCTTTGTGTCAATTCAGCTTTTAAGTAGATCTTTTAAGCAGTCATTTGTCATAACGTCAGATTTACTGTAGACTGTGTGTCAGCCAAGCCTAGAATCACTTTTAATACACAGGTATAGTAATTGAGTGAAATACTTTATTTTAATTCATTTTAATTGAATAATTTTTTGGGATTTGTACTTTACTCGAGTTCAATTTTAATGGAATACTTCAAAATAAAACTTAAAAAAATGGTACTTTTTACTCCTTAAATTTTTAATTATACTTGCATTTTACTTATTACATTTTTGCAGATCATTTTCTTTCTCTTAAAGTGCACCTATTGTGGTTTTTAAACGTGCCTAATTTTGTTTTAAAGGTCTCATACAATAGATTTACATGCATCCAAGGTCAAAATACACTTTAATTTGCTCATAATTTAAATGGCAGCATTACCTTTTTTTCCCAGTGTCACAAACAGCTCGTTCAATGATCCATTTAAAAGGATTCATTCTAAACTCCTCCTTTCAGAGAGCCTACTCTGCTCTGATAGGTCAGATGTCCTAGTCTGTTGTGATTCATCTACAGCTTACAGCGTGTGTCGGAAAGGAGCCCACTACCATATCAGAGTTTCAGCTCCATCTGAAAAAACAACCTATTACCTTAACATTTTGCGCCCGTGTCCGATAGTGATACATCGAAAGATAAACCCGAACCACCATCGCAAGCATGATGAGAACAGGACATTTCTCAGTGGTAAGTTTATATGTAGTTTGACAAAAACGTGAGTTAGCTGGTTGGCAGAGGCTAACATCTAACAGGCGAACAGCATAAAACAGACCAGAGGTGGGTTTTTTGTTACCAAATTACGTAGGCTAGTACAGGAAGGAATTACTAATGACTCGTTTCAGGTGTTCAAAATCAGTTCTTTCTTTTGGGAGTAAATAACTCCATTTGTTGTACACTTTGCTTTTTGAAACTTTGCAGATTTTACATTCACAAACAGCTATATAACACACTACATGAAAGGTAATATTTGAAAAACCATAATAGGTGCTCTTTAAGCTGGCTCTACACTAGCTGATTTTTACAATGATCTCCCTTGCAAATTGAAGTTTTTTTCTGATTAGCCTCACTAGGTATGCCCTCTGCAAAACTATCAGAGTAGCCAAATGCCAGTACAGGGACAAGATTGAAGGACAGTTAAAAACCACCAACTCTAGAAGCATGTGGCAGGGAATTTATATCATCACAGACTTCAAAGGGAATAAAAACTCTGCCATGAACACCGCTGCCTCTCTCCCGGATGAGCTAAATACTTTTTATGCTTGTTTCGATGAAAATAACACTGCCCTTGCGGAAAGAGCTATCATGGCCGAAGCTACAGAGGTTAGTTTACTCTCCGTCTCTGTAGCGGATGTAACCCAATCCTTCTGAGTGGTGAATATCTGTAAATATATATGCTGATGTTTTTACGGACATTTTCAACCTTTCCCTCTCCTTGTCTGTAGTCCCCACATGCTTTAAAACATCCACCATTGTGCCTGTACCAAAGCAATCCAAAACCACTTGCTTAAATGACTGGCGTCCTATTGCTCTGACCCCCATCATCAGCAAATGCTTTGAGAGACTAATCAGAGATTACATCTGCTCTCTGCTGCCTGCCTCACTGGACTCCCTGCAGTTTGCAAACCGCAACAACCGCTCCACTGATGATGCCATTGCATCTACACTGCACACTGCACTCTCCCACCTGGAAAAAGGAACACATATGTGAGAATGCTGTTTATAGACTACAGCTCAGCATTCAACACCATAGTGCCCTCCAAGCTTGATGAGAAATTCTGGGCTCTGGGCTTAAACAGCTCGCTGTGCAGATGGATCCTGGACTTCCTGTCAAGCAAATGCCAGGTGGTTAGAATGGGCAGCAACATCTCATCACTGACCCTCAACACTGGAGCCCCACAGGGCTGTGTTCTCAGCCCACTCCTATATTCACTGTACACACATGAATGTGTGGCAACAAATAGCTCCAATGCCATCATAAAGTTTGTTGATGAAACAACAAAAACACAGCCCCATCACCATCAGTGGAGCACAGATGGAGAGTCAGCAGCTTCAAATTCCTCGGTGTCCACCTCACTGAGGAATTCACATGGTCCGTCCACACTGAGGCAGTTGTGAAGAAGGCTCACCAGCGACTCTTCTTCCTTAGACGGCTGAGGACGTTTGGAATGAACCACCACATCCTCACACGGTTCTACACCAGCACTGTAGAGAGCATCCTGACTGGCTAAATCACTGCCTGGTATGGCAACAGCACTGCCCTCAATCGCAAAGCCCTGCAAAGTGTGGTGCAAACTGCCAGACACATCATCGGATGTGAGCTTCCCTCCCTCCAGGACATTTATACCAGGCGGTGTGTGAAAAAAGCTCGGAGGATCATCAGAGACTCCAGCCACCTGAGCCATGGGCTGCTCTCACTGCTACCATCAGGCAGGCGGTATCGCATCAGGACCCGCACCAGCCGACTTCATGACAGCTTCTTCCCCAAAAGCAATCAGACTTTTGAACTCTTGATCAATCACAATACATATATCATATATAAGGTGTATATTGTATTGTGTAACAGATGTGTAAACTGTGTTATGTGTAAATCAGATGTTTATAGTAATTGTCATACTGCTTTGTTACTTGGAACCGCACCCATGACTTTCACCCACTGTTGCACTTGTGTATATGGTTGAATGACAATAAAGGGATTTGAATTTGATTTGATTTGTTTTCTTTGATGCAGGCCAATAATTTCCCGTTCTCAAACACAGTAATATCTTTTCCACAACTATGGGATACATTTTCTGACATGGTTGTTTAAGAAATGAGAAGCTACACACTGCAACTGTTAGGGTTAAAAGAATTGTTGTCAGCTGAAACATATTAATCACTGCAGTAATGATCCAATCATAGGCTCTGAAGTATCTGCTTATTTAAATCCAAACTGTGACTTTGTTTTTCTGAGAATGAAAGCTGACGCAGAGATACAATGCCCCTGTTGCTCAACAGGTAGAGCATAGTGCTGGCAATGCCAGGGTCTTGGGTTAAATTTCCTGAGAACACACAAACTGATAAAAAAAAATCTGTACTTTGAATGCACTGTAAGTTGCTTTGGATAGAAGCATCTGCCAAATGCATACACGTAAATTATGAAGAGAATGGCTAGTTTTCTGGAAGTTTTCACATTTTCATGAATGTTATGCCTAGTTAAATAATGGTCTACTCATGTTAAAAAAAAAAACATTTTCAAATTCCACAACCACAGTGTAACATTTGGAAAATGTTTTAAGAACATACATTTGTTAGCTGACTATTAACTGTATTTTCTACATTAAATGACTGATTGTTTACCTGTGAGTGTAGAAAGTGTCTGGGTGTCTATGAGACTGTTGGTATTTGACTTACCTCGACTATCTATCCCTAAACTCACACTTGACTATTCTGCCTTTGACACACTCATACAACACACGTTTTGTTTGACATCAGAACACAAATTATATATAGAATTTAAGTAAAAAAAATCAATAAAAAAAAAAATCAATATACTGTAACATGACATACTGTATAAGATCCATTTGTTAAAGTGAACTTACCTTGAAAACGTGTTGTTATTTCAGTGTGTACTCATTAAGGAGAGACTCACACTTTTGTAGGCAATGAAACAACAGAAAACGGCCCTTTGCAAATGAGTTGGAATTGAAACAGTCGAATCCTCAGAGATGTTCAATGATGTAAGGCAGAATCCTCACCTTCAAGATTACCCACCCTTCCTTTCGCTCTCGCTCTCTCTCTCTCTCTCTCTCTCTCTCTCTCTCTCTCTCTCTCTCTCTCTCTCTCTCTTCTTTCTTTGACTGTGCCTAAGCTTGAGGGCTGGTCATTTGTGGCAGTCCTGATTGAGTTGAATTCTAAAACTGACCAATTACAAAAGTCTGTGTGTTGTTCTTTATATTTTTTGAGTTAGAGGAAAGCCATGGAAACCATCAGCCTCAAGCTTTCAACCCAGCTACACATCATGCATTCACTCCTCCTTGCTGACTTCTCCCTGCATCCTTTCTTTCTTTTCTATCTCCTTCCATTTCTGTCATTTTCTCTTTATTCACCCTCAATTCACCCAGTTGCATGTCCTTGGAAGAGATGCCCTAACTGAGTGAGGCAGAAGTAACTGTCTAGCATATACAGAGCTTCTTTCAGTCCTGCCATTTTGTTCTCGCAAGCTACTTAAACATTTAATACAGTAGCTATTTACATTGTAGTTCTTATTACCCAACTTGTACAGTAGATCTGTAGAAATACGAACGTACAAAAATATGTCACATTGCTTTAGAGCAGTAGTTCACAACTGGTTTTCTATTTAATGTAGTCTGGGTCATATTTATTTAAAAATTGCATAGATTTGTTTGGTTTTCAAGGATGAGGGCATGTCATGCAACAAGTCCATGTTGGCATCTACCTCATTTGGTAAGTGAAAGATGAATTTGTGCCTAAATATTGTAGAGTATGATTGAACAATTGCCTTTGACATAAATGGCAAAAGATTGATCTTCAGATCTTCTGAATTCGGCAACAGTTGGTCGAAAATTCTGCTGTTGAAACCAGTCTGCCAGTGCCCGAAGCTAGAATGTTTTAAAGGCATGGGCATGTGTGAGCTCCAGTATTTGATAAATCCACAGAGTGGCGCCAAAAGCAAGTGGTGTTTTTAGTTGTACATCATGTAATACAGTAAAAAAAAAAATATTAACTCTACACCCAAACCCTAGCCCTAAACCTAATCATCAGTGGATTACAAATAAAATTTTAGAGTGAAAACCGATCACGATTGTTTATGTGAACACAACTACTTTCTGGTTTCCTCTGGACCAGAACCTGTGTCTCTGAGGTCGCTTGCACAACGTGGTATCAGTAGCATTAGAGGGAAGTGTGTTCATGCTTGAATTGAAGTCTGAAGAGGGTAAATGTCTGATGGGGTATGGGGCTGATTTTAGGGTTCATGAACTTTCAGAAGCAACATGTCGATTTCTCGTGAGATCATGTTGAAAATGTACAGGAAGAATTTTATACTCCCTTTTACGGGAAAAGCCTAATAATGTTCCAATCCTATAATGCATGATTATATGTTTAGTTTATTTAATGATTAGCATTTTATAACTTGCATTTAGCATTGTTTTTTCTGCGGTCCATAACCCTATATGAACAGACCTACAATGCACTTTTGGGCAGCGACCCACCAGGTAAGTGTCACGAACACGGGTGAAGGCGCCTCCTCCTCGAGCCTCCGGAGATCGCATTCACCTGAATACTAATTACTCACATCAGCTGTTGCTCATCACCTCACTCTATTTAACCACGCCAGTTTGTTCTCTCCTTGCGAAGTCTTGTTTAGCCCCCGGCAACATTTCCGAGCATTATTCAGTTATCTCTCTCTGGCTTACCCGTGTACCGACCTAGTTTCTCTCCGTTCCTGTTAGTTCGCCGCCTGCCCTTGTACTCTAGTCCGCCTACTACGTTTGTCTGCTGCCCGCCCCGATCTTTAGCCTGTCCCTGACTACTCTTCAGCCTCTCCGCCTAACTCCGTTTGCCTGTCCCAGACCATTGCCTGTACGATCTGAGCTTGCCTTATCAATAAAACTGCATATGGATCCAAACCAGCCTGAGTCTTCATTACAGAAGACTTCGCCGCCCCACGATCCAGCGGTAATCACCCGCCTATCGGAGGAACTCTCTGCGCTGGCGAACCAGCTCTCCGCGCAACAGCTCCAGCTCGGACGCCTCGCTTCAGCGATCGAGGAGATAATGCGCACCGTACAGGCAGCACTCCAACCCGCGCCGGCTTCAGCGGCCGCACCGCATGACTCCTCAAGCAGCAAGCCCGGTGTCAGTCGGCGATTCGCTTCCCCAAACTACCGCTCCACGACTCGCCTTCCCAGAAAAGTTCGACGGCACGCCCTCGAAATGCAAGGGCTTCGTTATGCAGTGCACCATCTTTTTAACACAACAACCAGCTGTTTACCCGACAGATCAGAGCAAAATTCTCTTTGTCAGCTCTGTTCTCACGGGCAGCGCTCTCGACTGGGCGACAGCGGTTTGGCACAATCAGGGCTTCACTCAATTCTCCTTCGATTCGTTCATGCGAAGCCTGATCGATGTCTTCGATCACCCAGAAAGTGGCAAGAGCGTGGTGAGCAACTTCTGGCTCTTCGCCAGGAAATCGCACTGCGGCGGATTACGCACTCACCTTCCGCACCCTCGCCAACACAAACCGGTTGGCTTGAGTGCACCTTGAAACTTCTCTTCCGTCAGGGATTGAACATAGACCTGCAATCCGAGCTGGCCTGTCGCGATGAGGGGACCACCTTGGAGCAGTTCATCTCGCTGGCTATCCGAGTCGACAACCTTATCCGCTCCCGACGACCAGCCAGGTGGCTTCCGCAGTCCGCTCCGACACCCCAGCACCAAGCGGCACCAGAACCCATGCAAGTAGACCGCGCCCACCTCACTCCGGAGGAGAGAGAACGCCGCCTATCCAACCGCCATTGTCTCTACTGTGGCCAGGCCGGTCATGTCCGCTCCACCTGCCCTACGCGCCCGCCTGAACGTCAACAACCAGGGGTGAGTTTATTACTTTCCTCCACTCTACCCAGTTCCAGCCTGAAAGTTCCCATTTCACTCCGCACCCAATCATTTAGCATAAATATACACGCTATGATCGATTCTGGTGCGGCTGGTAATTTCATTGATGAGGGCTTTTGCAAGAAACATGGTATTCCCTTGACTGTGTGTGAACCTCCCTTGGCAGTGGCGGCACTAGACGGACGACCCCTGGGTACCGGTAGAGTGTGCAACACCACCACTGACAGGCTGCAGGTAGGAGTGCTGCACACCGAGACCATCCGTTTGCACCTCGTCACCTCCCCTCACTACCCGGTAATCCTTGGCCTCCCCTGGCTCCGACTCCATGACCCTCAGATCTCCTGGCGGAACAATCAAATCACGCAGTGGGGAACCGACTGCTCGGCGAGGTGCCTAAAAAAAATCCACCCCTTAACCGTGGGATCCACCCACGTCCAAAAGGCTCCTGATGACTCCGCTCAGATACCCCCCATGCACGCTGACCTGAGCTGAGGCCTTCAGCAAGGCCAAGGCCTCCCAACTCCCTCCTCACCGACCTAGCGATTGTGCCATCGATCTCAAACCGGAGCCACTCCACCCCAAGGCCGAATCTTTCCCCTGTCTGAACCCGAATCCTTGGCCATGAGGTCTTACATCGAGGAGGAACTGGCCAAGGGGTTCATCCGGCCCTCCACGTCCCGGCAGCTGCGGATTCTTCTTCATAGGCAAGAAGGATGGCTCCCTTCAGCCCGTGCATCGACTACCGCAGCCTCAATGACGTCACCATAAAATTCAGATACCCCCTGCCACTGCGTGCCCGCTGCTTTGGAGCAACTAAGAAACGCTAAGATCTACACCAAGCTGGACCTACGCTCCGCCTACAACCTAGTGCGTATCCGGGAGGGAGACGAGTGGAAGACTGCCTTCTCCACCACCTCTGGCCATTATGAATACCTGGTGATGCCATTCGGTTTGTCTAACAGTCGCTTCGGTGTTCCAGTCCTTTGTCAATGACGTGTTCAGAGACCTGCTCAACCGTTACCTCATCGTTTACATCGACGACATACTAATCTACTCTGACTCCCTCGAGGAACACATAATACATGTCCGAACCGTCCTCAAACGCCTCATTCAGCACCAGTTGTATGCTAAGGCAGAGAAGTGCGAATTCCACCTGAAGTCGGTAGCCTTCCTGGGGTATATCATCAGCCCAGAAGGAGTGGCCATGGATGACCGCAAAGTTCGAGCTATCCTGGAATGGCCTCAGCCCGCCACAGTCAGGGAGCTCCAACGCTTCCTGGGGTTCGCGAACTTCTACGCCGGTTCATCCGAACTTCAGCACGGTCGCTTCCCTCTTACCGCCATGTTGAAGAAAGGAGGAAACAAACTTCACTGGCCAGCTGAAGCCCTCCAGGCCTTCACCCAACTCAAGACACGCTTCACCACTGCACCCATCCTGCACCATCCCAATCCTGATCTCCCCTTCGGTGGTAGAGGTGGAAGCCTCGAACACTGGAATTGGCGCCGTCCTCTCCCAACACCAAGGAAACCCACCGAGCTGTTTCCCTGTGCCTACTACTCCCACAAACTCACTTCTGCTGAGCAAAATTACGATGTCGGCAACCGGGAGCTTCTGGCCATAAAAGCAGCCCTGGAAGAATGGCGTCACTGGCTGGAAGGGGCCAGGCAACCATTCCAGGTCTTGACGGATCACCGAAATCTTGAGTACCTCCGGCTCCGCCAAAAGGCTCAACCCCAGACAGGCCCGATGGGCTCTCTTCTTCACTCGGCTCGACTTCAACATCTCCTATCTCCGGGTTCCAAGAACATCAAGGCCGACTCCCTTTCACGTCAGCACGAGACCACAGCCCAAAGCCAAACCGCTGAACCCATCGTGCCGCCCGAGCTCTTCCTTGCCCCCGTCCAGTGGGATCTTATGTCTGATATTTCCCAGGCTCAAACCTCAGTACCACCTCCTCCCGAATGCCCTGCGGGTCGGACCTTCGTACCCCCAGCCTCCGGAGAGGGTACTCAGCTGGGTGCACGACTCCCCTTGTTCCGGCCACCCCGAATCACCGCTACCACCCACCTCCTGAGTAACCGCTTCTGGTGGGGGACCCTACCCGAGGATACCGCAGACTTCATCAAGAGGTGTCCAGCCTGCAACCAAGCTAAACCCTCTAAACAACCTCCGGCCGGCCTGCTACAACCTCTCCCCATCCCGCGATCGTCCTTGGTCACATATCGCCGTAGACTTCAGTAACCGATCTACACAACTCCCAGGGGCATACCACCATCCTCACGGTAGTAGATCGCTTCAGCAAGGCCTGCCGCTTGATACCCCTACCCAAGCTCCCCACTGCCCTCGAGACCGCCGAACACCTATTCCAGTTCGGTGTTCGCTTTTACGGTCTGCCCGAAGAAATCGTCTCAGACCGGGAACCCAGTTCACCTCCAGGGTCTGGAAGGCTTTCTGCCGACTCCTAAATATCAACCTCTGCCTCACCTCCGGTTACCACCCCCAGTCCAATGGTCAGACAGAAAGACTCAACCAAGAAATTGTCAGGTTCCTGCGCACCTACTGTCACAACAACCAGCGGGACTGGAGTAGATTCCTTCCATGGGCCGAGTATGCCCAGAACTCCCTGATCAAACCGTCCACCAAACTAACCCCCTTCCAGTGCATCCTGGGGTACCAGCCCCCTCTCTTCCCTTGGTCCGGAGAACCTTCGGAGGTCCCCGCCGTTAACGACTGGCTACAGCGTAGCGAAGCAGTTTGGGACCAGGCCCACGTCCACTTACAACGGGCCGTGGACCGCACTAAGTCACAATCCGACCGCCACCGCCATCCTGGACTTGACTACGCCCCAGGCCAATGGGTTTGGCTTTCCACCCGAGACCTCCGCCTCCGCCAGCCCTGCAGAAAACTCGGGCCTAGGTATGTTGGTCCCTTTAGAATCCAAAGAAAAATCAACCCTGTTACCTTCCGTCTCGATCTCCCCACTAATTACCGTATCTCTCCCTCTTTTCATGTCTCCCTATTGAAACCGGCCCGACGAACCGGGGCGAAGAGGAGGCCACTCTCAGACCCCCTCCCTGATCGTGGGACGGTGAGGAGGCCTTCCTGGTGCGAAGGCTGCTCGACTCCAGGCGCCACCGAGGCCAGATGCAGTACCTGGTTGACTGGGAGGGGTACGGCCCGGAAGAAAGGTCCTGGGTCAGCACCAACGACATCCTCGACCCAAACCTCATAACAGAGTACCATCAGTCCAACCCGGAGAGACCGGCCCCTCGACCTCGGGGGAGACCTCGGCGAGGATCGCACCTTCGCGTCAGGAGCCGCTCACAGGAGGGGGGCTCTGTCACGAACACGGGTGAAGCGCCTCCTCCTCGAGCCTCCGGAGATCGCATTCACCTGAATACTAATTACTCACATCAGCTGTTGCTCATCACCTCACTCTATTTAACCACGCCAGTTTGTTCTCTCCTTGCGAAGTCTTGTTTAGCCCCGCGACATTTCCGAGCATTATTCAGTTATCTCTCTCTGGCTTACCCGTGTACCGACCTAGTTTCTCTCCGTTCCTGTTAGTTCGCCGCCTGCCCTTGTACTCTAGTCCGCCTACTACGTTTGTCTGCTGCCCGCCCCGATCTTTAGCCTGTCCCTGACTACTCTTCAGCCTCTCCGCCTAACTCCGTTTGCCTGTCCCAGACCATTGCCTGTACGATCTGAGCTTGCCTTATCAATAAAACTGCATATGGATCCAAACCAGCCTGAGTCTTCATTACAGTAAGAACCACTGATTTAGGCCATTTATAAAACTTGACCTTATGGTTTAGGTTTCAAAAACCTAAATGAAACGGTTAAAGCAAGTACACATTTCAAGCCATGTCTTCAGAAATCAAACTGTATTTTTGTAAAGTCAATCAATTTGAAATAAATAAAAGCAGCTGGGCATTAACATTGTGCAGAATCACATCTAATGTAAACAATATCATAGCATTTCCTGTTATCAAAAAAAGTCCTGAAAGATCCATCCTAACGTATCCATTATTAAAGTCAACATGAAATGGCATTCACAACACATTTTACTTCCAAAATGTAATGTACTTGTAATGCAATGTAACAGGATATTCACAGAGAAAGTTAGGACTTAATTTTATCCACTCGGAAATGACTGGATTGTGAAAAAAATAATTCTATTATGAATAATGTGCACCAATGAATCAAGCACAATAAGGCCATGACTGTGAATTATGAAAGTAATTAGGATCAATTTTGGTTTCTTGTTAACTTTAAAGACCATCACATGTTCCCATTTCTTAAACATACAGTATTTTCCATGTTGTGTGATCATTGAAGCAAAGGATGCAACATGTCCATTATGTTATAGCTCACACTACAGTTTCTCGTGCTGGATTAGAGCTCTTGCTTTCAGACAGTCTTTCCTCTAATGATTCTGCTTGTACTGAAGCTGCAGGAGAACTCACTTCGAGAGACCCCATGCTAGAGCAGGACTCCAGTGATCTGCTTGTCTCTGTTTCCTCCACTTCATCCAGAGGCAACTGGAGAAACTGAGGTAGCATCAAATGTTCTTTCTTCAGGAGACCTCTCTGATCATCAGCACTGCAACACTGAGCTCGGTTTAACAACTCTACCAAACCTATCCATTCCACCAGTATAAACACAGATGTAGGCACTTTTATGTAAACAAGTATGTTGTAATATAAAAGACAAACTATTAAGTAAATATGAGGCAATCAGTATTTGTATACTTCACCCTCCATGTTATATGTTCTCCTCAATTCAGTGTTCCTCTGTCTGGCAGTTGATCTGGAAATTCCTGGAGGGAACATGTTTGCATCCACTGCACCTCTTCGATCCTGGTGATGGATACATTACAGTTTAGACCGCAGAAACTTACAGGAATATAAGACGGAAACAATAGCTCTATTTCAAAACCTTGTGAGCTGCTTTGCTGTCTACTGCCTACAAAGGCATCCTTACAGCAACAAACAGATCTTACAAGCAGCACTCCTCACATGAAGTGCACAGAAGTCTTGACTCACAATTGATTTTAACAGAGTTTGACATTAGCATGTTGCTAAGCTAATGATGTGATAGTCTTAAAATCATAAAAAAACTCATGAGCTCATAAGGCAAGGTTGTAATTCTCTCTAACACCTGTCTCTTGTTAAAGTGATGGCGGAGAGCCCGCAACAGTGCATCGGTTCGAGAGAGAGAGAGAGTGACCTGAGAGCACAAACTCGGCACTTACTGAGTGTATTGAAAAAGTTTTTGTTATCTTATTGAGTGTTATGTATCTACGTGAATTGAGTGCATTGAAGAAATCCAAGAACCTGATGGCAGAAAATAAAAACTTGCAGGCACAGTTTCGTTGTTTCCTGGCACCTCCATTGCCCAAAAGAACTGATCATACTACAGTGGTGCTGAAACACAGGAATATTTGGAGGACAACGCTGTTATGGAGTCTTCACCACTGGGCGAAGTTATCAAATCCCTCGCCAGCATCCAGCAGACCCAGCATCAAGCCCTCATGGAGTTACACCTGGAGCAGGACAGTGCTTCCAACTCCTGCTCCAGGCCCAAGCGGAGGACTGGCAGGTGTTCCGGAACCTGATTGAGAGCGAGGTGGCTGGTGTTGCGACCCTCGCCCCCCCTTTACCCTGTGACCCTCATGAAGCTGGGGACAACCGATGATCTGGAGGACTAACTTGTCTTGTTGGGCAGCATGCTTGTTGCCAGAACACTCCAGGGAGGTGCAAAGAAATCCAAGAAACTGAAGGCAGAAAATAAATAGCTTGCACTGCTTCATTGTCTCCTGACTCCTCCATTGTCCAAAAGAACTGATCCTCCTTCAATTGGGTATTATACAACACTTACCTTGGGTTAATTTTTCATGAACTCATTGCAATACATTCTGGAATTACCTTCTCTACAATGGATAAGTGTGATGCTGCCATAGAATTTGGACATAAGAAAGTACCTTTTGGAACATTCTTTGTGAAGCAAGCATGCCTATCATGCCTTAAAATGCTGTCTAGGTTGGCAGATTACTAGATTTTGTAACAAAGCAAATTAGTTATATTTTCCTGAAGCAAATCTAGACTCACTTGTAATGAAGGAGGTGAGAAGGTGCCATTTGAGCTGCTGGCCTGATCAACACCTGTTAGATAGAGATAGATTGATTAAAAAACTGATTCCAGAAAGTCAGAAAAGATGTTTCAATGTTAAAATAGTCCATCTACATTCTAATCCAAACTAGCTATGCCCTTGGGTGCAGTAGCTCAGATGCTGTCCAGTATGAAAGTTGTAATGTGCACAGGCATATTAAGAGCCCCACAACAACAGTAATGTATGATGACATGTTCTTCACAGAGACAGCAACTCTTAAGGCTCTCACAAATTAGAAAAAAAAACATGTAGTCATGTCAAGTATTAGTCCATCAGAAAATCTGGATGCTTAGAATTCCTGAGGTGAAAACCATAAGATGTATTATTTAAAAAGTGAGCAGCAAAGCATGACCTGATATCCATACCTCTATCAAGAATTAGTGTCTTATTGGCCAGACAGGTGACAGCTGTGTTCATATTTATGATCTTTCCACTTCCACTCTGAGAATAAAGAGCACAAAGATTAAAGTGGTTTGAGAATATGATCACGAGTGTTGGATTTAAGTCACTTAAAAGAAGAACAACATATATGAGGAATATCAATACAGATTTGCCTTCCAAGACATGACCAAAGTTCAGCCATACAACTCTATGTGCTGCAAGATAGGTTCTTTGACTTGTTATATGTTAGCAAATCAGCTCACTCACATGCGACAGGTTAAGCCAATCGGCTCACTGGTGTAAGTTGATTGGTCCTCTGACTTGTTATCGGGTAGCCAATCAACTCGAGTCTTTCTCTTTGTATAACATTTAAATGGCTCAGTTTTGCTGATAAGTTGGTTTCTTTGTGGTGCGCTGTGAGAGTAGTTAGCATACATTTGGTGCAAATGGCTCTTCGGAGCAGCATCAGTACAGAAGTCTTGATGATAGATCTGCTTGTTTAAGGGGTTGTGTTTTGTGTTTATGTTTTATACATCTCCCCTGCTTTGTTGGGGGCATTGTGGGAATTACACCATGACATAAATAATAAATAAATAGATCAATTGTCACACATACATTTCTGCATATACATGGTGAAATTATTTATTTTTCACATATCCCAGCTAAGCTGGGGTCAGAGTGCAGGGTCAGCCATGATACAGCGCCCCTGGAGCAGATAGGTTCAAGGGCCTTGCTCAAGGGCCCAACAGGGGTGTCTTGGTGGAGTTGGGGCTTGAACCCCTGACCTTCTGGTCAGTAACCCAGAGCCTTAACCGCTGAGCCACCACTGCCCATTCGGGGGGTCTCCCCTTTTTATTGTTGCTGGGGGGATGCAAAGATTGGTGTCTCAGATTTGCTCTGTGGACTTGGGGGGGTGGGGCTGTTTTGCTAGGGCTTGAAGCCCGAAGTTACGGTCATTGAAGCACATGCTGAGGCAGAGTTACAGCAAACAGGAAGGGATCAGATCTGTATCAGCTAAGACTCCAAACAGGTTATTCCTTCCGGGGTCTAAGACACCCCTTAATTTGCACTGTGGTTGGGGGATTGTTTGTAATGTCTAATTGCGCAGCAGCATGTATGACATGCTTAATGCAGCATGTCTATATGTCCACAAACTAATTTACAGTATGTGCTGAATGTGTATATTCTAACAGTAGCAAGTCTCCGTACTTGCTCTGCAGCAGCAGAAATGTTAGCAGATCTAGTCCGCCAAGACCAATATTCTATCAATATAGCATTCCTTTCACATGCTAAATCTTTCCAAGAGTTGTCATGACTGAACTAGGATTAAATAGAATTAGTTAGGATTATCTTGATTGACCGGTACTCTTACTAGCCAGTAGTTATTCTGATTAGTACCTTTGGAACTGCAGGGTTCCAAAGGTAAAGATTTTATTGATTTTATCCATAGAAAATTTTATTTTAACAGATAGACGTCTGTGCCAAATAGTGAAAGGCCTTATATTTCAAATAGCTTTGGTAAATAAGTTCAAAAAATTATAGTATTGTCCAAAAGAGAGGGGAAGTTTGCAGACAATGTGTAGAAAAAGTCATACAATTTTTTTTTGTTTATCAGTGCAAAGACAAAAAGTTTTCGATTTACATTGTCATTAATGTCCCGTTAACAATATCATACCTGATTCCATTTATAAAGAGGGAGTATTTACCGTATTTATCTAAATAGAATTTACTTAAAATATACAAATGAATACTAAATGTTATAGACATATATTGCCTCTTTATATGGTATACCGGCCTTCACATATATTACTAAAGAAACAAAGACAAGTTATCAAGAATCTATATGTTTACATCACAAATTACATAAACATTACATATACAAAAATTACCTGTTATATTATTATATCACAACCATACACCAATAATATTAATTATTCAAAGAAGAATTGTTGTATGCATACAAATCAGTAAGGAATTATATTTTGTGTCATATATACATTATATTTCGAGAAATGCCAGTTGAAATGTTCTAATTTGTCTAATGGTTTTTACCACATATTCTTTGCTGCATGGACAAGAAATTAGATAAATTGCATTCTCAGAAATACAAGTGACAAGTGTATACAAGTGACAAATCTGTTATACAGCTCATAAATTAGCTGATTTTTCTGTTGTTATTCTTACAGGCGCACAATTCAAACATGGGAAAAAACTAGAACACCCATGTTTGAATTACGCCGCAGGCCGAGTGCCATAGGTAATCACAGCAGTGCTGATTTAGGGCCATATAGCACAATTGCGAGTGTAATATTGCTTATATACAACAGCTCAATGAAAAAGTACATTTTTAAAAATGAGGAAACACTGTGTATGGGCACAAAAAATGCATTTGTGCATGGAACTACATTCTTACATGATGGATACACAACCAAATGATGAGACCAAGCCTCTCAAAAATGTCACTTTAGAACTAGTATCACAGCTTGGGCTCTTTCTAACAAGTTATTGGAGAAACAAGGATTTCGCAGTAACCAGTGCACAAGAATCATTCACTATAGAACTACAATCTCCTCCAGCATTTATGTCATCTCCAATGTGGAAAATACGGTAAGAGGTAAGCGTCTTGAGTTTGTGTTATTAATCAGTCTGTTGTGTCTCTCAAAGGTGTTGAGTCTTAATGCTGAAGTTTTTAGTTTAAAGCTGTTTTTCCCAGCTTTGGTAATGTTGTAGTAATATGAGAAATCACGGTGTGCCGATGAATGAAAATACTGATTGCCTGACGAAGCACCTCACCTCAGCAGACTCATTTAAACACAAAAATGGTCTTTTGCTGTTCTAAATGGTCTATCTGCTGGCTAAACTCTGCGATGCCACAAAAATAAATGTAAAGAGACACATCTAGGTTTTTGCACATCTGCACTGCTCTTACACTTTAGTTTAGAATGGCACGAACACAAGCGGAGTGATACAAACAGCGAAGCGTCTGAGTGCTGATGTTCTGAGACATCAGTACTCATGGAACATCTCTTGTCCAATCAGATTCGAGGACCGGAAATAACTGTTGTATGTGTGTGTGTGTGTGTGTGTGTGTGTGTGTGAGCGTGTATTTATCACTTTGTGATAAATACACGCTTTTTACTATCCCCATAAGGATAGTAAAACCCGAAATGTTTGACCTTGTGGGGACATTTTGTCGGTCCCCATGAGGAAAACAGCTTATAAATCATACTAAATTATGTTTTTTGAAAATGTAAAAATGCAGAAAGTTTTCTGTGAGGGTTAGGTTTAGGGGTAGGGTTAGGTTTAGGGGATAGAATATAAAGTTTGTACAGTATAAAAACCATTATGTCTATGGAAAGTCCCCATAAAACATGGAAACACAACATGTGTGTGTGTGTGTGTGTGTGTGTGTGTGTGTGTGTGTATATATACATATATATATATATATATATATATATATATATATATATATATATATATACACAGTATATGGTATTTTATTATTGTCAATGACTTGTGTAGTACTGTTGTTGATTGGGCTATTTTATTATATCATGCACAATTCTTTTTGAGAAGAATACTTCATTCCCAAGCCATTAAGTAAACATTCTTTTTCTCTTTTGTTTGGTTTACGGCTAAATAGTATTCAATGAAGGATTATTTTAAATGTTTATGGAGAAAATGAATGAGAAATATATTCCCAGATCCCAGTCTGATGGAAAAGTGGGTAGTCGCTGTTGAGCTCTATACCATATCGCAAGTCGAGTTATCTTTAGCATATCAACCATATTTGAGTTTCTGTGCGTTTCTCGTGCCTTGATAGACATGAAACAAAATTATTTGTTCAGTATTGGCAGTCTCCTAGTTTGTCAGCAGCAATTTAATAACCAGAGAAACAGGAAAATCAAATCTCTTCCTGTAAACAGCTCTAGTCCATTAAAAAGGATGCTGCTAAATTTTAACAAAGAAAGAAAAGTAATGTTTGTTATAGTCGCTGTAGGCCACCACTCACCATGGTGACAGTGGTGTCCTGTGGTCTGAGGCGATATTTGTTAAGCATTGTGGTGAGTGCATCCTGCAGGGTCTTATTGGACTTCACCACAACAGCCACCGTCTTACCTGTGAATGCTACCTTCACTCTGTACAAAAAAGTCACAACACATACAAGAATTAGTTCACCCAAAAATGAAAATGATTACTCGCACTCATTCATTCCTAATCTGTACAACTTGATTTCTTCCATGGAATACAAAAAGTGATTTTTTAAAGAATGTCCTGGGCACTCTTTTCCATATAATGAAAATGAATAAGGATTCAAATTACGGTCAAGCTTTTTGGAGCCATCCAGGCCATTCAGGTTTCTAACTATTCCTTTAAAACTTGATATCAATTAGCAATTTAAACAGATTGTTCATAATTGAAAAATAACCAAGGAGGGTTTTCTGACATAAATAGTATTTCTGTTAAAGAGCAAAAAAGAAATTGCACAATACTCACGCAAAAGTAACCCTCAGTTCTAAATACACCTGCTGGTCTTTCAGCACAGAGCTGTCCTGATCCAAAGACAATGGTTGCTATACCATGACATGATATGAATAAAAAGTACAAAAAATGTGAGAAAAGGATAAAGAGATCGAAAAAATAGAAAGCAGTAGTTCTGTTCCAAAGCAAAACCTAATGAGCTACTTCACGGCCTACTGTCTACAAATGCTGTCTTCTAATTGTAAACCTAGCAAATATTGCTCTTTCTCACGCAAAGAGCACAGAAAAATGAATGTGTAATATGTTTCCAAAAGAGTTTGATGCTAGCATGTTTCTAAGCTAACGATACAATATTCTTACAAGAATAAAAATACACCGCAATAACAAATATCTGGTAAAATATTCAATATGTAATTACAATGAATACTTTTTATTGATGCTTTTCAATATTGAACAAAATATAAGTTTATTTATTATTAAATATCTATGGCTTGCTCTGTTCACCACCTTAAATTTTTTTCACTGAGCTTGTTCCAATGCTGGGATTTCCTCCTCTGTGAAGGAAGCATGAAATGCTGCCTTAGAATTTGGTTAAAATTAGGTATCTTAGGAGGCAGCATAATTAAGTAGCCTACATTTTGAAACAGACTTTGTGTCGCAGTGTGTCTATGATGCCTTAAATGCCTCCATAGGAAGCTCATTAGGTTTTGGACCATAGCATCTGAGGTAAATCAGAAATTTTATGTCAAGATCTTACTGTCTAATTGTTCTTACCTTGTCTTTGCCCTGCAGGTAGATGATGATATCTGTCAGAGGAAGGCCTCTTTTCTCACACAAGCCGGTGAGCATGCTGCGAACAGTTTGACCAGGTCGGGCCGGAGTCAGAGAGGCCGTGCCATCAGGCAGGAAAACACAGCAGTACTTATCGGCCCTTGCTTCTGCAGAGCGTGCAACTAATTTCTCAACCTGCAACAACAGATATTTTTTTATGTACTAGTATGACAGGTACAGTATAAAACTTAAATTGGCAGACTTGTATTGGCAAGTTACCTCTGAACTCTTCAATCCACACTTGAAATTGTTTGGAGAATCTGGATGTGCCAACAACGGAAAACAGAGAATTAATTACAGTGCATGATCGAAATCAGAGTCTGAGGCTAATGTATAATTTGTTTGTTTTTATTTAGTGTTATTAGTGAAGTTTCTTCCATGTTCAAACAATCTTTTATGTTCTGACTTGATAAAATTACCTCCCCAGGATTCTCTCTTCTCTTTCCGCTTGTCCTTTCCAATCATGCCTTGCAGATTCACCTTCCTTCTCTCCACCACATCATCAGCCTCTGCTGTTCCTGATTTAAACTTCAATCTCTGGAAAAGAACAAACCAATTTTTATATCCTATTATGAACAAAAATTATATTTGCTATAATTTGGCACTAGGAAATAGAGTGCATAAATTAAGTTATATATTATATTAATATTAATTACGTTAATACCTTATTTTGCTGATATATTTTTGTTTTTACTAGGGCTGTCGCTAATTAACACGCTAATTAAATGCAATTAATTATATAAAACAAACTATGCATTGCAAAAACGTAACAAAAAGAGTACTTCAAGCTTAAAGTACCACCTTCGCATTTTTAGGAGTCTCAGTCAGCAGGAGGCAGTAAGCACAACCTCAGCTTTACAGGCTATACAAACAGCTATACAGACAACAAACCACAGCTGACAGCTCAAGATGAGGATGCGTTCTTGCATTCAAACACAGCTGCATGGAGTGCAATGTTCTTTTTTTAAGTTTCAAACAATGTTTACCTTGGCTGTGTGTGACGTGACTAATCCAAAGCGAGATCCTCCAAAAGTGTCCATCTGACGCACACACATACAATAGGCCGGTGTTTCCCAACCTTTTTACATCTAAAAAATTATACGGCAATTTTTAGATCTAAGCGTTATCTTGGTAAATTTAAATGAGTTCAATAACTGGGGTCTCTGATATTCGTAAACTATACGGTAATATTTAATTAAAAGAAATTATGAGACATTCAATATCTCTTCACAAAATTGGGACAGTTTTCAAATATTTCTTGTTGCTTAGTACCCTCAAAGATATTATTTGTGAAGCAAAAACGTGTGTGGGAAAAACACTTTGGTGTAAAGTGACGTCACTTCATACACTTCAATGTATTCTGCAGCGCTGACACGAGTCATGTGAAAGACCCTTAACGCTTATAAATATCCGTCAATTTTGCACATTAATCATTGCTCTTCACAATCAAAAAAGTGACCGATTATAGTTTAAGAATTTGAAATTATATATATTTTTTCATGTATTTATTATTTTGTGGAATTTGATCATTTTCCAAGGTAACACCTGACAATCTTTCACGGCACGCTAGTGTGCCGTGGAACAGTAGTTGGCTGAAGACCAGCTTGGCCATCTTAAACCAGCTAAGACCAGAAAATTAGGGTAGCCTGATTTAAGTTGTTTTATTTGTATTTTTTTTTCAGTAGTGCATCCTTTCACATTTTATCAACCTTCACGGGTTCCATACCTCCTTAGTTCTGTTGTCAGTCTTGGCTTGCTCTCTGGGTGAAGTGTGTTTTGTTGATGTGAGGGGTTTGCCACGAGAGTCCAGCCCTGGCAGAGGCCTGCCCTCCACATTAGCCAGCATGCACCTCTGATAGAGCTGTGAGCGTACAAAGCGTGTATAGCTATCAAACTTCATCAGCTTGAAGATCTGGAAGGGGAGAGAGGGAGATTGGAAGGGAAAAGAGAGGATAGGTAAGGACACTTCTGCTCAAGAATGACTCAAAAGAGGGTCTTGATTTGATTGCCTTTAGTAGCTCTGGATAATTGAGTCTTGATTGCTGTTTGTCCTTAAACTAAAGTGGTTTGCTTCACTACATATGAAATAACAGAAGCTTATTTGTCACTTTTGAGCATAGAATGAAAATATATATTCAGTAACATACATTTATATGTCCTAAAGCTGCACTAACTACAATGGCATCTGCTTTCATATAGTTTTTCCTTTGACATCCGCCTTAGTTTTGATCTTATTTTGCTTGCCAGTGTGATGCAAAATTGTAACCTCTACTGGTTTGTTGTCCCGTTGTTAAGGCTGAATGCATTTAAAAATGTATTGTAAAGCACACTGTTGATGGTGCTCACGATTAGTGACGTCCAACTCCTGAACGAATCGTTCTTTTGTAGTGGTTCTTTTTAGTGAACAATTTGAACTAGTTCACCAAATCAGACTGAATCGTTTGTCACAATTCGTGCTTCAAGTCAACACTGATCCACAAGTTACTCTATCTTAACCCGTCTCTCAGATGTGCCTGACACTCCAAATAAAAATGAGCCGATAACCGGGAGTAATATGATCCTAGAACTGGTGATGTCTGCTTTTGCCAACTCTACTTTGCCATTAACCGCTCCAACTAGTTCACAAATCGGACTGAATTTTTGGGTCACAACAGCTCTTGAGTCAACAGTACAATGATTTGCCTGTAACAGTTCCCGAGTCAACAGTACAATGAGTTACTTGTAACTTACAGTTCTTGAGTCAACAGTGAACTGAACTGAGAACCGATGAGTTGCTGACATTAAGCATGTGTGTGATTAAGGGCCGAAATGTATGTTTCAGGTGTATTTCACTGAACAACAGAGATTGGAACAAATAAAACAAGCTGGAAATATGTTTATGACTTGATTGTATTACCGTTTTATCAACATATGAAGATGATCCAATCTACAGGTCTCGAGTCAACAGTACATCGAGTCGTTCACAGCAGTTCTCGAGTCAACAGTACACTGAACCGAGGACAGCAGTTCTCGAGTCAACAGTACACTGAACCGAGGACAGCAGTTCTCGAGTCAACAGTACACTGAACCGAGGACAACAGCTCTCGAGTCAACAGTACATCGAGTCGTTCACAGCAGTTCTCGAGTCAACAGTACACTGAACCGAGGACAGCAGTTCTCGAGTCAACAGTACACTGAACCGAGGACAGCAGATCTCGAGTCAACAGTACATTAAGTCGATCACAGTAGTTTGTGAGTCACCAGTACACTGAACTGAGAATCGCCTCTTTCGGACATAATAATGAGAACTGCTGATCAGCAAGCAGCAGATGAGCATGTATGAACCGAGGATTGAAGAGGGGGTGAAATGTTTCAGTCGAGAGATGTAAACAAATTTTACTGTTGCGTATTGTGCATGTAGATTATATTTGAAGCTGTGATGGGCTGGATCGATGTTTCTGTAAAAAAAAAGTGTGAGTTGATAAAGACTAGTTTAATCACTTTTTATGCTTTCAAAATGTGTAGAACATCCACATTTGTATATCAGTGTCAGTACTGGGTGCTTTATGTGCAAAACCTTAATGTAGGATGTATTCTAAGATCACTGAATGAAACACTGATGACAATAAACACCCTTATTAGTATTATTATAACTTAATTAAATACAATGTTACAATCAGCAACATGCCCTTACATATGGCTTTATTGAATGTGTTTGTGCGTGTATTCTACGACGCCGGCATATTAGCTTTATATATAGTGATGTCATTACGTGATTATGTAAATTAACTGGTGAATAATTATTTTTTTACCTGTTACTTCGCAGAAAAGAAACAGACTTCCCATTACTGCTCACGATATTGCTCACATGAAGTGGAGACAGCTTGGTTTATGCTAATGGAAGTGTTCTAGTTTTTCGCATCACGTTGCTAGCAGTGTAGACCGAGAGTAAGTTGTTTGCTGCTGGGATGCAGCAGTGGCGTTTTCTCCAAAGAGGCAAGGGAGGCAGTGCCACCTCAAAATGTTCAGGTGAGAAATTTTTTTATTGTTAATAAATAAAACAAATACTATATTACAGAATGTAAACTCAGATAGTGTGTATAGCAGTCATATTTCCTCATGAACAAATTGTGACATTAGCAGATGAAGATTCAAAGGGTGGCAGCATCTCTCATTTCAAATGGAGTGTTGCACGGTGGCTGTGTGGAGTTCTGCAGAGGCGGAATTTCGGATCTGATTTGAGCTTCGTGTGAGCGCCCGACTGAATGTGATGTATTCATTTTAAACTATGAGCACGAAGTGAGAAACATTGATGGTTTTAGTCATAAACTTTATTCTAAATGCCAGCTACTTCTACATATTAGACAGTTATGAAGTCAAAATGATCATTCACGTTGCAAATATATAAACTCAGCAAAAAAGAAACATCCTCCCTTTCAACTGCTTTTAATTTCAGCAAACGTAACACCTGTAAATATTGGAATGAACATTAAAAGATTCAACAACTAAAACATAAACTGAACAAGTTTCCCAGACATGTGACTAACAGTCACAGAAATGGAATAATGTGTCCCTGAACAAAGAGGGGAGGGGGGTCAAAATAAAAAATAGTCAGCATCTGGTGTGGCCACCAGCTGCATTAAGTACTGCAGTGCATCTCCTCCTCATGGACTGCACAATATTTGCCAGTTCTTGCTGTGAGATGTTACCCCACTCTTCCACCAAGACACTTGCAAGTTCCCGGACATTTCTGGGGGGAATGGCCCTAGCCCTCACCGGTCCCAGACGTGCTCAATGGGATTGAGATCCTGGCTCTTCGCTGGTCATGGCAGAACACTGACATTCCTGTCTTGCAGGAAATCACGCACAGAACGAGCAGTATGGCTGGTGGCATTGTCATGCTGGAGGGTCATGTCAGGATGAGACTGCAAGAAGGGTACCACATGAGGGAGGAGGATGTCTTCCCTGTAACACACAGCGTTGAGATTGCCAGCAATGACAACAAGCTCAGTCTGATGATGCGGTGGCACACTGCCCCAGACCATGACGGACCCTCCGCCTCCAAATCGATAATGCTCCAGAGTACAGGCCTCGGTGTAACACTCATTCCTTCGGCGAGTCCGACCATCACCCCTGGTGAGACAAAACCACGACTCATCGGTGAAGAGCAGTTTTTGCCTGTCTTGTCTGGTCCAGCGAAGGTGGTTTTGTGTTGATGTCTGGTAAGACCTGCCTTACAACAGGCCTACAAGCCCTCAGTCCAGCTTCTCTCAGCCTGTTGCGGACATTCTGAGCACTGATGGAGGGATTGTGCATTCCTGGTGTAACTCTAGTAGTTGTTGTTGTTGCCATCCTGTCCCTGTTCCGCAGGTGTGAAATTCGTATAATGGAGTGGTGGTGACGTAGTGGGCTTAAGCACTAAACTGTTAAGCAGAAGGTTGTCGGTTCAATCCCCACAGCCACCAGCATTGTGTCCTTGAGCAAGGCACTTAAATCCAGGTTTCTCCGGGGGGATTTTCCATGTAATAAGGGCTCTGTAAGTCGCTTTGGATAAAAGCGTCTGCCAAATGCATAAATGTAAATGTATGTACCTATCCTGTGGAGGTGTTGTTACACGTGGTCTGCCACTGTGAGGACAATCAGCTGTCCTTCCTGTCTCACTGTAGCACTGTCTTAGCCATCTCACAGTACGGACATTGCAATTTATTGCCCTGGACACATCTGCAGTCCTCATGCCTCCATGCAGCATCTTTCATCTTTCTTTTGGTGTTTTTCAGAGGCAGTAGAAAGGTCTCATTAGTGTCCTGTTTTTATAACTGTGACCTTAATTGCCAATACAGTCTGTAAGCTGTTAGTGTCTTAACGACCATTCCACAGGTGCATGTTCATTAATTGTTTATGGTTCATTGAACAAGCTTGGAAAACATTATTTAAACCCTTTACAATAAAGATCTGTGAAGTTATTTGGATTTTTTCAAATTATCTTTAAAATACAGTGTCCTGAAAAATGGCCATTTCTTTTTTTGATGAGATTTTATATATATATGTATATATAACATAATTAAATGTGTACATGTCATTTATTTCAACACATATTTAACTTATATCTATGCATTTCTATTCCCTATTTGCTAAATTATTATTGTTTTTGTTAGACAATTGTTAATTATAATAATAAATATAAAAACAGAAATTATAATGATAATAATAATAATAATAATAATAATAATAATACAAATAATGGAATCTGAGTAAATATTCATCATGAATTTTTTTTTATTCATCCATCAGCTCAACATCAAGGTTTGGTAGCAAATCTCAGAAAACAATTCACAAAACCAACAACATTACTGACTTTCTTTAAGCTTCATTTCATTTTTTTTTTTAATCTCTATCTATGTCTCAAGGGACTGGGTGCTCTGACATCGCAACGAACATTGCAGTTCTGTGGCAACATTTTTGCAAAATAAAATTATGTGGTTTATTACACATCTCAGGGCAGTTCTGAAGTGAAATGTCCACTGTTTGGCTCAAAAGTGTGTGAAATTTTATTTTGTGGTGCTTCTATGACACACCACGTGTTGACTCGCGTGTTCTTCAGGGGACGGTTGCACCAGCTATACGCACGTTATAATTTAGCCTAGTTGTGGTGCAAATGGGCACTAAGTCACAATTTACACACTACTAAATATTTAGTTAGGATGTAAACATACATATAAACTAAATATGACTTAGTACAAACTAACCAGTAGTTACTAAGCCCTTAGTGTGAACGTAACATCTCAATTTAAGTGAGACCTTACGCACAGCTGGTGCAACCCTATTTAGGACATAAATGCAACACTCTTATCAGTTGAGCTACCACACAATTTGATCATCTTGAACAAGCTTTTAAAAGTAGTTGATTATGTAAAGCAAACATTAAAATAAGTCTTCAATTTACTAGAAATGTGCTCTAGTAAAAGTGTTAAGATGTCATAAGATAGCATTGTGTGAGGAACAGGGCATAAATTACATGTTTATGAACTGATAATCTGCCTTTTTACTCATGATTTGAGTGAAATGGGATAAAAGTAATTGTTTTAGCAACTTTAGCGTTCATGTCACCATGAAATTGCGATGTTACGTACAATAGGCCACATAAAAATCATTTTGCAAAAATTTTTTAATTCTTGACCAGCTTACGAATGAAAAAAACTATAATTTTTTTTTAATACTTATGTAATGAGTACTCTTCCATTTTAAATAAAATTGTGAGTAAAAAGTAATTAACTTAATTAACGTAATTAAGAAAAAGTACAAATCCCCCCCAAAAAATACTTAAGTATAATACTTTTGTGATTGGGTGGTTTACAAGGACACATTTTTTAGGTTACAAACTGGTAATTAAAAGTGTATTATACTATAAATTTAGGTTTATAAGGACATTTGTAGTGTCCCCTTAATTCAAATCGCTTAAAAAACACATTAAACAATGTTTTTTGAAAATGTAAAAATGCAGAAAGTTTTTTGTGAGGGTTAGGTTTAGGGGATAGAATCTATAGATTGTACAGTATAAAAATCATTATGTCTTTGGAGAGTCCTCATAAGGATAGCCTCACCAACGCGCGTGTGTGTGTGCGTGCATGTGTTCATGTGTGACGAGCACTAATGTAAACAGACTTGGTTGCGTGTATTTATAATCATGCTTGATCAGCATGTTTTCACTATGAGAATACGAATTTTAAACTGTTATCATGGTTCAGAAAACATATGTATTATATGCCTGAAAAGACTATTTGAGTTGTTGTTTGTGTTAATGAAAACAGCAGCTGCACCTAATCAGTAGACATGGCTGCGTGCAAGGGTAGATCGTGTTTAGATATATGATGGCTGTGTATATACAAGCTGTGAACTGTTATCATGGTACTTCGGTGACAATTTGGCTGTTTGTTACATAAAAACATATTATGTGCTTGAAAAGACTCTTTGAGTTGCTGTTTGTTTGGCAAATGGCAACCATTTCTAATGTAAACAAATGACAGCACACATCGGAGGAAGATCGCGTTTGATGTATTGGCTGTGAGTAAACTGCTGTAAACTTTTTATCGTGGTACTTTGGTGACGAGTTGGATGTATGTATACAAAATAAACGTATTCAGTGGTTTAAAAGACCGTATGTGTGAAACACATATGTGTGACGCTTCTC
The DNA here is from genome assembly GCF_025860055.1 of Xyrauchen texanus. Lineage (NCBI taxonomy): Eukaryota > Metazoa > Chordata > Actinopteri > Cypriniformes > Catostomidae > Xyrauchen > Xyrauchen texanus. Next base: position 19,236,060 of record NC_068306.1, on the reverse strand, counting down.
TGCAGGGCCCAGTTATTAACTGTTACATATGTGTGATGGTACCTATGAAAGCATGATAATAAAACATAAACTAGATGAGTCTTTGATTTGACTTGATTTAATGTAGTCTATTAATATGAACATACAAAAATATTATAGTATTATATAGTGGTCAACCGATATGTGTTTTTTAATGGCCAATGCAATGCCAGTATATCACACAATTTATTATAGTAAATAACAAACATAAAATTACCAAAAATAATAATAATAATAATAAACTCTTATGTAATACATTTCACACAACACTAAAAAATTGTATTGTATTTTAAGTGATAGATAGCAGTTTCTTGAGATTTCTGTTTAGTCATCAAATTTTAGTAATTTATTTGCAAATGAATACATTGTTCAATTAGGAAGAAGGAAATAACAGTACACACAGTAGTCCTGCAACCATGGATGGTATGTCCACGTTAGCAATCACATTAACTAAAATAATATTGAATCAAACCAATTGTCACGAACCCCGCTCCCTCGCTCCGCCCCCTCGAGCTTCCACGCTCGTTTTGCTCCCTCGAGCTTGCACGCTCGTTTTGCTCCCTCGAGCTTCCACGCTCGTTTTGCTCCTACGAGCTCTCCTGCTCGTACACTATCTCCCTCCTCGGGCTCACATACCCGCTCCCAATTGTCAGAACATTATGTACACCTGCACTCGTGTCATCTGCACTCCTGTTCATTGTATACACCTGCACTCGTCCCTATCACCTGTCATTGTTTACACCTGCACTCGTCTCTTTAAATATCACAGCACATTCGTCTCCCGCTTGTTGGTTATTGTATTTAGTTTCCCGTGTCCTTGCCCCCCGCTAGTCTTGTCTAGTTTAGTACTCCTCTCGTTTACCCCTTAGCTTGCCAGCTCCCCTTGTTCCCCTGTCTTTTGCTCCCACTAGTCCCGTCTCACTGATTCTGATTAATCCGGCTTTGACCCTACGCTTTCCACGACCTCTCTCTTTGGATTTGCCCCTTTTATATTCTCCGATTCCCCGGCTTCGACCTCTCGCTCCCCTTGACTACTCTTCACTGGATTTGCCCCTTGATTGTACTTTTGCCTGCCTGCAATAAAACACAGTTTTGACTTACATTGTGACTGTCTCTTCTTGTGCGGGTTACAAAATAACCAACCTTTACTGAAGACAGTCACAATACCCCGCGCTGAGGATTCGCGCAGCTCACTAGAGCGGAGATGCACGTCACATTCGGCGCGAGGAGCTACAGTTTGGAGGCAGGACCAAGCGCTCGCGGCCCAGGGGCAGCAGGTATGTTCTTTGTCTGATTTATGTCACCCTGTTTCACCTGTGTCTGCCCCTGAGCCCGTTTATGCCTCCAGTGCAATTCTGAGCGCCGTAAGCCTTCAACCCACTGAGAGGTTTGATGTCTCTTCGGGCGCTTGCCAAGGGTTGTTTATGCAGGGCAGCGGTTGTAGAACTTTAAACCGTGCCCTTAACATTATGGACCCAGCGGCCCAACTCTTGGTTTTGCGTCAGGGGAGTCAACCCTTGGAGGCTTATGTGGTTGACTTTTGTGCCCTGGCTAACCAGGTGAATTTTGATGAGGTGGCTCTAAAAGACATTTTTCAATATGGACTGAAGGAGCCAGCCTCATCATTCATGCCTGGTGGTCGCTGCTCTCTCAACCTGGCTCAGTTTATTGACCTCGCCCTACTGTACGCTGGTTCCTCGTTTACTGTGGGGGAGGCAGACACTGAACCAGCGCTCCACACCACGGCCCCCGTCTCGAAGCCTACCACGGCCCCCGTCTTGAAGCCTACCACGGCCCCCGTCTTGAAGCCTGCCACGGCCCCCGTCTTGAAGCCTACCACGGCCCCCGTCTTGAAGCCTACCACGGCCCCCGTTTTGAAGCCTACCACGGCCCTAGCCCCGAAGCCTTACACGGCCCTAGCCCCGAAGCCTTACACGCCCCCAGTCCGGAAGCCTGGCACGGCCAGCGAGTCAACGCCCATGCCTGCCACAGCCAGAGAGCCAGCGCCCATGCCCGCCACGGCCAACGAGCCAGCACCCATGCCCGCCACGGCCAACGAGCCAGCGCCCATGCCTGCCACGGCCGGCGAGCCAGCGCCCATGTCTGCCACAGTCAGCGAGCCAGCGCCTGTAGCCTCGACCGCCCCAGAGCCAGCGCCTGTAGCCTCGACCGCCCCCATGGCCACGTCCCCTGTTGGCCGAAGATGTAAGAGAAGGAAGAGGGCCCCTTCTCCCCAGTCTCGTCTTGTGCTCAAGACCGCAGAGGTTCCCTCAGAGTCTTCCACAGCTCTACCGCCCTCTGCTCCGCCCTCAGAGTCTTTCACGGCTCTGCCGGGTTCTGCTCCGCCCTCAGAGTCTTCCACGGCTCTGCCGGGTTCTGCTCCGCCCTCAGAGTCTTCCACGGCTCTGCCAGCCTCTGCTCGCCCCTCAGAGCCCTCGCGGCCTCCGCCTCACGAGCCTCCCAAGGCTCCTCCTCCCAAGCCTCCCAGGGCTCTTCCTCTCGAGCCTCCTAAGGCTCCTCCTCTCGAGCCTCCCAGAGCTCTACCTCCCAAGCCCCCCAGGGTTCTGCCTTTCAAGTCTCTCGAGCCTCCCAGAGCTCCGCCTCTCAAGCCTCTCAGGGCTTCTCCTCCCGAGTCTTTCAAGGCTCCTCCTCCCAAGCCTCCCAGGGCTCCTCCTCTCGAGCCTCCCAGGGCTTCACCTCACGAGCCTCCCAAGGCTCCTCCTCCCAAGCCTCCCAGGGCTCCTCCTCTCGAGCCTCTCAGGGCTTCTCCTCTTGAGTCTTTCAGGGCTCCCCCTCCCAAGCCTCTCAGGGCTTCTCCTCTCAAGTCTTTCAGGGCTCCACCCCTCAAGCCTCTCATGGCTTCGCCTCTCGAGTCTCTCAGGGCTCCTCCCCCCCTCAAGCCTCTCAGGGCTTCCCCTCTCGAGTTTTTCAGGGCTCCTTCTCCCCTCGAGCCTCTCAGGGCTCCGTCCCTCGAGTCTTTCATGGCTCCACCCCTCAAGCCTTTCACGGCTTCGCCTCTTGAGTCTCTCAGGGCTCCTCCTCCCCTCGAGCCTCTCAGGGCTCTGTCCCTCAAGTCTTTCATGGCTCCACCCCTCAAGCCTCTCACGGCTTCGCCTCTCGAGTCTCTCAGGGCTCCTCCCCCTCTCAGGGCTTCCCCTCTCGAATCTCTCAGGGATCCTCCTCCCCTCGAGCCTCTCAGGGATTCTCCTCTCGAGTCTTTCAGGGCTCCACCCCCTTCCAAGCCTCTCAGGGCTTCGTCTCTCGAGTCTTCCAGGGCTCCTCCTCCTCCCGAGCCTCTCGGGGCTCCGTCTCTTGAGTCTTTCATGGCTCCCCCCCTCGAGCCTCTCGAGCCTTCCAGGGCCCCACCTCTAGAGCCTCTCGAGTCTTCCACGACCTTTTTCCCCGAGCCTCTCACGGCTCTACTCCCAGAGACTCCAGAGCTTCCTAGGGCTCCGCCTCTCGAGCCTCCAACGGCTCCACCTCCCGAGCCTCCTACAGCTCCGCCTCCCGAGCCTCCTACGGCTCCCCCTCCAGAGCCTCCCACGGCTCCACCTCCCGAGCCCCTCACGGCTCTGCTCCCAAAGACTCCAGAGCTTTCTATGGCTCCGCCTCTCGGGCCTCCTACGGCTCTACCCCCCGAGACTACAGAGCCTGCCAGGTTGTCGCCTCGGGGACCTCCCACGCGCCACCTCCATTGGCTCCACCTCCTGAGCCTTCCAGGCCTTCGCCCCTAAAGCCTCCTTCGGATCCACCTCCAGAGCCCTCCAGGCCTTCGCCCCTAAAGCCTCCTTCGGCTCCACCTCCAGAGCCTTCCAAAACCCCACCTCCAGAGCCGCCTACAGTGCCGCCTCTGACGGCACCGCCTTTCACGGCTCAGCCCGGACTTCCTGACCCCCTTCCTGTCCTGTGGCCTCTTCCCTGGCCTCCGGACCCTATTCCTGTCCGGTGGTCACCTTCCAGACCCCCGGACCCAGTCCCTGTCCTCCAGTCGCCTTCCAGACCCCCTGACCCAGTCTCTGCCCTTTGGATGCCCCCTAGATCTCCCGACCACCCGCCTGTCCGCTATGTTCCCCCTGACCTTGCCTTGAAACTGCCCATTGACCCCATGGACTGTCTCATTTCCCTCTGTGGACTGCCCTCAATTTTGTTTGTGTGTTTTGTGGGTTGTCTGTTCAGGGTTGTTTTTTGTTTGTTGGGATCGTCCAGCACCACTTCCCAGAGGTCGCGCTCCTCGCAACCGAGCGCGGCCGTCAGGAGCCGTCCGTTATAGAGGGGGGAGTACTGTCACGAACCCCGCTCCCTCGCTCCGCCCCCCTCGAGCTTCCACGCTCGTTTTGCTCCCTCGAGCTTGCACGCTCGTTTTGCTCCCTCGAGCTTCCACGCTCGTTTTGCTCCTACGAGCTCTCCTGCTCGTACACTATCTCCCCCCTCGGGCTCACATGCCCGCTCCCAATTGTCAGAACATTATGTACACCTGCACTCGCGTCATCTGCACTCCTGTTCATTGTATACACCTGCACTCGTCCCTATCACCTGTCATTGTTTACACCTGCACTCGTCTCTTTAAATATCACAGCACATTCGTCTCCCGCTTGTTGGTTATTGTATTTAGTTTCCCGTGTCCTTGCCCCCCGCTAGTCTCGTCTAGTTTAGTACTCCTCTCGTTTACCCCTTAGCTTGCCAGCTCCCCTTGTTCCCCTGTCTTTTGCTCCCACTAGTCCCGTCTTGCTGATTCTGATTACCCCGGCTTTGACCCTACGCTTTCCACGACCTCTCTCTTTGGATTTGCCCCTTTTATATTCTCCGATTCCCCGGCTTCGACCTCTTGCTCCCCTTGACTACTCTTCACTGGATTTGCCCCTTGATTGTACTTTTGCCTGCCTGAAATAAAACGCAGTTTTGACTTACATTGTGACTGTCTCTTCTTGTGCGGGTTACACCAATTGTACATACTGCATAGTGAATAAGACATTTACTTAAGAGCACACGTGAATCGCTTTTACCTTGGGCAACATCCGAAAATGTAGGCAGCTAACTTGCTACCTAATCAGTTAATGGCTTAACTGACATCTGTTACTCTTATGGAAACTGATCTCCGAACAGTTTGAAAAGCACCTTATTTTCAGCATACCTCCATGTACAGCCTCCTGATTCGGAAGCAGCCTTGTTAGACTCAGGCGCTCGTGCGGATCATCACCTGACAGTTTAAATGGCTTGGATCACCTACTTGGATTGTCACTGACGGACTGTCATGACTTGTGAATGAGAGGAACTTTTGATCCTGATCCTGACATTTTTGATTCTGGCTGATAAAATGCACGCTTCAGAGGAAGATATTAGATGAGCGATCGACCACAGGCTTTACAGCTATTCAATACATCAGTTTTGTTTGATTTTGTTTAAATCACAGATGCTTGAATTATAACACCTCAAGATGTAGTCCAACAGCTTCTAAAGATTCATCATAAGCACTAAAAAGAATCACCTGGCCTGTCTGCACCCTTTAACTCTTTGTTATATCCATCATAGCAAAGAAGTACTGGTGCCTTTGTGAGTGTTTGTGTGTCTCTTGCCATTCCCAGGGACACAAAAACAAAGTGTGACACGTACACGGCATAACGGCGATCATGCTAAAGTGACAAAACATTTTACAAAGAGAGGGAAAGGCCAACACGGAGCGGCAGTGGAAGAGAGAGTGGAGAGAGAGAGAGAGAGAGAGAGAGAGGAAAAAAAACACTCCCTCTGCGGTTCTCCGATACGCCGTAGCTTGGTCCTCGGCCACTCCTCCTCCCTCTAATAAACGAAAGCCGTGCCTCCCCGGATGGATCAGAGGCAGACCCCTGGCCCCTGGGGGACGGAACACCCCGCCGCATTTTTGGTGGACGGTAGGGGTCTCCCCCGCCCCTGGCAGCAGTTACTGCTCCAGGCAGTTGATTGGGAGCCCCTCCTCCCCTCGCGGTCAGTGGCCGTTTCCTCCACTTCAAGGCAGCCGGGCTCCTCCGTCCTCCGGCGGATAGTCGCGGCTGCTCTGTTGGGGTGGATGGTAGTGGCGAGGACTCTACTACGGTGCATCCCTCCTCCTTCCCGGGTTTCGGCACCAGTGTAAAGGGATTAAAGGGAAAGGAGGAGGTGAGAACCGGCTTGACGATATAAATAATATTTTGATACGAAACTTAAACAAAAACACAAACACACAAAGGTTTCGGACAGCTGTCCGTAAATCTCTCTCTCTCTCTCTCTCGCACTGCATTTTCCAGTCAGCCTTAATCCCCTTCCAGTCAGCCTTAATGGGCCGGGTGTGCAGAGTCACGACCCGACCCCGCCCTCCGCCCTGTCACAATAGATAATTAAAATGCATTACATCATTGTGACACACAAGTGAAGCATTAAAAAAAGATGGTAACACTTTACAATAAGGTTCCATTTGTTAACATTAGTTAACATGAACCAACAGTGAACAATACTTTTACAGCTTTTATTCATCTTAGTTAACATTAATTTCAACACATTCTAATACATTATATCAAAAGTTGTGTTTGTTAACATTAGATAATGCACTATGAACTAACATGAACAATCAACTGTATTTTTAACTAATATTAACAAAGATTAATAAATGCTGTAAACAGTATATTGTTAATTGTTTGTTGATGATACCTAATGCATTAACTAATATTATCCATTAGAACGTATAGTAAAGTGTTACCAAAAAGACAATTCAAAAAGTGGCTTTAGGGTGCAATATATTGTTTATTTCCATATTATTGAACATAAGCCTATCCTTGGCCTACAGTTCATAGCAATCCATTTTGCAACTGAATTCGTCAATCTGTCCGAGATAAATTTATTATGAGGGCTTGTCTACTGATGCGTCAATGTACACCTATTTAAGACACTATTGGAGCGTCTCGTTTGTGTCACGTCATAAACATACGGTTTTTTGGTCGTGGTGTCATGTTAAATACAGTTTGAATCTTAGAAAAACATGTCTTGAGATACCGATGTTAATATTTGTGTTCCATCAGCTGTGTTTGAACGCAAGAACATGTTTTAATATTGTGGGTGCCTGTTGATGGTGAGTGTGGTTTGTTCCCTGTACAGTTGCACGTTAAACTTTAATTTACTGCCCCCTGGAGAAAACAGGTGGTACTTCAAATTTGAATTGCTCAGATGGAAGAAATATTCCTTATTACAGTCCGGGGATATGATTACTTGCGTTAATTTTATAATTAACTTGTTAAATCGACAGCCCTAATTTGTTCATACACTGGGGCCAAAGGTTTTCGGAAGGAAATTGGTACTTTAATTCACCAAAGTGGCATTCAACTGATCACATAGTCAGGACATTACTGATGTAAAAAACAGCACCATCACTATTTGAAAAAAGTCATTTTTGATCAAATCTAGACAGACCCCATTTCCAGCAGCCATCACTCCAACACCTTATCCTTGAGTAATCATGCAAAATTGCTAATTTGGTAATAGAACATCACTTGCCGTTATATCAAACACAGCTGAAAGATAATTGGTTTGTTAAATGAAGCTTAACATTGTTTAATGTTTAAAACATAATTTGTCACAGTATGCAATCGACTGGCATGTCTAAAGGTCAATATTTCGTCAATCATTGTTTTGAGGAATTCTATATAAAGTCTATACAATGCTTGAAATTGCCAAAAAACATAAAAAGTGTACACTACAAGCTTCAAAGACAAGAGACAGCTAGCTCTAACAAGGACAGAACGAGATGTGGAAGGCCAGATGTACAACTGAACAAGAAGATAAGTACATCAGAGTCTCTAGTTTGAGAAATAGACACCTCACATGTCCTCAGCTGACAGCTTCATTTAATTCTACCTGCTCAACACCAGTTTCATGTAAAACAGTAAAAAGAAGACTCAGGGGTGCAGGCCTTATGGGAAGAATTGCAAAGGAAAAAGCCACTTTTGAAACAGAAAAATAAAAAGAAAAGGTTAGAGTGGGCCAAGAAACACAGACATCGGACAACAGATAAATGTAAAAGAGTGTTATGGAGCGTTGCTGAACATGGAGGGTTAAAAAAAGGGTTAAAAATTTTGTCAAATTTTAATAGTCATTTTTCATGTTATTAATGTCCAGATTATACATTTTGATTAGTTGAAGGCCACTTTGGTGAATAAAAGTACCAGTTTCTTTCCATAAGAGCAAAATCTGTTCATTATTCCACACTTTTGGCTCCCAGTGTACAGTACTGCATTATATATATATATATATATATATATATATATATATATATATATATATATATATATATATATATATATAATGAGATATCATGAGGGTGAGTAAATAATGAGAGAAATTTTAATGTATCCCCTGATGCTTCAAGCTATATTTTTAATATACCAAACAAAATATGTCCCACAAAAGAAGTCCTTGGAAATCTGTCTCTATGACAGCCCTAGGCCCACTCAACAGCACAAAAAGTGTCACTTGAGCAGATCATGCATTTTTAGCTCGTCAGTAAACTGACATGCTGACATGTCTTTGGAGGGGGGGTTTTCAGAGTGTGCTGGAAGCAAAGTGGACGGGTTAATTAGCTAAGTCTGGCAGAAGTTAGTAAAACAGCTTTAAAAAAAACACTTAAAGCATCTTTAAATCAAAGTGAAGTTTTCATTTTATTTAAAAAATCTTATTGTTATTATTTAATTGGCATTGTCATTTCTCTCACAGACATTTGTGAACCCTCAATTTGGAAACTCTGTGTTAGGGTAATATGACATACCTGTTGTTGGGCCTTTTGAAAGATGTCAGAATGGGGGTTTTGTACGTCTTTCTCCTCCACTCGTACCCTGTCATCTATATTAATAGGACTGGTCGCGCTGCTGGACAGGAAGCTGTTGTAAATTGAGAGAGCTTCTCTCCTCATCTGTGGTAAGAAAAGTCACAATTTTATACAAACACATGATAATTGTCACTTTAATGTACCAGTACATTTTGGTACAAATGCAAGTCACAAATGTATAATTAATGTTTTTCTGCCGTAATTAGGAAAGATAAGAAATTGTAATGTTAAAGTTGAATTATCGTAAATAAGCATTTCCCACACGGAAGTTGCATTTGAATGGAAGTGGAATTACAACCGGGAAACTCTGAGATCTTTTTGATACCCAAGTTTCTGAGTTGGGATGAGAACAGGTGAGTATGGTTTCTTTAGTGAATGACATGTTTTAATAATATTTCTAAATATAGTTAATTGTTAGCGCTTGCTGTTTCCGTTTTAATTTATGAATATCAGCAATCATTTGATGCATGTTGTACATTTTTCACCATGAAAATAGCTTGTATTTGGCCAACATTCCATTATCGTTAGCAAGCTAAATGAGTAATATATATGATGTTGTCAAAATAAACTTTCCTCGTAAAATTTGCATGAACGAACCTGCTGTCTGTTTCCTGTTCTTTCCAACAATAAAGGACTCGAGCACAACATTTTCGTAATTATTTGTAATATATTAGGTTTATCCCGCGACCCTGTACACAGGATAAGCGGTTGACGATGGATGGATGGATATTAGGATTATTACGAAAGCACATGAAAGCAGCATTAGATTCACCATTGGAGCATCAGTATTTGTGGTGACATACCTGTTCAGTTTGATTGGCAGGTATCTTGCGAAACTTTTCACACGCCAGCCAAAATAAGATGTTCTCAGCACTGACCTCAGATTTCAGAAATGCCTGTTTTGAAAACAGATCACATTTCAGATTCTCATCCTTATCGTCTACATTAATACCCAGAAAATGTGCCAACCCCGAATTGCCTGCTGTCCGTGGGCAAAGGGCATACAAATATAATAATAACCATCACCTGCATCATTATTAAAATCAAGATAATTTCATTAGTGGACCTGGCTGGCATCTCTCTTGGCCACCAAATCAGGAATTCACAGTTCCATCAGTCTCAGAGCATTCTCAACTAAACAACCAAATGCCATTTTTCTTTTCCACCATTTCCACCATTTCTTTCACCATTCCAGCCCCCCTGCTAAAACCAGCTCCTCATCTCTTGATTTGCCTATAATTACAGTGACTCATACCGTGGGCTGTTTTCTCCTCACCACCTTTTTTCTGGTTTCACAATGAATTGGCATTGAATATATTGTGTTGCATGGTTGATAAACAAATGTGAAATAGAGTTCTAAATGAACTGCAAGTGAGAGCCAATCAGCATTGAAGCTATCAAAGGCACTCTTTTGTATACAGGCACTCACCTGTATATGCTCCCAATGAGCCAAATAATGAAAAAGAACCAAATTGCTTACCACAGCTATGCAGACGACACACAGGTCTACTTAGCCCTATCACCTAATGATTACAGCCCCATTGACTCCCTGTGCCAATGCATTGATGAAGTTAACAGTTGGATGTGCCAAAACTTTCTTCAGTTAAACAAAGACAAAACTGAAGTCATTGTGTTTGGAAACAAAGATGAAGTTCTCAAGGTGAACGCATACCTTGACGCTAGGGGTCATACAACTAAAAATCAAGTCAGGAATCTTGGTGTGTCTCTACAGTCAGATCTTAGTTTCAGTAGTCATGTCAAAGCAATAACTAAATCAGCATACTATTATCTGAAAAATATTGCAAGAATTAGATGCTTTGTTTCCAGTCAAGACCTAGAGAAACTTGAGCATGCTTTCATCACCAGCAGGGTGGATTATTGTAATGGACTCCTCACTGGCCTTCCCAAAAAGACCATAAGACAGTTGCAGCTCATACAGAACGCTGCTGCCAGGATTCTGAGCAGAACCAGAAAATATGAACATATCACACCAGTCCTCAGGTCTTTACACTGGCTCCCAGTTACATTTAGGATTGATTTTAAAGTATTATTACTGGTATATAAATCACTCAATGGGCTAGGACCTCAATATATTGGAGATATGCTCACTGAATATAAACCCAACAGATCACTCAGATCATTAGGATCACATCAGCTAGAAATACCAAGGGTTCACTCTAAGCAAGGAGAGTCTGCTTTTAGCTATTATGCCAGCCGCAGCTGGAACCAGCTTCCAGAAGAGATCAGATGTGCTCCTACAGTAGTCACATTCAAATCCAGACTCAAAACACATCTGTTTAGCTGTGCATTTACTGAATGAGCACTGTGCCACTGTGTGTCCGACTGTTTGTACTGTATTTTATTTTATTCTAAACTGTTTCAATTATTCTTATTTTTTTATTCTTATTTTAATCTCTTCTATGTAAAGCACTTTGAATTACCATTGTGTATGAAATGTGCTATATAAATAAACTTGCCATGCCTTGCCTTGCCTTGCCTATTAAGACGTCACAGCACAGAAGGATATGATGTGTGCATAAAGACTGGCTTATTTTAGGAAACCACCTCTGTTTTATTCACAAGTGCACAGAAAGAGAGTTAGTCTGTTGTATTAAACAAATGAGCAATGAGTTGTCATGTTGTTTTGGCCATTAATAGGTACAAAACTATATTTAACTTTAAAGTCTGAACTTAGAATCTGGTTGATACTTCATTACTTTTACTAATCTTATGAGAATTTTATACAGAAAAAGAAACTTGATAACATGCCCTCAACAACAAAATAACAAATATTACATTATTTATGTTTGGGGTTTTAAAGACCCCAGATATAATAAATCAAATGTTTGCAGGCTAAGAATCTTTGACACACTGTAGAGATACACTCCTGCAAATTGCCTGTTTTGATTACTTTTATTGCATTTTTCTACACTGTGTTTAATGACCAAAATGACCCCAAAAATGACCCCAAAAAGAAACAACATTACTAAAATGGGAATTAAGCATTTCTGACAAGTGCATGCACCTTTTAGGAAAACAATCAATAATATCTGCCCACTGAGTTTTGATTAGGTCAGAGGAACTCATTAAAGATATAAAAAGGAAAATAAGAGGTTACTTTTGAAATACTAGTATAATTTTGACCCCAAATGTAAAAAAACGTCTCAACAGAACATAAGAGAGCATGATAAATGTAATTATAACATTGAATATCAATGTGAAGTAATATATAATTAATTCCAGGAAATTTCCCACCAAGTTAAATAATTATTATTTGAAAAACCATTAGTGAGATAGACCTGCACTACAATCAACAAAGTAAATCAATACCTTCCCCAATTATTCATGAATTTCGGATGCATTTGTTCACATATTGATATTTTCTTAATGTGCTTTCTTACGTTCATAACTATTTGCTCTAAATGTGACATGAGCATGAAAGGTGCTTGTTTACTCACTGTGAAATAGTGTACGCCTGTGGGGTCTTCCAGCAGTCTCTCAAAGCTAACGGCCCAGCTGGCCACCTGACCCACCCCTCTGGCCCCGTCACTAGGTACAGTGGGCAGACTGGAGTTACTGCTGGAGTGTTGTGTAGCTGCACACTCATCGATCTCCAGCACATTCAGTTCTAATGCCAATGAGACAGAGATGATGAGTGGCACTGGCAGGTGAACTCAACATTTTGATACAGTAAAATACATTTTGATTTGTATATATATACAGTGGCCCTAAAATGCATTTGGACATTTTAGCCACAATTAAAAATGTAGGCATGTCTTTGCATCATAAACCAAGTGTCATTTATTTGTTAGATAGATATCGCATGCATACTTTTCAAATATTTAAGGTTTGGCTTAAGAGTCTGAAAGTGTCCAAATATTTTTTGGGGCCACTGTATATTTACTTATATACTGAAGGCTCTAAAAATGTATGATGCATATGGCAATATTTACTATAAAGGCATATTCACATATCATAGTGCAAATACAATCCAGTGTACAAACATGTCAGACGGTGAATCTCAAGTGCTTCAACCTTTTGTCAAGAATCAATTAACTGATTCAGCTCAGCTTTTTTCTTCCTTGGGCTGTGGGATTTTTGAGACACACTTAAACATGAGGTTTTTTTACTATTCATTTTTCCGCAGTGTTAAACTTTCTCCTCAGGGTACACATTACCGAAAAAATTATTTATTCTATTAGGCATCTAGAAACCCCAAGTTGCTCCCAATGGCAGGTTAGTGCCTTGCATGGCAGCTCTGCTGATATTGGTGTGTGAATGTTTGTGTGAATGGGTGAATGAGACGCAGTGTAAAGTGCTTTGAATACCGCTAAGGTTAAAAAGGCGCTATATAAATGCAGACCATTTACCATTAGGAAGATTACTGTACACCAACCTGAGAAACATTTTCACAGACAATATTGTAAATCAAATGGATTAGCAAAATAGTCTGAATCAGTTTGTGATTCCTTGCAAATCTGGAGCGGTTTGGTACTCGTTAAAACAGTATTGGGATAGCCTTCTTTAGAACACAGAGAACAAAGCACTGAATGAAGGATATTTTCCTTCAATAAACTGAAACAAAACCAAAAGAGTATCAATACGCCAGCAGTTCATGAAAACACTTAAAGTACCAAAAAGTACTATTGCATTCCCATGGTTTTTGTACAATGTACATACATGTACTTTTGAGTACCATGTAAATACCATGGTACATAATTTCGTACCATGGTATACATAATTCTATTTTAAAATGTTGCTTCCAAAGTCACCTGAATTGAATGCTTTAGTGTTTTTAAAAATTTTACCAGAAAAGTTTATTCTGATTTTCTAATGCTAATTCTTGATATTAGCAAATACATTTGTACTAGTAAAAACTCTTATTCAAAACGTTAATTCCATTTATGATATCAAGAATTTGTTCCTGCTAGTAATGACGTCAATGTTTTTATAGAGAATTAAAAATTTTACTAGAGCAAATGTAATTACTCATATCAAGAATTTGCATTTTAATTAGTGAAAACTGGATTGTTGTCCATAATATATAATCTGTGTCCCAGTTCTTGTAAAAGATCAAATGTCCCTGCTACACTCATCGCTTGTTTTTGTGGCACTGACATGCAATAGAGGAATTCCCCAAGAATGAGAAGGTCACACTTTATGAATGATTAGCATCAGTGACACTTAATAATTAGCCAATCAAAGTGGCCTTGTTTTGCTGGTGCTACTGATGGTTGTCTACTGTAGTGATACATTCATTTCTAGACAGTCACATGATTTTCTATACCTCTGTTTGTCTGCCTGCCTACCTGTTTTTTGTTTTTTTCCCTGCTGTATCTCACAATGTCATTTGAAGAGAGCAAGGAAATATATGTGGTTACACCTGCCCCTCCAAAACAGGATGTAAACAGGTCAATGATAGACTCAGATGCATAAGAGTCGTTCAAAAAGCCACGTGTATGAAGCATGAAAACACAGTTTTCCACTTGTGTATTTGAAGACATACAGTGGAAGGGGATGTATTATTCATTCTATCTCTATTATCAAAAATCTTTGTTACTTTATTACTCACCTCCATCTGAAACAGCCAGTGTCTGTGGGTGAAAATGAAATTATATCAATCAGAGCTGTAACAGACAGACAGACAGACAGACAGACAGACAGACAGACAGACAGACAGACAGACAGACAGACAGATAGATAGATAGATAGATAGATAGATAGATAGATAGATAGATAGATAGATAGATAGATAGATAGATAGATAGATAGATAGATAGATAGATAGATTCCTGAGGGAAATGTAGAAAGGTTTATATATTTAATGATCAGCAGTAAAGAATTAAGCTGAAATTACTAGAAAAAAAATTTGGAATAGAAAGTAAGTAGTTCCACCTCGACATGAGTCAGAAGCACAAGGCTACTGGTCTCCTGATAACTTCAGCAGATTAGGTTCAAGAAAAGTTGTCAGTCTTTCTTGTGAGAGACAAAAAATGTCAGTCTCTTTGGTATCAAGTGTGTCTATATTTGGCTTTTACTTGTCTAACTAATACATATATTCATTTTCTAATTCAACAGATATCTGTAGCAATCCATTTTTATATAATACAATATAGAGACATAATCACACACAGGCCTGTACACAAACATTCACAGATAGAAGCCCTTCAAACATACCTTAAATCCATTGGATATTCCAATGCTATTCCCTTTCAGAGACATATCCTTGGAATCACATGCACTTTAGAATATTAATGAGCACATGAGTGAGTCGTTTCTGATGTGCATATGAGATGTGCTTTGAACACATTATAACTTCCTGCTCGAACAGGAAGTTTTACCATGGTAACATGCCGCAAGAGGAAGTGTGGGCATGTTTCAGACAGGGATCTATTTTCTCTTTGAACTTTTTCACAGTGAAACCATGCTTGTAATTCTTCCATCATTACATAATGAATGAAGTAAGTCATTTACGTAGAAAAAAAGTTTGCAGGAATGAAATGACGGAATATTTGATTCGTAATAGTGCACGCAAAGGCAAGCATCGCAATTACTATTGCTCATATATACTGTAGGGTTAAGGATTTAAAGTAACTCCTAACCCTCAACATGAATAATCAATTATTAATGGGAATTTGTAAATGCTTCACAATGCAACCCAAACACCCCACCCTGCCCCACACAAACACACACACACACACACACACACACACACACACATGAACTTACATAAACCCTGTGGTATTCCAGCCATATCTTAAAAGAGAATATCAGACCTCAAAATTGAGGGGTTTTTTTTATTTATTTATTTTTTACTTGGGGCAATATACAGTGTCCCTGTGGGGGGACCCTACACATATATACCCTTACAAAAAGTCTAAAGTTCTGACAAACATGTTGCAAATTTCCCATTTATTATTTTTCACATGCAAATTAGCTTGCGATTCGCAAATGTTTTCCAGATGATTGCAGCTCTTCAATGTCAGTGGTGAACCTGCAGCAAACCCCTGGTGACAATGAAGAGTTTGCCTTAAAGCTCATCAAAGCTCAAGTTTGTAGCAAGTTTACAAGAACTCATGATTTTTGTAAGGGTAGGCACGAGCATATCATATAGCTTGTTTACATTAACAGCAATAAACTGATACTATCAAAGTTCAGCTTATTAAAAAATGCAATGCAGCTTATTACATGCAATGCAAATTTAGATCATGGGCAAAAATCTACATGTACTGATTGTTTTTTCTTAAACCGTTTATGACCTTACCCTGATGAAGGATTGCCTATGATGCATTTATATGACCTTATACAATAAGCAATTTATATACACACCAATACTGATCACTACCAAAAAAAATAGGTGATTCAAAAAAAACATTCGCATTTACATGAGACTGAAATCATCTGATTATTCTTGTTTTATTCTGTTTCTTATGACAAAACATAAACAGACATAAGCACAACACTTACGCAGAAAGAGATAACACGCTGAACGAAATCTGTGTAATAGGAAAAAATTGCTGATCGATTTATGTTTAAACAATTAATGACCTTAGCCCAATCAGAGGTGGGTAGAGTAGCCAAAAATTGTACTCAAGTAAAAGTACAATTACTTCAAAAACATAATTACTCAAGTAGAAGTAAAAGTACTAACTATCTACTAACTATATTTGAAAGTATCAAATTAAAAGAGTACTCAAGTAGTGAGTAACTCGTTACTTTCGCAAATAACATAATAGATGCTTACTCCATTACAAAATGCACTTTGAACATGTACTACAGAATTATTATTATGATTATTATTCATGGAAATTCTGTCATCATTCACCATCATGTTCCAAACCTGTATGACTTTCTTTCTTCCATGCAACACAATAAGGAGATATCAGAGAGAATGTTTGCCTGAGTCACTATTTACTTTCAGTGAATTATTTTTTATTATATATATATATATATATATATATATATATATATATATATATATATATATATATATATATATATATATATTGAAAGTGAATGGTGACTGAGACTGTCATTCCCTAACATTCTGTGTAACATATTGTGTTCCACATTACACAAAAATATAAATTACTAAATTAAAATATATATATATATATATATATAAATTACCAGAACAAAAACAAAACATTCAATTAAATCAAATTAATAAATTACCACAAAAAAAAAAAAAAGAAAAAACATTATTAGGTCTATGTATTATTGCCTAATTATTCCCTATTATTTTCTATTATTGCACTTCTTTTAATTAACCATGCCCAATAATTTGTGAAAAAAATATAAAATACATTCGCAAAATGTTCTAAACTTTTTTAATCAAAACTAGATAAGACTGTCAAAACTATATGTTTAATGCAGAGTTCACTTTTAGAAATACTAGCGTTTTTAAATCTTCCTCTATTGGCATTTGCTGAGCTTCTTCATCTGCAAATGTATAACCCATAAATTAGCCTACAGCACTAAAATACATTAAGATAGCAATCGATTAAAGTCAAACTATGCAATATTAACATGTTGATTAGTTCAGTTGGTGTTTTGCATCATTAAAAGTTCAATTCTATTTAATGCAGTATAAAATAGCATACAGTTAAGATTGAGATGCATTAGATTAGAATGATGATATGATCATTCAACATATTAAATAGGGGAGAGATATAGATATATGTATTGATGACGTTTAGATTTTCTCTCCACATTTGAAGGGATTATCATCATGTTTTCTGGACACGTATTTTTGGATTTCACCTTAGAATCACCTCCCCACTCGTGTTCTCCTTCACCATCCCATCATTAATTTTCAATAAATAGCAGCTGATGCAGGAATAAAGAGACGAGACACAAGCATGTAGTTAAGTCAAGCTTTACCACAAGCTTAACTCAATAATAGGGAGCGTGAAAACAGAAAGCAAAAGTAACCTTCGTGCTGGAGGTCGAACATTACCAAGTGCTGCTAGATTTTAAAATAGTAGTTTTTTTTTATCACACTTTCTGGTTATATCAGAAATTCCATCTTTCCTTCATTCCAATAGTGTTTAACACAGCTTAACACATGGTGCATTACTGCATTATGGTCCGTAAACAGGTGTTTTACCCGTGATGGAGCGTTAGTGGAGCACTCTTGGAGCGAGAGAAAACAATGACGCTCCAATTTTTAAAAAACCCGCTCCTCGCTCCAGGCAAAATCATGCCGCTCCACTCCTCGCTACGCTCCCACTCAACTCACATACTCTGGTTGCCATCCATTCACTTGCATTGTAGGGACCTACAGAGCTGAGATATTCTATATTATATATTCGATATACTAAAAATCTTCTAGTTCAGCAGAAGAAAGTAAGTCAAACACATCTGGGGTTGCATGAGGGTAAATAATGAGAATTGTAATTTTTGGGTGAACTATCCCTTTAATGCTGAAATATAATGCCTTCATTCGTTATTTCAAAGCTTTTAAAGTCCTGTGTGGATTCTTATTTTAGTGTAGTTACAGTTTTCAGTGTTGCAAGTATTTAGATCGTTAGATTTGTACAACAGTACCGCCGCTCTCTAAATGCAGAGTATACGACCTACGTAGGGCACCAACCCTGATCGTGGAACACTCGCTGTGTCTGAAACCACCCCCCCATCCACTATATAGTGCACTATTTCGAGTTTTCGCTATTTTGTAAGAGTGTCTGAATTCTGAGTGAGCCACTCGTTCCCTACTTTTGTTCACTCATTCTTACCCACAATGCACTCTAATTTCAAATGTACATTTCAAGTAAACTCGATAACGGTTAATGTCCAACAATCCACCATGGGGAAGATGTACGAGCTAGGAGTTTACTGCTTACTTCACTCCAGCAATGTTTTATTTCATGCTGAATGTAGTAAATTACTTTTTGACAAATCATTACTGGATTAAAATAACATAATAACATATAGAGAGGCAAAACATACAGATACATTTTAAAATGTTATCTTTATTTGATCAAACGTGTTTACTTTTTATATTAACACACAGTATATATTAAAAATGACAAACAGAATGAAGATTTATTGTATTAATATATGACTTAATAAGAATAACAAATAAGGCCCAAGTATTTTAAAATTTCATATGTGACATTTCTGCACCAGCCCCAGAGCTGCGACAATCACGTCCGAATTCACTCATTTAGTTCACTCACTGCTGAGATATAGTGCACTAACTGCCATTTACTATATAGGAAATAGTGAATGAGTGAACGATTGCGGAGCTACTCTCGTCGCCACGATCGCCTCATTCCCGCATATCTCACACATGTGTGCCTCGCTCACCTTGCTGTGCACGTCTGTTCGTCTGTTCATATAAGTCCCATTCAATAATCTCTCAATAAATTACACATTAATTCAAATTAAACCCAGTAATGTAACGAGAGTAACGCCACACATTGTAAAGAAGTAAAAGTAAAAAAAAAATCATTAGAAATTTACTTAAGTGAGAGTAAAAAGTACCCACTTTTAAACCTACTCTAAAAGTAAAACTTTCCCCACATTTTACTCAAGTAAATGTAACGGAGTAAATGTAACAAGTTACTACCCACCTCTGAGCCCGATAAAGGAAAATCTTTTCAGCCTTCACCACACACACATTGTCAGCATATTAAGTGTAATCGGTGCAATATTGTGCATGTAAACATGCTCATAGAGACACTAAAAATCAGTGGACAATATTTCAGTCAAACCCCAATATCATTGCAGCGAGTTTTCCATGGACAAGCAGCTCACATCTACAGTTTCTAATGTTATTAGCACTGTCCTGATGCGAAAGTAGAATGCCAATAAAAGCAATATTACATGGCTAACTTGGCTGTAACTTGATGTGCTTAGCAACTGTAGTGAGATGAAAGCTCTTCTGAAATTAGTCAAAGGTTTTACCTTATTGAGGGTGTGTGGGTGACTGTCTGACAGGGTGTTGTATCTCCCAAGTGTTCTTCGTAAAGAGCTGTGTCGAGCAAGATTTGAAAACCCTCTGGTAATTTCTTGGAAACTCAAGGTCCTCTGATTCAATCCCCCATACACAAACATCAAAAGTTATCACACAATAACATTTTCTTTCTAAATCTGGTGAGGCAGCCACAAAATATGAATAAATAGTTTGCAAGATAGTCCCACGAATGTCAGAGTATCACAGTATGTAGACCAAAAGTAAAAAGTGAAGAGGAAATTTGGTACCTTTTCTCTGGATTGGACAGTTGGTTTCTGTTGGTGGTGAGACACAGAGGTCTCCATGATGATATACAAAGCTTGCAGTGTACTGGAGATGAGTGAGGTAATGCAAAATCTGTGGTAAAACTTCTGCTCTCAGAAACAATGTGTCACTGTGTGAACACCATAAAACACAACATTACTGGACATAAAAGTCACCGAGGAGGAAAACATGCTGAGGCACAATCAATATGCATTCAGAGAAGACCTTGGAGAGCTTCTGGATAACTGATCTTCCTTAATTTAACAGACAAAGATTATTCTGTAATAATAATAAGAAATAATAATCCTAATTAAATAAATTGGTCAAGCAACCATTGGCCTCAATTTACTTTTGTATATTTTTTGTTAAAGACAAACTGTGCAACTAGCATGACCAAACATTTTGGGATTACAAATTTAGACTTTAATCCTGAACACTCCCGCCATTACATTGGTGGGACAAACAGATAGTCCCGCCCAAAATGCACGCATTGGTTGAGCCCCACTGTTTACACTTCAGGGAGAAATCAACCTACAAATGGCTTAATAGGTGTATTTAACTTCATGTAGTACTACGCAGACCAATCAGCACCTGACTTATTGTAGGTTAGAACTTTTGTCTGAATTTAGTTGGCGCGACAGCTGCATCAACGTAACAGATGCCATCAAAGTACCAGCCAAGCATGTTGAGACCAGACACTCAGCTGGTGAAGTTGCTCCAAAGTGGCTGCACAAGCTATGATTTTGGATTGGCCAGACTTGACAGTGACAACCATGATTTACATTTCATGGGCTGAGTTTGCAATGACATACTACCCATACTAATCTTACTACTTCTAATAGTAAGAATAGTATGACATTATGAATGTGTTTATTCTGACGCCATCAGTTGTGAATAGTGTTACTGGCTATTAAATGTCAAATTCAAGTGTCCGTGTATCAAACTTTCTTTAAAATCCACTTAGTCTGCAGTAAAGAAAGCAAACATTATCCGATCAGTGCTGTAGACATTGCATATTGTTTTAAAATGAAGGCTGTGCTTTGTGCGATGAAGTAACATGTCAGGCCAGTTAATATTGCAAACTGCCCAAAGCAGATCCAGACTAACGAACCAGCCAGAACCAGTTTTGCGCCACCAAAGCCCCTTCTGTTCTATGAAGGCAGACACCTGTTCCTCTCAATTCATCAGTGCATCAGCCCGTGCGGCCATAAGCCAGTCCACCATCCCACTATCTCACACAGCTGGAGAGATGAGCTCAGCTAGCAACAAAGGCATTTGAGGAAAGAGCAAATGTGGGAATTAATGACCCCTAGAGTATTGTTCCAGGGGAATTTTTTCCCCCAAAAGTAGTGGGGATTACTGACATCAAGTGAGTAGCGCACAACTGATCATGCATTCTCAAAATGGCAGCCCCCATGAGGCAGCCCAGCTCCATGTAAAATACAACATGATCTGCTGAATAACTAACAAGTACCATCCCCCATTTCCTGATTCACTGTCAAGCACTATTTTTGCATCCATTCAAACATGTTCATCTTTCCCTGTGGCTCTTTTGATAGCATGCTGTACACTCAATTTCTGCAACCAGGAAGTACTCGCATTCACATAACTAATGGTGAGCTTGATTCGGAGGTATATACGTTCCTGCTGACTGAATTACCTAGATTAAAAATGTGCTTTTTGGACATTCCAACTCAACAACACTTCAAGCTTTGGCCACTGGGGGCAATGGTTTAAATTTTGTACATACTGTAGACTGATTTTAGCAGCAGACAATTTGACCTCATGGCACTAAATTCATATTGTGATCAGTCTTATTGGAAGTTTTCATCTAATTCAAGTTTAAATATATTTAAATATTTTTTTCATAAGTACTATTCATTTCTTTAGTGTAATCATTTCTAATGAGGAAAAAAAATTACAGAGTGCACCTTTAATGAAGATTATGTTTCATTTAAGTATTAGTTTAGTCAAAGATATTTTTCATAACATTTGCACAAATAACAAGAGACACCATTGAGGCAATTGTTGACATACAGTAAGAGAACAAAGCTATACAATTAATGTAGAAAGCATAATCCACAAAATATAGTGTTGGATCCATTGGATGAGGAATGCTTGGCATCAAATTCTATGACTTCTGATTGCAGACTATGGTATCTTTTGGCACTGTATGTAACATTGTTGAGATTACCAGGATCTTCAGATCAGGAGAAAAATCTGTGAACCAGGTCTCCTTATAATCTAGTCTAACTGCGCTCTAAGAATAAATGAGCAATTAATGAGATCAAATGTTTTTTGTTTTTTTATGAATTCCTGTGGGATCACTCAGGATCAATCAATATCAATGAGTAATCACAGGTGTGTGACTAATAGGCCAATGTAATCATGAAGGCTCAAAGTAATGCAGTTATAATTAACACTAGGCAGTGTTGAAAATATTAGTTGCTGTCTAGTCATATTTTGCATTCACATCACATAGACTATCGTCATGATATCAGAGAATTACTAATATCTCAATGCTGGCAAGGTTTTGACAAAGTTTTCATAAAGATAATGGGCAGTGAAGGGTAGCACCATGAGCAACTGCTCCATAGTGGATTAATTACCTTTGGAAGAGTTAGTTCATCATTCAGTACTGGTAATTGTCAGAGATTGTCTTCTAATTCTCCAGAATGTTATGGAATCAACAGAGTCTAGTAAGTCTGCAGAGCAGTGATAAGGCCATTAGAGATGCACCAGAGAGCAGCTCCATTGTGAGTCTGGATTGAGGCTGGTCTGTGGACAGGGATGCTCCCCATTGCTTCTCATTAACTGGGAATATGGAACATTGTGGCTCTTTGGTGTAATAAAAAAGGATGGAAGGCCTCTCTTTAATCTCTAGAAAGTCTTACTGCAATGGATAGATGAAGTCATGATGTTGGCCTGTTTACATTTTTAGAAGTGTATTCTTACTCTGAACCACTAGGATGCACATACTAGGCTGCAGCCATTGTGTGCGTAAGTACAAAAGTAAAGTAGCTTTAAAGATTCAGTATAAAATTGGACATTGTATTGTAAATACAGTCTACTGCATAGAGAGTACGTATGGCAAGAAAAATAACATAGTCTGAAAGGATGAGAATCATTCTTCACATTGGAACAGTAAAGAAATGTTTGTTGTTTTGCTTAAATGCAGTGCTGTTACTTGACAATTAGCAAACAAAGATATGTCTAAGTAGATTCATGAATGATCTTTATACTAATTAGAGACAAGACAATGGTCCAAAATAATGGCATGACAAAAATACACACTTTCCCAAGCAATTAGTTACAATTAGCATTGTGTGAGGTGTGAAGTCGATCTCACGCTTTTAAGAGGCCTCCAAAAACAAACTATTTATGACATATGCCATGTCTACAATGATGTAATTAAATATTTGTTATTTAAATGTTGCTTGCAAAAATTTATTTCATCAGAATATTTGTACTTTTAAATGGTCATCAATGGAGAAAGATTCTCTTTCCAGACAGATGGTGTAGCTATGATCCACCAGCAGGCCTAACAAGGCCATAATTACCAGCCAAACCTGACAAATCACAGACTAAGGAAGATAAACATTTAATATGGACACTATCGCCCTCTGCTGCTTGGGATGGGAGAGGCATTGCATGGTTGCATTTAGTAAGACTATTTCTCAAACTACAAATACACAGTATATGCCGGACAATGTTTGTGCTTTGTGTTATGTTGGCACAGAAAGCAATTAGTGAGGTTGTTTGCACTGGTTTATGCTGATGTGAAGGCCAGTCAAGCTCATAGGTCTACATGCATTTCAAGAGGGAAAAGGGAAGGGAGGAGGACAATATATGGCTAAGACTATATAATTTACATGGATTTCTGTGACAGAGAGAGGAAAGACTCAGAGGCCTGTCCTGAAGCAGGTGGTGGATAAGGATAATCCAGGTAAGTCTTTAATGCTGGAGATGTGCTGGAGGAGACGAGTGGAGGGGAGGCGGGCAGAGAGATTTCTAATTGTGGCCTACTAATCTGACCCCTCCCCCATCTTCACCCAACTCTACATCCTCCCCTATGTCACATACGGTGAAGGCAAGGCACAGACTTCAAGACAAGGTAAAAGGTAAGGGACCACACCTTGTTAAGGATTTGGGCAGAAGTGGTACAGAGATAGTCCAACTGGACGAACTGTGATTCTAGAAAACCCAATGCTCACTTGGATATACCCTGCATAGAATGTAGCTGTGCCATCCATCTCTCTCTGCATCCTCTGCCTACTACAAAAATCACGCCACTATGGGAGAAGTCCAAAAGGTAAGCTAAAGATCTGTTTGAAAGGCATGTTTGAAGAGTCAAGACCCTTTTGGACCAAATACTTTTGTAATCAGAGACTATAATAACAGTGTTTGATGTGTGAAAATTGTGACTGAAGTGCATTTATGAGTAGCTTTCAGTTTTAGCCCATTGGATATTGATTAGTGGCTTTACCTTGGTGGGTTATAAAACACCTTTTAGAGAATGTTGGCGATGCCAAGATAGTAGAATTGGTTATTAATGTTATACACATTAGCTGGATTTTTGCTCATTTCCCCTTTATTGAGACAATAATCATAATGTTGTCAATATGAACAGTATTTAATTAGGTCTTGTAAGTGCAAATGTTTGTTTTCAAGGGTTTGTTTTCAGTCATTGAGAAGCTAAAGGGAACTACAGAGCAAGAGCTTCGGATAGTCCTTCTCGGTCTGGATAATGCTGGAAAAACAACTTTGCTAAAACAACTTGCTTCTGAAGATGTAAACACCATCACACCTACTCAGGTGAGAAGTGCGTTCACAAGAGACTTGCAAAGCATTAGATTTTTACTGTTTGCTTCTGCGCTTGTTAATATGCTAGTGCAAAAAATTGTTAAAGCCTTGATAATCAGGACATATTAGCATCAAATCTTGCTCCTTGACACCTGAAAATGGTAATCAAAATGTATTATGTCTCATGCAAAACTATACATACACAACATGATCAAACATGAAACCGGCATGTTGCTTCCGAATGTTCATGTACCCTAAAATCCCCATGCCGCTGAATTGCTGACAAGCGCATCCCGCATCACATATTGCTGCATCAGTTCAAATGTGATCACCTTTCCATCTGGTTCTATTGATAGCTTGCTGTGCATACAACTTCAGAGACACAAGTTCTGATCCCATGGACACCACTTTTTATCTAAAATAAAAAACATGTTCTCAACTGTTGGCTAAGTTTAGGGTTTGGGTTAGGGGTTAGAGTTAATCAAATCTGCATTCCTTTTGAGTATTTTACGTAATTTACAATTAAAGACAGAACTTACATTTGGCACCATTCTGTGGATATTTCAGCCAGAAACTGGAGCTCACATGTGCCCATACTTCACACATGTCCAACAACAGAGCTTCTGCCAGTGTGGGCAGTGGTTAACATTTCGGAAAACACAGACCGATTTCAGCAGAAGAACTTTCAACCTACTGTTTATCACTCTGTTTATTGTCACTCTGTTAAGGGGTCAGGTGAGAGCAGGCTATTACTATTTCAGGCTATGTTTATTTGTGCTGGTTATTTAATGAAGTTAGCCAAAGTGGAAGAACACGTTTGGCTTACCACCTCCTTAATATCTGTTAAAGCCAGAAATAAACAGTTCAGCAGGTTTTAATGCTTGCTAAGAATAGCAACATGAATATAAATTCACCCACCACTAATTGTGAGTACCTTTATTTAGTGAATTTGTAAAGTGGCAGCAATTGATGGTTTAAGAAAAGAAAAGTGTGACAATAAAAAAAAAAAGAACCATACCATACAGTTAAAACTTATATCACAATTAACAATATGTGTAATTGTACATCAAATTACTCAAATTTTTTAAGTAAAAGGAATTAAAGGGAAGTAAAATGAATCTATATATATTTAAATCATGCACTTTTACAGTAAAACATTGTTGAAATTATGTTTGGTTTTTAGGTTTTTATATACAGGCACCAAAATGCCATTCTTTAATGATTGTCACCATATTTTCTGGCAACCACAGCTGCCAGCTTTTTTTTTTTTTTACTTAGAATTCAAGGGGATTTAAGTTTAGAATGCACAACATCCTTTTGCATTTTGCGGTGTATATCTATCGCTACTAGTTAAGACTTCTAATAAGAAACAATTTGTTGTTTGGTATGTGTTTTTTTAGCAGCAAATATATGTTGCTTTCAGCTGAAGCTGTAAAAATCCAAAGCCTGTGGGGAGAGAAGATCCTCTCTAAGAATAGTGCCTCAACAGTGTCTTTAATCCCATGGTTAAAGATTACTTAACCATGAAATTGGAGGCTGCTCAGACTCACAGCAGACCAGATTTAGACTAGGGTTTATTTCAAGTTTGAAAACATTATGCTTCTATCAGTGGCCTTGTCAGGATTTTGACCCAATCAAACCCTTTACAAGAGGCTGAAATGCCAAAGAAAAACCTTCTTCTCTTTGAATCATTTGCTAATTCTGCTCTGTGGTGACTCTTACAGGGTTTCAATATTAAAAGTGTGGCCTGTGATGGCATGAAGTTGAACGTGTGGGACATTGGAGGACAAAGAAAGATTCGACCCTTCTGGAAAAAATACCTTGAGAACACAGATTTATTGGTATGTTAAGGTTTTTTGTTTTTGTTTTTGTTTTTCTGCAGAAAAGTATGACTTGGTTCATCTCTGCCTATCAGTAAAAACATTTTTGTTTTGTAATAGTCTCCATTCTCTCTTACACTCTTTTAGATCTATGTGATTGACAGTGCAGACAAAAAGAGATTTGAGGAAACAGGACTGGTAAGAGGACACATAATTGATCTGTGACGATGAAAGCTCCTCTGTTGTTTTTGGCATTGCATAAAAAAAACTGCCCTTATTGAATTCATGTTTAACACACATAGCCTGGCAAAATACTGCATATTTTGTCACAAAGGTGTAATTGCAAATTAAAGCTGTGCTCAGGCGTATCAACCCCGGCCAAAATGTTCCTGCAAGCGAACATACAAATGCTCCTTCTAGTATGGCACAGTTTGTATTCTGCTGTTCATAGGAACGTATGTGCAGCATAGCAGTATTGTAAATGCCACAGAATGTGGAAAAATGCAACAGATATTTAAAATGTGGGGGACAAAATGCACCAGTACCGAATAGGCCTGTCTAATTCTTGTTATAGACATCATAGAGACCTTTAACTTCATACTTTAACTTCAGGTTTGTCTATTTAAAAAAATGCTGAGGCTGTTTGAGCCTTGCATTGATCTGCCACATTTCTGCAACAGAAAATTACATTAAACACATTCAAATAAAGCTCTATTTGTTCAAATTAGCCAATACATAAGATATCATGAACTAACAATAAACAATGACTTTTATATGTACATTTATTAAAATACTGTTGTACATTATTTGCTCATGTTAGTTCATAATGCATTAACTAATGATAACATACGACTTTTAGTGTGATAAAATAGTTGACATGCATATAGATAATGAATGCTCTGCAAGTATTTTCATTGATAATTTATGTTAACTACTGCATTAACTGATGTTGTTGAATACTACCTTAATAGTAAAGTATAGAATAGTCAGTGGAGAACCATCACAAACCCTCCTCTTCTGTAATCTAAGGGGTTGTGGGCAATACAGCCCAAGAAACATGCACAGATCCATATCTAAAAAAATCCACTAGAAAAATTATGCCATTTTTTTTCTTCCATTTTCTCCCCAATTTGGCATGTCCAATTCTCAATGTGCTCAAGTCCTCGTGGTGGCGTAGTGACTTGCCTCAATCCGTGTGGCGGAGGATGAATCACAGTTTCCTCCACGTCTGAGACCGTCAATCTGCGCATCTCATCACGTGGCTTGTTGAGTGCATCACCGCGGAGACCTAGTGTGTGTGGAGGCTTCACACTATTCTCTGCAGCTTCCACGCATAACTCACCACGTACCCCAACAAGAGCCAGAACTACATTATAGCGACCATGAGGAGGTTAACCCAACGTGACACTACCCACCCTAGCAATTGGTTGCTTAGGAAGCCTGACTGGAGTCACTCAGCACACCCTGGATTCGAACTTGCTACTCCAGGTGTGGTAGTCAGCGTCTTTACTCGCTGAGCTACCTAGGTCCCCCTCCATGAACTTTTGACCATTTTCAATGTAGAGTACTATGATTTTGACACACTATTTCCTCTGATATGATTTATTATGAATGTACTAATCCTCATCTGGCATACAATACAGTACAAATAGTATGTGGATTCACTCTATCTTAACCTCTGTGTACGGCTGATTACACAATACTTTACTCCCTTATGTTCACTTGCTCAACTGTTCTTCCACAGGAGCTCTCAGAACTCATTGATGAGGAGAACCTGAATGGTGTGCCATTGCTTATCTTTGCCAATAAACAGGACCTGGCCACAGCCTCCCCGGCCAGTGAGATCGCTGAAGGCCTCAACCTGCACACATACCGGGACAGAGCATGGCAGATCCAGGCCTGCTCTGCTGTATCAGGGGAAGGTGTACAGGTGAGTAAATACCTTTGAAAATATTAAGTGAAACTTTTCTTTGTGTTAGCCGTGCATAAATGTTTAATTTAAGAAAAGTTATATGATAATATGGGAAATTATAAGACACAACAGAACATTTAGTTTTACAAGAGGAAAATAGCATATCACGGTTGGTAGCTTAAGGTGAAGTGTGTAATTTTTGGAGGTTTAAATACTTTATCCTATCAAGGTTTAATATACAGAGACAACTAAGTAAGCCATGCGTAGGACGAATTCCCAGAAAAGTATAAACACTGTTCAGTTCCAAAACGTAGCGAGGCAGCATTTTAAGGCATGACAGGCACACTCTGAATGCAAAGGCTCTTCCAAAAGGTGCGTAGGTAACTTAATGCTACTGCTTTCGAGATACAGTACCTCATCTTAGTCAAAATCTTTGTGCAAATTGTATGGCGAGTTGCTGCCTATGTGGTGTGTTCCAAATCAGTCACAATGAGGTTTCCTTTCAGTTTCAGCCATTTAAGGCAGCATTGACTCAACCAGTGGTCTGTGCTTGGGGTGGGACTAAGTTTGCCAAACCAATGGCAGATGGAAAGAATGTTTGAAAATGTTTATTATTTGTGCAATTCTGTTCCAGCTTGATATGAAAATATGAACTTGAAAGTTTTTTGCAGATCTGCCCATAAGGAATACATTTGGTGTTCAATACAAGTTAAGCTCAGTTGACAGCATTTGTGGCACAATATTGATTACTTGACTTGACCCTCCTTTTCTTCAAAAAAGACACTTACAATGGAAGAGCATTGGGCCAATTTTTGAATGTTAAAATACTCACTTTTTCAAAACAATATCTGTTAACGTGATTTTAGTGTGATAAAATTGCTTACTAACCTTTTCTGTGTTAAATTATAGACAATTTTACAACTCTGTTGCCATGACGATGTAATGTCGACAACCTCTAAAATTACTGTAAAAATGACAATTTAGTGACATTTTTTACAACTTTACAGCTCAAGTAATACACACGTTTTAACAAAAGAATTAATGTAAGTGTAAGTGCTTTTATAAAATTATAAGCTTCATATCTCTGCCTTTAACCCCTCCAAACATTTTCCTCATTCACTTCCATTGTAAGTGCTTCACTGTAACATCGATTTCTGCTTTTTTTTAAAGAAAAGGAGGGATGAGTCAAAATGAATTTTTGTGGTAATCTACATTATGCCAGAAATTATTGATCTTAACTTGTAATGAACCCAGAATATTCCTTTTAGACATTAAAGTTGACCTTCTGTTTTTCCCCCACTGTTTTTTCTTCCAGGATGGCATGAACTGGATCAGCAACAACATTTTAAACAAGAAGAAATGAACCTGTCAACTTCCATGTCTTATTTTGTACAAATGCTCTGATTCTAGTTCTGAATTAATATAAACATTTTAAACAAAGTAAAATATATTTTTCCTCGAACACACGTTCTGGAATAATTTTAAGGAGCTTTCTAAGTGTATGTAAATTGGCTGCCAACAAAGACATAAAAACAAAATTCCCCCTTTTTATCTCTACTCTCTTACAGAGACTTTATGTTGTTTTCTGACTAGATAAAATCTGTAAATTATGCTTTTGTTGTCACTGTTTATAGAGATATAAAAAACTGCGGCATAAATAATGCAAAAAAGCAGCATTTGCAGCCTAAAATACAGATGACTCGTTTTGTTAGTTGTCACACCAAAGAACAATGCAAATGTTAAAACGCTTTTTAATTTTACTTTGTGTAAGAAGATATGTGAAACCCATGTTTGTCTCTTTGTTTGACTGGTT
Organism: Xyrauchen texanus; assembly: GCF_025860055.1. Lineage (NCBI taxonomy): Eukaryota > Metazoa > Chordata > Actinopteri > Cypriniformes > Catostomidae > Xyrauchen > Xyrauchen texanus. Next base: position 19,205,646 of record NC_068306.1, on the reverse strand, counting down.
TTGGTAGTTTTTATCCTGATTTTAATTCTAGATCTTAATTTTTGTATTCATACAAGAGCTAGGACTATAGCCAATGTTCAGAATGTAATCATTTCTTAGTACTCAATAAATACTGCGTTGTATTCTGCAAACTATTTATTTAAAGTATGTGAATCCGTATTTAGTAGATTATGTGATAATGAGCATGTCTAACACAATACTATTGCATGATCTGTATCTGAACTGTAAACTCATTAAGGTATATTCTGCATTCAGAAAATGTGCATACTGTGTACAGCTGGCATACTACTGCAGAAACAGTAGTATGCAGGGCTGGACTGGTAATCTGGCATACCGGGCATTTTCCCGGTGGGCCGGCGCACTTTGTGGCCAATCAGGGGCGTAGTGGCTATCGGGAAAACAGAGCGGATCGGCCGCGAAACAGGCAGAATGGGCCGTGATAAGCTAAAATGAGCCGCCGTGCTATGCAGAAAAGGACAGCGAACACTCCACCCCCATAAACAAGGTATATATATATATATATATATATATATATATATATATATATATATATATATATATATATATATATATATATATATAGTATCTCACAAAAGTGAGTACACCCCTCACATTTTTGTAAATATTTGATTATATCTTTTCATGTGACAACACTGAAGAAATGACACTTTGCTACAATGTAAAGTAGTGAGTGTACAGCTTGTATAACAGTGTAAATTTGCTGTCCCCTCAAAATAACTCAACACACAGCCATTAATGTCTAAACTGCTGGCAACAAAAGTGAGTACACCCCTAAGGGAAAATGTCCAAATTGGGCCCAATTAGCCATTTTCCCTCCCCGGTGTCATGTGACTCATTAGTGTTACAAGTCTCAGGTGTGAATGGAGAGCAGGTGTGTTAAATTTGGTGTCATCACTCTCACACTTCCTCATACTGGTCACTGGAAGTTCAAAATGGCACCTCATGGCAAAGAACTCTCAGAGGATCTGAAAAAAAGAATTGTTGCTCTACATAAAGATGGCCTAGGCTATAAGAAGATTGCCAAGACCCCTGACACTGAGGTGGCCAAGACCATACAGCGGTTTAACAGGACAGGTTCTACTCAGAACAGGCCTCGCCATGGTTGACCAAAGAAGTTGAGTGCACGTGCTCAGCGTCATATCCAGAGGTTGTCTTTGGGAAATAGACGTATGAGTGCTGCCAGCATTCCTGCAGAGGTTGAAGGGGTGGGGGGGGTCAGCCTCAGACCATAGGCCACACAGCATTCAAATTGGTCTACATGGCTGTCGCTCCCAGAAGGAAGCCTCTTCTAAAGATGATGCACAAGAAAGCCTGCAAACAGTTTGCAGAAGACAAGCAGACTAAAGATATGGATTACTGGAACCATATCCCAGAGTCTGATGAGACCAAGATAAACTTATTTGGTTCAGATGGTGTCAAGTGTGTGTGGCGGAAACCAGGTGAGGAGTACAAAAACAAGTGTGTCTTGCAGACAGTCAAGCATGGTGGTGGGAGTGTCATGGTCTGGGGCTGCATGAGTGCTGCCGGGACTGGGGAGCTACAGTTCATTGAGGGAACCATGAATGCAAACATGTACTGTGACATACTGAAGCATAGCATGATCCCCTCCCTTCGGAGACTGGGCCTCATGGCAGTATTCCAGCATGATAAAGCTAAATAATGGTGGCCACACAAAATATTGACACTTTGGGCCCAGTTTGGAAATTTTCACTTAGGGGTGTACTCACTTTTGTTGCCAGCGGTTTAGACATTAATGGCTGTGTGTTGAGTTATTTTGAGGGGACAGCAAATTTACACTGTTATTCAAAATGTACACTCACTACTTTACATTGTAGCAAAGTGTAATTTCTTCAGTGTTGTCACATGAAAAGATATAATCAAATATTTACAAAAATCTGAGGGGTGTACTCACTTTTGTGAGATACTGTATATACCTTGTTTATTAAAAAAATTAAAAGAGCATAAATGGCACTTACAGTGAGGCACTAATAATGGAAGTGAATGGAGCCAGTTCATAAACATAAAAATACACACTTTCAAAATGATAGCCACAAGATATAAACATTGTACATGTAATACATATAACATGATTTCAGTGTGAGAAAATCGCTCAGTGACCTACTCTGTGTAAAGTTATTTCCAATATTACAACTTCCTTTTTCATCAAGTCCCTTCTCAGCCCCCTAACATCCTCTCAGAAGAGGCTGAACCTGGGAGGCAGACAGACTTAGGCATGACTTAGAGTCCAGCTTTCCTCTCGGTTCAGTAGTGTACATGCTACGTGTTTTAACCAGTGGATGAAACGTTTATCAGTCTGGATGCTGAAGCTCCTGTGCTAATCCAAACCCATAAATTACATGCTTCACTCACTATATAAAAAAAACAATTTGAGAGCAATGGCAGATGTGTGAGACATCTGCCAAAACAGTCATCAAAGTGAAAACAGAGCCAAATTTCACTTTCTGCGCTGCCGTTTCTCAACTGCTTTGACACCGTGCCCGAAACAGTGGGGGAATTTGCAATATAATATGACAGCGGGAGACTAAATGCTTTCCTCTGGGAGATCATGGCTCATTCATGCCTGATTGGAAGAGAGCTGAACCTTCTAAATGTTCCAGAACAAACAGCAGGCTTAGGTTACACCCAGATGCCTGTGTCAAATTAAATGATTTAATCACACAAAAACTTGTGTTAGGTTCATGCACGGAGAGTCAAGACACTGGCAGAGAATATTAGACATGCCTTTGATGATGTTCATTATGAATGATCACTAAGTATTATAGAGAACTCTTGTCAATGAAAACGTTTACAAGAATTGCATGTAATGGCTAGTTTATAGTGTTGTAATTAGTGCTATATAACACATTCATGTAAAAATGTATAGCAGTCCTGTGATTATTATAAAAATGTATATCAATGCGTGCATGCATGTGTCGATATGTTAATAAGCATGTCTGGATCTGGGGAAGAAGGTCATTGTTCCTCAAGGCCTAATGATGGAGGAGCTCAAACTGTTGTCCAACAAAGTATCTAGAATGTTTCAGGAAAAACTTAAAAGATTGGAGATGTTCATTTTGGAAAATTGTGTGTGTGTTTGTGATGTTTCACTAAAATATAATACCTTGCTCCTCTGAAACTACTTTCCTTTGAGGTAGATTATGTGCTACAATATATTTAATGAAAATTAAATAAGTAAACTATATTTAATTGAATTATGTTCTCGTTTTTTTGTTTTTTTTTATTACCAAAATTAGAGTTAAAATATTTTTTTTAATCTAGGTAACAAAACTTACTTATGCTGTGAAGTGTATCATTTTGTTTGATTAATTTCAAAAGAAAAGATTATTGAGTGAATCCTACTCAATGCAAATAGGTAGTTTTAAATTTAGAAGCATTTCCTTTCTAAACATACCAGATGAAACAGGATTGATCTTGTTTTCCTGCTTGGGACCTCTAAACAAATTTTTGTATTTTATTAAAATTTGATTGATACTTTTTTAATTCTAAGCATTGTTGTATTTATTTAAAAATACTGCTTGTAAGCAAGTAGTGTAATATTTTGACAGTGTAGGCCACGCAGGGTATTTATTAAAACAAACCAATAGCTATATAGCTAAAATAGTTAAATAGCTATTTTATTGTTTTATGCTTGTAAAGCATCTTTTCTAAACTCTGCTGATGCTTATTAATACGATCAAATAATGATAGATTTGAAAGAGAATGAGCATTAATATTGTGATATGTTGAAATGGTCTCCAAATGTTCACTGCAAACTTACATTTAGCTCTGGTTCCATTTTGGTATGAAACGGACAAACAAATTACACAAGTAAAAAGAGATTGCGAATGCCATTTCATTTTGACTGTTGTGGAAAAGTCATTTTCATTATGATCTGTTTCTTTTTCATAATTTCTTATGTTTTCAATAAACTGTAAATTGCTTACTGTAACTGAACCAAACGTGTTCAAATGTCACAAGGTTGAACTGATTGAGACTAGCATGCTTAAAAAACGTCTAGGTTACTGTCGTAACCCCCGTTCCCTGATGGAGGGAATGAGAAGTTGTGTCAATGTAGAGACACTAGGGGTCACTCTTGGGAGCCCCAAACACCTCTGATGTTTTAAGAAAAGTTCAATGAAAATTGGAGAGTGGAATTTGCATGCCATTCCCCCGGACATATGGGTATAAAAGGAGCTGGTGTGCACCACTCATTCAGGTTTGTGCAGAAGAGCCGAAACCCGGCCATTACAGCGGGTAGTTCAGTGTTGTGGCAGGAGGGACACAACTTCTGGTTCCCTCTATCAGGGTACAGGGTACGACAGTAACCTAGACGTTCCCTATCTGTCACTCACTCAACATTGTGTTGATGTAGTGACACTAGGGGTCCCGGTGCAGTTGCCGGCTGGGCCCCAGCATGCCAAGTAACAGGTGCACCGGCCCCATCGTAACCTTCCCAACGCCCCCTGCACATCATATGGATTCGGCCATTTCTTCTCCCGGAGAAAGAACTCGCATGATTCCAGCTGGGGCCAAACGTGTTTGCATCGCGGTAGGTGTCCTTTGAAAAAGACACAGCGGAGACCACACCCTTCCCGGGCAATTGTGTGGAAATATGTCACATGGTCTTACCGAGTCTTGTCATGGCGACCGGTGGAAGTGGGGACGCTGTGAAGACACGGGTCTACCATCAGGGAGACCGTACTGTGGAAGATTACATCATATGGAGTTACCGACAGGGAATTAACGCATATGGAGCACCTATCCCAGTACAGGGGCTGACTTAAACAAGGGCATACTGACACAAATACTGGGCCTGTCGTCAAAATCGTCCACTGAATTTGCTTGCCGCAGATGCTAGTGGAGGAATTCAGGGTTCACCAATCCTGGGAACTCAGGAAGGCCGTATTCAAGGAGAGGGCTTTCAGCTCAAATTACTCGAAAGGCACTCTCTGTAGGCCCAGCAGGGCCAAAGATAGGTCCCATGAGGGAACGAGGTGCGGCCTGGGAGGATTCAACATGCTGGCACCTCTAAGGGACTAATGATTAGATCATGCTTCCCCAAATACTTACCATCTACTGCGTCGTGGTGTGCCGCTATAGCGGCTACATACATCTTTAAGGTGGAGGGGGACAGCCACCTCTCCAACAGAAAGGAAATCACTGACCCGACTACACATCTCTGTGGGTCTTCGCCTCAGGAAGAACACCAATTCGCAAATAGGCACCACTTCAAAGCATACAGGTGCCTGGTAGAAGGGGCCCTGGACTGAGTGTTAATGTCTACCGCCACTCAGATCTTTCTCATCCCATCCAATGGCCAGACATGGAGGTTCCAGAGGTCTGGTCGTGGTTGCCAGATCGTGCCTTGTCCCTGAGAAAGAAGGTCTTTGCTCAGGGGAATTTGCCAGGGAGGGGCTGTCACGAGGAGCTTGACTTCTGAGAACCAAGTCCGGGTGGGCCAATAGGGTGCTACCAACAAGATATGTTCCTCATCCATCCTGACCTTGCACAACTTCTGTGCAAGTAGGCTCACTGGGGGAAACGCATACTTGCCCAGACCCCGGGGCCAGCTGTGCACCAGTGCATCCGTGCCGAGGGGGGCCTTGGACAGGGAACACCACAGCGGGCAATGGGAGGATTCCCGGGAGGCAAATAGGTCTACCTGTGCCTCGCCGAATCGACTTCAAATCAGCCGGACCACCTGGGGTGGAGCCTACACTCTTCCCTGAGCGCCACCTGCCGTGACGGCGCATCCGCTGTGCAATTGAGTTTGCCGGGGATATGAGTGTCCCGCAGCGACTTGAGCCGCTGCTGGCTCCAGAGGAGGAGATGGCGGGCGAGTTGTGACATGCGGAGTGAGCACAAACCGCCTTGGCGGTTTATGTATGCTACAATCACCGTGTTGATGGATAAATGGCCGAAGCCTCCACAGGGCTAGCAGTACCGTGAGCAACTCAAGGCAGTTGATGTGCCACCACAGACAAGAGCCTGTCCAGGAACCTGCGGCTGCATGCCCACTGAAAACGCCACCCCAGCTGGACTTGGAGGCATCTGTCATGATGACGACTAGCCTGGAGACCTGCTCTAGGGGAACGCCTGCCCGTAGAAACCCCAGGTCCCTCCAAGGGCTGAACAAGCACTGGCAGTTCGGCATGATAGCCATGTGATGCGTGCCGTGGCACCATGCCCGTCTTGGGACTCGAGTCTGAAGCCAGTGCTGAAGCGGTCTGAAATTGTTTCAGTGGGAACGCTGTTCTCCCCCTGAATGCCTTCATGCAATTCAGCACCGACTGAGCGTGCTCTTTTGTGAGACGTGCGGTTATAGCAACCGAGTCCAACTCCACCCCAAAAAAAGAGATGCTCTGCGTCGGGGTGAGCTTGATCTTTTCCCAGTTGACCTGAAGCCCCAATCGGCTGATGTGGGTGAAAACCAGGTCCCTGTGTGCACACAACAGATCTCGAGAGTGAGCTAGGATCAGCCAGTCACTGAGATCATTGAGGATAAAGACGCCCACTTCCCTTAGCGGGGCATAGGCTGCCTCTGCTACCTTCGTGAAGATGCAAGGCGACAGGGACAGACCGAAGGGGAGGACCTTATACTCGTATGCCTGACCCTCGAAGGCAAACTTTTTTGTACTCAAGATGGCGCCGAGTATGGCTGCTGCGTTGCGAGCAGACAACTCCGACACAACACTGCAGTTTATTGTTTGTTTTGTTTACAGTTTTTCTTTCATTTGGACATTGGTTCTGCAATTACACACCGAAAACCGGACTTCAAATTCCTCATTGCCGACTCAGTGTATGTTTTATGATCAACAAATCATGATGTGATCAGAGGAACGTACATTTTATCAAGTCTTTCTACTCACCTGATCTGGAATATCTCATGCTTATGTGTCGACCATTCTGGCTACCGAGGGAATTCACAGCGGTCATTATCACAGCTGTGTACATCCCCCCACAAGCCGACACAGAACCGGGCACTCAAGGAACTGTATGGGAGCATAAGTGAGCAGGAAACCACACACCCTGAGGCCGCGTTCATTGTTACTGGGGACTTTAACAAAGCCAATTTTAACGCACCAAAATACCACCAACACATCAGCTTCAAGGGGACCGGGTTTTGGACCATTGCTATTCTCCTTTCTGGGATGGCTACAAATCCCTCCCACCATTTGGCAAATCAGACCACTTTTCCGTTCTGCTTCTACCCGCTTACAGGTAGAAACTGAAACAGGAAGCACCCACCCTCAGAATGATCCACTGCTGGTCGAACCAATCAGACTCTATGCTACAAGACTGTTTTGATCACGCAGACTTAATGCACGGACCTCCGCTTTTAATTTCGGGAATGCAGAGGAGCATAAATAAGCCAGTTATGCCCTCCTTAACTCTATCAGAGCAGCTAAACGCCAGTACAGTCACAAAATTGAAGGACAGTTTAACACCACTGACTCTAGAAGTATGTGGCAGGGAATAAACATCATCACAGACTACAAAGGGAATAAAAACTCCACCATGAACACCGCTGCCTCTCTCCCGGATGAGCTTAATACATTTTCTGCTCGTTTCGAGGACAATAACACCACCCTCGCAGAGAGAGCACTCGCAGCCGACGCTACAGATGATGGTTCACTCTTCGTCTCTGTTATGGATGTAACCCGATCCTTCAAATGGGTGACCATCCGCAAAGCCGCGGGTCCAGACAGCATTCCGGGCCGCGTCATCAGAGCATGCGCAAGCCAATTGGCTGGTGTTTTTACAGACATTTTCAACCTGTCCCTCTCCCTGTCTGTAGTCCCCACATGCTTCAAAACTTTCACCATTGTGCCTGTACAAAAGCAATCAAAAATAACTTGTTTAAATGACTGGCATCCTGTTGCTCTGACCCCCATCATCAGCAAATACTTTGAGAGGCTAATCAGAGATCACATCTGCTCTGTGCTGCCTACCTCTCTGGACCCATTGCAGTTTACCAACCACAACAACCACTCCACTGATGATGCCATTGCATCTACAATACACCCTGCTCTCTCCCACCTGGAAAAAAGGTACACATATGTGAGAATGCTGTTTGTAGACTACAGCTCAGCATTCAACACCATAGTGCCCTCCAAGCTTTATGTGAACCTCCGGGCTTGCTGTGCAGCTGGATGCTGGACTTCCTGTCAGGCAGACGTCAGATGGTTAGAATGGGCAGCAACATCTCCTCATCAATGACCCTCAACACTGGAGCCCAGCAGGGCTGTGTTCTCAGCCCACTCCGGTATTCCCTCTGCACACATGACTGTGTGGCAATACATAGCTCCAATGCCATCATTAAGTTTGCTGATGATACGACGTTGGTAAGTCTGATCACTGACAATGATGAAACAGCCTACAGAGAGGAGGTGCACACTCTGACACGCTGGTGTCAGGAGCACAACCTCTCCCTCAACGTCTGTAAAACCAAGGAGCTTGTAGTGGACTTCAGGAAGACAGAGAATACAGCCTCATCACCATTAATGGAACACCAGTGGAGAGAGTCAGCAGCTTCAAGTTCCTCTGTGTCCACATTACTGAGGAACTCACATGGTCCATCCACACTGAGGCCGTTGTGAAGAAGGCTCACCAGCGACTCTTCTTCCTAAAACGGCTGAGGAAGTTTGGAATGAACCACCACATCCTCACATGGTTCTACACCAGTACTGTAGAGAGCATCCTGACTGGCTGCATCACTGCCTGGTACGGCAATAGCACCACTCACAACCTCAAAGCCCTGCAAAGGGTGGTGCGAACTGCCAGACACATCATCGGAGGTGAGCTTCCCTCCCTCCAGGACATATATAACAGGCGGTGTGTGAAAAAAAGCTCAGAGGATCATCAGAGACTCCAGCCACCCGAGTCATGGGCTGCTCTCACTGCTACCATCAGGCAGGCGGTATCGCCTGCCTGATGAAAAAAGTGAGGCAGAGAATAGTGTCTTGTCAGAAGGCACAGCCAAAGGATAAAAAACATAATATTATAGGATATACTGAGGAAGACTAGTGTGGATGAAGATGTGTATTTTCTAAAAGGAACATGTTCATGTAAGGTGACGGAAAATCTGAGGCTCTGTCATGTAAGATTCTGTTGAAAAAGTATTCTGTATTTTGGAACTGACCTAGTAGCTCGTTGAGGTATGCTTTGGTGTTTGTGAATAAAGATTTTCTTTGCTTAAGCTTTACCATTTGAGTGGCCTGATTCAATGTATAGGTGAAATTCCACCACACTTTATAGCGGTACACCATAATATCAGCTGAACTAAAACAAAGTTTAATAAAGCAAATCTACCAGGCAGGTTCGTGTCTAGGGGGAGGCTGGGGGAGGCAGTGCCTCCCCTGAGAATTTGAGAAATAATCTGTCCATCTGATCAGAGGTGGCGGCAGCCGATTTTGCCGGGGCTTCAGCCCCGAATGTTTTGAGTGTAGCCCCGAATGTATTTTGAATAGTTGACTGACAAATATGAAACCGGACAAAAGCCTATGTAAACCCCCGAAATCATAAGTTGCCTTATTTCATTGTGCTTTGGCTTTGCACATGCTGCATACAGCCTGTAAAAATAGACATAGGCATAATCTAGCCTATAGAATAAGTTCCTTTGCTGTCGGTAGCCTATGGGCAACTCCGTTTCTTCCTCTCTGTTGAATATGCAGCATGCAGGGGAGGAGCTTGCACAGTCGTTGACATCAACTAACGTTACTTAGTGGCGAGTTAACGGCAATTAGCAGGAAAGACAGCAAAAATTAAGCAAATGAGGCTTTGGGGATTTTTCCGAAAGAAGTCAGTGGGTAAGAATTCACATTTGTTTTTGTCCTTAAAGTCTGAAGATCATCATCTAGCTGGCTTTCACCCACAGTAGGCTAAACCTCAAGAGTTGCAGCCTCTAACCTCCTTATTTAAATTGATGCAGCTTGGTAGCTCCGAGGTAACGCAGTCGCCTGTCACGCCAGAGACCGCGGTTCGAGCCCTGTAAAAAGTGTACTTTTCTTGTTTATCAGGTTTGTTTTCGCCAAGGATAACCAATAAGCATTAACATAAAATGTATGTGTGACTTGTTTCGTGATATTAGTTTGTAGGAAATATACACTTTGATTTGATTAAAGGGTTTTGTAGAGTGTAGCAAAGAGGAGCAGCAGCAGCAGCTGTGCCAGAATCAGGCATGGAAACCGGTAACAATTAATCAGTCACTTTACTTTAGAGAAAGTTAAAAGTGAAACATTGTTTATCCCAATGATCCTAATGATCATAATGAAAGGATTTTGACAGATGAATTATTCTCATAGAGATGATGAGAATTATATACAGTTCGATGCCATGGTGTGTCAATGAACTTAGACTGAAGTCATTCATGTATTGCTTTAACTTAGGATCTTATACATCATTTTGACTATTTATGTCAAAAAATATAAATTATTTATATTCAATATTTTTTTTTACCTCACTTTACTCACTATAATATAACTCTTTTGTGATGACTTTATGGTAATGTACATGAAAATTCAAGAATCATGATAGATATTAGGGCAGTCCCACTGATCTGCTCTTCCCAATACATTTTCTTCAATGGTATTGGTCTACACTTTGACATATGTAGCACTTGATGAATTAGTTGTTTGAAGCTGATTTGCAATAAGTTATGTGCTGTATCTGTTCTTTTGCATCACAGATGATTCAGGGAGGAGAGAGGATGTTGGGGATAGTACTAGAGTGGAAGATTTAGGAACTGTAGAAACAGGCCCAGCCAGAGCAAAACTCAAAGAATACCCTCTCACTAGCTTTGGACTACGTGGAAGTGGTTGCTAGTGTGAAAATAAAATTGTCTGGGCTAAGCCCCGGATGTCCTTCAATGCTGGAAACGCCTCTGCATCTGATGATAAATTACAATTTAAAAGTGGATTGTTTTGTGCATATTTTTCCATCGCTAGCAGATGACTGAGGTCTGACACAACACAAATCAGTTTAAGCCCTATAGTCTAATAGGGGCCCTGTGCCTATCTCTGGGATAAAGATATGCACTAAAACAGATTGTGTGTAGCATAGCTTAATTTTGCACCAATTTTTTCAATTGTTTATGTTGCCCCCCCAAACAAGCCAAATGCCCCCCAAACATGATATCCTGGTAACCCCTCTGCTACCAGGATATCAAGTAGCTGTTGATCAAGTCAAAAGATTAATTTATAATGGATGATGTTTTAACACTGCACAGCTCTTAGACTAACCTCTTCAAGGCCAGAACACCACAAAAGAGGACATGGAAGAGAGCACCTCACTTCTGAAGTCTACATCCCACAGCCTGGAAAGAACACCCTGGTCACCACACTCAAACACACAGTAGCGAAGAAAAGAAACCCAAGTTTGCTTGCACCAGGTAAATGTGTGATAATGTGTGTTATACAGAGATCTTATATACTGTAAAGGAAATCCCAATAACGCTAAATCCATAATTAGTTATGGATATGGATATTTAATAGATTTAAGAAATAATTAATCTAAGTAAACTCTGTCATAATTTACTCACTCTCATTAAGTTCAAAACCTTTATGATTTTCCTCCTGCTGAACACAAAAGGAAGATTTTGATAAACATCAGTCCATCTTTTCAACACAATGGCAAAATATAGCGATTCACTTTTTTTTTATGGCAAAAGTACCATAAAAGTAGTCCATGCAACTCATGCATCATATTCCAAGACTTCTGAAGATATTCAATAGATTCTGGTGAGGAATAACTCGAAATATGTTATTTTATTTGTGAAAATCTTGACGTCCGTTGTGTTTTCATGAGTGCTATGAGAGAAGCTTGTTTGCAGTGGTTTGAGTTGTTGTTTAGTACTGCTTTTGTCCCCTAAAAGCATATGGGAAAGTCATTCAGATCCAGGTTACGGTAGGCCTTTGAGAGAGGTTCCTCCTGAGAAGTTCAATGTCACCGAGATCCCAAAGTCTTATCAATCACCCTGGGAGAAAGAGCCCATTGAAAGCAGGATGCTACTGGCTAATATCAGCGTTCTGCCTGCCTGAGCAACCTTACAAACTCACCCATGTACAAAAATACTGCACCCACAGATCTGTGGCCTACCAGTTAGCACACATCCTCTAGACATGTTAAGTTCAAGTCTAGCTTCAATTTAGAAACAACATGAATGAATGGTAACACAGCTGATGAAACAATATACAATTTCTGCACCACTAGCGTCATCAAACAGAATTGCAAAATGAATGTTTTTAAACACATTTCCTCAAGACTCCCCCCATCTGCTATTGGTCGAACAAACATTTAATCCCACTACCCATGTACACAATTAGTTGAACCTGTGTTGCTGTGCTGGGGGATGCTCAAATGTGAGTTGCTTTTTTTTTTTAAAGTTGTTTCTTCAAATTAAGATGGGCTCGAATGAAGTATCTGACAATCAAAAATTACACACTTAATCTTTAAACCAATTAACGCCTCTTTGCATGTCTGGCACAGGAATTCTACCTACTATAAACTGCCAGTTTTAAGGTTAGGCCTTAACGTGGAATTTGCGGCTTAGGTTATAAAACCCTCGCTCTTATCCCGGCTTATGTATCAGTGTGTGGGGGAACAAAACAAGACAGACAGTTCCACTTAACAATTATGTAAATTCAGACTTTTCTTTGGCAATGAAATGGAACAAAATAAATAAAAAAACAATCATTATCATTCTATACAGAACTGCTATGCTGTTTGGTGGGACAGCAAGAACTGTGAGGACTCTGCCACTACCTGGCTTTGAGTAGCTGCAAGCTCACACCAAGCCAATATGTGAGGGATAAACAGCCTGAGCTATTAATTTAAAGGACTAGTTCACCCAAAAATGAAAATTCTCTCATAGTTTACTCACCCTCATGCATCACAGATGTGTATGAGTTTCTTTCATCTGCTGAACTCAGAGAAAGATTTTTGAAGAATTTCTCAGCTCTTTTGAATTTCTCAGCTCTTACAATGCAAGAGAATGGTTGCCAAAATTTTAAGGCTCCAAAAATCACATCAGCATATAAGTAATTCATAAAATTCCAGTGGTTAAATTAATATCTTCAGAAGCTATATTGATAGGTGAGGTAACTTTCACATTCTTCTTGTTTTTCGTGAATCGATTTCTTCATGCATACCGCCCCCTGCTGTGCAGGTAGAAGATTTTCAAGCAAAAAAAAGGACTTGCACATTGATCTGTTTCTCACCCACACCTATTATAACCCTTCCGAAAATATGGGTTTAAACACTGGAGTCAAAACAAGTAAAGAAAAGGCAGTCAGTCACACCTGGGATGGCACTAGGGTGAGTATTGATAAGAGAATCTTAATTTTTGGGTGAACTATCCCTTTAAGGTGCGAACTGAGCCATTGTGAACAATCAAATGGCAAATAATGTTAAAGTTAATATACAGCTCTGGAAAAAAAAATTAAGAGGCCACTGCAAAATTATTGGTTTCTCTGGATGTACTATTGATAGGTATGTGTTTGAATAAAAATGAAAATGTTTGTTTTTCTATAAAGTACTGACAACATTTCTCCCAAATAAAACTACTGTCATTTAGAGCAAATTATTGCATCTTCTTTGATAGTTTGACCAGTTGTAATTTTCTGCAGTGTTTTCAGACCTTGAATAATGCAAAGAAAACTAGTTCATATTCATTTATAAAAAACACAATACTAATGATTTAACTTGGGAAGAGTTCAGAAATCAATATTTGTGGAATAACCCTGATTTTCAATCACAGCTTTAATGCATCTTGCTTGCTCTTTACCAGTCTTTCACATTGCTGTTGGTTGACTTTATGCCATTCCTGGTGCAAAAATGTAAGCAGCTAAGCTTTGTTTAATGCCTTGTGGCCATCCATTTTCCTCTTTTATAAATATCTTTTTTGATATTTTGACCAGTTGTCATTTTCTGAAAATAATCTAAATTACAATATTTTTATTTGGAATTTGTTTGAAATGATAATTAAACACATATAATTATGATAATTTTGCAGTGGTCTCTTAATTTTTTATTTCCAGAGCCAAATATTGTCTTTTAACATGCTATGACACTGTTATGTACTGTTTACTTGCTTACAAATAATAATTACTTAATTATGCCACAATTCAAAATGTGAATTGGATTTAATGTAACCACAAACCAGACAGCTGTACATTAGGAAAAAAAAGACAGTTTAGGGCTGCGTTTCCCAAAAGAATTGCAAGCTTAAGTTTCTTTGATTCTATATTTCTACGATCTACTTAAGACTATATTGCTTAGGAAACACAGCCCAGGACAACACGTTGTTCTTTATATTTATAAAAGCAGATACATGCTAAAACATACAAGGATGGACACTGGTGCAGAATGCTAAATGAACCTTGGAATATTTCAGAGGTTTAGGACAATAAAGTGTCAAAAACTGAAATTAAGCATTCAGACTGGTGAAATGGCCAATCGTGCCCCCACGTGGTTATTGTTGGTCACTGCAACCAATTATTCTGTCATTTGGCCCTATAAAACGGATTCCAGAAATGAAAAACATCCACGTTTCATATTATAAAAAAACTAAATACACAAAATCCTGTGCCAAGTCGGCAAGCTTCATCCAAATTTTAAGATGACAAAAACCATCATGGGTTGTTTCAAAAGCATAAACTACATTGAAAATAAATCTCATGGTTTAAATTTCAAGATGCTGTTCCCCCCATTGTCTGGAACATTTCCACATTCCATCTTACTAAATTACTTTGCCAACAAATGATTGCCAGATATAAACAGACTTAACAAAAAAAGGGTAATGGTGATATCAATCCGGGATCAGTTGTTTAGCATTCAACACCGAACAGTGGGTAGCTGTATGACTTATTTAAGGGCCTCCAAGGCGACTTGCATGGGCACCCATCCGCTGAGGATCCTGGGATGGGTAGTGGACCTGTCCAGGGGGCCTCATGGCCATTGGAGGGGGCATGGGTGGGGCCATGTGATCCATGGCATGGAACATAGGAGGACCAAAACCTGGAGAGAACAGAAGGGACATTTAATGGTATATGAACGCTTCACCTTATGTTATAGAAGAGCAAACAAGTGACAGGAGGAAGTGAATGGGGTGAGACTGACCAGGTGGTGGAGGCATGGCAACCCCAGGTGGAGGAGGCAGTCCCATGTTTATGACAGGAGAGCTTGTGGGACCCAGGTTAAAGTAGTTGGCTGGCGAGTCCTCATCAGACACAGGTGGTGGGGGCAGAGCTATTAGAAAGAAAAAAAGAAAAATCACATGCTGCTCTACATAACACTATGTACAATGGCCCCAAAACGTTTTTGAACACTTAAGCCAAAATTAATACGTATTAATATAGTAGCAAAACAAAACGTCAAACCAAATGGTATCTGCAAACAAATGATGCTACACTGTTTAAACAGCAGAAAAGCTTTAATGAACAAGATACAAATGGTTAACAGAGTATCTGTGAACACAACAAAAGCATCTGTGAACAAGCCTCTAAAAGAAAGATCCACTTCACAAATCCATATTTTTTTACTTAAGCATTATGGTGAGTACATGTTGAACTAAGCTATGTTTTTTACCTCCAGGGAGACCTGGCACTGGCTCCAGCCTGATTCCACTCTCCGTTACCCCATCGTTCTCTCTCTCTTTGCCTCGGGATGCCTGTGACCTGAACCACACATTGAGACATTCAGTAGTCAGCTCAGAAGGGAACCATATATGAACCTTTCTGAATTTCAGGTTTCTTATGTACTGTATATTCAGTCACTAACCTGCCCCATTTAACATTAAGGCGCCGTCCATTGATGATGAGTTTGTTAAAGGATTTCTCTGCTGCGGTCTCTGCAGCCTGCCGTGTGGCAAACTGGATGAAAGCACACTGCTGCCTTTGAACAATGGTGATGGTACGAATCTCTCCAAACTGGTAGAAGTGATTCCTACAGAGAAAAACAAAAGGCAATTTGGAACCTGAAACAGTTAGGCATTAGGCCTCTTCCATCAGATAATGACATAATGCTAGTGGAAACTATGGCTTTGTTTACAATGATCTGATTTGCGTTTAAAAGTCCAATCTTTCAAACTTACTGCTTGCAAGTAATGAAATCAGATTTCTCCAGACAGTGTTGTCAATATTTGGTACATCAACACTGTTCCCATAGTAATGGCATAAAGGGATAGTTCACCCAAAAATGAAAATCATTTCATACTCTCATAATTTACCAACCCTTATGCCATCCCAGAAGTGAATGACTTTATCTGCTACTCAAATTAAGGTTTTTACAAGAATATTTCAGCTCTGTAGGTCCATATGCAAGCTCAAAAAAATTACATAAATCAGCATAAAAATAATCCACAAGACTCAAGTTGTTTAATCAATGTCTTCAGAAGTGTTATGATAGGTGTGGGTGAGAAATAGATCACTTTCACATTCTTCATATGTTTTTGTTGATTCACATTCTTCATGCATACCACCCCCCTACTGGACAATTTCAAGCAAAAAAGGACTTAAATATTTATCACCCACAACTATAAAATCACTTCTGAAAATAAGGATTAAAACACTGGAGTCATATGGATAACTTTTATGATGCCTTTATGTGCTTTTTTATACATACACTGACTGAGCACATTATTAGGAACACTATACTAATACTGGGTAGGGACTCCCTGTGTTCTCAAAACCGCCTCAATTCTTAATGGAATGGATTCCACAAGATGTTGGAAACATTCCTTTGAAATTCTAGTCCATGTTGACCTTATTGCATCATGCGATTCCTGCAGAATTGTCAGCTGCGCATTCATGCAAATCTCTTGTTCTACCAGATCCCAAAGGTGTTCTATTGGATTAAGATCCGGTGACTGGGTGGCCGCTGAAGAAAAGTGATCTCACTGTCATGTTAATGCATTGCACTGCACTGCTGCCACACAAATGGTTGATTAGATTATCGCATGAGTAAATAGGTGAACAGGTGCTCATCATAAAGTGCTCAGTGAGTGTATATTATGTGTGTTTAAAACCACATATGGATGTAGTTTGGTTCTTCATGAGTTTTTTTGCTGTTCAAATAATAAACCAAGTTAGATACACCTATTGCCTGTCTGAACAAATTTGTTCAGATTCTTTTAATAATATGACAACAGTTCTGTTTAACTATTTTCTTTTAATCAAGTTTCATGCATAGATGATCTGTAGTGCACCAACCTGAGCTCAGAGTCTGTAAC
Source organism: Xyrauchen texanus (assembly GCF_025860055.1). NCBI lineage: Eukaryota > Metazoa > Chordata > Actinopteri > Cypriniformes > Catostomidae > Xyrauchen > Xyrauchen texanus. The sequence goes on along the minus strand of NC_068306.1, from coordinate 19,188,398 downwards.
GTTTTCTCCTAGCCCCCCGATATAGAGTGTGGTGATGGTCTTGTCCTCGGGAAGATCCAGTCTGGGCATGGTGGTGGCCCGTTTAAGGAGTTTATCAGCCACAGGATCATTGACACCATAGAAACGGTCCTTAATGTTCTGGTCAGCCAATGGGTCATCTGGATCAGTGGGCTTCTCATGCCTGTGATGTTAAAGTAATTACATTCTTCCACAAGGCATGCTTGTAAATGTAATCATAATTAATGATTGCTCATACATAAATCAGCATTTCAGCGCATTTGATTAAAAACGCCACTATAAAAATATATGAGGTTTATCAAGCAAGCAATCAGATACATCAGCCACAACATTAAAACTGATTGTTGTTGCTAGATGGGCTGGTTTGAGTATTTCTGTAACTGCTGATCTCCTGGGATTTTCATGTACAACAGTCTGTACTATTTACTCAGAATGAAGAAAAAAAAAAACATCCAGTGAGCGGCAGTTCTGCGGATGGAAATGCCTTTTTGATAAGAGGTCAACAGTGAATGGCCAGACTCTTTCAAACTGACAAAGTCTACGGTAACTCAGATAACCGCTCTGTAAAATTGTGGTGAGAATTTCAGAATGCTATTTTGAGATGAGTGTTGGCGCTGTTTTGGCGGCACGAGGGGGGCCTACTCAATATTAGGCAGGTGGTTTTAATGTTGTGGCTGATCGGTGTACAAGGAATAAAATCGAAACGATAAAAACACAGATTGTTACAACACGATCTAGAGTGAAATGCAGGGTTCCCACTCTTTTTGACCAATGGATTTCCAAGACCTTTCCAATCGCTTGTCATCAGTGGATAAGGAATTTAAAAAAAAAAACATTTGATTCGGACAATTCACAAATGATTAATTCAGTTGTAAAGCTGTTCGACCAATTAGCTGAAAAGATCCTACTCAAAAACAGAATTCCCTCACAAATCGGACATCACCATACCTTGCGAGCAAGTTTTAATCAACACAAGAGGAACGTCTAACCAATTAAATATTTTAGAGTAGAATATAACTATATATATATACATTCACTACAGATATTTTCATTCATTTCCCGGCCTGGAAAGTAATTTTATATTTGTATATATATTTTAAAGGTTTTCCATGACTGTGGAATCCCAGTAAATTGTGAATTCTGGGACATAATTCTAAATAGAAAGTAGACTTTGGAAGTGTTACTCACCTGTACGGACACTCTTCCCCTCTCTTGCATTCTCCTTTCACCCAGAACGAGCAGATGTGTGGTCTGTTCCTCTTGTAGTACGGTGTGGTGCGAGCCAATTTTAGCAGCATATCACTGCTGCTCGGTGCCTTACCGAGCAGCCCAACAGGTCTTGTACCATCAGAATTGGCGATCTATACACCAAAACATAGTTTATTTGACTCGTAGATACTTGTTTCTATTTATTGTGTAGTATATGTATTTACAATACTGTGTAATTCAGTAAAGGTTTTTTGATGCACAATAGAAATATATATATATATATATATATATATATATATATATATATATATATATATATAAAACATGAATAAATGTTTAATATGCAGACACATTACCTCTCTCTCCATATTCTGAGTGTAATACTCCTTATTGACATCTGATCTTGGTACTTCATCTTTAACGGACAGCCCTGTGTCTCGAACCTGAATAGGCAAACCTGTGCAAAGTACATAAAAGATTTGATGAAAAATACAATTTTCTTAGTCAAGTAACATCTCATTACAAAAACTATCACCTGAATCCCCCAAGAATGCTAGAATTGCATAAAATTGTCAGTTTTTACAGTTTTAAAACTGCTTGTTGGATACATTTCTAGCTAAAATTGCACAATATACAGTACATTGATATTACATTCATAATATCAATATCTGTGTGATAAATTTGAAGTCAGAAGTTTACTTACTAAGGTTGAAATCATTCAAACTCATTTTTATCCACTCCACAGATTTCATATTAGCAACCTATAGTTTTGGCAAGTCATTTAGGAGACCTAATTTGTGCATGACACAAGCAATTTTTTCAACAATTGTTTATTAGATTGTTTCACTTTTAATTGACTACATCACAATACCAGTGGGTCAGACATATACACACACAAGTTAACTTTGCCTTTAAGCAGCTTGGAAAATTCCAGAAAATTATGTCAAGCCTTAAGGCCTCTTTGCTTGGCAACATGGGAAAATTAAAATCAAAAGAAAGACAACAGAAAAAAAAATGTGGACCTCCACAAGTCTGGTTCATCCTTGGAAACAATTTCCAAATGACTGAAGGTACCACGTTCATCTGTAAAAACAATAGTGTGCATGTATAAACACCATGGGACCTTACAGCCATCATACCAGTCAGGAAGGAGACACATTCTGTCTCCTAGAGATGAATGTAGTTTGATACAAAAAGTGCAAATCAATCCCAGAACAACAGCAAAGGACCTTTTGAAGATGCTGGAGGAAACAGGTAGACAAGTATCTATATCCACATTAAAAGAGATCCTATATCATCATAACCAGAAAGGCTGCTCAGCAAGGAAAAAGCCAAAACCACAATAAAAAAAAGCCAGCCGACAGTTTGCATGGGGACAAAGATCTTACTTTTTGAAGAAATGTCCACTGGTCTAATGAAACAAAAATGTTACTGTTTGGCCATAATGACCATCGTTATGTTTGGAGGAAAACGGGTGAGACTTGCAAGCTGAAGGACACCATCCCAACCCTGAAGCATATGGGTGGCAGCATCATGTGCTTTGCTGCAGGAGGGACAGGTGCACTTCACAAAATAGATGGCATCATGAGGAAGGAAAATCATGAGGATATATTGACGCAATATCTCAATACATCAGCCAGGAAGTTAAAGCTCTGTCACAAATGGATCTTCCAAATGGACAACGACCCCAAGCATACTTCCAAAGTTGTGGCAAAATGGATTAAGGACAACAAAGTCAAGGTATTGGAGAGGCCATCACAAAGCCCTTACCCTCAATCAGATACAGAATTTGTGGGCAGAACTGAAAAAGTATGTGCGAGCAAGGAGGGCTACAAAACTGACTCCGTTACACCAGTTCTGTCGGGAGGAATGGGCCAAAATTCCAGCTACTTATTGTGAGAAGCTTGTGGAAGGCTACCAAATATGTTTGACCCAAGTTAAACAATTTAAAGGCAATGCTTCCAAATACTAACAAAATGTATGTAAACTTCTGACCCACTGGGAATGTAATGAAAGAAATAAAAGCTGAAATAAATAATTCTCTCTACTATTATTCTGATATTTCAAATTCTTGAAAAAAGCAGTGATCCCAACTGACCTAAGACCGGGAATATTTTCTACGATTAAACGTCAGGAATTGTGTAAAACGGAGTTTAAATGTATTTGGCTAAGGTATATGTGAACTTCTGACTTGAACTGTATCCATCAACGTCAATCGCCATTGCAATTTCACTTACAGGTATTCAGAGTATGCTAACAAATTAGGACGTTACAAGCAAAGTTCTAAAACATAAAAGTACTTCATTACCATATTCCAGATCCAAAAGGCAGGTTTGACAGACATTCTTCATTTTACTGCAGGTCTGACACACTTCTGTCTTCTTAAAGCGCATCCTGACGCCAGGACACCAGCGAAACACTGTGAAGGGACGTGCACAGATCTAGAAGACGTGAAACATGCAAAGATTCAAATAACACACTGCTGGACAGCACTCTCAGAGTGTAGACTAAAAGAAATGGGGTGTCGATTTTCATGAGCAGCAGTACCTTGCACTCCTTGCCAAATTTCTCTTTGGTCTGTTGAAAGAAACAGATTTACAAGGTCAAAGTTAGGTACATTATGGCACAAATGAAGAAATACAGCTTTGGTATAGTTAATAATAAATGTACGAAATCTGAGAAAACCCTGCTACTCTCACCATACGGATGTAGGGGTTTTCGCCCAAGCATGTTTGACAGAGGATGGGGAAATCCTGTTTAAATAAAGCAACAGGTTGAAAGTTACAGTATAAGCATATGAACAAAATAATCAAAATCATGCGACAAACTAACGATGTCAGTTATAGTACAACAGAAATAAAGCGAGTGATTGGGAAGAGGACTGGTCCCGTTACTGTGTCTCTACATATTTGCATAACTGATTGATTAGCTTTTTGCATGTTTATATAAAATAATTTTGACTATTGATTAGATTAGTTTAAAATGCTATAAACGGTTTTTACTAGCCATGAGCTAAGGTAATGTAGAAAACTTCAAATGTAAATAATTTTATTTTGGGAATTTAGACAAAAAACCTCACAAAATTTTAAATAATAAATCTTGAAATACTAAAATAGAGAACGTTTTATACTTACTGAGTCTTCCCAATTTTGCCTGTTGTAAGTGTTGGATCCTAAAGACGTCGCCATTTCTACCAGCTAACGCGAACGGAAGTTTTTTTTTTTTTTTTTTTAACGGAAGTGGTTTTACCCACAACGCTTCTGTACGGGGTAGACAAATCAAACAGCGCAACCTGCTGTTGTGGAGTGGTGAAGGCTTAAAATTAATTATGTGATTTTTCATTGAACGTTAAATGTTTTATGAAAAAGCAGCATAAATGAAAACAATAGTCAGGGTTTTCAACAGGTCTCACTGCTTTACTGAAATAATTTAGCAATTCTTTATGTATAAAATAAATCAAAATGTGGTTTCTTTTCTGACATGTCATCAGGTTAAATAATGAATTCCCATAAATAATGGGAATTGGCTGCACAGCTGCATTAATTTGGCTTGTGGTTTATTTGTATTATTGCAGATTAAAGATCCACAGCAGTCTGACCTCACATTTTGTGAGCACAGACTCAGAGTTCAGCTTATGAAAATGAAATCACAATGCCAATTTTGATGGTGGGAGATAAAGATTAAACTATATACAGTACTGTGCAAAAGTCTTAGGCACATAAGATGTTTCACAAAAGCATTTGACTTAAGATGGTTATTTATTTCTTCAGCTTTAGTGTTTCAATAGGAAATATGAATGTTAAACTCCCAAACATTACTTTTGCATATAGAAATTATTAGAATAGAAGAACAGGGATTCCTGCAACAAATGTCATGGCCCCTACAGAGCCCCACTGAGCATTGTGTCTGTCTGAGATTACATAAAGAGACAGAAGCAATTGAGACAGCCTAAACAGATGGAAGAACTGTGGCGAATTCTCCAAGAAGCTTGGAAAATCCTATCTGCCAACATCCAAGAAAAACTGTATCCAGGTGTACCTAGGAGAACTGGTGCTGTTTTAAAGGCAGGTGGTCACACCGAATATTGATTTCGCTTTTTTGGAATTTGGATGACAGTAAGTGATATTTGAAAACTATTTATGTCATTATTTTTGAAGATATCTTCACGATGCAATTTTTTTAACAGGCGGTGCCTTAAAAGTTTTCTGTTCTTGATTATCTTTTTTATATAACTGCCTATTTTAATGAGTGCAGAATGACTCCTGAAAACTCATGGACATTCCCATGCACCATCAGTGTCAAAGAGCAGAGAGCATTGAAAACTATGTGATGTAAAACACAGCTGCTTCTAAATAAAGAGTGACTGAGATTATGTAGACATGCATGTAGACATATATATATATATTTTTTTTATTTTTATTTATTTATTTTTTTTACTATATATGCCCACTTTAACTTCAACATTGTTCTTCTTTTGTTTTGGGGGATTTGCATTCTATGCGCACATCACCACATGCTGGGCAGGGATGCAAATATTCTCACTCACACCAACCATAACATGTGGGTTAATTTTATGCTGCCTTTATGTGCATTTTGAAGCTTCGAAGTTTTGGTCACCTTTAGAAGATATTCTTCTAAATGATCTTAATTTGTGTTCTTCAGAAGAAAGAAAGGCACACACATCTGGGTTGGCATGAGGGTGAGTAAATAATGAGAGCATTTTAATTTTGGATGTACTGTTCCTTTAAGAAGCATTAATATTTGAGAGAAATGTGTGGGTATGCTTACTATAATAACTTTGCTCTCTGCTTACTACAGTATACCTAAGGAAAAACTTTCTTCAAGGTGCATAGTTTTTAAATATAATAATATACTATTATCGTACTAATACTACAATTATTGCAATGACAAATCAAATTAATTTATACCTTTTGTTTATTTTAGCTCACTTACATTTTATTAAATCATTGTTTATATATATATATATATATATATATATATATATATATATATATATATATATATATATATATATATATATATATATTCTGTACAATTAAAGAAAAAATAAATCAAACGCCTCACATCTATGTATAGAAGTAAAACTAGCTACTAATAGACACAGTGAAAAATGAAATTAGTAGGTTTGGGCAATATAATATATGTATTCTGTATACATGGACTAAAAGACAACGTATATCAATGCGGATAAGGATAACACTAATGAATATTTCTGATGTTATCCATAAAAAATAAAATAAATTGGAGCCCACTAGCAGTCAGTCTGTGCACTGCAGTCTTTGAGCAGCTGCCTGTAGAGAAGAGCGAGTCTAGTGTGTGTCTGTGAGCGTGAGGATAGTCATCCAGCTAGGCTTGAGTTCGGTTGGATTCGACCCAGCAGAGACACACCACTCACTCTGCGTATTGCGACGCCTCGATTCTCTTTAAACGAGAAGGTTTACTATCAGCCTGCAAACACCCTATGCTTGAATTAACATATCTGGATTCAGGATTCCCTACTGCAACTGCCTCTGAGGGCAGATATTAACTTGGTGAGTGAATCTTTCTTTGAATTCAGAACCAGCTAACTTGCTAACAGCGGCAGCAACTGGAGACAGCTGGCCAAACAATATACATAAGCAGCATGTAATATACGACTTTAAACGTTATGTTGTTTAGTTTTTTTTATTTCGTTCGCAGTCCTGTAGTTTGTCCAGGTTAGCATACGCCCTGGAGGTTGCCGAATTCGTATAATCGAGCAGAGATATCTATGCAGATATAATGGTTATAGTTTTGGTTGGAATGGATAGGCAGGCTAGGTTAAATGTGTCTGTTTTTAGCATAACAGCTGGCTGTGTTTTAAAACATAGCAAGCTGTCTATTTAGAAAACATTCTGGGCATTATAGTTGTGTTTGAACTGTCGTAGGCAGCTTACTATGTTGTAAAGAAGCTCAAGGTCCCTCATTCTGTTGATCACAAGCCTCAATTACCTTCTACACTCTTTAGCTTAGCTTAGCGATTCTGCTACTACTGCCTGGAGCTGTTTTTGTATTATATAAGCATCTATATTTTATAAAACCTTTAGAAACCTAAATGAGAGCTGTAAATTGGATTTATATAGTAGTTTTATCTGGGAATCCCATCACAACTTTACTAGCTGTTTACATTAGCCGCCACGCTGAAATTAAACGGGTCGACTAGCTATTAGCAAGCTAACAAAACTGAGATGAGAGAAGTTTTGAACCTTTTTAGGAATTGTCCCCGCTCTTTTTGAAATGGGATTATTTTGCTGTCGAGAGTTGTTTTCTTGGTTCTTTAAGAGACTGCTGGCCAGTAAGTTGTCCTCATAATAATTGCTTGGAAGTTGTTGGTATTGTACATTATTTGGGTGTCAATGTATATTTTATGAATGCACTTTTGTGTTTTGTTATGGCTCTTTTGCAAACACTTCAACATATGTGCGTTTGCATGGACAATAGTCACATGAGGATGATTTGATATGCCCAAGGACCAACACAATGTGCCACTGTGGAGGAGAGCAGACCTGTTATTGACCCAATTCAGAAGGTTGTGTTTTTCTTCAGTTTAGTGAAACTGTTGAAAAAAGTGTCAGGCGTTAATGTTGTCATTATGTGACGTTTACATTATTTGCAACTGCTTAATTTCCTTCATTAAACAGAGCATCATGCCATCAGCATCTCATATGAGTCCTTATACAAGAGAAACATTGGTATACCATTACAGGTTGACAGTCTGCTGAGTCTCTAGATAATCGTTTACTGTTGGAAATTGATGACACTGTGGTCTGTTTATAATATGATAACAGATCATCTAGATTTAAATGCAGTTTTTCCTGTTAGGTTGTTCAGCCAAAAAAAAAAAAAAAAAGTATGCACTTGCTATGCCAAAGTCATATTTTATAATTAGGTTCATGACTTGATTTAAGCCCTTACTGTAATAGGCAGCATATAAATACAGTATAGTGCTGATGAAGTAATTTGAGTCTTAAGGGTTCTTATTGAGATTTAGATTGCTTAACCTTCATGTGCTGAGAAGTTTAGATGCTCTGGTCAGAGTTGTAAACAAACAATGTGCATTACTGGGCCTGATACTTTTTTCATTTGAAAATGAAATAAAAATGTGATGTTTGTAAGATTGTATAGGGTATTTGATAAGAACAAATTGTATTATTTACATTTAGGGAAATATTTTAGCACTTTTTTTTTTTAGCAATATTTAGAGGACAAGGCCTCTCTCAGTCAGTAGACGTTTTTAGAACATATTGGCTTGAGGTACAGCAAAACAGTGGTTTTGTGAAAAATCTGTGCAGCAGTTGTAAAATATTTTTTAGTGCACACCAAAACATGTTCGGGCAGCATAAGGTGTTCGGAGTGGCTTGTCTTGTGGATTAGGGTGAGAGGATCTTGTTTTGCAGTTTGAAAAGCTGCATCTGGGTTAGAAGATTCAATGATAAGAAATGACGGACATTTTGAGCCACCTTGCTGAATAGCCAGAGGCATGAATGTTTGTGTTCAGGACCCTGGCATTTATCTCTGGTTTGAATGGGAACGAGGGAGTCAGATGGAAAACGGGGGCATGCAAATACGTGGTATGCAATCTGTGTAGCTCTGTGTGCTGTAAGATAAATATAAAATATAGTTTTTCTTTAAAGAAATGAAGGAAACCTTGCCAGCAGTGCTACGAGAACCAGAGTGTGACCTTCTGTCAATAAAGGAAGATTCCTGACTGCCTTTGGCTAGCAGCTCAGAAATGAGAGGTTAACTTTAAATCAGTTTGTTTGGGTGTCTTTCTCAACTACATATCCTTGAGCTGGCCTGAGAATGCATCAAACACACACCCCTTCAGTTAACTGTATATATAGCTGATTGCCTATAGCCCAAGTTTACAAGCTGGAAGCAGATAATTTTGCGTGCTTGCTTAGGCAAGAATCGCTATTACTGTAGCTCATACTTAAGTTAAGGATTTGAACAATCTCCTTTTCCTTAGTATTAAACTTTCACAAATAACTCATTCAGCACTTTTTTTTACTTTGGCTTTGATACCACAAAAATAATTCCTTAAATTGTATGTCTTGTTGAAGAAAGGTGTGCTATTATTTGTATTTCTAAGTGATATGCCTTTGTGAGAATCATCACAGGAAGCAATGTGTGTTTTGCAGTGTAGATTCAAAAGAAGCAGTTCATAAGAGTGATTGTACTGGATGTTTCACTCTGCTGATTTAGGCTATGTCTACATTCATCCGGATACATTTGAAAACGGTGTTTTCGTTTTCAAAATGCTTTCCGTCCACACTGCCATTTTCAAGCATTTTCCAAAAGTTGCTCATACACACTGAAACGTATGAAAACGCTTAAATCCCCTTACTGTTCATGTGAAAAATCGCCATTGCATGTATGGTCTGATACGCAATTGTCCTTGTGTTCCATCACCGGATACCAAATCCGAGTAAACTTCCCCTCACCTTTGTACAACATTCACATTGCATTCATTCAAAGTAACATATATCTAGGCTATAATAATGCTTTCAAAGTGAATATCAGGCACAGCAGCACCACCATCTTGATTGTTTTGGTTGAATGGATCACATAACTCACATGACAACAAATGTGTCATAGTTTTCAGATATATCAGTTTTCACAGTCCACACACTACAATGCGAAGGCAACGTTTTCAAATGGGAGAGCGTTTTCAAAAAGCTCTGTTTTTGCTGACAAATATGCAGTCTCAGTAGGGCTGGCAATATGTCAAAAAATTTTATCACGATAATATTTGTCATATTGTTCGATATCGATATTTATCACGATATACATTTACACATTGCTCATTTTTTTTTTGTTGACGGAAGAAAATAAGAAAAAATAAATTCTAAACAGTCAAAATAGTCTCTACAAAACTGCACAGGGGGTCCAGAGAAGGTCAAAGCAGTTGGGTCTGCGGGATCTTTTACCAATTTTACCGTTTATCAATTGAAAATGAATGTTAAAAGATCATCTGTTTGTTCTGAAGCATAGTGACAGCAGTCCAGTATTTGTTGGAATATTTTTACATTAAAATGCAATATTTTTTATATTTCTTTAGATTCAGAGACCCAAGTATGGGCATAGAAGCCCTTGTGACTGTGGAATGATGCTGAATGTGGGTTCAGGGGTGTACTGAGAGAAAATGTAGAAAATGTTTTTTAAAACATTTAAAAAACATTTGTATATTTTCATTAAAGTGAGAGACTAGGCTACCAACTAGTAATTTTAGTCTTTCCTTATCCATTCCAGACATCCAATTAATTTTCACAAAAGCAGAACAGAAATCGGTTTGTTTATTCGATTTGTTTATTATTAAAGGCTCGTAACATGCTGATTAATAAAGATACATTTAGAAGGGAAAAACATTATGGTCTAAAAGGTGCTTTGAAACCACGTTAACTCATGCAGCGCATCATGTCTACACACATGCAGGGAAAAGAGTCAACGCGTGCGGAGCGGGATAGGGCAGAAATTATGCATGTTTGGTACTAACTAGAGAACAATATTCAAGATTACAGCGCAGAAAGATCAGAGCTGTTGTCCACATCACTGTTGTGCTGTCGCGCTCTTCATTAGAGACGATGAGAGGGCGCAACCTTTGTCATGAAGTCTTGCGGTGCGGATGAAATCAATCCGGTGTCTGACGTAACCTAATTGTTAGCAAGGCAGCTAGCATTAGCAAGTTCATCCAGTCTGACCCCAAGTTACCACTGGCGCGTTGTGAGCGAAGCTGAGAGCGTTTTCAATTCATTCCTATGAAAGCTGAGCGTCATGCTCGCAAGGTGGATCGTAGGATTGGCAGCGGTGTGGAGCAAGCTCTCTCCTAGCGCTGTGAGTGCCTTTGAGCTGATTTCGTCTGCTCCAGTGGAAACGCAGCCTGAGAAAGCCGAACTGCTTGTGTTTTAGCGACACGTAGTAAATATAGAAAACTCCTCAAAAGCTTATCGTGGATTTTATTTATCGTGAGATATAGCGCTATCATTTTATCGCCCAGCCCTAAGTCTCAGTGTGGACAGAAGGCCAAAATTTTGAGAAAAAGATGCGTTTTCAAATGAAAACATCAGTGTGGACATGGCCTTAGTAAGGCTGTTTTAGTGCAGGAAACATTTTGAAAGTATTTTAGGACTCTTTTGCATCTGTATCGGCAGGAGAGTCCATGTTCAAGAACCGTTAACGGATACAAAAATCATAAAATCTTTTTGTTTATTTATTTTTTTTATAAAAAGAGGTACTCTGTTTACCAGCTCTAATTATAAGCCAATTGTGTCTACACTGCAAAATATTTTTGGGACATTTTTGTGTGTTAAAATGAACACTTTCTGGGTGAACATACAGGTCCATCTTTGATTTGGTTCAATTAACACTGACCAAAGTGTTACTTATATGAACACTCTTTTAGTGTACAATTTAAACAATTCAGGTGTTGAAAATGTCATACTTAAAGGAATAGTTCACCCCAAAATAAAAATTTGCTGATAATTTACTCACCCTCAGGCCATCCAAGATGTATCAAGTTTATTTCTTCATCAAAACAGAATTTAAGATTTTTAGGATTTCATTTCAGGCCTCCTCCTTTTAAACAATGAAAGTGAATGTACTCCATTTTTTTGATGGACCAAAATGCATATTTAGGGTGCATCAAAATAATCTACACAATAAAGTTCTTCTGAAACCAAACAATTGATTATTTTTAGAAACAAAACAATACTTATATACTTTTTATCTACAAATATTCACTTCCGTACATCTCTTATATATATATTAATAATTATGAAAAAAAACATTACTACAGTAAATTATTTCGGAGCAACGCCGTTGCATTATTTACTTGTGATTTTTCTTTAGCTGAAATATATAGGCTAAATGACTGTCAGGAATTCAAGCCACACAAGTTGTAGTTAGTGAAACCAAGTGTGAGTGTTTACTGAGATTTACAGGGTATACAGTGATATTAATGGTACATGATATCACACAGAAGAGAAGCTTCACAAACTGAAGAAGAGGTAACAGGCAAAACAACAGGGTAAGCACTAAACAGATATGGACAAGGATCAAGAGTATACACAGACAGGTAAATAAACACTGTGTGAAAGCAGCGCAGTTAAAGTAGATTTATTTATGCATGCAGTGATGAGCGAGTGAATTGAGAGCTGGTGCGGTGAATTAGAAATCTGATGATGAGCCCGAGGGAGGTGTGACAATGACAAAGTTTTCACTTTGTCAAGTTTTCAACTTATTTTAATTCAGAAATGTTAGATTTAATGCTAAAACATCAACATTACAATTATGATTAATTCATATTTCAAATGTAAACTAAGTGTGTTATCAAAAAACAGACAATCAGAATGGGAGTTATGCATTTATTGAAACAATACAGCTTGCCTTCCTTAAAATCTTCAATAACAACTATAAATTTAAAAGTCATATTTAAAGCTGAAACATACATGTGTAATCCTTAAAAGCATCCATCCCTATTCAGACCCTTTCCCCTCAGGTAAAAATCCCCTTTAGTAGAGGATTGGATCTACATATTGTTTAATGCTCTTGAGCTCTCGCTGTGCAGTGCCATGGGTTCACCTCTCATGACTGGATAGAGCCAGAGGGTGGTCTGCCAGGAGCAATCAGACAAATTAAGCAGGGCAGTGGGAAGTAGAGTCTGCTTGGTTAGAACTCCTTTTACTACTGCAGTACATCAATGGATTCGTTTTCCTCTCTCTGAATAGCAATGTTTTTAATTTTGGAAACATTTGGAAATTATTTAGGAAAAGTGGATTCACGTAAGCAATGAGGGAAATAGTTTTGAACTCTGTATTTGGTGATTATTTAAGTTATTATAAAATCTTTCAATTTGGTTCATCACTAGTGAGTGGGATCCTTATGTAATGTTATCACTGTTATGGTTTTGGAAGAATTGGGGTGAACAAAATATTCATAACTCAAATTTGGGAGCATTTCATTTTTATTCCTGAATGCTGACATCCTTCATTTTGTTCCAAACAATTTTTAATTATAATTTTATTTTTATATCTTAAACTTCCATCCAAAAAAGCTTTTAGCGCATCAAAATAAAGCTGCTGGAAATGCACATTATCGCTAAAATGTCACAAATGTCGACATAATATTTTTCCGTTTAACTCAAGCGCATAAACTCTGTCGATACATCAGATGTCGTGAAAAATTGGTTTGAAAATTGCCATTAACGCAAAAATGCAGTGTCACATGACAGAGTTTGCCCCAATCCTTAGCCTGTGTTAATTATGACGACAGTATTGAAAGCCAAATTATAGTATGTGATTATTGATTGATCTTTATGGCATGTAGAGCCGATCTGCAAATGTGACACTTCCAGGAGTGCCAACACAATATCTTGTGCACATTGAACAAATGAATGGCCACTGTCATTTGCATTTTGAAGCTAAAATACATTTAGATGATAATCAAGTTTAGTTGGTCGATAAAAGTTGCTGGAGAAATATGCGGGACATAATGCAGTTGTGATGGCAGTGCTTTAGATTAGAGTATTGAATATCAAGAATGTATACACATCGATTGATGGTCCTTCTACTGAGACCAGAAAGTTTCCCCCACTACTTTTGCCAGTTTGAACAGGTCCATGACGATCTGCTTTCAGGTCAGAGCCGGTGCCAACCTGCGATAGGTGCAACATCAGGACCAATATTACAGTCCTATCAGAAGGGTAACTGTTCTTTTTGATTGCAATTTCTCTTCCTATTATTGCTTTTTTTTTTGTGAAATTAAAATGATAGTAAACTGTCTAATTTTAATGAATTGTCTCAATACTCTCCCCATTTTACCAAAAAATTATGGACATCTGGGAGGCGAATTAGTGATAAACGCACATTTCAGAATGGAAACGGCTTCAGGGCAGATTTCTTTTGTACTGAACCAAAACTTTTGTGACAGTGTTTTTTTTAGGCATGACGTAATCACGCACACCCTTTTTATCGATAAAAGGCCATTTTAATTGTGTTGCCTTTTGCAACACACTTTACCTTTTAAACATTCACTACATTTCAGAAACAGTCATGAGAAGCACTGTTTAAGGATTAGCTAATGGATTGGGTAGAAAAAACATATAAAAAAAATTATTTATTAAGACATTATGTTCTTAGCTTTTTTTTTATGTGCTGTATAGTGTATCATTTTTGAAAGCTTAGTAACAGCATCATTCTGTGAGCCCTCAAAAGCTGTTTACATCTGGGTGTACCACAGGCATTATTATTTCTATACTCTTGCTCATCTTTTGGTATTCGTGGCCTCACTCATTCAGGAAACTTCTGGTCTGTTGCGTAATGCGAGACTCTGTTTTTCCTCCCCATGTTTGATTAATGCTAATTCTTCTCATGGTTGATTAGTTGACATGAAATGCAGACACAAGTTAATTGCTCATCCGTAATTAAAGGCATCATTGTATAAAGAGTGACTCTTTGCCAAGACCTACGCAGCAGAGCTTGAAGTTTAAGCTGGAGGCAGATAATGAACAGCCTCTGATTTATTGCACTTTAAATTGCATCCTTTATCACATCACATTCCTTTATTTTTAGTGATGAGTGGTGACCCGAGATGGTGCTGGTTTCCATGCTTGCAAACTGCAAGTGCACTTTGGTCCATTGACAGAAAGTTGGTTGACATTGTGTGCTGAGTGCTGAAGTACATAGAAGAGGTTAATGACCACAGAAATCTGAACTCTTGAATGGCTCACCTTGAACTGCCTGTGTAGTTTCATCTGCCTGGTTGTTTTCAGCCTTTCTAGGGTTGTTTTGTACTTAAAACGTGTTATCTGGATTCTGGAATATTGTGAAATTGCTTGTCTTTAGAGCATCAAAAGAAAAAAGTTGCATCATATTGCAGGGTTCAACAGCGGGGCTTTATTTATTTTTTTGCGCATTGCTAGCCCAGTCGGTCCAGTAGTTCATATTTTTACTTTCTCTGCCATTTTTACTGACATTTTGTTTTTGTATATGGAAATGTGCCTAAAAATGGTTTATTTTAAACTTTTCAATTAAATTGACTATTTCCATGCAATAAAGGACTGAGCATGTTTACATGCACAGACAGCAGTATGCTGATAACCAACAAAAAATCAGCTTATTCAAAAAGTTTTATTTGAGTGTTTATATGAGACTTGAATTCATCGGGATTTGAATTCTTGAATTCAAGTTATACATGTTTATTCTATTTTTTTATAGAATTGTTAACAGCCTTGCCCTTCCAATACAGTGAGTGTTAAATCAAAGATTCATCTCTCATCTAAACACTAAGGTTATGTTTTGTCATAAACTGACAAAATTAAATTACTTTATTTAATTGTAAACGTGAAAAGTCTGGAGTGGGCTTATAAGGAACATGTGCACCATTTAAGCCCACATGTGTTCTTAATAAGCCCACTATGCTTTTAAAATGGTAAATGTTTAACATTGATTTTACTGAATAAACCCCTCAATTTATGATTAATTTATAGATTTAGGCCTAGACCTCAAACATCATAATCAGTTAATGAAATATTTAATTTCTGAATCTAGTACCTATTTTATTTCTCTGCCTGTTCATTTTCTCCCTGCAAAGAAAATATGAATAATAAAAAAGTTAATATAAGCCAACAGTCGAGTAGTTGCATGTTTATGATATTAATTTAATTACTTAAATATATTTTTGGGTCGGGGTGGGGCATCAGTAGGGTTGTGCCGTGATGGCTGACCAACATCACGATGTAGAGCCACCATCGTGATGCCACGCCCCCTTTTGCAAGTCTTGGTAGTGTGACTCACTAATCCTAGTCTCTTCTATAGTTAACCTAAAAACTTTGCAGGGATTGCTCTGTAAATTAAATTGAGAATATAACTAATGCATATATGCTATTTTAAATCCTGTAGTATATGCCAGAGACGTGACAGTCTGTGAAAATACCGTGTCAGGCAGGCTACACAAATATTGATTGTTAGCTTCGTCTTTTTTTTACATGTCTTACACTGTACATTTAGATTAAAATATTTTATGTTGTAGGCTACAAGAAAATAGCCTTTATTAATTAATTATTAGTAGTTGTAGTGTCTCAGAAAATCTTGCTCATTGTCACATAGCTCTTGTATACACTGAAGCGGCAGTTTAAGATAAACCCAGACCAGCGAACGTCAAATAACTTTTGTCTGGTTAATACTTTTAAAGAAAAATTTCCATGGCCATAAATCCATAATGTCAAATCAAATGAAAGAAACAAGGTGAATATGAATAACACACATTTATTAAAACATAGAAGAACAACAAATAAAACAAGAAAACGGGAGCAACACTCATATACACTCATATAATGACCGATACTCGGCATTAACATTTCACTTATAATTAGCAGCACAAGTAACTTCAGCACAGGCTACAAAATAAATTATGTTATTGAAATATTGTAAAGTGGTCATATGAACTACACAAATGAACGTTTAAAAAATAATATGCAAAATCGAATAGCTCCGCAACGGATGGCGAAAAATGCGTAAAGAAGTCTAATATCTTTCACCATAGACCATGTTTAAATTTCGATGTTTCTGGCCAGAAATACCAACATATTCACTTTATCTGGTTTTAATAAGCTGCGGATTGGAGTAACTACACTACCCGCTGTGCTGAAGACCCGCTCTGATGGAGTGCTGGTAGCACATATGCACAGATATTTCCGTGCTAATCTTGCCATGAACGGAAACCTTTTGTCGTTCGTTTTCCACCAAGTCAGCGGGTCCTCTTCCCCATCAGTGGCCATTTCCTGCAGGTACATGGTACCGCCCCACCGACGATATCATCGTCCATCGCAATGTTTTACTGTCAACATCGTCAACTGCCAATTTAGGGGACATCGCCCAACCCTAGGCATCAGAAAATGGTTTGAGTTCCAATGCTGAGAAAGAATGTTATAAGTAACATTGCTAACAATGTTCTACATTAGAGAAATTCTAAACCGTAAAAAATTGCCTTTAAAATATACATTTTACAAGCAAACACACAAAGCGGTAATCCTGAATATGTCTGAAAAACCAGCAAGGAGACTTAGTTAATTTATAGAGAAATGCACATTAGGGTTGTGCCGACAGATGATCATCTCTGGGATCGCGATGGTAAGAGTAATCGCCAGTAGCTGATGCCTTTGATGAGGTCAAGAAGATATTTGGCTCGTTTTCTCATGTATTCAATTATTATTATTATTTGGCTGTTATTATCAAATTAATATTACAAATAATTTGCCCGTGAACACACAGACGCACTTGAAGAAACACACTTTAATATGTTAAGAACAGATGACAGAAAAGCTGTCTATGCACATGTATGACGCGCTGATACAAGGTGTGCAGTCTCATGGAGCACGCGCATCTAAAAGGTTCTCGCTCTTTGTTTCTGTGTTCCATTTTTTATTTTGCAAGAACAGTATCGTCTATGAGTGCTGCAAATGACCTCTGACGTCTCCGCTCAGGAGGTATTTTGAGTTCAGTTTGCTTTATTTCCACAGAGTAGTTTATTGTGACCAACTCTGCAGCCTATACATCTGTGTTTAAAACATAAGACAATACTCAAACACATTCACCTTGAACCATGATTTATATTTAAGTGATTATCATCATTCTAATTATTTTTACATTTATAATTGTTTTTATGTCTTCATTTGTGTAAGTTAGTTTCCGCCTTGATGTTAAGATGGATTCTTGCCTGACAGTTGATGGAAAGTCTATATATATATATTATTCTTTTATCACTTCGTTATTTTAACTGCTTTTTAGTTTAGTCTGGAGTGCAGTTTGAATTTAGAAATGTATTTAATTTTCAATGCAAAATCACTAAAGCAAGAAGATTCCCTGATCCCTCCGCCTAGGGGTTGCCGATGTAATTGGATATATATATATATATATATATCGATCGTGAAGGAGGGAACAAAACAAATTTATTCACACACAATGTATTTTCCCCGATAACTAAATACCCGACCGGTAGAGAATGCACAGTTGAACTAGGTTCTTTGCCAGAGAGATGTTCACAATTGTTGTAAAACTGTTTTTCAAGTCTTTTTAAACACCACATTTTAAATGCACTTATTTTTATTTTTTTTTTCAGTTTTATTTGAATTTTTAGTTAAAATAAAAAAAAATAAAGTTCTAAGTTTGATTCAAAGTGTCTTGTTTTATTGTGTAGGCTTAACCTTAACCCTGCTTAATGAAAATTAGGCTACCCCTTAGTACCACCTAGCATCCAACCAGCGGTACAACCAACTGACCAATCAAAACTTGGTCAACCAAGACTCTTCTCATCGACGAATCTTTGGTCGACTATCAGGGGGCAGAAAATAGATACAGTATGTAGATTTGGCAATTATTTCAGTTACCAATTTATTCATATAGGGTTCAATGGGTTATTTGCTCAGTGGGCTTATTGGGAACAACAAGGGTCAATGGAAAATGAACCTCAATAATTTATAATAGTCAAACACAATGGTTTTCATGATTAAAAAAAAAAACTATATTTTACAATGTAGAACATGTTTGTTATTGGTGTTAAACAAATACAATAATTATTCTGTTTTTAAGCTATGAGTAAACAGGCTTTTCAAAAGCACTGTTCCTTGTCCACATGAAAAGAAAGTTATATTAATGGATACTAATTACAGACAGAGCACCAAATCTTGTTTAGAGCTCAAGAAGCTTCTTAAATATTTTCATTCAATGTGGTTATCAGCTGTTTTTTTTCTTTTACTGCATTTATCTTTGTGAGTATCACTCAGGCAGTGTCGTGCACAAGCTCCAGATACTCATGAAATTCATCTTTTCAAATGCATAGTGCTGTTAAATACAAAGAAAATAAATTATATCAAGTTGCATTTGATGTATTAATCTCTTAATTTTTTAGTTTTTATCATTCCTCATGTTCATCTGACTTCAGAAAAAGGTCATCAAAAAAAGTATTTGAGCAACTTCCAAATGGATGCTGAATTGTGCTAGCACATAATCCAAAATAGCTCAAGAAAGCATGTAATGGGCAAAAATCTACCTGTGTCGAATGGATTATGCTTAATATATAACCCGATAAAGGAAAACAGTTTAAAGTGTGCACATGACCACAAACGTTGTCAGTTTATTAACCATTATCAGGGTGAGAATGTGCATGTAAAACACTCACTGATTTGTTTGTAATTTTTAACCCATTTTTTTATAGCCTACTTCCTTGTCATTCTTGCAGTTTCGACAAAACCTCATCTATGCTTGTCAGCTATATAAAATGTCCTTGGTAATAAGTTTAAATCAGAAGAATTTGCACCAATGTTCAAAACACTGCAAAAATCTCACACTGGCCCCTTACCAGCGAGCTTTCCTTATTGTTGAGCTCTATCCAGTATGTATAGCTTTATAGATCTGGATTGGACCGAATCAAGAAAGCCCATGTCTGCACAGAGACGGTCAATGGAATTTAAAGGAACTTGGAATGGCTGGCTTTTGCTAAACACATTTATAACCATAAAGGCATTCCATTCAGCTAGTGCTGCTTTTTACACTCTCCTTTGCACTGTTGGATCCGGCAACATAATGCGATTCGTTACACCACTGCGTCACAGGTCCAGATTGTCTGCAGAAGCATGGCTATTGTTGTACGCCATCATGATTGAAGTGCTGCATTCTCCGTTGACAGCCGGGAAACCCTGTGGTGGTTCTGTCATGCAATCAGTCTTAATGGCATGGAAAAATGGGGGATTCTCTTTAAATCCAGTGCTGTTATGTTTTAGATGCACGTTAGACAAGCAATTACCTTTATTGCTTTACTATATGTCACAATATCAAAGTAATGGGCACTTAGCAGAAACTCAACCAGCTGTTTTTTCGCTTCTAATCTTTTAATGTTGAAGGGAGTTGAGGTAAAGCCATTTATTTTTCCTGGAATTATCCTTCATTTTCTTTTCATAAAATGCTCTTATCATTAAAAGGTCCTGCAATCTTGCAGTATCCATTAAACTTTAACATTATTGTGGGGGCGACTAATCTTCTGAGCATAATCTGTAGTATATCACAGGGAGGGTGTTTTTTTATGGGTAAAGCCAAATCCAATCAGAGAGAATGTAGGCGCTACATTTTTAGCAGACAGGTCAGATGTTTTGTGTTGATGGTGCCTCATCCAATCCTAGTGACATTGGGATGGTCAAGTTTTGGAAATAACAAAAGGCACAAATCAGAGCATGAGTGATTCGTGGAGGCTACAAAAAAGCACTAGAGTGTGATAAAATCCTGGCATTTCTTAAAAAAAAAAAAAACCTAATTAATTGTACTCCCACAAACAAATTATCATTCCACCCTCAACAGAATTCTCGAAATACTTGAATACACCCTTAAATCACGTTTGTTCTGCCTTGCTTCAGCTCTTGGTCAGATTCCTTGTTCTTTGTCACCCGATTCAAGGAGTGAAAGGGAAGGGCTCACCGAGCATTCCTGGCCTGCATCGACTGCCCTTTGCACCAGCCCCCTGTCCCCTCCAGCACAGATTCTGTTCAGCATGCAGGGTTGAGTAATTTATCTCAAGGAGGAGCGTGCCAAATCGGGCCACTGCAAAACAATTTGTCTTCTTTGCCAGGGCTTTGCCAAATTTTGGCCTGGCCTGATCTCCCCCCTCTTGCTGGAACTTGACACCGAGCAAGCTGTCACTTTGCCTCCATCAACATGCCAGTGTTTATGTTCAGTTCACCCAAGTATCAACTTCTCATCATCTTAGCAGGGGTACATCAGCAGCTGGCCGTTTATCTCTTGGCACGCCTGAGACTCCACTTCATTAAAAGGTGCCAGTGTTGCTGTGATCACACATGGAGGTCAGATCCAGATGGAGTCCTCTGCACTCTGAGATTGAAATAAACACATTTAAGCAAGATCTAATCTAATGTCAGCTTGTTATTTTTAAAATTTTAATTCTTGTTTTTGTTTAAGCATTCAGCACATTTCCTAAAAGTTACTTTATGTAGTTATTTAATGTAGAATTTTTGCTGTTTAACTGTATTTACATTTTTATATAATTTATTAAGGCCTACTCTTTTAAAGCAGAGCCCTTATACACATCCTGTTTTCTAACACCATTTCTTGTACTCCATCAATGTTCAGTTTAAAGAATTCTCGCATGATATACTTTGGGACCAGAATAAATAAATTTTCCTTAATATCAGTCTTTTAAACCTGGTTTCATAGAATCACATTACTATACCTCCTCTTTTGCAAAATAGGTTTTGCGTGGCTTGTTGTATGCAGTGTGGCAGTTTCGTGGATAAATAAGCACTGGAGGTGCTACAAACATTATAATTTATAATTTTTTACTCTCTCGGTGGAGAGCGTGGTGAGTTGTGCATGGATGCCGCGGAGAATAGTGTGGGGTCTCCTCATGTGCTATGTCTCCATGGTAGGGCTGGGCGATATGGCTTAAAAAAAAAATCTCCGATTTTTTTTCACACCAAACCCGATTTTCGATTTTAATCGATTTTTTTATTTCTATTTAAAAACAAACTACAATCGACAAAGAAATTGCTCAAAACAAATATACTCTTTATTTTGTTCTGATTTTCCCTTATGCAGTTTAATCTTAATGTCCCCTTGGGGCATAAGTGTAACAGGAAACAAGCCTCAAAACATGCTTGTAAATGAGATGGCAGGCCCTGCCATTGTAAACAGTGAAAATGTAGCTAGCTTATCAGTTTTCTAATAACTTCAAACTTACAGTGACACAATGCACCTTCAAAATAACTTAAAATATAAATAAAAAATAAAATTTGTGTGTCCCTCTTTGATAAAACACTTTTGGTCAAATAAATGTAACAAAAATGACAAAATTAGATGTATTACAAAAATACATACTTTTAACAGTGGTATTCATAAAGTGCAAACACAACTTTCAACAGTTGTTCTGAATCCCTGAAATTGTAAACAAAATGAAACATCTGCATCCATTACTTTAGTTTCAACATTCTTCTTTTATGCATTTTTAGCCAGGAAGACAAGCCTGTCTACTACCTCTGGCTTGAGGCATGCCCGGTTACATGTAACAATTCCCCCTCCCACACTGAAAAGCCTCTCTGATGGGGCACTTGTAGCAGGGACAGACAAGTATTTTTTGGCCAGATTACTGAGACTTGGGGGAAGTTTGGTTCGTGACGTTTCCACCACTGAAGTGGATCAGTGTCTGGGTCAACCTCAGGGGTCAGTAGGTAGGTTGCCAGCTCTGTCTCTACTTTCACTTCCTCTGGTTGGTGAGAAGATGGCTCTGGCACATTCTTCTTGAAGAAAGCAGCTAAAGTCATTTTCTTATTGGGCGGAGGATGTGCTTCTCCTTGGCACACCTGCACAGCTGGACCAGGCTGCTGAGGCGTACTTTTTTCAGCAGGCAGAGACATCAGCTCAGTGACAGCTCTTTTTTTGATTTGTTCCACCTTGTCGGGGTCAATGTAGGTTGTACGGAACCTGGGGTCCATCAGTGAGGACATGTCCAAGAGTTCATTCTTCACAGGGTCGCTGTATTTGTCATCAAGATACTGCATTATGTTTCTTTTTATTGTTTTAGTGAGTTCGGTGTCTTCCTCCTCTGGCTGTAGGAGATTGGTTTTGAACAAATGCAGTACCGGTTTAATGTAGGAGACACTGACATAAGCCTCCCCAAACAGGGCGTCTGTAAATTCTTGGAGTGGCTTGATAGCTTTATTTACGGACTCTAAAACTTCAATATCTTGCCAAGCGGGGACAAGATGACGGCATTTCTTGTCGGACCCCGGGACACGGACTATGGCCTCCTCCTGTTCAAGAAATCTCTCCATCATCTTTTGACGTGAACCCCATCTGGTTGGGGACTCCGTTACCAGCTGATGACTGGGTAGACCAAGCTCAGCCTGTACTTCACCCATCTCTCTTCTTTTTACAAACCCCAATGGCACGATCGATTCGTGGGTCTTTCACACCATTCTCTTTACAATAAATAAATAAAGAAAAAACAAAGAAAACTATTTTTAGTGTCACTATTGGTCAGTGTCAAAACAAGTCTTTTTCACATTTCCACATGTTATTAATGCACACTAAGGGCGCAAACACACACAATACACACGCACAATACACACACACACACATACAATACACACGCACAATACACACACACACACACCATACACACACACACACACACACACACACACAATAATACACACACAATTATGATTAATCATGCATGTTCATTTTGTGCAGTATGTTTTGATTTCATTAAATTGCATTAATTACAACATGTAATAATTGGGCTGGCCTGTTCATGTGTAAAACAAAATCAACATCACTTGAATGCATAGCCATTAGACTCTTACCTATAGCGTTGTGCAGTTTATGTCCAAAGCACTGGAGGTTGGGCCACTCATTGTCTCTCAGAGCTTTTAATATGTTGGTGCCGCTGTCTGTTGTCATACAGATGAGTCGTTCTTCATCAAAGTTCCATGAAGTCAAAGCATCTTTTAGCCCCTGCGCATTTATTTCACCTGTATGGTCATCGGGAAAGTACGCTGTTTGAAGGCAGACGCTTCGCAAAGTCCAGTCGTCAATATAATGCACAGTCAAACTCGACTGGACCACAGGTCCGTTGTGGCGGAGTAAAACGACACACCCTCCAGCTCTCTAGCGATCTTTTCACGAGTACTGTTGTACAGGCGAGGCAAGGCAACTTCGGCAAAATATTTGCGGCTTGGTAGCACATACCTGGGGTCGACAACTTTAAGCATGTTAATAAACCCCGGCTTTTCCACAGTGTATATTGGCACCATATCTCTTGCTATATATTTCGCCACTGAATCCGTGATTGTTTTCCACCGGGGCCCTTTCTTGTCATAGGGGATACAGTTCGAAAATCTTTCTAAGACCGTAGTTTGTTTTTTGCGGGTGTGTCTGTGTTTGAACTGCGGTCTTGTTCGTTTCGTTGAGAAGCACACACCTCCCGCTCGGCTGCATGCCTCTGTTTAAGATGCTGGAATAAATTTGTTGTGCTGCTACCTTTGGTAGCAACAGCTTTTAAACACACTTTGCAATGTGGCGTTATTTGTTGTGCGTCTGACACCAAAAAAGCGACCCAATTCCAAACAACCGATGAAACCGAGCCTTTCTTTAGAACGAGCTCATCCTTGTTAACTGCCATGTTGTCTGTGTGGCTGTAACGAGAGCGGGGGGCGCGCTGAGCGAGCCCATTCTGAACTACGGAAGCCTAAGGGGAGCGTCGGTGGTGGAAGTTAAAGAGAAAACCGATTTTCATTAAAAACAAATCGCCCGATTTTCTTTAAACGTCAAATTCGAGTTAATCGATAAAATCGATTTATCGCCCAGCCCTACTCCACGGTAATGTGCTCAACAAGTCACGTGATAAGATGCACGGATTGACGGTCTCTGATGCGGAGGCAACTGAGATTCATCCTCCGCCACCTGGATTGAGGCGAGTCACTACCCCCCCACGTGGGCCTTGAGCGCATTGGGAATTCGGCATTCCAAATTGGGGGGAAAAGGGGAGAAAAACAATTGCAACATTTTTGCTCACCATTTTTTTATGAAATTGCTCAACCCCACTTCCATGTCTGAAAAGTACTTTTTGCATAGGTAACTTTAAATTGTGCCATATGGTCAAGCCCCCCACTCCAACAAGTTTGCAGATTGAGTTCATTTGGAGAGATCAGACAAGTTTCTTGCTAACATTCTTGGTTTAAATTTGTCTTAAGACAGCCTGCACATTTACCTAACAGATGGACAGCATTTGGAAATGAAAACAATAGCTCATTCACGAGAGTCATGCTAATAGGCCAGGTATAAGGATGACTAATTAGGCTACTCATGTTTGCTATGGCAAGCATCAATATTATCATAATTGCACATACTTCGGATTAGGGTTTACATGATGTAATGAATTAGAATTTTTAATAATGATGCAAGCTGTTGTTACTGTTTGAACTTTCATACAAATGAATGGTTGGAACCTAATGAAAATATAATTAATAACTTTATTATAAAAATAATATTATGAATGCTTTTATATCAAAACTAGTATGCAAAATTAAACGGAAAAAACCCTTGCATAAAACAATTAGTTTTTTTGAAAATCTTTCATATGTACTTTATTTTCTAAAGTTAACATATTTCATAGTGTATGATTGTACCTTTTTAAATATTCATGTATTTACACATTTATTACACTTACAATTTTTTTAAAAATGTTTTTATATGCACTTGTGCAATTTACATTGAGTTTACATTAACCTAGTTTCCATCCACTTTTCACAGCGTTTTGTTATCGACAAAGTTCAAATGCTTATAAAAATGTTCGCAAAATTTGTAGTCTTCTACCTGCATTTTATCGATACAAATGGTGTGTGGTGACGTCATTAAAAAAGAAAAAACACTTTGTTGCATATGTTTTGGTTTATTGCAAAAGAAAACTAACATTAAGCCGTTTCCATACAGAAATTTGTGTATCTACCTTTCCCCACCCACCCAAAGTCTTTGTGAAATGGGGAGAGTATTGAAACAATTAATTGAAATTAGCCAGTTAACTGTCACTTTAATTTCACAAATAAATGCAACCAGAAGAGGAGGAATTGCAATCAAAAGGGAGCAGTTGCCCTTCTGATAGGACCGTAATATTGGTCCTGATATTGTGCCTATCACAGGTTGCCACTGGTTCAGACCTGAAAGCAAGTTGTTATGGCCCTGTTCAAGCTGGCAACCTGTACCAAGTAGTGGGGGAGCCATCATACCGCTCAGGAAGGAGACTCATTCTGTCTACTAGAGATGAATGTAGTTTGAGTCGAAAAGTGCAAATCAATCCCAGAACAACGGACACAAGAACTTTGTGAAGATGCTGGAGGAAACAGGTAAACAAGTATCTATATCTGCAGTAAAACGAGTCCTATATCGACATAACCTGAAAGGCTGCTCAGCAAGGAAGAAGCCTCTGCTCCAAAACCACCATTAAAAAAAGCCAGCAGAACTGAAAATGCATGTTCTAGCAGGGAAGGCTACAAACCTGACTCCGTTACACCAGTTCTGTCTGAAGGAATGGGCCAAATTTACAGAAACTTATTGTTAAAAGCTTTTGGAAGGCTGCCCAAATGTTTGACCCAAGTTAAGCAATTTAAAGGCAATGCTACCAAATACTAACAAAGTGTATGTAAACTTCTAACCCACTGGGAATGTGATGAAAGAAATCTTAGCTAAAATAAATAATTCTCTCCACTATTATTCTGACATTTCACATTCTTAAAAAGTAGTAGTGATCCTAACTGACCTAAGACAGGGACAATTTACTTTGAATTAAATATCAGGAATTGTGAAAAACTGAATTTAAATCTATTTGACTAAGGTATATGTAAACCTCTGACATCAACTGTATATGCTTTGTGCACAGCTATTAAAGAAAAATGTATGTGGTGTAATATCATGGTTTACGATACATTCCTGATATTCAATAGGCTATTTTGAACAGTCATCTAATATAAAGCATTGCCATCACAACTGCATTTTGTCCTGCATATTTGTCCAGCAACTTTTAACAACTGAGAAGCTCAGTAAATGTGATCCGATGTAAATAGGATTAGATTTAAGATATTTAAATGTTTTAAAATGTTAAAAAGCTAGTTTTCTGAAAGTGAACTCTGGATTGGTCAAATAGTTCTGATAGTTTATAGACTTTAAAAAAGTGTAAAACATTCTGAAAATGTCATTCAGACGAATTTCTTCATCAACAGAGTAGCCTAAGGCTAGTTTTAGTTTGTATTAAAAAAAAAAAAGGCGAGGTGTATATAGGCCTAACAATATTATTTTTTTCATTTGGTTATTTTAAAAAAAAATTTATTTAATGATTTATTTGGTAGTTTAATTTAATACAGGGAATTTTGCTGTCCGTGGAACAGTTTAACCAAAATCAGAGTTGACGTCGCCAAGCGCATTATCAGTGGCATTCCAAGGCTCAACTAAAGTGACGGACACCGTACAAACGCGATCACAACAGATCCAAATAAGGTCATTTCCTTCAGAGCGCTCACGAGACACAACACACTTTAAAAGACGAGGCTGTATCCAGCTTCCTAATCGCCGCCTTCTTTTTCAGTAAAAATTTTGGGGTGCTCAAATTCTTCTTAGTCACTACACAACGCGCACTCTGATGTGAAAAATCTTATTTTTTACTCACTAGTGACTTATAAAATTCATATTTCAGTTGCATAGCACAAATTTGGTCACATATGCAAATTATTTATTTGATATGTAGTGGGCTTTATTGTGACTGAAAGGTACCTCAAATCACAACTTGAGGATAGATGTGCTTTTACATTTCTTAGCAATTAGACTTGTGATTTTTGCCTGGCAGATGATAAAAGGGGTCACAAAATCCCATAGACTTACTCTGAAGAGTCTTGGGGGTTGGCTGTTTTGACATAAGTACTATAAATACCCAGAACATCCTATCATTGCCCTAGCAACCACCCAGAATTCCCTAGCAACTAGTGTTTTTAAAAAAATACCAGTACTTCGGTACCAAGTCCATACAATGCCAGCACCAGCTGTGATTATTAAACCGCAATTGGATGCTATTTCATTAAAGAAAAATACAGTCTACATGTATTGTGTGCTGCAATGTGAACGCAATCCTATATTATGAGCATCAGACACTGTTCTTATTGTAGTAGATGACAGAAGAGAGCAGACATATACGGTGACTCTAGCAGCGTCTGTTGACTTTATATATATTTAATTAAATCACAGCATTTTGCACATTAATTATCACGCTAGGTCATATAACCTACGTCTTATCCGGAAGTGTGAAAACTACCGTCACAAGCACAGAACCGGAAAAGTCTTCACGTCAAAATAAAAATTTGTTTTAAAATAAAAGCTTGATGCTTGAAATTTAAGAAATTCAGACAGAAATGTAATACTAGTTTTCAGTTAAATATATTTATCATGTTTATCCTGTGTCTCACATTCAAGAGTACCGTTGTACTGAATGAACGTTTTCATAATTTCTTTTATTTATATTGTGGTGCTGTGTTGCGCAGCACTTTATTACAAAAATAAGACCAGTGTTTTGTTTTAGATTTTGTTGTGAGCACTTTATTTGATTAGAAAATTTGCAATTGTACGTTGAAAAATAATCCTATTTTTATGTAAGGTTTGGACCCATTTTATTAAATACAATTTTTATTATGAAATTGAATAACATTTTAAAACATGGAATAAACAAATGTAAATTTGGAAGAAAAAATATATATAAACTAGATGGGTACATTTCCTGAAGAAAATGTGAGTGGTGCTTGCCGTGGCAAAACTCGTCAAACAGCATGTTGTAACTTGAAAAGAACAAAAATTATGTTCATAAATAAATCAACCCAGAAGTCTGTACGATTTTCTGGTGCAGAAATATGTGATTTGTTACTCGGTTGTTAGGGTACTCTGTTTAGTTGCTAGGGAGTGGCTTGGCAGCTGCCAATCATGAATCTCCAAAGGCTGCTTGTCAGTATGAATGACATAAACCAACTCCCATGCCTCTGTGACATTCAGAATGGAAGATATCCCTCTATGGATTTTGGTTGCTAAGGTGCTCGACAATGGTTGCTAGGGAGGGGCTAGGAAGTGTTGAGGTGATTCATGATTGGCTGTTTGCTGCTCCGAGTCAAACGAGACCACCCTTGTGTTTCTATGACACTTCTATCCGTAGATATCCCTTTGATGTCTTTCGTTAGAAGTCTATGGGACTTGTTGCTAAGGTGCTTTAAATTGTTGCTAGGGCGTGGCTTGATAGCTTCACAATGATCCCGAGAGACTGATTGGTCATCTGAGTAAAATGAGCCCGCCCCCTTGTCTCTATGACACTGTGATCTAGAGCTATGTTCAGTCCAAAATCCCTATGCAATTTCATTTCATGGGCCGTCCTACACCATTGTAAGTCAGTGGGGGCAAATTTGGGCAGCTCTTGCCCCCCAGGGGTGCAACTTTTACCACATATTGAGGTATGCTCTTACAGAGCCTGCCAGCCTCTTCAAATGTGGCAAATCACATGTTTCTGCGAAATCCTCGCTCGGAGCTGTGACGCGTCAAAATTTGTCGCAATGTTAAGTCTATGGGATTTTTCGGCCGCTTTTTTGCCCCTGGGGCAAACACCGTACCCCCGATCGCTTATAAAAGTCATAGCACACGTGTCCTCAATAGGCCGTTCGATTTGACACCTCATTCGTGGGTCTACGCCAAACGGCGCGGGACGAGTTAGGTGCCGAAGTTTTGTACGGAGATATAATAATGAGAAGAAAAATAAGTATGTGAGATTACAATAGTGATGCTTTGCAAGCACCACTAATTAGAATTTTGTTTTAACTGATTTCATAGGGTCCTATTTAAAAAAAAAAAGCTCATGTTTACTTAATTGAGGAACTCTTGAAGAAAGCATGCATTTGCATGCATTTTAATTTATTATTTATTTTTGTTTTAATAGGATAAAGGAGTGCATATTGCATATTACCTATTGTTTCTTTTGATTTCGAAATTTGTAATGAGGATCATGAAATTTACTGGTATCGGTTGCGCAAGTTTTAAACTGTCTGAATGCCCAGATGCTTGCTTTATGTTCTTGCTCTGTTCGCGCAGCACGCAAAAATTAATACTTAAGTAACATCACCTGACTTGGATACATTGCATCGCTCACTTTGAACGTAGATGTTAAATACACTGCAAATGAGCAACACGACAAAACTAAAACGATCCTGTTCTAATCAAGGCACAGACGCGGTGTAAATTATTGATTTATTATGCTGATTAGTAGAGGTCGACCGATATGGGTCCTTTTTTGAACCTTTTATTTGAAAGATAAGATGTAACACAAATAATTACTTAAGATAGACAAAATTTCTCAACAAATACATTTATTGAACCAATCTGCACTTGTAGACTTAAATTAAAAATGTATAATGTAAAAACATATTGTATAAATAATGTATAACAAATATATTAAATTAACAAAGCATGTGTTACGAACTGCTCCGAGACACGAAGGTTGAGATCCAAATGCAGCTTTAATTAAGGGGCAATCCAGACACGTAATCTGTATTTAATGGTATTACTATCTTACCGATACTGCTTATCGATCCGGTATTTTAACGGTATTCTTAACGGTTCTTTTTGTTTTTTATATATATAATATATATTAAACAAAGATAAACAATTACACAAAGATAAACGTTATATAGGCACAGTGATTTAATTTCAGGAAGGCCTACTAACATTACTGTTCAGGTGTGGTCTAAAAAGAAATCTAATAAAGTAATCAATTGTAAAATAACACTGCATAGTTTATCATAGATAGATTAATGCTTATTAATGCAGAAGTTATTCATTCAAGAGCTGTAAGTGATTTTCTCTTTGCCTTTTGTTGTTTGATTCGCAGTATGGCTCAATCGTCACATGTTTAATAGACTGCTTCCCCTTTAAGACCGAGTTCAGATCTAATAGGCTCCTGATGCAGCATATTTTCTCCCAACTATTTCCATAACTATGTACATTTAAGACATAAACTGTGTTTAAGTGAATCTCCAAGCCGGTCGTTTTGACATATCTTTGGGTTTCATATGCGCGTCTAAACGATCAATTATACACAAAGTAGCCTATACTTTGCTTGTCTCGTTGCGGTGTGTTTCGGAGCACGCGCCACCTTGGGAACGGTATCTCTTGCACGCTCTTTATTATTAAATGCATCCCGCAATTTAGCAACAGTAGCTAGACTGCATTTTACAACAATCACCGATCGTGCTGATTCTGAAGTTAAGTTTGAGTTTTAGGGAGAAATGTCAGTGCACCGCTGTGAAGGGAAGGAAGTTGTGCTAGACAGAATGCGGCTTATGTATAAATATTCTTTTTATAATCTTTGGAAGGCGAAATCTAAAATGAATGTTTAGTTCTGTCCTCTGTCGTCACTCATTATGCAGGGCTCATGTTGTGCTCGCTGTGTCACCGCGTGAGCGAGATCTCTCTCTCTCTCTCTCTCTCTCTCTCTCTCTCTCTCTCTCTCTGACTGTGAATAGCTAATTTGCATCACAGACAAATGGTTTCATATTATTATACATATAAATGGCTGGCGAGATAAAATAACTTTCTCTTTATAGCAATAATAAATGTATTTTCTTAATTTCTCCAGTAACGACAGCAGAACCGATAACGTCCAAGCTTACTAAAGCTTTTTTATTACTTCTCTGCATTGAGTGACAACCGTCTCAAATATAAGACACACAAACAGAACAAATAAAAGTCTCAGATTCACTGTCTGTAATTGCAAAATTCTTGCTTACTTATTGTGACATGATAGCAACCCTTCTGCTATGATAATGCAACTTCAACTAGCTATCAATATCCAAAGTAGCCGAACGTCATGTCGAAGTTGGCAGTAACATATCAAAAGTTTTCAATTAAATATAAAGAAGTTATACAAATTGAATCCTTTTCTCCAAGGAACTTAGCTCCTTCCTTGGGATGAGGTCTGCTCACTCTGCTGGAAAATGACTCTAGGGGCAGCGTGCGTCGAACACGTGTTCCACAACAACACTAGGCTTCCCACAGATGCGCCTGCCTAATAATCGGCTTGATATACTTGGCCGATGCCGATTATGTAAAAAAAATTCAAAAAATCGGCCGATTAATCGGTCGACCTCTACTGATTAGACAGCTTTGTTTTTAATGAGCATTCGTGAGAGTGCATTACTTTGTGTGGAGCATCATTGAGCTTGCGTCAAAATGCAGATCTCAAACAGTGTAAACCTGCAGTGAGTGACAGCAGTCATTGTAATGGGAGAGTTTGTCGCATTTCTCGATTTCTGTGTACAATTTATAAAAAATGTAATTACAGTTTTGTTTTGTTATGTTAATAAGTTGGCCAATGTGAATTTGATTTTGTACAAAATAGCAATAAAATAATTCAGCTTAACTGTTCTAAGTGTGTTTTGGGGGTGTAGCCAACATAAAGAATATGGCATGAATGGCATATTTCAGGAATCACCGTCATTATCACGTCTGCTTTTATAAGACCCATTTGCAACGCAGCTGGTATTGGTAGCTTTAACATTTTCATGAATCGCACAATCTCTGATCGCAAATGGCTGTTTTTAATTTCCAAAGTGTATCCACTGAGGCCAAAAATTATCTAACGATGATTTTACATGAACGAGATCGACAATGAAGATCTAACGGGATGAATGGTCCCCTGTCTAGCCACCAAAGGGCTTACTGAAGCAATAACTTGGTTGATGTTAAAATGTTTGAATATTTAATATGCCATATTATTTACTGTACATGGACTAATAATTTTACAATAATTCAATTTATTCTATACCACCATGATCAATTTATAATCATTTAATTTGCTTTACCTTAAACATTACAATATAAAATACAATATAATGCTTAAATTTTAATCGACATTAATAATTGCGATTTACAATATCAAGAGCAATAATCAACAATTATGAAATCTATTGCTATAATTGTGCAGCCCTAAGCCACTCTTTGTGGTCATTTTGCTGACTTGATTCTCTTGCTATAACTGATGGGTGGACAGATTTCAAATGTCACGACACAGGGTTGGTTTTCACTTTGCGCTGAGTTTTGTGAGGCTACCGTTAATCGTCTCACTTGTTTGTATGTGATTTTGTCCATGTGAAAGGGCATTAACAATAGAACATTGTTCTTTGTAAATGGACGATTGATGAAATATTATTTGGTGAAGCTGTGCTGATGTTTGCTTTCCCTACAGGCTGCCGTGAACTTTTATCCATGCCTTGCATTTATAACAGTGGCCATATTTTATGCACCATTGTAGATTTTCACTTTGTTTGTTTGCTTCAGACATCAGATGCAGCAGGGGAGGGGTGAGGTTATTCAACAAAGTTTCCATGCACTTAAGAAAACAGATTGCAGGAAGCGGCATTTAAACGAAATGAAACTAATTTAAACTGAAACACCATGTAAACAAGAACGCAGGTTTTCTTATGCCTCATAAGGGATTAAGAGAAGGTAGTTTAACACGTCTAGGTTTCTTCTGGAGAACACTGCTTATTTGGCCATGTAAACACAAGCAGTGTTCTAACAGGTTTTTGAAGAGTGTGCATGAACAGACCGGGGTAACACACGTCATTGGATGGAGCCAAACAAGAATTAGACAAAGCAAAAAGTCTTCAACATTTTCAGTAGTACAGTAGGGAAAGTACAAACTCAAAACTATTCTATTCAGCTATTCAAAATATGTATAAACACCAGTGTAAATTATCGACTGTCCCTTACCTCTGCATATATGCGCTCATACATTGGTGGAATACCAGTGTTTTACGTAAGACAGAAAACCCCACTATTGCTGCGCAATTCCATGACGGGTCGGAACAGAAAGTTAAGGAAACAAACACCGCAACAGATGAATGAATGAATCATGTTAATTTCTGTTAGTTTAACATGTATGAATCGTGTTAGTTTAGCATGAATGAATGGTTTTCATTTAACTTGAATCAGTTATGTTCTCCTACATTCAAGCCTTCTTGTCTTGTTTAGCCTACATGTTTTTATCACGTTAGATGAAGTCGATTAGGTCAAGCTACTAGAACTTGGTATAATGCCAGTAATAAATGTCAATTCTATTTTTATTCTTCTGTGACTGTCAAACAAGACTACGGAGGCAGCGCACGATATGAAACTAATCAATTTATTGGAAAAACGTTCTGAGGTCTGTTGTACATACCACATTCAAAGCTTAAGGGAATACTGGTTCAATACAAGTTGAGCTCAATTGAAAGCATTTGTGTCGGTGTTGATGACCACAAAACTATTTTGACTCATCCTTCCTTTTCGTTAAGTGAGGCACTTACTATGGAAGTAAATGGGGCCAATGAGGGTTTTCATAGGTTTTGTAACCTTTGCAATAGTTTGAATATAGGAAAGCTTAGGCCCAAATCTGTAGACATTTTTGTCTCTTTCCAAGAATTTTGTGGATGAGATTTAAACATGGTAAAATTTTCATGCAAGAAAAAGCGCCGCTCACAGAGGCTGCCAGAGCACGCGGAATTCAGTGACGTCACGCCGGGCCAGTCCCCGCGTGCTTCACCACTACCCAAGATCTCCCCGCCGCCAGTCCATTTCACGCAGGCAGACCAGCACCCCTCCAACAGAGCGGTGGGTCTCGTCTCATTCGGCGTCAGGGGACGACGGTGAAAAGGATGACAGCCTTTCTATTGACGCTGCATCCGACGACTGGCCGGGTTCGGCCTTCGACCCCGCGCCGTCGACATTAGCGGACACGAGCACGGGCACCAGCGGACTCTGAGATCGTCCGCATCCTGTCCAAAGCCGTGGAACACCTCGGGCTCGACTGGTCTTCTCCGGAAGAACCCGCCCGCAGCCGGCTGGACGAGTGGTTCCTGCAGGGGCGCCAGCAGGCCCCTCGACAGAGACCCTCCCCTTCCCCGAAGTTCACAACGAACTCACAAAGTCGTGGAAAGCCCCGCACTCTGCTCGCCTGAAGCCTTCTTTCTCTTCCTCGCTCTCCTCGGTGGACGGCGCGAGAGAAAGAGGCTATGAGGGAACCCTGCCCCTCGAGGAGGCTGTGGCCAACCATCTGTGCCCGCCCTCCACCGCTGGATGGAAAGCCAAAGCTTCTCATCCCTCGAAGCCCTGCCGATCTACTTCAGCTCTCGCCGGCTGCGCATACGCCGCCGCCGGCCAAGCTGCGTCAGCGCTTCATTCCATGGCTGTTGTACAAGTTTATCAGGCCAAACTTCTCTGCACCATGGACGAGTCGGGACCTGAACCTGAGGCTTTCAAGGACCTGCGCAGCGCCACTGACGTAGCCCTGCGAGCCATAAAGGCCACCGCCCAATCCATCGGCCGGGCCATGGCTAACCTGACTGTCCTTGAGCGCCATCTGTGGCTGATGCTAACAGAGATGAAGGACGCGGAAAAGGCGCCATTTCTTGACGCGCCTATCGCTCCAAGCGGCCTGTTCGGACTGGCGGTAAAAGAGTTTGCTGAACGCTTCGCTGAAGCTCGGAAGGATTCGCAGGCTATGCGTCACTTCCTGCCCAAGCGCTCCAGCTCGTCTCAGAGCCGCCAGAGACCGCCTCAGCAGCAGCAGCGAGCCAGGGCGGCGCCTCCCGTCTCCCAGCCAAAGAGCAGACCTGAAGCGGACGCTTCGGCGCCGCTCGCATTCCGCTAACCGAAGGAAGCCGCCTGAGCAACGGGGTCCTCGGCCCAAGATCGTGCTGAACCGGAGCCTCGTAAGTCTTCCTAGCAATAGGAAGAAAAAGAGAGTGCGTGTCTCGCAAAGCCGGACCACTCTCTCTAAAACGTGTGAAACATTACCCAGTCCCCTTACAGGCAGCTAGAAATGTCTGTACAGCAGTCAATGGGCCAGTCACAGAACTCGCTCACCTGCAATCAAACGCCGTTTTAACGGCAACACACAGAAATCACAAAAAGAGTCATTTTCTGCCTGTGTCACTAAGGGGTCACATGTCCACACTAAAGTGCGCATTCCCACGTATCAATACTGTCCAAACAGTGCCGAATACTTCCCCAGCTCCAGCTGGACGCACCATATATGTAGATCGTGTGCCTGTTGTCATGTATGCACCACTACACGCAAGCACTGTTCCCACAGTTATAAACACTTCCCCAGTAAAAGCGGGAAATACTATAAAGGTAGCGCGCGTGCCTGCTGTCCTGCATGCACCCCTACACACAAACACTGTATGCATAGCCAAAAACCCCCCGCCGCAAGCGGGAGGCTTTATGAAAGTGGCGCGCGTGCCTATTACAATGTATGCACCCCCACCCGTAAACACTGTCGATACGGTTTCAAACATTTCTCTGTCTCATGCCGCAAGCATCACGGATGCGACACGCGAGCCATGAAACTCCCCGCTAAGAGCGGGAAGCTTTATGACAGTGGCGCGCGTGCCTATTACGATGTATGCACCCCCACCCGTAAACACTGTCGATACAGTTTCAAACATTTCTCTGTCTCATGCCGCAAGCATCACAGATGCGACGCGCGAGCCAAGAAACTCCCCGCTAAGAACGGGAAGCTTTATGACAGTGGCGCGCGTGCCTATTACGATGTATGCACCCCCACCCGAAAACACTGTCCATACAGTTTCAAACATTTCTCCAGCTCATGCTGCGAGCATTTCGGAGATAGCGCGCGTGCCTGTAATCTCACACGCACCCCTGCACTCGGCACTCAACAAGGCTGCTCAGTGCACGCCCGCGCCTCTGACAGCTGTAAGCTCAGTGTTAGCACAAGGCAATTTGCCGGTGGGGCCCATACGTCACTGCGACACGCCCCCAGCCAGCATTCAGCCCATATCTGTGCGAGCAAAAGCCTGGGAAAAAATCCCTGACATCCCTGACAATAAAACACGGTTACTCGCTTCAATTCGCTCGCAGACCACCCCGCTTTTCAGCGGTGGTCGAGACGAAAGTGAGGAGAGATGTGTCACAT
Organism: Xyrauchen texanus; assembly: GCF_025860055.1. NCBI lineage: Eukaryota > Metazoa > Chordata > Actinopteri > Cypriniformes > Catostomidae > Xyrauchen > Xyrauchen texanus. The sequence goes on along the minus strand of NC_068306.1, from coordinate 19,151,585 downwards.
GTTCTACACACCGAGGTGCTCAAACTAATAGAGAAGGGCGCTATAGAAACTGTTCCTCCCTCTATGAGCGAGGCAGGTTTTTACAGCCGCTATTTTCTCGTCCGGAAAAAGGACGGTGGCCTCCGCCCCATCCTAGATCTCAGACATCTGAACAAAGCTTTAATGATTCACTCGTTCAGAATGTTAACGACCAAACATATCCTCGCGCAAGTTTGCCCCGGGGATTGGTTTCTATCAGTGGATTTGAAAGACATTTACTTTCACATTCCGATAGCGCCTCATCACAGGCCTTTTCTGAGATTTGCTTTCGAGGGACAGTCATACCAGTACACAGTACTACCATTCGGCCTATCATTGGCCCCCCGTACATTCACGAAATGTATGGACGCAGCACTTTCCCCCCTGAGACAGCGGGGAGTGCGAATACTGAATTACCTCGACGATTGCCTAATCCTAGCACAATCAGAGAGTCAGTTAACGGTGCACAGATCTTGGATTATCAGCCATCTAGAATGCCTGGGTCTGAGAATCAATTTTGCAAAGAGCGTGCTATCCCCCAGCCAGAATATCTCATTTCTGGGAATAGTGCTAGACTCAGTGCAGATGACGGCGCGCCTCTCATCAGAGCGCGCGCTCTCTATTCAACGCCTTGCAACATCATTCAGACCGCGCGCCCCCGTCAAACGATTTCAAAGGATGCTCGGTCTCATGGCCTCGGCATCAGCTGTACTCCAGCTAGGATTGTTTCACATGCGTCCTCTCCAACGCTGGCTCAAGAGCCGTGTCCCCACTCACGCGTGGCGCTCGGGCCACTTTTTAATCAGAGCAAATCAAGGCTGTATAAAAGCCCTGACGCCCTGGAAAGCTGTCGACTGGTATCGAACCGGCGTGAGTCTGGGCGTGAACACACAGAGAAAAATTATCACGACAGATGCCTCCAAAATAGGATGGGGGGCCCTTTACGAGGGCAGGCCTGTCTCTGGCTTTCGGTCAAACCCGGAAAAGCGCCTACATATAAACTGTCTGGAAATGAAAGCGGTCGCCTTGGCTCTCAGAGCCCTGCTTCCATACCTGAAAAACGAACACGTCCTGGTCCGAACGGACAACATGACGGAAGTATCGTATATAAATCGCCAGGGTGGACTCAGGTCGAGCTCCCTGCACTCTATGGCCAGGGAGCTCATCTCATGGTCACAGCAACACGTGTGCTCGCTGAGAGCAGCGCATGTGCCAGGCGTCCTGAACCAGGGAGCGGACATGCTGTCCAGAGACAAGGTTCTCCCAGGAGAATGGTCTCTCCACCCCCTGACGGTTCAGTGGTTATGGCAAACCTTTGGCAAGGCGGAGGTCGACCTCTTCGCCTCCAGGGAAAATGCGCTCGTCCAAGTCTGGCCGAGCCGCCCCTTGTATGCTTTTCCCCCGATCGCGATGTTACCTCAGGTCATCAGTCGGATAAGGGAAGTGAAATGTGCAGTGCTCCTGGTAGCCCCTCCCTGGAAAAACCAGACGTGGTTTCCAGAACTGATGCAGATGATGCAATCTGCCCCATGGCCGATTCCGCTGAGGCTAGACCTCCTCAGGCAGGCCAGCGGGATGATTCTTCATCCCGCCCGATCTGTGGGCCCTCCATGCATGGCCCCTCAGCGGGTTCCCGAGAACCTCCCCAGTGGAGTTTTGAGAACCATCACGAGGCCTGGCGCCCTCTACGAGCAGCTTATATGCCCAAAAGTGGAAAGTGTTCAGTGACTGGTGTGATACCAAGAGCTTGAACCCCAAATCGTCGCGAGATACCAAGTGTACTCGCCTTTTTGCAAGAGCTGCTGGAGGCGGGCCGCACACCCTCCACGCTCAAAGTCTATGTGGCTGCCATAGCGGCGTCACACAATCCTGATAAAGGGCGTTCATTAGGGAAAAGCGACCTAATCATTCGTTTCCTAAGAGCTAGGAGGATGAACCCCCTCGCCCCCCTCGGTGCCGATCTGGAACCTGGCCCACGGTCCTGGGCGCACTCAAGAGTGCCCGTTCGAACCTCTCCGAACCGTGCACCTTAAACAGCTCTCGCTCAAAACTGCGCTCTTGCTGGCTCTCGCCTCAGTCAAGAGAGTGGGCGACCTGCACGCGCTGTCATCAAGCGCTGCTTGCCTGGAATTTGGACCTAACGACTGCATAGTTGTCCTTAGGCCAAAGCACGTGTATATTCCTAAAGTGCTCTCCACACCCTTCAGAGTACAGGTGATATCTCTGGCAGCACTATCGTTTCCAGCAGACGAAAGCAACGCTAATTTACTCTGCCCGGTCAGGGCGCTCAGAGTATATTTGGAACGTTCTGCCCCATTCAGACAGACGGAACAATTATTCGTATGCTTTGGCGGCCGCACTAAAGGTCTTGCAGTTTCAAAGCAAAGAATATCGCGCTGGATAGTGGATGCTATAGCGCTGGCTTATGAAGCCAAGGGCCTTCAATGCCCCTTAGGCGTCAGAGCTCACTCTACGAGGAGCATGGCCTCCTCGTGGGCGTGGTTGAGTGGGATACCCATTGAAGATATTTGTGCGGCAGCAGGCTGGGCCTGGCCTTCGACATTTATCAGGTTTTATAACCTACAGGTCCCCTCATTGCATTCCAACATTCTTTCAGCCTGACTGTAGATGGACTGGAGTATGTATATGCTGAGCATTATCTCCTCCCTTATAGGTCCGTCTCTGACTGACTTAGAGGATTTTTTATGCATATCTATACATAGAAAAATCAGTACATAAGTTATGTGCTTGTGTTTTTACAATGAGCGCCCCACCATGGACCTCCTTGGGGCAAAGGCGCTCTGTATTTTCCCATTATATAGCTCGCCGTTGGCCGGCTTGTTGGATAATCACTTTGTTTTAAGGCTCAGGCATCCACCTCTGGCTTTATAGAGTGAAGTCAGCACGCACAGCATTTGCATGGTGTTCCCATAGCGTAAGCTACTTACGCAATAGGAGAGACCTCTCGAGAGGAGCGACTTCGGTTACTAACGTGACCTCGGTTCCCTGAGAGGAGGAGCGAGTATTGCGTAAGCTGCCGTGCTTGTGCTTGGTCAGTTAAGCTTCAGTCGATAGAACCTAAAGAACTCTCATGACGAGCGCCTAATATATAGCCCTAGCCACGGCCATCTTAGCGGCGCTTGGCGCGCCGATGGTCGCGGCGTTCAGAGTCAGCCCGTCATTGGTTTGAGCAAGTTGCCGCAGCACAGCCAATGACCGAGCTGCCTCGTACATTGCTGTATGCTGTGCAGCTGCAATGCGTTTTACATAAAGACTTCAATATTTTTCGAGAAACGGAGTTTTCCCATAGCGTAAGCTACTTACGCAATACTCGTTCCCTCCTCTCAGGGAACCGAGGTTACGTTAGTAACCGAGTCGATATCTTTCCCACCTTTTATTTGTGCAAGATTCAAACTTGTACACATAACAGTATACAACTGAGGTAGTTCCTGTAATAAACAATCAAACAGAAATAAATAAATTGTCTACATACATACTGTTATGATTCAACCGTAAGTTACCAATAAATAATATCAATATATATATGTCTCTCATATATACTTAGATAAAGAAAGCAAAGGATATAAACTATGGAAAGGACTTAATAACATTTATCACATTATGCAGCATTATCATATTAAAAGATAACAAACTGCAGAATATAGTATTATGCACATATGGAAATAAATGAACATCCATCCATCCGTCAACCGCTTATCCTGTGTACAGGGTCGCGGGGGGCTGGAGCCTATCCCAGCTAACATTGGGCGAAAGGCGGGGGACACCCTGGATAGGTCGCCAGTCCATCGCAGGGCCACACATAGACAGACATACACTCACACTCACCTCCACATCCACACACCTAGGGCAATTTTTTTGGAGACACCAATTAACCTAGCCTGCATGTCTTTTGGATGGTGGGAGGAAGCCGGAGTACCCGGAGAGAACCCACGCAGACACGGGGAGAACATGCAAACTCCACACAGAAAGGCCAGGGCAACCAGGGTTTGAACCCACGACCTTCTTGCTGTGAGGCGACAGTGCTAACCGCTGCACCACCGTGCCGCCCATAAATGAACATATAGAATAATATTGCAGATATTAGCAATATAAGCAGCCGTGCTAGCTACGCTAGCGCAAGTGTTTATATGTGACAAACTAATAATTATACAGATCGCAAACAGCGGCAATATTGGATTAACGCTAGAACTAGTTGCAACACATACAGAAACATTCCGCATCAAACAAAGAATCATAATATGAACTTACGTCGTCAATAACTTTAACTTGCACTTAAGGATGCTGCACGTGAATTGAAACATTACAAACTCTGGTTGCGCCACTTGCGTAATAAAGAATAGGTCACTTACGTCAGAATCATATCTGCGTCAAACTGTATAATGCGTGTTTTCCATAACCCAAGACTTTAACAAATGAAGTTACGGACAATAAGTCAAAGAATTCACAACAATGCTACTTTTGTCAATAAAGAATACATTTATTTATATATATATATATATATATATATATATATATATATATATATATATATATATATATATATATATATATATATATTAGTTTTGTTAAAATTGTAATTTAAAAGCTGTTAAAAAACAGATTTTTAATGTATTCCATTTATATAGATTGTTTTTTTGTTTTTTTTGTTAAATCACGTGACACATTTCGATAAACAGTAAATTCTTGTAATTTGAATAAAATTTCTGTCATTTTGAAATATAGGGAATATTAAAAATGATTTGGTAAAAACTTTAAAAAAAAAAATTATAATAATTTTACAGTGCATGAGAAGTTCTCTGAATAACTGCTGCTTTCAGGCATTGCAGCAGCATTGTTTTTCTTAGTGTTTGCTCACTTGTATCGGCTGAGATTTGGAGGACTGTTACATCCTCCTGGTGCTGAGGCAGTTTTGATTACTTTTGTGGAGGAGAGGAATTGAGTTCAGATGTCAAGAGCAGTGTCAAAATGACTGCCTTGTTTTCTCCCATGTGCGTCGTTTTGGTGGAGAACTAACAAAGAGGTACTTTGTCTCTGAGATTGCCATTGAAACATGGAGCAAAGACAAGGGAATGCCATAGGTTGAAGACTAGGGACTCCTTTTTATGGTGATACACCCTTACTTGGAGATAAACCCTACAGCTTTGGCATCAGTTCTTTGTGTTTCTCAGAGATATCAAAGGGATCTACAATTTCAAATAGCCTTTTTCCACCGACATGGTTTGGGTTCCTGGGCCGGTGCGAATTTCTGAACTGTTCCGTGAGATAAACACAATCGCCGGTGTCCTCTGCTGCTGATTTCACTAAGTTATTATATTTGCCAACTGTGTTAGCTTTCTTTGCACTGATGTCATCTTATTTTGTGCATTGTTTTGTTCAGTAAGGTCATTTTTGACCAGCTACTCACTAACTATGGAAAATCGCTGCTATCTGTTAAGTAAACTGGTGGGATTCTCAATCAATATGTAAACATAATATTATATGCTATGGCAAAAATCTAAATATAACCATCTGTTACACCATTGTTAATAATGATTCCACTGTTACAGTTTACAGAATTTAGCAAGTTAAGCCATAGTACATATAAAATAATGCAATAACCCGTCGTTTTTAGAATAGATGTCGTCTCTGACAATCTTGATAAGCAATGTAAAACGTTGGATTGCATTACTCCATATATTTAAATGTGTTCTCAAAAACAAGAGTAAAAGCTGTACACACAAACACATGTCATATTTGTTTATGTGCAGGTAAGGTAGTCAAGTAACCCATTATGTCACCGTTCAGTTCTGAAGTCAGTGGAAAAGCACGGCTGGTTTACAAAAGCTCCAGATTGCCCCGGTCGTGAATCAGCGGATCACCGGCTCGGCTTGCGAACTATCACTATTTCAGTTTAAAAGGTCTAAAAGTTATTTAGGATAGAGCTTGCTTATAGAGTATACAGCAGTCAGTTAAAACTGAACATTGCAGGGCATGATTTAACACCATACAGTGCATCATGTTGCCATGGTGCTCTTCGGCAAAACCCTCAACCCTGTATCACTTCAAGGGAACTCTGAGGTTGGATAGACTGTGTTCTCACTCATATCAGCCTGGTTCCAGATGAATCATCATTGTGTCTCTCTGATCTCTTCATTAACTCTTGTGCCATCTCTTGAGACCTGATGTTTATGCATATTTAAGATTGATTAGTGCCTGCAGTACTACGGCAAAAAAGTCCCCTGGTCCAAACTAGGGATGTGCACGGTTACTGTGCACAGTTTTTAACACTTGGTTAACCGCAAGGTTTCACAAATGGTTAATCGTTTCTTCGTCGGGATGCGGGAATAAAGAATGTTTTATTCAATGGAATTCCTTCTAATACTCAAAATAGCAGGAAATAAAGTGCACAGATCTTCAAATGATAAAATCTCACATTAAACTTAAAAACAATTAATCAAAATGTCACTACTTGTACAGCTGTGGTCAAAATTATTGACAGTGACATTTTGTGTTTTGCAAAGTTTGCTGCTTCAGTATTTGTAGATAATTTTTTCATATGTTTCTATGGTATACTGGTAAACAATGATAAGTATTTCATAAGTTTTAAAGGCTTTTATTGGCAAAAACATTCAATGTATGCAGAGTCAATATTTACAGTGTTGACCCTTGTTCTTCATAACCTCTGCAATTCGCTCTGGCATGTTGGATATCAGCTTCTGGGCCAAATCCTGACTGATGCCGATTAATTCTTGCCTTATTTGTGCTCCTAGTTGATCACAATTTGTGGGCTTCTGCTTGTCCACTCGCCTTTTGAGGATTGACCACAGATTCTCTATGGGATTAAGATCTGGGGTGTTGCCTGGCCACAGATCCAAAATTTAAATGTATTGATCACCGAGCCACTTCATTATCACTCTTGCCTTGTGACACGGTGCTCCATCATGCTGGAAAATGTACAGATCATCACCAAATTGCTCCTGGATCGTTGGGAGAAGTTGCTCTTGCCCAACATTTTGATACAATTCTTTATTCATGGAAGTGTTTTTAGGCTGAACTGTGAGAGAGCCCACTCCCTTGGATGAAAAGCAGCCCCACACATGGATGGTCTCAGGAGGCATCACTTTTGGCATGACACAGGACTCATGGTAGCGTTCACCTTTTCTTCTCCAGACTATCGATTTTCCAGATGTCCCAAACAGTCAGAAGGGGGCTTCATCAGAGAAAATAACATTGCACCAGTCTTCTGCTGTCCAATCCTTGTAATTCCTGCAGAATTTCAGTCTGTCTTTGATGTTTTTCTTGGAGAGAAGTGGCTTCTTTGCTGCCCTTCTTGACACCAGGCCATTGTCCAAAAGCATTCGCCTCACTGTGCATGCAGATGCACTCACACCAACCTGCTGCCAATATTGAGCAAGCTCTGCACTGGTGGTAACACGTAGCTGACTCCTCAGGAGGAGACGGTCCTGATGCCTGCTGGACATTCTGGGACGTCCTGAAGCCTTCTTCACTGCAGTTGAACCTCTCTCCTTGAAGTTCTTGATGATCCGGTAAATGGTTCTTTCAGGTGCAAAATGCTTTGCAGCAATTTCCTTGCATGTGAGTCCATTTTGATGCAAAGCGATAATGCACATCTTTCTTTAGAGGTAACATTGCTAACAAGAACACAATGATTGGAAGCACTTCTTCCCTCCTTTTATAGCAATCAGTCTGCTCTTATAATCCAATCAGAATGGTAGTGATTTCACCAGACTAGTACTCATTTACACTTTCCCAGGTGCTGCTATGATTAGTGAAATTATGTTAGCTGGTCATTTTGTGCCAGGGCCAAAAAACTGAAATTTCGGTTTTTGCAAATGAAGCTTTTTGCAATTATTTAAAATGCATCTGATCACTCTGCACAATAATCTAGAAACAATATGAATCAACACCACAACAACTGAAGAAGAAAACTTTGCAAACACAACATTTATGTCACTGCCAATATTTTGGCCATGGCTGTAGTATATGCGATCTGCCCTGGGAGGATGACATTTCCATGAGGCAGTGAACGCAGGTATTGTCATGTCCATTGTTACACTGAGGTTAAATAGCCTTTTCGGGGTGCTTTGATTTTTAAATGGTTTAAAATCAAATGTACATAAATTTGTACATTAGTACATAAATATGCACATAGAGTTTCCCTAGAGCAAAAGGAAAACACTGTCTTACCGTTTATAAATCACTGAAGCTTTCCTTAGTGAAAAACAACCTAGAATCATGTTTAACAGTCACATGAAGTCCTCTCTGCAACCTGAACTTTTCTAGAAAACAGCACAATGAATTAAACAACACAGGTGTTTACTGATGCATTTATTTGTCATGATACGGTTTGTCAGAACTCAGAACGGTCATTTGAAGACCTCTATTTCATGTGTAGAATAACCGAAAAGTGATTTTGATTTTCGAATAGTGGTACGTGGAGCAGTTAACCTATTGCCAACTATCCGTGCACATCCCTAATTCAAACACATTTCCATTTAAAGCGATCTACAGCAATTCTCGAGGGGATAAATAAACACACACACCTTCACAAGGTAAAGTTACTTCATGAGTCGCACACCTGGTGGATTTGTTTTTGGCACGCTTTGCCACTATTCTGTGGTTTGTGGATATTTCTCTGTAGGATCATGTTTAGTGTAGTTTTTCCTCACATTCCACTATTAAATATTATTGTTTTTATAAATTAAACTGAAATAATGCAGATATATTGTTTCAAAAGAATCATATCATCGATTAATGTCCTGGGATCTCATGGTAGGTCTGTCTGGTTTATAAGTTATCATTAAAAATAGATTCCCCCTTTGGAAAAAATTTATAGGAGTTTTACTTCCAGGACCAGGGTGTTGCGCTCTGTGCCACCTGACTCTTACTAGCGATAGTAATGTCTGTGATTTAAACTATAGTCTATTCGTCATTTCAAAGAAAGGGACAAGCTCTTTGTAATGTCTCTCCCCAACTTTCTGTAAATAGAAAATACATTAGGTCAGCAGAGGAAAGAAAACCGCACTGGAGACATCAAGATACTTCACAGGTACTAGGTAATTCACAGGGAAAAAATGTAATTATTCAAGTTAGATTTTACCCCTAGCCTCTCCTTACCAAGTTGAACTTGTGAATTGCTGACACAGGGGCTGCTTTCATTTTCCCCATCTGAATTTTTACGTGCTTGCCTTTGTTGTTTACCCACAGGCAAATCCGATACGGAGCATCAGTCTTGTTTGGGTAATTTCTTCTTTCCTCTGCAGTCTGTATTTATTATGGTTAATGTAGGCCGAGAGGAAAGAAACAAGTCTACATGTCTCTTTGTACATTTCTCTGCATGAAGATGACATGTAGCATTTCTCAAGATGTATTTACACTGTTAGCCGTTGCACTGGGCACAGATGGTCCTGGTAAAGCAGCCAAACTGCAGGTCAGTAAATCTGCTTCCCATTTGGAGATCACGGTAGTGAAATTAGTTTTATAAAAGAGAGACTTCTTAAACATAGAAGAGTTGGATAAGATTTTGTTTGTCCTTTCCGTTTATGTATGACTTTGTATCATTTCATTTTTGTATTGATATTACAAACAGCAAAAATCTCTTCAGTGGTTTTTTGTGTAGCTATATTTGCTAAATTATAATGGGTCAAAAGTGACTGCCTGGTTTGAATGGATAATATGGAAGAAGAAAAACTGCTTCTTTGGAAGATCATGTTGCAGTAACCTTAATAGGGCCTTTCCGACTGGCGGTACTAAAGCCCATTTTAGGTACTCTTTCCCGGGTTTAGTCCTTTTTGTAAGGAACTATAGATAGCAGATACTTTTGTGGTGTATTGGGACTGTAGGACTGTGGGAGGTGCTGCAACCTGTGATTGGACAAAAACCTGCAAGGAGAAGATCTCCATAGCCACCATTTGTAAACAACTAGCTGCTAGCCTACTACTGAGAGGATTGCACTAATTTTACAATTCCCCTAACAGAACTAACATAAAACAAAGTATCCAAAGTGTGTGTGTTCACTTCATCGGGAGACACGGTTTGAGTTTTCATCGCATCTGTGCAGTGCGACTATAAAGAAAATAAAGTGAATTCTGGATTACCACATCAGCTTTTTCCTGGGACAAAGGATATAAATAACCAAATGTTTATCAAGAGTGGGTAATTTAAATGTATTATACACTAAACCATCATTAAAGAGACCCTATTATGCTTTTTGGAATTTTACCTTTCCTTTAGTGTGTAATATAGCTCTTTGTGCATGTAAAAGGTCTGCTAAGTTACAAAGCACAAAGTCCACGCAAAAGGGAGTTATTCTCTACCACAGAAAACTCTGCTCAAGAACTAAAAGAAACGGCTAGATTATAGTCCAGCCATTTCTTCCATTAAATATCTACATCACTATGTAACACATTTGCATAATGCCTGTCTAAGGGCTACTTTGGCCTGCCCTCAAACAAATGTAGTTATAGCAGAGGCCAGGATGACTTAGGTTAATGTTGTCGCCATGTCGAGAAGATGCTATTTTCTTCTCGGGAAAGCAAAATGTCTTTGTTTGGACTTCCACGAACGAAATGAAGAATCAGTGGTTAAAAATTATTTTAATTATTTAGCAGTACAACCACTACCAATGCCTGATTGTCAAGGCGGTTTCTCCTGAAAGATGGTGCAGTTCCGATTTTGTTGGGACATTCTGGCCCTTCAGGATCACAACCTGTATGTATGTTTGTGGCTTGATCTGCTACCAAGATTTCAAATGCAGAGTTTTGTGTTGTAGCTATGGTGTACATCCAGTGCACAGCTGTAGGCCTCTGCTAACCTGCTAGATAAGGTTATTGTGTTGAAACACTTTTATCTACAGTTGTGTTGAAATTTGCAGATTGTTTGTCGTTCTTACTATCATGAATAGGTATCAAGTGTGGAGATGGATTTATTTTTACAAACAGCCATTTTACGTCTGTGTAACACAGTTGAAGGATGGGCAAGGAGGAGGCGAGAACCGGCTTGTCAACATAAATTATATTTTAATGAGAAACTCAAAACCACATAAACAAACACACATGACGGACATGTCCGTAATTCTCTCCCTCTCGAACAATCGTCACCGGCCGCCTTTATCCCTCGCGCGCCTCATCAGGCTGATTGGGGACCGGGCGCGTGATATTCCGACCGGCCCCGCCCCCCTCCGCTCCACAGTCTGCAATCCACGGTAGTGCTCCGCTAACTTGCTATGTAATGTTATGGTTTTGTAAGGGTTTACTATTTAGCTGTGGGCCAACTTTGCCTAAAAATGTGTAACAAAATGGTAGATCTCAAAAGACTTATATAATTAGATTATTACAAGCTGTAATGTTACCATCACTATCGGTAATCCATGGCTCACTTACTCACTAACCAGGAGTAAGCATCTGTTCTCCTTTCATATTTAGGACAAAAAAGTTCGGCTACACACATTCCAGCAAAAGATGACTAACTTAGATGCACTACGTGTCTTTTACTTGAAGCTTTGTTAGGTTCACAATAATCAACAGTGTACTTGTAAGAAAGCTACAAAATTAAAACTTACCGCTGTGAAACGTCCTGCTCAAGTCGTGCTAGCGAATGTGGTTCGGGTCAGTTCCAAAATGTTACTGGTATGGCAAAAACTGACGCCATTGTTACCATAGTTACAAATGTGTTTACAGCTGTTAAGGAAGCCTGAAACTCAGTTATCGTAAGGGCCGTTACATTTCTGACACACACTCTACGGGTTGACCAATCACAACAGACAAGGCCAGCTGACTAATCAGAGCAGACTGGTCTTTTCGGAAAGGGGGCTTTAAAGAGACGAGACCTAAATCAGAGTGTTTTAGCCAGAGGATGAAAATAGGTTTAGCAGAAATGTATAGTATCAGAAAAAGAATGTGTTTTTTGAACGTTGAAGCATGTAAACCTAGTAAACCCCCAAAATAAAATCATGAACCTGTAAATTAGCATAATATGGGCTCTTTAAGTCTAGTTTATATGAGGGAAGTATTGTGTGCCTGATACTGCATGGTTAACGTGCATCAATACTTTAAGTCAATGAGTGAGTATTTCAGTATAGTAATTTGTGTTGAGTCATAAAACTCTATTGTAAAAGATTAGGTTTATAGTGCATTTTAAACTTGTTGTCCTCCGAGTCCGGCATGTGCTGCACGGTTAAACGGTGCTTTCGCTGCCTCGTCTCATCTCTCACTCTGGTTGCAAGCAACATGGAGCACTGCACGTATGCCTCGCAAGCCCAGTTTAAACTTTAACCTGACGACACAGGCTGTGTCTGAAAACTGGAAAATTCGGGCTTCAGAGGCTGTATAAGAATAGATGATGGTAGGATGAAACATGGTGCCTTTTAAACTTCCATTCATCCAAAAACACTGCTGTATAAACCATTAACTGATAAGGCGGCTGCCTACACTTTCCGATGCAGCCAAAGTTTGTATAAAACAGCCCTAAACAAACAAAAGTGTAGCATAAAGGTGTTGTTGATTTTGTTGTTGCTATTGAAACGTGTTGTGCATACAAATAACGTCAGAATAAAAATGGTTGATACTAATTACGTCACTATGGTGGTTACTTAGTGTGAATGCAACAAGGGAAAAGTTTTTAAGGTAAAAGTAACAGGACTGTAGGTGGGAAAGGGCCTAATGATTAAGGTCATCAGCTGACCTACTTTCATAATTCCTCCCTGAGCCGCTGCCATTAGATAATAATAGAAAAAGTGGATGTTTTGTCGAAGTTTTCGCTGTTCACTAGCTTGTCATTCATCATGGGGTTCTCATTTAGTAGACTGCTCTAGCCGACTGGTTTGTTGGATTGCCTGCATGACTAGTCAGTCTTAAGAATATTGGGCATTCATGAAAGTATTCAGACCCCTTAATTTTTTCACATTTTGTTATGTTGCAGCCTTATGCTAAAATGCTTTAAATTATTATAGTATAACATATATCGAATAACATATAACGTTCCAGTAAAGGCAGCCAGTGGAGTTTCTGGTTTCCCCCTAAGGAGTTCGTGCCCTACACAGACTGCGTAATATGCGTATAGGATGCACAGTGGCGGTACTGATTACCGGCTAACGGAAACCCTGCTGCTGTCTGTCACAGTGTCTCTGTTTGATAGTGCACTAGCTAGTGCAGAAGTTGGAGACATTGCTGGAAACCTGCAGGTAATCTACGCTGGCGCGCGCGTTACATTTTGACAGCCCTAGAAAAAAATATGTATTAATTCAATAGCAGGCATGTGCACTGCATATTTATGGTATGCATGCGTATATGCATGTCTCCAAGCTCCTTATCAATGTGTGCATGGAGATCATAGAAGAAATCCTCTGCTGGAACAGTGCTCCACAGTAGTGCAGTGAGAAGCTGTAGTTTGATGTTCTTGCCAGAATTAGTCTTTTGAAAATCTCTGAGAAACTTCCATTCTCTGAGGAATGGAAGTGAGAGATTGATTCAAATCAGCCAAGCAATTTTTAATAATATTTAATCTTTAGGATGCATGTGGGAACATAAACGTGCCACTGGTCAGGTGCCCACTGTTTGTGGGTGCCAGCATTGCTGGGTGATTCTTGTGCAAGCTATAGCTAAACTGTTAATACCAAAAGACTTGTGATTCTAAAAAAACTTTGGTTTATAAAAAATCAGAAGCATGCTTCAAATCAAGGGGCGCAGTGTGAAAGCAGCAGTTGCATACACTTCTTAGTCTGGGGAGGGTTTATTCATGGCAGTCTGGAGGTGGTTCTACAATTGAATTCCTCTCCAGAGATGTGCACCTACCTACACAAAACCCTCCCACTGGAATGGCTTTATTGGACGATGATAATCAGTGAACATATTTAACCTCGATTCCTGTGTGGCTCCCAGTAGTTAGTGTCTACTTTCCTATCTCTAATAAAAGAGAATATAATGGGCAACAAAAAAATATATATATAGTCTAAATAGTCTATTTCCTTTTAATGGTTTCATTAACAATTCTTTCCGTACTTTTGAGGAAGAAGCATTTGAAAATAAGGAATGCAATTCTATATTGCATTAACTGCCCTCAGCAACCTGATGTCAAATGATGAAAGTAACTTCTGCTCCACTATTGTCAGCAAGTGGCGTTGCAAAAATAAATATTTTCAAACAGGTTTCCCCAAATATTCCCCTGTCTGCCATTTGATTGAACACAATGATAGTTCCGCCCCAAACTCAAACCATTGGTTGAGCAAAGAAAAGGTGCGTTCTAAGAAAAGGTCTTTGCAGATGACACTTATTTTGTTTCAGTGCAATTAAAATAATACTTAAGTGTGGGTTAAATGTTAAAAACTTGGGGCTAGGGATGCACCAATATGGAATTTCTGGGCCGATACCGTTAACCAATAGTTCACAGCTCATTTTGGCCGATACCAATAAACAAAAATTTTGCCCTTTTTTAAATGTTTATTTATCATTTCAAAGCTTGTAATCTGTACCGACCAATCTGACAAACTCTTTACTGCTATTTACTTTTTTTTTTTCAATGATGTCACTTTTTTCCTTGCATCCGCCATATTTGTGATTATCAGCCAAAGGAAGTAATGGCTGTGAATGGAAAAGCAACCATGAAATGATTTTGAAAAACTTCACAATTGTATGTGATCCAAGTCCCTGGGGAGTATACAATGCGTATCAGCACATATTGCCAAATTTTTACTTTCAATTTCAGTGTACTGTATTTTTGCCACGATTCATCTCCGTACGCTCCCTATGCAAAAATGATTGCCAATAGCCTAAGTAATATACATTAATGTTTTTGTTGCGTTATTGTATATAACTTCATGTAACATAAACAGAAAATGGGAAATGACATAACATTACTTAATGCAGATGATCCTGATTCCTAAAATAATTTTACAAGGTGCAGAGATGTTGAAACAATCCTCACAGAGCAAAATGAGCTTTGCTCAAGCAACTGTAGCCTTGCTTTCAACACTGCCAGCTGCCTAGAGGAGAGAAGTCGCAAGCAGTCAGAAATTCTCAACCACAAGCAAATAAACTGTAACAAATTATCTGCAAAAAATATCGGTAGTAATTCCACTATCAGTGTGATTTTAATAATATTTAGATTTTACTGGTCATCTACATAAAATATATCGGCTGCGATTATATTGTGCACCACTGCTTGTGTCCACTGTATAGATAAAAGCCTAATAGATGTATCTTTTGCGTCTTTAATTAGTAGTTGGCTTCACTTCACTGGTCTGTTCTGGAATAGGAATTGAGAATCAATGGGACATAATTTGCATCATTATGTTAAAGCTTTACTTCATCTCAGGGTGGGTCTCCCTGCTCTAACCTAATGCTCAGTCTTGGCTCTGTGACTTAGTGCGTTCATAGGCCGGCACCTGGGTTCGGGAAAGGACCTGGATTTGGGCCAGGATTTGCTGTGGAGGAAGCCACGTGAGCAGCGCATGGGTTTAGTGTATTCAGAGCTGTCATGTCTCCAGTGGGAACAGCAGACAGCTCCTCCTCCGTCAGCCTCTTCAGCTGCTGATCCAGCTCGACAGCTGTGAGCTGATTTCCACCCCGGGTTTGGGGGTTGAAAACCATTACTTCTCTGCTGTTATCCAAGATGGGTATCTTGCAACGAGAATGATTGGGCCAGCTCTGTGCTGTGACCTTTGAGATAATGTTTTGTTACTAAACTTATTAATTCCATCTGTTCACATTACTATGGGCTGGGGAGAATAACAGTGAACTGCCCATACTGTTGGCACACACACTGCAGAGTTACGAAGCTTTAAAGGATTCATATTCTACTAAAAAAAAAAAAAATTCAGCCAAGAAGTTATAATGTTAGTCAAGTTTTCTTGCTCTAAATATTTTCATCATTTAGTCTTGTGACATTTTCCACCCTCTTTTCGACCCCTGAGAATTAAACCGTTTTTGTTACATCACTTTCTGCCGTAGATTTTCATATGAAAAAGAACTGTTATTACCTCTTTGCATATAAAGTATATGTACAAACATACATGCATACTCTGATGTCGTCATAAAATAATAAACTTCATCGCTCATCTATCTTGGATTCATCACTCATCACCTATAATAATTATCTAACTTTAAAATCATGTTTTATTCTTTTATCTTATTACTCCAATTACTCTAGTCTCTGTGACAATTATTCAACATCAACAACAACATCATTCAGATATACAGCCAATCCAAACTGCCTCATTCAGATCCCCAGTCATTCAGTATTTCGATTGCCCAAAACAAAGATGGCGACATCTGTAGACAAACCCCCAATTTAGTTATCTGGATGACGTGAGCAAGAGTAAAAATGGCGGCACTGAGTGTGTGACGCTGGGGATCTGAGCTCCTCCTGAAGGACTCCTCTAGTTTTAGACTCCTTTTATTTGTTTTTCGCGATCACAATCACAGTAGGAAAGAAAGGAATATATATCCTATCCGTTGCAGCTGACTGTTGAGGAGACATGCAAAATTTAACATGAGTGAAATGTTACGTTTTTCTTATTATTTCCTTTGGCACACACACAAGAGGCTACAAGAGTCCAAAATAAATAAAATCCCTGATTTTGCAGTTTGTTCAACCAAAATCCCAGTAGTAACCTACAAAAAAAACAGATTTGGTGCCTAATACAGGACATTTAACTATATAAATGCCTGAAACACACCGGGTACATTTTGAAATGCAAAGGCTTAGACGATAACAATTCTTTATATTAAGTATTAACCAAATTAAGCTTTTATAGCCTGTATGCTATATTCACCAGATTAAGGGTTTATGTGAATATTTCACTGGGTGAGGTTTAATGAGGAAGGAGGATTATTATCTTTCACAATATATGAAGTTGAAAATTTTCTTTGCATGCCGCTTCAATTTAAAACACTTGATTATATTCAACAAAATGTGCATTGATGTGAGGATAAAATTAGGGATTAATATTGTCAATTATGAAAGATTTAGATACAGCAAATTCCCATGAAATGTCATTGTTTTTATGTCACTTCTAGAGGCTATTGTTATACTGTAGAAGCAAGCTGTTCTTACTGTAGACTCCTCCAGCACCTCCGACAGAGGAACACAGAGGAATAAATAAAATACAGCATAGATTTTTTGCTGACAACCAATAGTTCCAGAAAGCACTGATGAATCTGTAAAACTGATTTATCTGCCTATGTTAATAAATAGACTACAAAAAATACAATATGTAGGCCTATCATTAATATTTTACAACTAATAATAATAATAA
Organism: Xyrauchen texanus; assembly: GCF_025860055.1. Classification (NCBI taxonomy): domain Eukaryota; kingdom Metazoa; phylum Chordata; class Actinopteri; order Cypriniformes; family Catostomidae; genus Xyrauchen; species Xyrauchen texanus. Next base: position 19,134,295 of record NC_068306.1, on the reverse strand, counting down.
CAAAGTAATTTTTTCAACAAAGTTTATAGTTTCCAAACATTTGTTAGAGATTTTTGCCACACCGCAAACCATGACACGATATTAAAGAACTGATAACCAATTAAGTATAAAAATGTGAATAAGAGATTAATCGCCCAACAGTCAATATCAGCTAATAAAAGCAATTATCTGCAATATGGGATATCATGTAATTTTTTTTTTTTTCTGTAGATCAGTCAATCAACTCCAGAACACTCATGCACATTAGACCAGCTTGTAAAATAGTGTGTTAGCATGATCTATGCTAAAGAAGCACAGTTTATGAGACCATTGTTGTCAGATTTGCCCATTTGATGGCCGGCCAATGGACTGATTTTCCTTGTAAGGGCCTTTCTTTAATGTGAGCCTAACAAGGATAAAAACATTAGCAATCAAGACTATTATTGGTCTGTCTCTACTTTTAGCTCAAACCAGCAAGGAAAATCCTGAAAATCATGTCCCCTTTAAATGCAAAACATTGCATGGTTTAGAAACTTGGTGCATTGTGTTCTTTTCAGCTGTCCCCTGGTCACAGAATAATGAAACATGATGGAAATCTCCGTGTACTGCTGATGGAATTTTGAAGTCATAGCCCAGGGACAATGTTTGTGACATTTTGTAATTTTTAAAATGATTTTCTGTCTGAAGCAGAAAAGCACACAAATGCCTTGTGCTAAAGGTAACACTTCACTGATGTCATTGTAACGATAGAGCTCTAGATAAGAAAAGAACCCCCAAAAACTGCAATAGATTTGTGCAGCTGTTTCGGGTATGCCTATTCTGGAACGTCTGGTTTGGCTGTAAGCCTTGGAATCCATACACACAAGGGAGCAGGAGAAATAGCTGTATTGTGGAATGCGGTTGTGATAACCAGGCTTCAGGGGTACAAACTGTGATATAGAGCAAAACAACTTTTGTTTTGGCGAGAGACACAGGAAAGAAATGACAGGCAGTTGACATGAATTTGATAAATGTACTTTAAATATGTGGCTATTAGTGGGCAAATTTTGTCCTTCTCTCCATGCCCTAATCTCCAGTTGTCTCAACTCTTTTGTGTAAATAAAAAATGAATTTGGAAAATGTGATGCTTTTTCTGCCGCAGGAGGGAGTGACCCGTTCCGTGTTCTTTCTGCAGGGCAGATGTTTGGCATAGTCAAAATTGTATTTGTATTTTTTTTATATTTTGTGAGGAATTTGATGCTGTTGCAAATTATCAGTCTGATATCAACAGCGCTGAAGTGATAATGAGAGCTAAATATGAAAAGATATTTCACAATTGTTACTGTTTTTTGAGATGCTGAATTTCTTACAAAAACTATGAAATATTCATGTCAGAAAGCCCCTCACATTTTTCTTGTGTGAGCTTCATTAAAACTTTATATGATTCTACACCATGGATTTTGTGTGTTGTTTTATGTAGGGATGTGCACGGATAGTTATATTCGGTTAACCGTTTGACGCACCACTATTCGAATACCAAAATCACGTGCAACTGAGGTCTTCAACCTGAATTGAATTAGTCAAGTTCCTACAAACTGCCGAGTTAACTAAATGTTAAAAATGATAATCGTGCATATCTCTAGTTTTAAGTGCAATCGGCAGCAGTAATACGTCATGAGGTTACTCATGCTGTCTGTAAGGTTTAGGAAACTTGTAAGCTCAATTAATAACCCTTGTATTTGCATTTGTTCACAGAAACGGAGCCTACAGCATTTGTGCTTGCTGGTGAGCAATGGCCTCAGCTGTTCAGACAGGCACCAGTGAAGTGTGAAGTTGTTATTTTTGGCGCTGTTCCATGTGCTCACCTAGACTGTGTTTTGATGCTCTTTTAAAGTGGCTTTTGCCAGGCAGAGATATAAGGGTCTTGGACCTGAACAGCTACAATAACCATTCTTTAAGTCCGAGCTCTCGGCTGTCTCCGCAGGACTGATCACAGCAACCGGTGTTGATTTCATTCACCTCTGATTGTAATCCGCCACTCAAAACCACTCCACATGAGCCTCTTGATTAGATAGTGGGCATTAGAGCAGAGAATGATACTCTCTCCACTTGAGCACCCGTGTGTCAGTGTTTTTTGTGAACAGATGGATGTCTTGCACCATGCTCCGAAGGAAGGCCATTGTTAAAGGGATTGTTTGCTAAAAAAATGTATTCTGTCATTTTGTTTCAAACCTGTATGACTTCTATGGAACACAAAAAGAGATGTTGGGCAGAATGTTAGCCTCAGTTACCATACAATATAAGGGAGGCTCTTAGTCCCTAACATTCTGCCTGACATCTCGCGGAATCAAGAAAGCCATGCTAGTTTGGAATGAGTAAATGACAGAATTTCCATTTTTGCATGAACTATCCCTTTAACTCCTTTGAGCTTATCTGCTGTGCAGTGTAAGCGGGGAGGAGAGCATGTTGGTTCTCTTGCCTCTTTGCCAGAATGACAGACTGCGAGATATGACTTTCTTTGGAGGAACCATTTGGCTGGTATCCAGAGCTGCCAAGGTGTCATTGCCAATCCCTTGGTGGCCCTGATCCAACTGCTCTGATTCAGTGTTTTTCTCCTCCCAATGCTGTAATATGGCCTCGCTGAGATAATGTATCTTTTTCAAGATAAAACACACATCTCAGCACTGATATTGATGTTGAGTTTACTCAATTTGCAAAGGCTCCTCGTTCTCATTTTCTCCGGTCAAAGGCTGCAATGCTTACTGTAGTTCATGCATGAAAGCTCAATTTAAGGAGTTTTTGTGGGGCGCGAGTTCCCTGAATGCTCCTGCAGGAGCCAGATAAATTGACCTGTGCTTGCTGGAGCCGTGGAGCATCAAAGCAGGGCAAATTCTGCTTGAATTATTCATTTAATACATCTTGCATCATGCTGACCTGCTTTTTGGAGTAGTAACTAGATTTAGATACTCTGAAGGATGTTTTGATGTACACTGCACACAGCCAGCCGATGAACAAAAGTGACTCATCCATACAGTGATGGGAATTGTATTTAGCTTATTTGATTTTTATTCTTCATCTTTATATATAGCAGTAAGGGTTGGTGGTGTGACCAAAATCTGCAGTATTAGTAATTTTATATCCCGGTAATGGTTTAGTTCTTTTTTTTTTTTTTTTTTTTAAGGATAACCAAAGATGTTTTATGTATTTCATAACTATGTATAAATTACATTTAAGGATGCAAACCAAAATGTACGAGGATTTTTTTATAATGAGTGAATGATAAGTTTAGCATCAGTACAAATGCAGCTGCTTAACATTTGACACAAAACTTAAAATGGTAATCATAAAATATGAGTTGATGAGGGATGTTTGAAACTGATGTAAATTAGTCAATATACACATCTGTGACAGTGTTACAATTGTCAGTTGGGTGATTATCACTAAACCTGTCAAGAAAATGTCATGGTCATATTTGATCCCAAATAAATGTAAAAAAAATATTAAATTATATTTACATTTAGAAAATGAAGTCTACATTGGTCCCTATTATTTCCACATTGTGGAAAACACAGATGGAATCAGTGAATCCAGTCGTAAAAACTGAATTATTACAAAATGTGTAATGTCACAGAATTGTACATATTTGGGAAAAATGACTGTAAGAATGCTCAATCAATTTAAGTAAAATTGTGATATGCCTAGAATAATGATTAAACCACAATGCTGAGATGTTAATAAATATTGCAGTCTGCATGTGGTGCAAGCTTCAAATTGAGTGTTTGAAGCTGGCCGTTAATTCACTGATGCCTCATAATCATCACGCATGTTCTGTGTGTAATAGATGAAAAACAGCAGAGCATTCATTTACTGTAAAGAGCGCAGCACATGCAGACTTTATTTTAATGTAATGAAATTGCAGCCTTCAGTGGTTTGATAAGCACATTAAGCCATATAGCTTAGCTGTAATTCTCATTAAAGTAATGCTTAAACATTTTACTTTTACTGTACCTGTTGTTTTCAATGATGATTCCTTATGGTATTACATTCAAAAAGATGCTTTTGTACAATGATTTTTTTTTTATTAAAATAAGTTAAAATGAAAGGCAGTACCTTGTGAGTACTACTATGATCACACAATGCGGGAATGATAATTGTGGGGTAAAATGTGCAAAACCATCATGTCACAATGTAAACATCTTAATGGCACTAAAAATAGACTTTATTTTTTATATGAAAAACATATAATAATATTTGTTTCTTTTTATTTAGGAGTAAAATATGACCAGGACATTTTCTTGACAGGTTTTGTGATAATCAACCAGTTAAATTGAAATAAATGTGATTTAAGGAGCGACTTGCTTGACAATTATAAAAGACCTACAGTTCCATCCTGTCTACACCGGACTGGGATAGAACAGCATAATGCTTCAATACTCTCACATTATTATCAACGAATATGTGTGCTCTGTAATTACATTGTGACTTACAGTTTGTTGAGTTGGCTATAGTTTTCTGCTTTGTGTTGGGTTTGAAAAAATCGCACCACAGATATTGCAAGGTATAAAACCATAAAGCAAAATCTCTACCTTTGCATACTGTCATACCACCTAAACCTATTTAGCAGGACGGTTCTTTAGCTTTCTTTTTGCTTACTGGTATTTAACACAGTTTGAAACCTTCCACCTACTGTGGAGCTACTGTAATTGAATGAACCTTAACCCAGGCCTGTTTTTTTTTTAGCAGAAAACCTGGGTGGGAATCTGTCTGAAGCCCACCAGCATGTCCCCAAGATTCTCTGTCCTGTTGTTGCTTTGTTAATCAATGCTCTCTGATTTGTTTTGCAGGAATGCCTGCAGCGTCTCCATAGATTCACCTGAAAATCTAGAGCTCGGGCGAGTGGAGCCACTTTTGATGAGATTTTAGGAGGACCAGCAACTCGCTCTTTCAACTAAAGGTAGGAAGGCAGCAGACCGGGTTTATGGCTTTACCAGATGGAGCATCACACACACATTGAGTTGTGTGGCCTTGTTGAATCTTGTAATGTGCTTGCACTGACTTTTTCTAAGAACAGGACACCAAGTAAACAGAATTTAGTTGGCCCTTAAATGGTGACATGGTTGCCCCAGTCACATTTAGTCATAACCATTGACTTCTGACCTTACAGCACAGTTTATTCTAACCTCAATAGAGACTTGTTCAGTAAAACATTTTCCCATGCTTGTGGTTGCATGACATGCAATATGAATATGCAATATCTCCTGCACTGTTACATGCTATATTCAATCTCAATTTTATACAGCATATAGCTAATTATTTGATCATTATTATGCTTGCAGTTTTTTTTAAATTGAGAGACTACACCACTTCACCACAGTACCATGTACAATGAACTACTTATAAAAGGTGTTGACTGACTGGGATTGCGAGATGCTTTGCCGAAGTAATTATGCAAAACGCAATGTTAGGTAATTAAAGGGAAACACTTGAGACATATGAGTCACACTGGTGTCTGTGTTTTTGAAGTAGAAGCCCAAGACCACTTGCGCAGAGCACGACTGTATCCCTCAGATAGTTTACATTTACTGCCTTTTGGTAATGCATAAGAAAAGAAACCTGGGAAACCCTTAAAACCGACAAAAATTCTGGTAGTAAAGGCTGGGCATTGTAGTGGTAGAGATTATTTGATCCCAAAGTTGTTTTCATGGTGTGGCGAGCAGGGTAGGCCGAGTGGCGTCTGGGCAGAGCGAGACTGGGAAGATAAGGGTTGAATGAGTTCCACCTGTGTGCCACACCAATCTTGCGTCTCATAGTGAAAACGTGACTGTACATTTTTGCAAAACTTGTTATATGTGACTCCAGGAACAATTCCCTGAATTTTCCAGGTGTAATGAACACTAGAAGTGCTACAACAACTGTGTTTTTATTCGCTTCCACTCAAATCATGACTTTAATTGCTGATAATGACTTCATAAATACTTATTAAATAGACCCTGCTATTTTACGCTATAGACACACTTTTACTCTTTTGTATCTTTTGAAAAACTATACATTTTAATGCTTGTATTACAGACCCACCTACACGTATACACTTATTCCAACACATATACAGTGAGGAAAATAAGTATTTGAACACCCTGCTATTTTGCAAGTTCTCCCACTTAGAAATCATGGAGGGGTCTGAAATTGTCATCGTAGGTGCATGTCCACTGTGAGAGACATAATCTAAAAAAAAAATCCAGAAATCACAATGTATGATTTTTTAACTATTTATTTGTATGATACAGCTGCAAATAAGTATTTGAACACCTGAGAAAATCAATGTTAATATTTGGTACAGTCACCTTTGTTTGCAATTACAGAGGTCAAACGTTTCCTGTAGTTTTTCACCAGGTTTGCACACACTGCAGGAGGGATTTTGGCCCACTCCTCCACACAGATCTTCTCTAGATCAGTCAGGTTTCTGGGCTGTCGCTGAGAAACACGGAGTTTGAGCTCCCTCCAAAGATTCTCTATTGGGTTTAGGTCTGGAGACTGGCTAGGCCACGCCAGAACCTTGATATGCTTCTTACAGAGCCACTCCTTGGTTATCCTGGCTGTGTGCTTCGGTCATTGTCATGTTGGAAGACCCAGCCTCGACCCATCTTCAATGCTCTAACTGAGGGAAGGAGGTTGTTCCCCAAAATCTCGCAATACATGGCCCCGGTCATCCTCTCCTTAATACAGTGCAGTCAGCCCTGTCCCATGTGCAGAAAAACACCCCCAAAGCATGATGCTACCACCCCCATGCTTCACAGTAGGGATGGTGTTCTTGGGATGGTACTCATCATTCTTCTTCCTCCAAACACGGTTAGTGGAATTATGACCAAAAAGTTCTATTTTGGTCTCATCTGACCACATGACTTTCTCCCATGACTCCTCTGGATCATCCAAATGGTCATTGGCAAACTTAAGATGGGCCTTGACATGTGCTGGTTTAAGCAGGGGAACCTTCCGTGCCATGCATGATTTCAAACCATGACGTCTTAGTGTATTACCAACAGTAACCTTGGAAACGGTGGTCCCAGCTCTTTTCAGGTCATTGACCAGCTCCTCCCGTGTAGTTCTGGGCTGATTTCTCACCTTTCTTAGGATAATTGAGACCCCACGAGGTGAGATCTTGCATGGAGCCCCAGTCCGAGGGAGATTGACAGTCATGTTTAGCTTCTTCCATTTTCTAATGATTGCTCCAACAGTGGACCTTTTTTCACCAAGCTGCTTGGCAATTTCCCCGTAGCCCTTTCCAGCCTTGTGGAGGTGTACAATTTTGTCTCTAGTGTCTTTGGACAGCTCTTTGGTCTTGGCCATGTTAGTAGTTGGATTCTTACTGATTGTATGGAGTGGACAGGTGTCTTTATGCACCTAACGACCTCAAATAGGTGCATCTAATTTAGGATAATAAATGGCGTGGAGGTGGACATTTTAAAGGCAGACTAACAGGTCTTTGAGGGTCAGAATTCTAGCTGATAGACAGGTGTTCAAATACTTATTTGCAGCTGTATCATACAAATAAATAGTTAAAAAATCATACATTGTGAATTCTGGATATTTTTTTTTTACATTATGTCTCTCACAGTGGACATGCACCTACGATGACAATTTCAGACCCCTCCATGATTTCTAAGTGGGAGAACTTGCAAAATAGCAGGGTGTTCAAATACTTATTTTCCTCACTGTAGCTTGCACAGTAGCTCACCTGATAGTGTTGGCTTCAAGTCGGAAGACCGTTGCCCAATTCCAGCCAAGAACTCAAGCTGACATGTGACATGACAGTGTCATAGAAGTGGTACAAAATGATGTGTTTGATTCAGAAAATGTGCTTTTTCATTTCACTTCTGCATTTTAAAACATTAATGGTTAGGTTTAGCCATTGATAAGGTAAGGATGTCTTTTTTACCATCTCATTTATGTTTTAATACACTTTTAGTTATGTTCAGGCAAATGTTTTAGGTTTGGGAGGTATGTTTTGAAAACATCCATCTAAAAAGTCACCTTAATACCTTGTCTGATTACGACACCATTTTACTCGCTTTTGGTGCCCCCAGCTGGACATTACACTGGAAAACTGCAGCCAAACGTGTTATAAAGCATGTATATTTTGAATTGCAAAAATGTTGTCATGTTCATATAAATTGTATGAGTTCAGACTGTATGTACAATGTATCACAGTTTCAGACTTATTATGATCTGTTCAAATCATGTCCAATGAGATGAATAATTTGTAAAGTATTTACTGGATAATGCATTATCACATTGTTAATATAAACCATTTGTTTGTTAAATTTCCCAAAACATTTTTTTGTGACATTTCCTCTTTATACTGATACTGTAATAAAACATTACTCGAAAGGTCATTCAAGATTTTTGTTATACCGCCCATCCCTACAGACAGTCTTTTCTTTTGCTTTAAGCTGTATTTAAATCTCTAGATTAAAATGCTTAAAATTGTCACTGTACAACATTTTCTGATGTTTTTAATTTAGTAACATTCCTGCACATACGCATGACAACAGCTGTATAATTATGACCTGATGATGAGCTAAAGCTTGCAGCATCATGGATCTTTACATAGGCATGTAACGATACATACATTTCATGATGCACAGCCTCACGATATGATACGAGCATGCACAATGTTTTGCTGAAACTTATTCAAGCAGCCGACATAAATGTCTTTTAAATCATAAATGCCACAAAAGTGTCTGGCATTGGAAATAAAAAGCAGAGTTTTAAGTAAATTATACAATAGCACTGCATTTATTTTGTTTGATTGTTGAGAAAAACTAATACAATTTTCATGTTTTTCTTGAGAAAGTAAATTTGTCACACTGGTCATTTATATTTGTATAGCACTTTCACAATACACAGTTTCAGATAGAAAATCATGCCTTGTTATCTGAAAGCCCCCTGTGAACAAGCTGAAGTGACTGTAGCAAGAAAAAACTACTTTCAATGTTATTTAGTGTTATTTAAAAGTAGTAACCTGACTTATGGTTTTACGATATATGTACATAATCCAATATTATTTAGCGGCTTAAGCAAAAATTGATCCGCACACGTCATTTATTTGCATTTTTTTGTTTCACTTTGCATGTAATCTTTGCCAGCGTTATTTCAAAGTCAAAACCAGATAATTATAAGTCACTTGTAATCGCTGTTTCTTATGTTGTTCTTCTTTTTTTAATAAGCTGTTTTTTAATAGTTATGACTCATAACTTATGAGCATCTCACTGTGCATGTTACGCTCCGTGATGGCTGGGAGAGGTGACTGTTAAACTTACTGCTGCTGTTTCTACCTCACAAATCCACCGATTACATTGTGATATCGGCATAAATAAAATGACACGTTTGATGTATTGTAGCACCAGGACATCACACCGTTGTTTAGCAAATTCGACAAGCTGTACCGCTACAGTACAATCTACTTGGTGTTTGTCATTGATCTTCTTGCCTAATATGCCTATGTACTGGAAGTGTGTTGCTCTGTTTTTCTGTGAACGCTAAGCTCCGCCTCTCACGGAGGAGAATGTTCTGCATCTCTCAATATTGCTCTGCTTGGTTTTAATTACACTATAATGTGTTTTGTTTATACGATTCAATATTTTTTACTCCCCTAATCTACCCCTCTTTTGTTTTTTACCTTATGGAGGGAAATTGAGGTTGAAGATGAATTGTAAACTCCCATAAATAAATAAGAAACAGCAGAATTGAATTATTAATAGGTAAAAAAGGCATCTTTCAGGGATGTCTTGATGGGTAGAGATGGGTGAACATTAACATGCTTCTAATGCTCGCCAAGCACTGATGTTATTTTCTCTCGTTAACGAAATGCATCATCGTTTTATTCTGTGACATTTTTCTTTTGTTCGCTCTTTAAAATTATAAGAAATGCCATGTTTCATCTACCAATGTATGATGACCTGCTTGATAACTTAAATACTGCTAAATAACTTTAATCTGTGTTATGTATGTTACTTGCACAACATAGTTAAGTGTGGCACTGAATTGGTTCCATAGACATTATATTTTTTTGCTGTCCTTGCATTAAATAAATCAGATTAATCTTTATTAAACATGCAAATAAGCAATGGGCATATTGCAAAGTAACCGGTTTTTGCAGTATCTGAAAAACCATGGGCTAAACTAACAGATGGAATTCACATGCCAATGGTTGTGGTTTCAGCAGTAACGATGTAAAGAGTCTAAACAACCCAAATGAGTTCTTTTAATACTTGTGTAAATGTGAAGACAATGGCCATGCCAAGAGCTCTAGACGTGTGCCGTCCTCATCTTTTGTTAGAATGTTTTTAAATGCAAATGCAAACCTACAGCTCTTTTAGAGGGGGGCCTTGATCATGTCCATGAATACTAATGAAGCTGCTTTTTAAGCTAATTTACCATGATGGCTATTGGCTACACAATACTGGTTTTCTTATTTGGTCATCCTGTATCTCTCTCTCTCTCCCTTATTATCAATCAAGGTGAGGGTTTCTGCAAGATTGCAGGTATTACACACAATTGTAATAATTGCCGCAAGTTCCACATTCATAATGTGGGAAATTCCCCTCACAGTTTTATTAATTTTACAGTGCAGCTGCAAATTAGCAAACCAATAGATACAGATAAACCAATCAAATCATTAATTGGCAAACCATCAAATAGCTTGTTTTTGTATCAAACTGCAATTCCAGAAGCTTGCGTGAGTAAATCCGCTCTCTCCCTCTCACTTGCAGCTGTCTGCAGCACATTGAATGCTTGAGTTTAGTGGGATCGTACTCAGTAATTAAGCACTTTGTCGCATAGTTACTGAACTTAAGATGCTACATCTAAGATGATACATTCTAAACCTGTTAATTCGAAATTCAAATTGCATTATACCACGTCTCCCTAAACGAGCGACACAAAAAATGTCTGTACAGTCAAATGCTTTCCTTTCAAAGTAAACTTCATTTGACTGCGCGCATCCACAGGTGGCTAACATGCACGCACTCTATTACTGCAATGAGATACTTGACTATTACTCTTAAGGAGTTTAGATGTCTTTATAGTCCTTCAGACTCTAGATATACAAACTCTAGTATCTCCTGACCTCCTCACACATGTGCTCTTGATGTGCACATCCACTGTTGTTGTTTCCACCTTCGTCTTCTGTTGTTTAGCGGTGATTACTTGATCTTCTAGCGTCTTCTTGACAGCTACGGTTCATCGTTAAGTGTTGCCTCCTTGTGGACCCACTCAGTGCAAATAATGGAATGCGCACGCTGCCCATTCAGAGTATGCATGGTTAGAAAAATTGGACCATATGGATTCAGTGCTCCAGCCCTTTGCTGATGATGAAATTTGAATCACGCATCCTTAAGCAGACACCTAGTATTTGTGTCTGACTGATGTATCCTTTGGCCTTAAAAACACTGTAAAAAATATTGTGCTGGTTATACTAAATAAAATTGATGCAACTATTTGCATCAGCTTTTTTAGTTTTGAACAAATGTTTGTTTGACATATTAGACTTTATATGTAAAACCAACTGAAATGTATACATTTACATGAAATTTTTTAAGCCATAATATATATATATTCACAAATGTTTGAATTTATGGCATATCTATATCATGCCCCCATCCACGACACAGCATTGCTCGGTAATATGTACAGTCAGGTCCATAAATATTGGGACATCGACACCATTCTAATCTTTTTGGCTCTATACACCACCACAATGGATTTGAAATGAAATTAACAAGATGTGCTTTAACTGCAGACTTTCAGCTTTAATTTGAGGGTATTTACATCCAAATCAGGTGAACGGTGTAGGAATTACAACGGTTTGTATATGTGCCTCCCACTTTTTAAGGGACCAAAAGTAATGGGACAAATTAACAATCATAAATCAAATTTTTACTTTTTAATACTTGGTTGCAAATCCTTTGCAGTCAATTACAGCCTGAAGTCTGGAACGCATAGACATCACCATACACTGGGTTTCATCCCTGGTGATGCTCTGCCAGGCCTCTACTGCAACTGTCTTCAGTTCCTGCTTGTTCTTGGGGCATTTTCCCTTCAGTTTTGTCTTCAGCAAGTGAAATGCATGCTCAATCGGATTCAGGTCAGGTGATTGACTTGGCCATTGCATAACATTCCACTTCTTTCCCTTAAACTCTTTGGTTGCTTTTGCAGTATGCTTCGGGTCATTGTCCATCTGTACTGTGAAGCGCTGTCCAATGAGTTCTGAAGCATTTGGCTGAATATGAGCAGATAATATTGCCCGAAACACTTCAGAATTCATCCTGCTGCTTTTGTCAGCAGTCACATCATCAATAAATACAAGAGAACCAGTTCCATTGGCAGCCGTACATGTCCACGCCATGACACTACCACCACCATGCTTCACTGATGAGGTGGTATGCTTTGGATCATGAGCAGTTCCTTTCCTTCTCCATACTCTTCTCTTCCCATCACTCTGGTACAAGTTGATATTTGTCTCATCTGTCCATAGGATGTTGTTCCAGAACTGTGAAGGCTTTTTTAGATGTCGTTTGGCAAACTCTAATCTGGCCTTCCTGTTTTTGAGGCTCACCAATGGTTTACATCTTGTGGTGAACCCTCTGTATTCACTCTGGTGAAGTCTTCTCTTGATTGTTGACTTTGACACACATACACCTACCTCCTGGAGAGTGTTCTTGATCTGGCCAACTGTTGTGAAGGGTGTTTTCTTCACCAGGGAAAGAATTCTTCGGTCGTCCACCACAGTTGTTTTCCGTGGTCTTCCGGGTCTTTTGGTGTTGCTGAGCTCACCGGTGTGTTCTTTCTTTTTAAGAATGTTCAAAACAGTTGATTTGGCCACACCTCATGTTTTTGATATCTCTCTGATGGGTTTGTTTTGATTTTTCAGCCTAATGATGGCTTGCTTCACTGATAGTGACAGCTCTTTGGATCTCATATTGAGAGTTGACAGCAACAGATTCCAAATGCAAATAGCACACTTGAAATGAACTCTGGACCTTTTATCTGCTCCTTGTAAATGGGATAATGAGGGAATAACACACACCTGGCCATGGAACAGCTGAGCAGCCAATTGTCCCATTACTTTTGGTCCCTTAAAAAGTGGGAGGCACATATACACTCACCTAAAGGATTATTAGGAACACCTGTTCAATTTCTCATTAATGCAATTATCTAATCAACCAATCACATGGCAGTTGCTTCAATGCATTTAGGGGTGTGGTCCTGGTCAAGACAATCTCCTGAACTCCAAACTGAATGTCAGAATGGGAAAGAAAGGTGATTTAAGCAATTTTGAGCATGGCATGGTTGTTGGTTCCAGACGGGCCGGTCTGAGTATTTCACAATCTGCTCAGTTACTGGGATTTTCACGCACAACCATTTCTAGGGTTTACAAAGAATGGTGTGAAAAGGAAAAACATCCAGTATGCGGCAGTCCTGTGGGCTGAAAATGCCTTGTTGATGCTAGAGGTCAGAGGAGAATGGGCCGACTGATTCAAGCTGATAGAAGAGCAACTTTGCCTGAAATAACCACTCGTTACAACCGAGGTATGCAGCAAAGCATTTGTGAAGCCACAACACGCACAACCTTGAGGTGGATGGGCTACAACAGCAGAAGACCCCACCGGTACCACTCATCTCCACTACAAATAGGAAAAAGAGGCTACAATTTGCAAGAGCTCACCAAAATTGGACAGTTGAAGACTGGAAAAATGTTGCCTGGTCTGATGAGTCTCGATTTCTGTTGAGACATTCAGATGGTAGAGTCAGAATTTGGCGTAAACAGAATGAGAACATGGATCCATCATGCCTTGTTACCACTGTGCAGGCTGGTGGTTGTAGTGTAATGGTGTGAGGGATGTTTTCTTGGCACACTTTAGGCCCCTTAGTGCCAATTGGGCATCGTTTAAATGCCACGGCCTACCTGAGCATTGTTTCTGACCATGCCCATCCCTTTATGGCCACCATGAACCCATCCTCTGATGGCTACTTCCAGCAGGATATAATGCACCATGTCACAAAGCTCAAATAATTTCAAATTGGTTTCTTGAACATGACAATGAGTTCACTGTACTAAAATGGCCCCCCCAGTCACCAGATCTCAACCCAATAGAGCATCTTTGGGATGTGGTGGAACAGGAGCTTCGTGCCCTGGATGTGCATCCCACAAATCTCCATCAACTGCAAGATGCTATCCTATCAATATGGGCCAACATTTCTAAAGAATGCTTTCAGCACCTTGTTGAATCAATGGCACGTAGAATTAAGGCAGTTCTGAAGGCGAAAGGGGGTCAAACACAGTATTAGTATGGTGTTCCTAATAATCCTTTAGGTGAGTGTACAAACTGTTGTAATTCCTACACCGTTCACCTGATTTGGATGTAAATACCCTAAAATTAAAGCTGAAAGTCTGCAGTTAAAGCACATCTTGTTTGTTTCATTTCAAATCCATTGTGGTTGTGTATAGAGCCAAAAAGATTATAATTGTGTCGATATCCCAATATTTATGGACCTGACTGTATACAGAAAGTGATCAACCCAAGATAAAAACCTGAAAATGTTTTGAGAAATCAAACAAAAGCAGAAAAAACGTAATCAAAAACATTCATGTTTTGAAAGTTAATGCACACCTGTGGTGTAAAGGTCGCTGCGCTTCACGTCCGAATTAACACCTCAAATGTGCATACATTTTTTTTGGTAATTCGACTATCAATTATTCCTTCATATGTTCAAAAATAACTAAATAAACTAATAAAATAACGTCTTACAGCTTACATCTTTCAGTTTGGCGCTCTTTCACGCATGGCATTCTTGACAAAGATTTTAAATTATACGTAATGACGTACAATATATAACAACATTCAATCATTAAGTAAATGTGTTCTCTAATTTGATTCTTAAATTTTTTCCTGTTGGTTTGTCTCCTCCGAGACGAGAACTTTAATGCAACCAAGCGATCTTATGGGGTTCGCCTAAACACTTACAATAAAATAAGAAACGGACACAAGTTAAAGTTTGAACAGAACTTCTTCTGCATTTATTTGATGCAGCACATTGCAACTCTAGACTGAACAGCCCGCCACCAGTGTTGTCAACTCTTGCGAAAAAAGCAACCCCAGCTTCCAAAACAAGCCCAATATTATTGTAGCCTGTTACAGTGGTGGAAAGAGTACTGATTTATTTGTATTTTTTTTACTTAAGTTAAAGTACGGTTACTGAAGAAATAATTCACTTGAGTACAAGTAGAAGTACTCAGAAATATTATGACTCAAGTAAGAGAGTAATTAAGTAGTTGAGTAGTGCTGAAAAACATTTTAGAACACAGACATTATTGTTCTTGAAAGAAATTGATGCTATCTTCCACAAAGGATGCATTAAATTGATCAAAAATACTGGCAAAATCAATCATTGCTAATTATTATTGTGTTTGAAATAATTGTTTTAAGTGGTATTTATTCCAGTTTTTCTTTATCCGTGATGGCAAACATATACTGTCACCTATTCCATACAAAAGCATTCTAAAGTGCTAATTTGGTATAATGTTCTTTCAATTATTATTAGAGCAATTGAAAATGTTTGCGCTACCATGCGGAAATAACAATAGTGTTTTTTTTCCCGATTTGCTGAGGTATTGAGTTCTTACAAGTTGCTTAACACTTGCTAGTCAATTTTTGGTTTTAAAAATAGGCAAAAAGAAACGCATTTCTCCTGAAATTCTATTATCTCATAAAGTGTATTGTTTTTGAGCGATAAATGCTACTCCATGCATTACTGTTTTGAAAAAAGAATCTTTGACCAGGATTGAGATGGAAGTGGATGGTCAAATGCACAACAAAAAGGCCAAAGTTGCTTATTCTAAGTAGACGTGGCAACTCTGCCCGCCACGTATCTGGCGCGCATGCATTTACAACCCGCCTACGGCAAGCCCCGAGGGAAAAACACACACACTATGCACAATCACTTAGCGTTACAACAATACACTCAATCAAAATTAAGTATTTCACAGTAATATGTGCAGCTTCATATGTTATTACTTTTAAATCACACATATCTCATGGCATTGTCTATTGTAGAGACGTGTTTCTTGCAGTTTAAACCAAATTGCATCATTCAAATTTAACAGTCAATTATTTTAAGTAAATGTAACTTAAATACTATATCGAAAATCCACATGCCTATAAAGCCTTGTAGAGATCAAGATAATGCATTCAATATTTAACCATAAAAAAGTTGTTTGCAATTAATAATAATAATAAGTTGGTTATTTAAAATAGCAAAGTAAATTAACAAACATAGATTCATTTGTTTGAAAATATTCTGTTTTATTTTTTGTTACAATTACAACCCCACTGATAAATTTTTCCCAGTGAAAGGCTGGTGTTTGTCCTGCATATGCTTAATCTTTGTGTCAAAACTGAAGTATTCTTTGGGCTTAACATTGCCTGTAAACACCTGGGCTCAGAAGTTGGATAGGATGGACAAGAACGTGTCTAAACGCCCCCTAAGATATGTCTAATCGGGGTGTAGTGAACCTGAAGCTAGCTTAATTATACTGGGTTTCCTTAAGACTTATCAGTCGACTAGTCATTTAGGCACTCCACCGACTAATTAATTTTGAAAATGTGTAGTGTTGCACATCCTTTTTATATGGCCTTTGCTATTTTGTCAAGTGAAATGAAGGTGTGATTTTAAGCAGCTGAAAGCTGCATTTAGGGACCTCTGATTGCCATCCCTGTCACACTCCTAAGTCGTTCTTCCTTGAAAAAGTATCACAATTCCACACTCTAAAGAGACTTTTTCTTACAATGCAGTGTCTGTGCATGGCCTCTGTGTTAGTGGGTCCTTTCATTTCTCGATAAGTGTAGGAAGCAGTGCAATCGCTTGCACTGAAAGCTCGATGTCTGGCATTAACATTCACACCATATGGAAAGCTGTGATAACCTTTGTTGTACTCTTATATCTTTGTGTGGCATTAATCTTATATGGACATTTCTAAAGAGAGTCTATCTGGACTGAAATGTACAGTATATCAAATCAGTAGCTGTTTATGTATTTTGAAGTGCAGATTAGAAAAGAAATATGGATTATAGTAAATGTTGACGTGCATGCAATAATGGATTTCTGAATTACAAGCAGTATAGCAAAAAACTTTGTCATTGTTTTCAGAACAGAAATAATCCCTTTACTGATCTCCAATCAGTTTGAGAACTGTATAAGGACTTGCACACTCTTACTTCAAGGCTGAGTTACTTGTCAACCTGTGTTTTTAATGCATTGTACGAATTATGGTAGGTTCAACCTTGCAGAATTAGGGGTTACACAGAGTAGTCGACTACACCTGATGTAGTTGACACCATCAGCTGGAAGTCGACTAGTCACTCACTGTGTTTTATAAAATGAATCCGTTGGAAATACAACAGGTGTGAACCCTGGTCGCTCTGCAATGAAAGGTACAGTGGCTCAAAAATGGACCGTGGTGTTCTGTCAGATTAAAAGCTGCACACACTGGAACCTGGGTAGCTCAGCGAGTATTGACGCTGACTACCAACCCTGGAGTCGCGAACTCGAATCCAGGCCGTGCCGAGTGACTCCAGCCAGGTCTCCTAAGCAACCAAATTGGCGCAGTTGCTAGGGAGAGTAACATCCTTGTGGTCGCAATAATGGGTTGTGTGGTATTTTGTGCGTGGATCACGGAGAACAGCATGAGCCTCAACGTGCGGAGTCTCCGCGGTGTCATGCATAGCGAGCCACGTGTTAAGAAGCGTGGATTGACGGTCTCCGAAGCGGAGGCAACTGAGACTTGTCCTCTGCTACCCGGATTGAGGCGAGTAACCGCACCACCATGAGGACCAAAGAGGGGCACACACAGAATGCACTTCAGAACTGGTGTTTGTTTACTGTGTCGCTCTGCTCAAGAACGCAACACATTAACGTATAAACAATCTTAAACATTCTCAGTTGCACATGTGCATAAAGATAAAGGTGACACAAATGCTACAGTAACCTGCAGTGTATGCAAATTGGCCTTCAAATCTAACAAATAGTGTTATGCTGACCTGGCTGCTGTTCGCTCCTTCAGGAACACGATTCTGCGACAGTTAGAAAGATGGAAATGTAAAATGGTCCACTGACGTGACTGATTACATCTCGGATGTCAACTTTGTGTGTTTGGATATCTGACATGGATGATTTGATGACAGTTCAGAAAAGCGCTTCAAGTTGTAGTCCATTTATATGACAGAATTCATCCCTATTGTCATCTGCATGCTGGATCCCGTGTCTGCCCGAAACCATCCGAAAAGCGGCTGCATGAGGACTGGGAACTTCCTGTCCAGGCTAAGCTACATATGACACTTTTATATTAACGTTTAGCTATGTTACAGATCAAAATATGCATACCTATTGTGGCAAACATCTAATAAAAAGGTGCTTCAGTGGAGATAATGTTATGGTTGATTTTTATTTCATATGATCTGTTCACATACAAAACAACATTTAGACCATCTGTCATCATTTCTCCTCAGTTGTCAAACTACTATTCAGGTTTCCATGGCAACTTATAGGACCCCAGGCAAAGTCTTTGATATTTTTTTAGATGCATACAAGTAGGGAAGTGGAATTTTGTGGGATGGAAGTGTGTGTGTGGTTGTTTGGGGTGGAATGACGCCACGACTAGTCGAATTCGACTCTACTAATGGGCTCGACTAATTGACTATTAAGAGTGAGTTGCCATGCAAACCTTATACAAGATATTGCTCTGTGAAATCACAGACCCAAGTGTGAAGTTAAACCACTTGATTTGTCCATCACCAAGCTTCATGGTTAGCAACTTTAACGTTCAGATTATTTCTTCATATTGAATGTAAAAAACTCAAATTTACACTAAACAGAAGTCCCTTTTCCCCCCTAAACCTTATCTACCTCCATACTGGGATTGACAAAAATGGGGTTGAGTAAGTAAAAGAGGAGAAAAAAATTTCATTACTGCAGTGACAATAAAACACAACCTTTTACTGGAAATATGCATAAACAAAGCATAGATCCTATGACGGATGGTTAATTGATATTTACAAGGCATTTCAATAAGGTATCATGACCTTGACAGAGGAACCAGTGGCATTTGGTGAGGACATAATTGGAGATGCCCTGAGAGAGGCTGATGCAGAGAGCTTGACTGGTATTTATTTATTTACTTACTTATTGCTACTTGCTATTCCTAATAAGAGGCAAATTGTTTTGAGCACAACAGTTCCTGCACGCTTTTTATACCATCTTGATTCCAGAAGTATTTTCCCATTAATTTCTTCCATAGAGATTTTATAAAATCCCTTATGAGTTTTAAGCCAAACCAGCCAGCTCAGAGGTGAATCACAACATTACAAAATATGATTAAAAGCAAAAGTATTTGAAAATCATACAAAAAGACTAAGGAACATGACTGTGTACTAAATATCTTTTAATGAGGGAACTACAGTCCCATGAAAAAATATAAAACTATTGATTTAAAGTTGTTGTTTAAAGTATAGAAACAATTTATTAAAATTTTATTGCAAAATATTCTGATATTTACAAATATATTTTATTGTGCATGCGCATGCCATCCTTTGCTCGTCCCTGTTTTCTGCAAACCCCTTTGTGCGTCTTGCACCACTGCCCACTTACTGCTGATTGATCGAATCTGCCTGGAGACCAACATCCTTTCACTTCACAGCACCTTGGGAGACAAGAAGCAGGTTGCTTGCCAGCACCACAAGGCCTTCTTTGACCCGAGAAG
Organism: Xyrauchen texanus; assembly: GCF_025860055.1. NCBI lineage: Eukaryota > Metazoa > Chordata > Actinopteri > Cypriniformes > Catostomidae > Xyrauchen > Xyrauchen texanus. Next base: position 19,114,524 of record NC_068306.1, on the reverse strand, counting down.
TCAGCATGGATGAAGCACAGCAACATGAGTGGTTCTTCGACCCACTTTAGCAGACAGAGAAGTGTTTTAACTTAGCTCATGTCCTTTTTGGGCTGCTTAAGTGGAACAAGCACCTGGTATCGATCAGCGAGTCTCGTGGCTCCACATGCTTGCACTTTGTTTCTCGGTGCAACCTTCAGCTTGGTAATGCTACTAACATTCTCAGACATATGCACTCATTCACAATTAAACATCCCCTGTTTTTCTGGCAGCCCATATTGTTCATTCTGCAGTCCCAGAACAATAAGCCGACTTAACAATTGGAGTGTGTTTTCTTCATGATTCTGGGCAATCACTAGCAGGCCACGTGCATGCTTCAAGTACTCATGTTCTCCAAAAAGGGTGGAGGCCAAAAAAAAAACAGTCAATTGAGATGGGGGGTGGCAATGTATTCTCCCCTGTAATGTTTAGTTGAGATGCTACCACTACTCTGGCTCTCTCTCGCTCTTTTCCTTCCCAGCTGCTGTTCAACTCAATTATCTGATTCGCTGAGTAGTCTGTTCTGCTCTCATAATATGAGGTACTATTAGGAATTCTCTGCATGATGTGGCGGTAATAAGGCCTTTAGGCCCTTGCACCCGGGAGCCAACAAAAAGAATCTCTTCTTTTTCTATTTCATCTGCAATATTTTCTGTCATTGCTTGCTTCATCGCTACAACTTCTTTCTTAGCATAGCTGTTTTAAGAGAACCAAGATAATCTTTAGGATTATCGCACCAGCCTTTTGAATTATCATTTGAGTTGTCTTCTGTTTGCTTCATCCTGAACATAACAGTTTAAAAATTGAAACTGTTTAAAAACAGTTATTGGTGTTTGTGTAAAGATGAATTGGTCATTCTTAAAAACTTTTTTGCTCAGAAGCAATGCTCCTTTAACCGGCCAGGCTCATCTCCATTGAATAATTTAGCAGGCACTTTTATTCAAAGCAAATTAAGGCCAACGGATACTTAGATTTTTCACATGCTGCTACGTCTAAATTTCATCATTAGCACAGTACATGCGGACTGTCCGCATGCAGCCCATTTTTTTGTAGACACATGGTCATCCATGTGTGTGCGTTTTCTGTACATTCGCCAGCTGTTGATGAGTATCACATAGTGTGCATACGTTGAATGTTTCTCTATGGGTTCATGATCAAAAGAGTATACTTTGATAAGTATAAAAGTATAAAGAGTATAAAAATCTAAGTAACTCATATCCTTTAGGAAGGAGGATAATCGCAGGAAATCTATAATACAGGAGCTAACAATATTTACAGTATTACTGTGCCAAGTTTGGAGAGGAAACCAGAGTATTGCAGATGTGTAAAATGCAAAAAAGTAGAGTTGCTTATTTTTGATAATGGTAACATTTAGAAATATAGCTGCAAGCAGCAATTAAGAAATTATAATGACTTGCAAAGGTTAGTCATAACACAAGTGTTGGTTATCTTTTGAACTATAGGTGGTGCTCAAAATTGGTATAGTTGAAATCCTCATGACCCAAGGAATCAATAGACACAAAGCATGATTTAAGGACATTTAAAAAATTCAGGCAAAAATATTTTTCTTTTTTACATTTCTGACCCGTAGGTGTCACCAAACTTTTCATGTACCCTCAGATCATGGTAACATTGTGTTAACGTTTCAACAAAGGTTCAAATCAAAAATCTCAGTTGGAAATTATTTTGACCCATTGTTAAGGCAAATTGGACAAAGTTTTGAGTTGTAGCGATAAAATTTCAAATGTCATAATCTAAGATGGCGGTCACTGCAATGGGCGGAGTTTTAATGTAAGGGTCCATTGGAGTCATCAGGAGTTGAGTAATCAGATAAAAAATATTATTTCTAGGACAAATGGTTCCAAAGAAACTGAGTTTGTCCTAGGGACTCCAAATTTTCTATTCATGACCAGCCCCATCAGTGTGTGAAAGGTTCTATTGGCTGCCATAGACTCCCATTGGGGGTGGGGGGAGAAGAGGAGGAGGAGGAAGAAGATTAACAGATGCAAGAATATGGTCATCATCTTCCATCTTCCTGCCTTCAGTAGTGTTACCATCCACCCATTATTTTACTTCCACCATATTTTCTATATAAGTGGAAATGACCCTTAGTTCAAACCATATCCAATAGGTGTCCATCTTCTCCCCCATCATGTGTGATCTGGTCAGGGGAATTTAGACCATTCCCAACTCGCCTGCTCTTGGGGGTGATGACTTCATTTAAGCATGCTGTGCAGATGAAAGTGACAGTGATGGCTCCTGTGTGTATAGGTTCCCCCTCACCGGGAGAATGTTACCTCCACAGCAGCCTGAATGATGAACTTGACTTAGTTAGCACCCTGACAGCAGAATCACTTAGGGGATTTCAACCTCTCAAATGTCACCCCAGTAACCCTGGGTCATATTGCAGTAATGGGATTTTACAAATAACATTATTTAGCACTTTATTCTGCTTAATTAGAAATCTTCATGGAAGAAGTTACACCTACATTACTGAAGAAATTATAAATTGTGATTTCAGTGATGTCCCTAATGCAATTTGTGATTAAAGTTGATACTGTTCAGTTGAAGGCTGACCTTTGCTCTAAAAAATTTTACTTATTAAAACTGCTTATTATCGATCAGTGAGCCTCTTGCTTGACAGTCGACACTTGTGAGATTTTTTTTTTTTGCAAATTCCCACAGCAAACCTTGAGCCAAGTCTCACTGATGACTCAATTCATCACTCTGATTAAAGCTAGCTGGATACAAAGTCCTACCATTTCTGGCACTGAACACACACACTTACTAAGTACTAGAAAATGTGAGAAAGCCATGGCAATTAGAGTGGTGTTTGCTGACCATAGCTGGCATTTTTGAAAAATAATGTTTGGTCTATTTTTGCACTTCCACCGATGTTGACATTTAAAAATGCTCATACCTGCAAGAGTCGTTGCCTGTGTCTGAGAAACAGTACTGCCAAATCCAAAAGAGATGCCCGCCAGAATTCTCCACTGAGCGCTTGGACATACATGCTGATGATCAATGCAGTACACATCACTATGGCAGTTGGGTTGACAAACGAGAAAGAAGCAAGATGATTTCAGGGTGTTTATGGTGGGTGGATGTGGAGTGACATGTTTAGTTATTCCAGCATGAGTCAGTGTTCATGTCTTCAAGTCTCTGGCAGTCAAACTGGATATCTTAGGGTTGACCACAAAAAAAGTTAGTTAAATACACAATACTGTGTATTATGTATAGTTATGTTAAAGTGCAAACACTGTTTTAAAGTGATCATTCACCCGAAAGTAAATGAAAATTCGGACAATTACTCACCCTCAACTTCAGACTGTTCTTGCTGGGATTTTGTCGACAGTAGGTCGAAAGTTCTTCATCAGAACCGGTCTGTGCTTACTGAAATTCAAAGGACTGACCTCTGGCCGATGATGGAAGTGCTGTTGAATGTATGGGCACATTTGAGCTCCAGTTTGCTGACATGCCTTCAGAGTGGTGCCAAAAGTGAGGTGTATTTTAAGATGTAAATTATGTATACTAGGGGTGGGAAATTTACCGGTAGACATGATAAACCGGTTGAAATTTGGCAAAGGTATACATTTTGGATTATCGTCTGTATCGCGGTAACACGAAGTCACCTCCGCATTCTCATTCTATTCACATAACATGTACGTGGTACACCACCTGTCAGAGAAATGGAAGTGGAAGGCGGAGCGGCTTAACGTGAGTTCCCTATCGAGAGGTCTCTCCTATTGTGTAAGTAGCTTACGCTATGGGAAAACTCCGTTTCTCGAGAAATATTGAAGTCTTTATGTAAAACGCATTGCAGCTGCACAGCAGACAGCAATGAGCGAGGCAGCTCAGTCATTGGCTGTGCTGCGGCAACTTGCTCGAACCAATGACGGGGCGACTCTGAACGCGCGACCAATGAGCGTGCGCTTCGCGCCTGCGCGCTCAGAGCCAGCCAAGATTAGCATGGCTAAGGCTATATATTAGGCGCCCCGTCATGAGAGTTCTTTAGATTTAATCTCCTTCAGCAAAGACCTTCTCTTCGCTGGATCCTCCGGATTGTTGGAGTCTTTCACCCACCGTCGAAAACCCTACAGCAGGACTGCTAAGAGGACGCCGGCGCCTTCAGCCGCCTTCGAAGCCTTCTGCTATGCCATCCGGCGCGCATCGCTATATCCTTTTACTGCAAGCGCTCGCCTCTGCGACGCTTTTTGATTGAGTAAAAGAGTAATTTTTCAAGGCGTTGTTTCAAATGCCTTCAGCCTGCGCCTCGTGCAGAGGCCCTCTTCCTGACGGGGATCGTCACATCATTTGCACTCGCTGCCTGGGACCTGACCACGCAGAAGCTGCTCTCATTCGAGGCGGATGCCCCGCGTGCTTCACCACTACCAGAGAACTCCCCGCCGCCAGTCCATTTCAACGCAGGCGGACCAGCACCCCTCCAACAGAGCGGTGGGTCTAGTCTTGTTCGGCGCGTCAGGGGACGACGGTGAAAAGGATGACAGCCTTTCCATTGACGCTGCATCCGACTCGACCCCGTGCCATCGACATTAGCGGACACGAGCACGGGCACCAGCATGGACTCAGAGATCGTCCACATCCTGTCTAAAACGGTAAGAGAGTTCACTGAACGCTTCACTGAAGCTCAGAAGGATTCACAGGCTATGCGTCACTTCCTGCCCAAGCACTCCAGCTCGTCACAGAGCCGCCAGAGACCGCCTCAGCAGCAGCAGCGAGCCAGGGCGGCGCCTCCCGTCTCCAAAAGGTGTAAAACATTACCCAGTCCCCTTACAGGCGGCTGGAAATGTCTGTACAGCAGTCAATGGGCCAGTCACAGAACTCGCTCACCTGCAATCAAACGCCGTTTTAACGGCAACACACAGAAATCACATTTTCTGCCTGTGTCACTAAGGGGTCACGTGTCCACACTAAAGTACGCATTCCCACGTATCAATACTGTCCAAACAGTGCCAGATACTTCCCCAGCTCGAGCTGGATGCCCCATAAATGTAGATCGTGTGCCTATTGTCATGTATGCACCACTATACACAAGCACTGTTCCCACAGTTATACACACTTCCCCAGTAAAAGCGGGAAATACTATAAAGGTAGCGAGCGTGCCTGCTGTGATGCATGCACCCGTACACACAAACACTGTATGCATGGGCAAAAACCCGCCGCGAGCGGGAGGCTTTATGAAAGTGGCGCCGTGCCTACTACAGTATATGCACCCCCACCCATAAGCACTGCCCATACAGTTCCAGACAGTTCTCTAGCTCATGCCACGAGCATCACAGATGCGACGCATGAGCTAAGAAACTCCCGCTAAGAGCGGGAAGCTTTATGAAAGTGGCGCGCGTGCCTATTACAATGTATGCACCCCCACCCGTAAACAATGTCTATATAGTTTTCAAACATTTCTCCAGCTCATGCTGCGAGCATTACGGAGATAGCGGCGTGCTTGTGATTTCACACGCACCCCTGCACTCGGCACTCAACACAGCTGCTCAGCGGCCAGCGCCTCTGAGAGCTGTAAGCTCAGTGTTAGCACATTTTCTGCCTGTGTCACTAAGGGGTCACGTGTCCACACTAAAGTGCGCATTCCCACATATCAATACTGTCCAAACAGTGCCGAATACTTCCCCAGCTCAGCTGGACGCTCCATAAATGTAGATCGTGTGCCTATTGTCATGTATGCACCACTACACACAAGCACTGTTCCCACAGTTATAAACACTTCCCCAGTAAAAGCGGAAATACTATAAAAGTAGCGGCGTGCCTGCTGCCATGCATGCACCCCTACACACAAACACTGTATGAATAGCCAAAAAAAAACCCGCCATGAGCGAAGACTTTATGAAAGTGGCGCGCGTGCCTACTACAGTATATGCACCCCCACCCATGAGCGCTGCCCATACAGTTTCAAACAGTTCTCTGTCTCATGCCGCAAACATCACAGATGTGATGCGCGAGCCAAGAGACTCCCCGCTAAGAGCGGGAAGCTTTATGAATGTGGCGCACGTGCCTATTACGATGTATGCACCCCCACCCGAATACTCTGTCCATACAGTTTCAAGCATTTCTCCGACTCATGCTGCAAGCATTTCGGAGAGTGCGCGCGTGCCTGTACTCTCACACGCACCCCTGCACTCGGCACTCAACAAGGCTGCTCAGCGCGCACCTGCGCCTCTGAGAGCTGTAAACTCAGTATTAGCACAAGGCAATTTGCCGGTGGGGCCCATACGTCACTGCGACACACCCCCAGCCAGCATTCAGCCCATATCTGTGCGAGCAAAAGCCTGGGACAAAATCCCTGACATGCCGAAATGGGTTTTGAACATAATAAAACACGGTTACTCGCTTCAATTCGCTCACAGACCACCCCGCTTTTCAGTGGTGGTCGAGACGAAAGTGAGGAAAGATGTGTCACATGTTCTACGCACCGAGGTGCTCAAACTGATAGAGAAGGGCGCTATAGAAACTGTTCCTCCCTCTATGAGCGAGGCGGGTTTTTACAACCGCTATTTTCTCGTCCCGAAAAAGGACGGTGGCCTCCGCCCCATCCTAGATCTCAGACATCTGAACAAAGCTTTAATGATTCGCTCGTTCAGAATGTTAACAACCAAACATATCCTCGCGCAAGTTCGCCCCGGGGATTGGTTTCCCAATCCCCGGGGCGATTGAAGACGCTTACTTTCACATTCCGATAGCGCCTCATCACAGGCCTTTTCTGAGATTCGCTTTCGAGGGACAGTCATACCAGTACACAGTACTACCATTCGGCCTATCATTGGCTCCCCGTACATTCACGAAATGTATGGACTCGGCACTTTCCCCCCTGAGACAGCGGGGAGTGCGAATACTGAATTACCTTGACGATTGGCTAATCATAGCACAATCAGAGGCTCAGTTAACGACGCACAGATCTTGGATTATCAGCCATCTAGAATGCCTGGGTCTGAGAATCAATTTTACAAAGAGCGTGCTATCCCCCAGCCAGAATATCTCTTTTCTGGGAATAGTGCTAGACTCAGTGCAGATGACAGCGCGCCTCTCATCAGAGCGCGCGCTCTCTATTCGATGCCTTGCAACATCATTCAAAACGGGCGCACGCGCCCCGTCAAACGATTTCAAAGAATGCTCGGTCTCATGGCCTCGGCATCAGCTGTACTCCAGCTAGGATTGTTGCACATGCGTCCTCTCCAGCGCTGGCTCAAGAGCCGTGTCCCCACTCACTTATGGCGCTCGGGCCACTTTTTGATCAGAGCGAATCACGGCTGTATAAAAGCCCTGACGCCCTGGAAATGCGTCAACTGGTATCAAACCGGCGTGAGTCTGGGCGTAATTACGCAGAGAAAAATGATCACGACACATGCCTCCAAAATAGGATGGGGGGCCCTTTACGAGGGCAGGCCTGTCTCCAAACCCGGAAAAGCGCCTACATATAAACTGTCTGGAAATGAAAGCGGTCGCCTTGGCTCTCAGAGCCCTGCTTCCGTACCTGAAAAACGAACACGTCCTGGTCCGAACGGACAACATGACGTTAGTTTCGTATATAAATCGCCAGGGTGGACTCAGGTCGAGCTCCCTGCACTCTATGACCAGGGAGCTCATCTTATAGTCACAGCACCACCTGCGCTCGCTGAGAGCAGCGCATGTGCCAGGCGCCCTGAACCAGGGAGCGGACATGCTGTTCAGAGACAAGGTTCTCCCAGGAGAATGGGCTCTCCACCCCCTGACGGTTCAGTGGTTATGACAAACCTTTGGCGAGGCAGAGGTTGACCTCTTCGCCTCCAGGGAAAATGCGCACTGCCCCCTTTTCTTCTCAAAGAGCACGGACGCGCTCGCCCAGGTCAGGCCGAGCCGCCCCTTGTATGCTTTTCCCGATCGCGATGCTACCTCAGGTCATCAGTCGGATCAGGGAAGTGGAATGTGCAGTGCTCCTGGTAGCCCCTCTCTGGAAAAACCAGACGTGGTTTCCAGATCTGATGCAATGATGCAATCTGCCCCATGGCCGATTCCGTTGAGGCTAGACCTCCTCAGGCAGGCCAACGGGATGATTCTTCATCCCCACCCCGATCTGTGGGCCCTCCATGCATGGCCCCTCAACGGGTTCCCGAGAACCTCCCCAGTGGAGTTTTGAGAACCATCACTGAGGCACGAGCGCCCTCTACGAGGCGCTTATATGCCCAAAAGTGGAAAGTGTTCAGTGACTGGTGTGATACCAAGAGCTTGAACCCCAAATCGTGCGAGATACCAAGTGTACTCGCCTTTTTTGCAAGAGCTGCTGGAGGCGGGCCGCACACCCTCCATGCTCAAAGTCTATGTGGCTGCCATAGCGGCGTCACACAATCCTGATAAAGGACGTTCATTAGGGAAAAACGACCTAATTATTCGTTTCCTAAGAGGCGCTAGGAGGACGAACCCTCCTCGCCCCTCGGTGCCGATCTGGGACCTGGCCACGGTCCTGAGTGCCCCGTTCGAACCTCTCTGAACCGTGCACCTTAACTCTTTCCCCGCCAAACACGGAATTTTCCGTTTTTTATGAAAAAACGCTTCCCTGCCAAACACAGAATTTTCCGGGTTTCCGTGTTTTAGGTGTTATACGGTAAGGAAGACCCCTGCGCATGTTTTGAAAGAGTACGCAACTCTTTGATCAAAGAAACAGACTGCGATCGTCTCAAACATGAAGAAGTGGAGTATTGAGAAGCTCAAAATATCAGACATAAACATGCCTTTTATCAGCTTTTTGTCTGAAATGTTGTTTTTTGACAAAACCGACCTCTGTTCAAGTCGCAATAAAAAAAGAACAAATGAAGATAAAATAAAATCGTTTTTTTTTTTTTTGCCTAAAAGCAGAGGCTCAGATCTTTATTGTGATATATAGCATCTTCATATATTCATGGAAGAAAATATTCTGCGGGCCATTAAAATTTAGCGAAAATCGTCAAAAACCCTGGCGGTGGCTGGCAACTTTTTTTTTAAAACGCTGGCGGGGAAAGAGTTAAACAGCTCTCGCTCAAAACTGCACTCTTGCTGGCGCTCGCCTCAGTCAAGAGAGTGGGCGACCTGCATGCGCTGTCATCAAGTTCTGCTTGCCTGGAATTTGGACCTAACGACTGCAGAGTTTTCCTTAGGCCAAAGCACGGGTATATTCCTAAAGTGCTCTCCACACCCTTCAGAGTACAGGTGATATCTCTGGCAGCGCTATCGTCCCCAGCAGACGAAACCGACGCTAATTTACTCTGCCCGGTTAGGGCACTCAGAGTATATTTGGAATGTTCTGCCCTGTTCAGACAGACGGAACAATTATTCGTATGTTTTGACGGCCGCACTAAAGGTCTCGCAGTTTCAAAGCAAAGAATATCGCGCTGGATAGTGGATGCTATAGCGCTGGCTTATGAAGCCAAGGGCCTTCAATGCCCCTTAGGCATCAGAGCTCACTCTACGAGGAGCATGGCCTCCTCGTGGGCATGGTCGAGTGGGATACCCATTGAAGAGATTTGTGCAGCGGCAGGCTGGGCCTCACCTTCGACATTTATCAGGTTTTATAACCTACAGGTCCCCTCATTGCATTCCAACATTCTATCAGCCTGACTATAGAATGGACTGGAGTATGTATATGCTGAGCATTATCTCCTCCCTTATAGGTCCGTCTCTGACTGACTTAAAGGATTTTTTATGCATATCAGTACATAGAAAACTCAGTACATAAGATATGTGCTTGTGTTTGTACTATGAGCGCCCCACCATGGACCACCTTGGAAGGCGCTCTATACGATCCCATTATGTAGCTCGCCGTTGGCCGGCTCGTGGAATAATCACTTTGCTTTAAGGCTCAGGCATCTGCCTCTGGCTTTATAGAGCGAAGTCGGCACACACGGCGTTTTGCATGGTGTTCCCATAGCGTAAGCTACTTACGCAATAGGAGAGACCTCTCGATAGGGAACGACTCGGTTACTAACGTAACCTCGGTTCCCTGAGAGGAGGGAACGAGTATTGCGTAAGCTGCCGTGCTTGGTCAGTTCGCTTCAGTCGATTGAACCTAAAGAACACTCATGACGGGCGCCTAATATATAGCCTTAGCCATGCTAATTTTGGCTGGCTATGAGCGCGCGGGCGCAAAGCGCGCGCTCATTGGTCGCGTGTTCAGAGTCGCCCCGTCATTGGTTCGAGCAAGTTGCCGCAGCACAGCCAATGACCGAGCTGCCTCGCTTATTGTTGTCTGCTGTGCAGCTGCAATGCGTTTTACATAAAGACTTCAATATTTCTCGAGAAACGGAGTTTTCCCATAGCGTAAGCTACTTACGCAATACTCGTTCCCTCCTCTCAGGGAACCGAGGTTACGTTAGTAACCGAGTCGACTTGGAGAATTGAAGTAACCGGGTTTTTCAGGTACTGACAATTTTTCAGCGGCTGCCAGAGTGAAATTTCGGGCTGCCGAAGCAAATTCAATGACATTATTCTCGTGTTCCAAATATGCTTTCAATCTCACACAAGCAGCTGTGTTTCACATGATTGATCACTGAAGCATAAAAGTGCATCCGAGCCCAGCAAGATTGTGCTCCACAGACTGGAGAACGCAGAGTGTGTGATCACTGGTGGTTTCTCTATCACGGCACAAACATAAAAACTTCCGTGACCCATTTCAATTTTTAATTTTTAACATTCTATCAAACACTGACGAGGAAAAGAGCTAAACAATGTGCCAAACATGTGCTAGCAATTATGCATCATCTGTCAAGCAGGTTTTTTTTTTTTTTTTTGACTACACCTCATCACCCTTAATAAAATACAGTTTAAATGATGCTAGATATTGGAAAACAAACCAAATTTACTTTCAGATATTCAAATATTGTCTACAGAGAATACTTAAAAGAGTTAATGAAGTGGTTTTTTTTTATCAAGGATAGGAAGGATATTTTATACTCATGAATTATTTCCTTTGTTGCGTTGCTTTCAGAAATGCCAAGTTTCTTGAGGAAAGTTTTATAATAATAATACTAGTCAACAACATCAGACTGAAATGTGAAATTTAGCATTGTGTTAAACATTTTTTTCTTTTTTAATTTGTCAAGTTCCAAATAAAGAGAAAATTATATAAGAGGAAGTAGTTTATAATTTAGTATTTTATAAAGTATTTAATAAAATTTGTGGAGTTTTCAAAAATACAGCAGTCATTACAATGATTATTTAATATATAAATATGTATATAGGGATTTATTTAAAAAATTTAACTATATTGTGAGATATATCGTTATCGTGATATAAAATTTGTGATATCGTGATATAAGATTTTGGACATATCACCCACCCTTAATGTATACAGTCAAAAAAGAATGGATTTTTTTAACCATAAGCCCAAACCCCAACCCAAAGCCTAACCATCAGTGGATTAAAAATATAATTTTAGAGGAAAAATGCAACCCCCGGATCGCACTCATTGATTATGTGAACCCAATTAATTTCTGGTTTCCAGAAACTGTTTCCTTGAGGCTGCTTGCGCAACATACCATCGGTTGCACCACAGAAAAAAGGAAATACATTTGTATTTATACAAAAATATATGATAGGAGATGGAGGTTGTCAAGAATAGAATTGATTTCAGGGTACTGGAACTTTAGGTAGTAATATGTCAATTTGCAGTGTGAGCATGTTATGTTGCCCAAACCTGCTTGACTTATCCATGCTTTGTACATTAAAGATTTGTTATCCTCATAACATATAGCTTGCCAAATACTTAGCAATATTGAATGTAGTTGCAGAAGATGACCGTGTGCTGTTGTGATTCTAGTGCTGTTTTGCATGTGGTTTTAGTGAAGCAAAATTATGTATATATTAGCACTCATCATTAGCACAATCCTGCATTGCACACATGCACAGAGCTTACCCTGTGGCCCAGCTTATATGATACCTGTGACTTTCACCACCTGGCATACTTTGGCATACATCCTGGCATAGCTGGATTTGGCATCAAAAACAGGGTGCAGGGGATGGCAGGTGCCAAAGGAGTCATGTGGGTTCCAATACCCTGCAAACCACTCGCTGCATCTGTGATGAAATGTGAGACCTGTAAGGTATTTCTTTTGTTATATATATTTTTTTTTTTTTTTTTACCTTGAATTAACTTCAGAAGTCATCCGTTCAGACTGCTTTAGGGTTAGGGCAGGTCTATCCATAGAGCATCCAAATGTAACTGGGCCAAACCCAAATGCTTTTTATTTAGGTCACAAATCCTTTGAGTTCAAAACTCTAGTTTTGAACTAAAGACAAGGCTAATCAGAAGTTCAACATGTTGGCAGGTAGGTCTCCTCTGGGCACAGAGAGACTTGTGCTAAAAATACACATTTAATTTAAAGGTGCTAATGGAAGAAAGACTCCAAATCAGATGCTGAATTGGTTTCTTTCTTCCAAGTTGTTTTATAAGCTTTATAAAGAGTTTATTCTTTGTCATCACAATAAATTTAAATTGTTGTTTTGGTTCTAACCGACTTAATCTATATACCAAAATTATCAGCAGTATATTGCTTTTTTGTAAGGTTTTAGAGCATGTAATATAATGACTTAAAAGCTGAATCTTTTTTTAAAAGATAAATTGAAACAAACTGTTCTAAAGAACAAATTCATGAAAAAGAGTCATACTTGCCATCACCAGTTCTACAGCCATGGCCAAAAGTATTGGCAGTGACATCAATTTGTGTTTCACAAAGTTTTCTGCTTCAGTTGTTGTGTTGTTGATTCACATTGTTTCTAGATTATTGTGCAGAGTGATCAGATGCATTTTAAGTAATTGCAAAAAGCTCACAAAACCCAAATTTCACTTTTTTTGGCCCTGGCACAAAATGACCAGCTAACATTATTTCACTAATCATATCAGCAGCATCTGGGAAAGTGTGAACAAGTACTAGTCAGGTGAAATCACTCTATCATTCTGATTGGATTATAGGAGCAGACTGACTGCTATAAAAGAAGGGAAGAAGTGCTTCCAATCAATGTTTACCTCTAAAGAAAGACGTGCAGCCATCATCACTTTTCATACAAATGGCCTCGCATGCAAGGAAATTGCTGCAAAGGATATTGCACCTGAAAGAACCATTTACCAGATCATCAAGAGGTTCAACTGCAGTGAAGAAGGCTTCAGGATGTCCCAGAGTGTCCAGTAATGCCAGGACCGTCTTCTCCTGATGAGTCAGTTATAGAATTGTCACCACCAGTGCAGAGCTTGCTCAATATTGGCAGCAGGTCGGTGTGAGTGCATCTGCACGCATACTGAGGTGAAGACTTTTGGACAATGGCCTGGTGTCAAGAAGGGCAGCAAAGAAGCCACTTCTCTCCAAGAAAAACATCAAGGACAGACTGAAATTTTGCACGAAGTACAATAATTGGACAGCTGAAGACTGGTGCAAAGTTATTTTCTCTGAAACCCCCTTTCCGAATGTTTGGGACAAGGAAAAGGAGCGCTGAACGCTACCATTAGTCCTGTGTAGTACCAAATGTGAAGCATCCTGAAACCATACAATGGTATCAAAACGTCCAGCAAGAGCAACTTCTCCCAACGATCCAGGAGCAATTTGGTGATGATCCGTGGATTTTCCAGCATGATGGAGCACCATATCACAAGGCAAGAGTGATAATGAAGTGGCTCGGAGATCATTACATTGAAATTTTGGATCCGTAGCCCGTCAACTCCCCGGATCTTAATCCCATTGAGAACCTGTGGTCAATCCTCTAGAGGTGAGTAGACAAGAAGAAGCCCACAAATTGTGATCAACTCTGAGCACTAATAAGGCAAGAATGGATCGCCATCAGTCAGGATTTAGCCCAGAAGCTGATATCCAGCATGCCAGAGCGAATTGCAGAGGTTATGAAGAACAAGGGTCAATACTGAACATTGAATGTTTTTGCCAATAAAAGCCTTTCAAACTTATGAAATGCTTATCATTGTTTTCCAGTATACCATAGAAACAAAAGAATCTACAAATACTGAAGCCGCAAACTTAGCAAAACACAAAATTGATGTCACTGCCAATACTTTTGGCCACAGCTGTATGTTAGGAATAATTTATTAGACATTGTCTTTGCCCAGCCCAGGCATAGCAAAGTGTGTTGAGGTAAATACAAGAAAGCCAATAAAACACACACATTCTTTCTCATACATACTGTATACTCATTCTTCCAGTAGGTAATCTCTGCTGTGTGATTATACAGTTGTTTTTGCCAACCTGCTGAGCATTGCAACCATGTGAGTGTCAATTAAGGTCTGACTAAAGGTTTGACACTAGAGATCGATGGCAGGAGCTGCTCTGGTCGTCTAATTGGTAGTCATTGTAATGAATCTTGAGGATGGTCAATTGTATTTGTTTCCTCTAAAACCCAATAGAGTAAATTCACTCTCCCTCTGTTCCTCGCTCATGACATCATGATGTATTGCTCGTGGCTTTCCCATAAATTCTATAGCAACATCCCCACTCTCTTTCTCTTCTCTTAACCTAAATCCCTTCTCTATTTCAAAGTGCAAGAGAAAATCTTCTCATTCCTTGAAGCCACAAGGCATATAGAATGCCACAAAGATTGAGCCCCATTTCGAGGACCACACACTATAGCACTTGCTTTTGTTTTTTCATCTTATTACTGAGCATATTCTGCCTGCAGTTATATGTAGGCTACACATTCTTCTTTTGGCACTTTTACACTGCTCGTTACAGTTCGACTCGACTCTACATGCTTTTCTGAGATTGCTGTCCTACTGCTGTTTTAGTGCCGCCTCAACGTGGGTGGGATTATAGGCTGATCATCATAGTTGTGCCGCCTCTACTGACATCATAAACAATAAACAATAACATGGCCACTAGCTGTTAGCTACTAGCTCATTGTACTGCATAAAGCAGTTGTTGCATGGTGATTTTACACAAGTGTAACAGTTAAATTGGCCTGGTTGTTATAGAAGCAAGCTTTCCAGTAGCTGGTCATAAAGTGAAGCTTTCAAGCAGAGTATAGAGTTAACATACCATCCTCCATCGTGGACTCCAGCCGTGGCTGAGTCCAGGGCACTCTCCCTCCCATTGCTCGTCTAGATAGAGTCCATTTGGTCGAACCACTTCAACTTTTCCTTCATGGTTCTGTAGTCACTCAAGTTTTTTTTAACTTTTCCCTACACGGTTGGTAGGTCCAGTTGAAGCTGTGTCTCAGCTATGCGGTCAACAGCTGAGACACTTCCTGAAAGACTTTTTCATTTTGTTCGTCGCAAACGAGAGGAACGTCTGCACCTCATTTACGTTGGTAGTGATGCTGGTAGTGACAATTCGCTCTGACTAATCAGTGATCTGCAGATTTTTTTATGTCACTTTTAGTATCAGCCTGGCTCGCTTGGAACCTCAACCAAGGTGGTGCTAAAAAAAAAGTACCAGGTAGTATTCAAAAAGCGAGCGGAGTCGAGTTATACCGTGCAGAGGAAAAGCCCCATATGAGCTTGTGTCCTGTTTGTCCTCAGTTGGGACAGTTTCTCATAAATGGGGACAAATTTGTTTCAGTTAGGTGTTCTCTATAGCCTTAACTCTTCATAAATAACAAGGAGGAAAAGGAGGGATAGTCAGTTCCAGCCTTCATAGATGATGCATTATATCTAAGCTTGCATGCACACTTATGACTCCAGCTTATTACTTTTTCTGTGGGAGTTTGTACCTAAACCACTTTTTTCTCACTTTTATTGTTATGGCTCTTGATCGCTGAGCTGTCTTAAGTACTCTGACCGCAATCATTGCAGCATTGAGTCCTTTTATTTAAGCACTATAGATAAATATTTCTGAACTAATGCAGCTGAAAAAGTGGGCTGGCACTCTTGCGTTCAAAATTAGGGATGAATGATAATGTTGGTGACCATAATATTGGTTTTTGATACCTGATTTCAAATGCAAAAGGTTTACTCTTTAGTTTGTGTCTTTTATTGTTTTATAGACTTCAAAGTTTTTCTTTGGGCCATTACAAAAAAGTAATATTGCATAATAGTGGTACTGTATTTTGGCTTTAAATGGTGGTGCATTGGTGCTTTTTATGAGAGAAAGAGGAGACTGTTGCCCTATCAGATAGATAGATATATTTTTTTTCTTTCTTTAATGAAACCTGAAACAGCGCTTGTACTGCCTCAGCACAAATGGAACCTCTAACAAGAGCATTGTACAAACTGACATGGGCACTCTATTGTTGTTTGTCTCTAAAGAGTAGCTTTACATAGACATATTATTGTGTTGCTAATTGTGACACTGGACTCCACTGCAGAACTGCACGCATGCTGATGGCAGTGCACTTATGCTCAGTCATATTGTTCCCAATCTAATCACAACTAATAAAAGCCAGTGCTTTCACACAGTTTGCTTGTGGGGTTCAAGAAAGACATGTAAGCTGTGTGATGGGCATAATAGGATATGCCATTGACTCAAGGACAGTGCTTGGATGCAATATATTTTACAGTTGATTCTCTGAATTGAATATTTCTGTAGATGCTACCAGTGTTACTCTCGTCAAGGAAATTACAAATGTTTATTGAAGTTTTTTTGTGTGTCAACAATAATGAAGAGAAGATGAAAAAGACTCATCGTGACTATAATCAAGTGATTGTGATTTCAACATACTGTTGAGGAAAATATGACAAGAAAAAGAAAGAATTGATTCATATAATCCATTCATAGAAGTAGGTTTCTGTAAAAGCACGCTACATATAACGCTGTATGCTAAACAAACATTTTTCAAACTTTTTGATGCCTGGCTTAAATAGTAAGCATGATATTGTAAAGACAACATGGAGTTTGTTAAATTAAACAGTTGGCTTATTTTGTCATTGTACTAAAGCCAAAATAAATTGTCAAAATATTATCTGGAAATTGTTTACTTTGTATTTAGTTGACACCATATCTTTTTTCTACCCACTATTAAAGTAATGCTAGGTGTATAAACCTAAAGAAAAATGTCATTTTAATTTTCAGTTCGATTGAAATTTTTTATGGTAGACTTGAGAAAGCAGAATTTTACGGTAATAATTTTGAATATTCTTAAATGTTTTTACTGCACTGTTATTTCCACAGACCCCCTAGCACCCCCTAACAGCCACAAAGGGTTTCCGGGCCCCCTTTTGAAAACCCCTGTCCTAAGTTGTTTAAAACATGGAATAGTTCCACAGTGTTAGGAATTCACAAAAACAATAAGTTATAAAAAGTAGCTTGTACTGTACTTCGGTATACTATATTCATTATATGGTACTCATGAGCTCAGGTTTTCCAGACATTTTTCTTATGTTATTAAATAATTAGTTTGATACATGTTTAAATGAATGTCTATACTCCACATTTTTTAAATGTTTGCATATTTGATATGTTTAGCGTGTTACTGTTTAACATGTTTTTTTGTCATATTGCACATTAGTGTCATCTAAAGTGATATTTTCGTTGACTAAAATAAAATGTTATTTAAGACTCAAATTAATTAATTGAAATATGAACTAAATTTAAAGAAAATTTAGGCTGAGGAAAAAAAAAAAGTAAAAATTAGCACTGGACACTACCAAACAGTTCTTTGTTTTTAAAGAATTGTGGCCTTTGTGGAACTTAAAAAAAGCTTAATTTAAATTGTACATATTATGTGCAGAACAGCAAAAACTACATCAGCAAACAGTATTCACAGCATTTATATTAAGTGATGTATTTCGGCAGAAAATGGATTGTGAAAGATATAATAATATTGGTTAATATGTTTCCTAGCCATGGCCTTAAGTCAGCAGAAAAGAAAGGTTTTGTTTAGGAGGTTAGGTGGGGCAGACAGGAGTTACGTTGCAGTTAATGTACTCTATACAGTGAACCACAAGGACTGTGCCTCTGGTATAAAATGGGATATTTGGTTTAGTTGACTCACTCCTTGAAATTGATTTGATGCGATTGACCTTTAGCATTATCTCATTCACAAAGGGGTTCCCAGCATCCTAAAGATTCATTCACTGTTATCATTGGAGGTAATTTCAAGGCAGGACTACATTTACTGACCAGAGATAACAAGCAGCAGGCCTGCTATTTATTTTTTCTGACCTTTGTTGCTCAGTTGTCCTATGAAATATAGGTAACATTTCTATCTGTCTCTCTCTCTTTTTCTCTGTCTCTAGTTTCTACTCTATTTTGCTCTTTGAGGTAGTTAAAGATGCTAAAAATAGCTTTGTTCTGTCCGTGTTGTGCAACCTAATTAAGAGGAGAAGGACTGAGGTGCTTCCAAGCATGGGCTCAGCATGTAATGGCTGCCCTTATTCTGATTTGCTAGTGGATACACACGCCACCAATTATTCCCCGTAGCACTGTTACGTGTACCTCCTATGACTGAAGACCCTCTCAAATAAGCTGACGGCAGTTTTTTCTACTCCTGTTCCCAGCGCACTACTTTTGAAAATGCACATTGTCACAAAAGAACTGTGGAATAAGCAGTTACATTTAGCATCAAATGCCACCCTGAATAGATTGAATCACTCTATTTGGGGAATTTGAGATGTTTTTGCTGTTGGTGGATGCATGTCGTAGGAATACACAAAAAGTGCTACACTTTGCCATGAAATGTCTTTAAAGTTTCCCTGAGGTTAGCATCTATGTGGGTCTTGAAGGCTAGTTAAATCAGAATATCTCTCCATGCTGCACTTGTAACCCTGCAGATTGTCGTTTAAATGAAATCGAAGTTTGGATGACTTTATACGCAATGGGGTCTTCTCTCGTCTGAGCCATTATGGTGCACTGAAGGGGGAGATTGAGCTGAAAGCTCATTGATTTGTTTCTGTGCCTGTGTGAAACATGTTTCTGAAATACTGGTTTGTCTTGACTGTGTCTTAGATGCATTTGAGTATTAGTGACTGGTGGAGAGACACAAGTAGAAGATGGATCAGAACAGATGGAGCTCATGGTTAGGGACCGGTCAGGTTGATCAATTTGTCCACCTGCTGACTAGTAAATTAATTAGGGTTTTCATGGATTTTCAAAAAAAATGTTGAGAATATTTTAGTTTTAATATGCATGGTGCTACTTTATAATGGATGAATTAACAGATGTAACTTCTCAGAGAGCATTTAAATGTGCGAATGAACTAGGGATTGGCACAGGTACTCTGACGTGGCAGCAATGATCGATCATGAAAATTATTGATGGTGATTATGCATGATGTGACTTTTCACTTTATTCGACATTCAGTCAATTACCTGACAACTAATCACAAACGTGTCAAAGAGGGAGCTTTTTTTTTTTGGTCATTGATTGCGTAGGGATTTTGAGGGGCACATTGATTGTCAGAGACGTCTCATCGCAACCAAACTGATTTACGGTGCTGCAATTAATAAAAATAAATACATTAATAGATATTATTTAAAAAAGTGAATGTTTGTCACTGACTGTAAACCTCCCTGCCCTGGGCGGCGACATGTTTGCATGATGATACACACATTTGCATCTCGACGAAATGGAAGCTGAAAATGTCCCCACAAGTTTTCAAGGTAGAAGCCCGAAATAAAGTGCCATTCCGTTGCACTTTCTCCAGTTGAAAGGTAGAAATTCAGACTTTCCGAGTTGAATGGAGTGCTTCATGAATCATCACAGCAACAACAATACAGAGCATTGCTGCTTTCCCCACAGGAGCGAACACTTGGACACACACACACACACACACACACACACACACACACACACACACACACACACACATACCAGGCATGTGGCAGTGGACTCAATGTGCTGAAGCAGTGCATATACAGCAGGTGAGCGTTTCAAACAGCTAGACAAAGCACAGCTAAATGGAACGGAATGCAATTTCTTCAAAACTGAACTTCAACTTAACATGCATATTAAAAAAGCAATGGTTATTAATCTTTAGGATGGTCAATCATATTTGTTGCCTCTATAACCCAATAGAGTAAATTCACTCTCCCTCTATTCCTCGCTCATGACATCATGATGTATTGCTTGTGGCTTTCCCATAACTTCTATAGCAACATCCACTCTCTCTTTCTGTTCTCTTAACCTAAATCCCTTCTTCCCTATTTCAAAGTGCAAAAGGAAATCTTCTCATTCCTTGAAACCACGAGGCATATTGAATATGCCAGAAAGATTAAGGTAAACAGTCACTAAAAAAACTGGTGCGCACTTACTAAGATTACTACGGTAACCGGAAGGAAGAACATACATACGCGTTTGTGCCCATTCTTTCTTCGAGTTGGGTTTATTTTGATTATGCAATATTTTGTACGTTTGGTAGCAGATTATTTTATAACAGCCTATATTAATGAATAGACAATATACTGGAACATCAAGACGCAATGCAGCAGACAAAGACGTTTACCAGACATGTTATTAAGTATACAGTGATGTACATGTAATTGCCCCTTGAGTACTCTAATAGACAAAATTACCAAAAGCCCAACCCTAATATGAATGATGACAGACAAATACCCTGATGCCGACTGCGAATTGCAAAGTCAGGAAATTACAAACCATTTAGCTGGGAAGTTCCAAAGATAGTAAATAATAGCCTAATAGTTACCATTTCCCCCCACTGTTTTAGAAACTCATTCAGTTATTTAAATGTTTCAAGCATCACAGATTGAAAAGGCTGCTTGTGTCTATTTGCAGGGGGTGAGCGACATAAAAGTAGCAAAATCAGTGCACTTTTAAACATCCGCGTAAAGCAGTTCAATGGAAAGTAGGAGGCAAGAACTGGCTTGACCAGTATAAACAACAATAATTTAAAGACACACACACACACAAACTCACACGTGGCAGCTGCCCGTAAACGCTCTCTCTATCTCGCACCACCGTCCGCTGTCGGCCTTTATCCCTTTCAGAGGCTTGATTAGCCTGATAAGGGTCCAGGTGTGTAGAATCACGACCCAGCCCCGCCCTCCGCCCTGTCACAATCCGTATTAGTCGTAGCTTTACTCGTCTCCTTTTCAACAACCCTGCTAAACTACCTTAAAATTAGCTCATTTGTAACAGTGAACCTCCTTTGAACAATACATGTCAGGCAAATTTTTTATTTTTCTTAAAATTTTTTACTTCAAATTGCCTTCTGTGAGAAATGCGTGGACCATGATACTTTTGTGCCATTTAAAGTTAGAGATATATTCTTTACATTTTGATCTTTGTACACAGACAGGCGTCTTTTTAGTGGCATCACGCCTTGTTCTATTTATGCAGTAATTTGCACCATGAAAGTTTTGTTTTTACGATGTTTTCAAATTAAAAACAGTTAAACTTTGTTTAAATACGAATCTCAGGACAGTTTGGTTTTATTGTGCTCTGCCCAGCTGTTTTTGAACATAAGAAAGATTGTGAACACTCCATAAAAAGTGCGTCTAATTGGTGTCTCTTGGATGTGACAGAATCATCAGTCACACTTTTATTTTTGAATACATGTGACCTTTGCATAAAGCACTGTTGTTTCTTCAAAAATCGCAAAAGGCAATTATCACCATTATTAACAATCAAAGAGCAATCATTTAGCAGGTGTCACATGAATGAGTCTACAATCATGCAAAATTAGCTAATTACACAGTGTACAGGCAATCCCACTGGTAAACAAACAAATGAGAGTGAGCAGAATCTAAAGAACTTTGCAGACGATTGTTCGTCAGGGCCAGTGAGGCACGTGGATGAATCACGTTCACTGTAGATGAAGTCGTGCTGACAGCGGACTTCCGATCCGTGAGACATGTCAGCCATTCAAAACCAACCGTGAGTAGCCTGAGTAAAGCGTTGTCTGATCAGCTAGTTGTCTAGTCGGCCTTTAAATCAGTTAGGGAATAAATCAGTAATTAAATATAAAAAAAAAAGTTATTACACAATTATTGTTTGAAAATATTTTATAACATCCAATTTCACAAAACCATCATGAAAGTATATTTTCATATATTATCATTTTAATTACGTTTTTACAAATAACATTTTAATAATAATAATAGGTTTCACTTTGAAACGACATCTAATGGACTAATCATGACTTTTTAAACCATGATTATCCCAAAGCTTTTTCTTGATAATGGAATGTATTGGTTTATGTAATTGTTATTTAATTATTTAAAAATGTATAGGTGCGTTTAACAATTTATTTAATTATTGTTTAAATTGTTTTAAAATAAAGTACATTTAACTTACTATTTAATTCCAAACTTATATTTTTTTCCCAATCCCAGTTTCCTTTCGGCCCAACACCCTTAATCCTCATTTTTAGGAGTTGAGCAGTGCGTCACCTCCCCACCCATAATCCCATGTCGCCTGTGGTAAAATGGTCAGGGTGTATGATTGCATGTCTTTGGTGTCCGGCTTCTCAGGGTCAATGCGCTCCCAGTGAAGGAGGAGATTAGGCCCACTGATTAGGACGGACATTAGATCAGCAGTATGGTGGATGCACAGAGATTGCTGAATACAGCCCATGATTTGCGTGGATCTTCTTGGCAAGTCAGACCGTCCCTAAACTTGGCACAGGCAGCAGAAAAGTGGCAGCACACTGTGTGCTGACAGGCTGGAGTGTTTACCAGTACAGTTATATAAACATTTGCTGTGTGTGTGTGTGGATGGCAGGTGTGAAAGCACAGAGGATGAAGCTCAGCACACACCGTCTGGCCTGGCAAGGGCAAATGCAGTCTTATGCTAAAGAATGGGAGCCCTTGAGACTGGAGCCACCAGCAGGGAAGATTGATTAGTTGTTCTCTGTGCTACAACTGTGTCTTCATATATAACGCCAACTCAAGTGTCCCTTCCATTTCTGTCACAGAAGAAAGTAAAGCGCATCTTAACAGTCCTTATATCTCAAGTTTGGATCTTGTGGGATTTCTTGAGCATAAACCCATTAAACAAGGTTTTCTAGAGACAATTGACTGCTAAAAACATTGTGATACCTGCACAAAAAGGGTGTCTGCAGTGAAGGTTCAAGTTTCATGTTGTCCACTCAATGTGCATTCATCTCGCCGTTTTCATTGGCACATTTGGTCCAGCCCTGATAAACAGGATTAGGGATTTAGGATTACACTCCGCTGACCTTACCCAGATTGTGCTGTGTCTAGGCCCTTTGGGTATTTAATACTGTTTGTCAGTTCAGCGTTCAAAGCCCTGAGGAGTTTGCTAACCGTTTGTCCCACTAGCATCTGCACCCGTTGAACCAAACAATCTGCTCAATGGAGATGTCTTTTTATGTAGCTCTTGTTTGCTCTTATCCTATCAGTCTCTTTATCTCTTGCTCTGTCTCTGACTGTCCATTTCATCCCTCTCTCTCCTATCCTGTTTCGTTTAATATCTGACAAAACATTAATACAAATAAAAAAATTAAACGGGCCAGGCATTTTTGTGGCATTTTATTTTCTTTAAGTCCACTTATAATGTAAGTCAATTCTAAGTGTATATCAAGTCATATTTTGTTTTTACATTACAGTTTTCCAGCCTTTTTAAATGTATCCCCTTTTCTCACAATTTTGCAATGCCCAAATCACACTACTTACTAGGTCCTCATGGTGGCGTGGTTACTCACCTCAGTCCGGGTGGGGAGGACAGGTCTCAGTTGCCTCCGCTTCTGAGACCGTCAATCCGTGCATAAATAAAAATTAAAAATTATGCAGTGTAATATCAGGGTTTACATGTGATACATTCCTGATATTCAATAGGCTATTTTAAGCAATCATCTTATCTAAAGCTTTGCCATCACAACTGCATTTTGTCCCACATATTTTTCCAGCAACTTTTAACGACCAACTGAACTTCATTGTCATCTTAAATTCATTTTAGCGTCATACTGCAGTTTACATTTTCTGAAGAAGCTCAGCAAATGCGATCCGAGGATTAGAAAAAGCGGGTTTGATTTAAATGGTTCAGAAACCTTTTGGAAAGTGAACTCTGCATTGGACAAATAGTTCTGATAGTTTATGACAAAAGTGTAGAACATTCTGAGAATGTCATTCAGCTGAATTTTTTCATTACAGAACAGAGTGAAGTTAGTTTAAGTTTTTGTAAAGAAAAGGCAAGTATATAGGGCTAACAATGTTATTTTTTTCTTTGGTAATTTATTTTGTAATTTAATGCTTTTTTCATTTGGTAGTTTAATTTAATACAGGGAATTTTCCCTGTGATTTTTTTCAGAAGTAAGCTAAACAATAATTTTATAGAATTGGGCTAAGTTAGTGTTAATTTATAATCTTTGTGCATAGAAATGATATGTTTTTTGTATTGTGGGCTAATTCCATGACTGCCATCTATTATTTTGAATGGTGTGGAAAAGTAACTTTAATAAACAGATGGCTACTTCAAAGTGGTCATTCATATGTTCTTTGTGCACTTGTTGATATCAGGTGCATAAAAGATATTTGTGCACTCCTGGAAGTGTCATGAAGCAGATGTGTTTGCAGCATTGGTCTTAATGGCATACCTGCACAGATACAATCCATAACAGTGCGAGTGATGCTTTCAAGGATGTATACCTTGTCATCATGATTAACACAGGCTAAGTATTGGGGTAAATTCTGCATGTGACACTATATTTTTGGGTTAATGCCAATTTTCTCGAACAAAAACACTATCTAATTAAAGCAGACACAAGCAGAGCAGATGCTTTGCTTACAAATATGAATATATTGACGACTACTGGCACGTTCTAACAGCGAAGAAAAACTTTTGAAGAATGCTTGTTTTGAGCCCTCCTTCCCTTTTGTCTTACAGATGCAATTCTCCTAAAGTCATAATTTTGAATGTTGCTCTTCTATTATGAGTGACTTGCAGCTGATTATTTGTCTCTTTAACAAATTAGATGATTTAGCCTGTCCTCTGGGTATGCCCCCCCCCACTCCCCGGCGGCTGTTTTGAGCTCTATGAAGAGACATCATATATTACAGAACAGAACATAATTTTTTTCAGCCTCAGCTGAGCATAATGACAAGTAAAGCATCTTTTAATTCACATTAAAGGGATAGTTCACCCTAAAATGAAAATTTTGTTGTCATTTACTTGTACTCATGTTGTTCCAAACCCATATGAATTACTTTCTTACATAGAACATAAATGCATATTATTAGGCAGAATGATAGGGACTTGACAGCCTCTATCACTATTCATTTTCACCTAAAATCCCTGTTTTTATTGTAGGTTTAGCATAAGTTTCTGACAGAACCACGGGTGATCAGAACCAGCATTAGTTTATTTACTACAAAGTAAAAAATCTGGGTGAACATCCTCTAAGTGTGGTGATTCCATAATTTTTACCAGGGGTTATAGGCCTACGTAGCAAGCTGTCCAGGGCGACCTGCCAGACATTGTCCTGTGGTCCTGGCACACAGATGCATGGCACTTGTTCCAGGAAGTGTTTCAGAGCGACAATGAATGTGTTTGAGCTGTTTTTTTATCATCCTATACTTCCTATTCATTACTTTGCTTTGACATAAAACAAGAAAGGGAGAGATTGAGGATGCACAAACGAGATACAGATAGGGATGGGTCACAATGGGACATTACATTATGTTGTGTGTTACACTGATTTTTGAGTGTTGTTTTTTTAAGATGGTGTGTCAAGTGAAAACTGGTGAAAACTGGTCCACCTTTTAAAAACCGACTCTTGCATTCTATTCCACTCTGCTGCACTCTTATCTAGTGTGAACGTAAAAATTAGGGCTTTCAATCGAAAAAAATTCTAATTAATTACATGGTGTCCCTATTAATTAATCGCGATTAATCGCATATACAAATATTTGCTGAGAAAGCCCCTCATATAACAATAATTCAATTTATAATGATTCAATAATTATACATCTTTAAATATTAAAAAATTATATAAAATAAAAAAATATTCAGATAATGAAAATGCATTACATTCTTGTGGCAGAAGAGTTCATCATTGATAAGACCATTCAAAAAGCGGCTTTAGAATACAATGTATTGTTTACTACCATATTATTGATCATAAGTCAGTCATTGGCATACAGTTCACATCAATCCATTTCACAAGTGAATTTGTCAATCAGTTGGAGATTTATTATGAGGGCTTGTTTAAGGACCTGTCAATGTACACTTGCATCAGACATTTTTTATTTTTTTAGAAACAAGCCAGGGGTATACCTAATACACAATACTACATATATATTTTACAATAATGCCAAGACATTATATTCATTACATAGTGCAATGGATTTTAATGCTTTGGAGTTGTTATTTAAATCATATTTCAAGTCTTTACAAAAAAGTGCAAATAGGGGCTTTATAGACATAAATTTACACTTATGTATAAAAAAACTTTGCAAGAAAAATAAACAGATTAATTAGAAAATATTAACTTATCAAAACTGTGAAAACCAAAGAAAACGTCTTTATAAAGCAAATAAAAACTAGTTAAAATAGAGGTACGTACAAACAATCAAAATTTTCTCCAAAATACTACAGCGTAGACACATTCCCAAAAAAGGTGAGGGGCAGATTCATCTACAGCATTACAGAAGGAGCAAAGTGGATCTATTTCAGGGAGCATGTTTCTTAAAAAAAGATTGACTGGGTAAAACCGGTGTAACCGTTTAAAGGACACCTCCTTAACCGTGTTGGTAATTATATATTTGTGAGATAAAGACCATACTACCTGCGTCAGACATGCTTATGTCGCGTCTCGGGTGTGTTGCGTCATAAAAGTAAAATGTTTAGGTCACTGTTTCAAGTAAAATATAGTTTAATACTCAATCTTTAAACACATCTCGAGATCCCTTGGTTCACATTTGCAGTCCTTCAAGTGTTTTGAACGCATGTTTGTGTGTGTGTCCGCTGAAGGATTGTTAATGTTTTGTTCACTGTAATAAACTGTGTGTTGCTTACACAGCTGAAATTTCACTTACTGCCCTCTGGAGTAAACAGGTGGTACTACAAGCTTGAATTTCTCAGAAAAGCTTTGCGATTAAATGCGTATTTTTTTTTTTTTTTACGCGTTATTTTTTGTACAATTAATCGCACGTTATTAACGCTTTAAATCGACAGCCCTAGTAAAAATCCATCTTGTGTTAATGCTAGGATTTGGCACATTTATAGATTACTCCGAAGTGACGGCAATGATCGATCATGAAAAAAATGATCGATAATGATCATACATGCTGTGACGTTTCACTACATTTGAAATTCGGTGAAAACTACACAAACATGTCAAAGTGGGTCCTATTTTGAGATTGATTATGTCATGATTTTCACACAGCGCACCATGACTGTCTGTCCAGGGGCAGAGACGGTGCTCAACAGTCTGGAGAAGCGCACACACTCCAGACGAGTTCTTTTAAACAGCTGAATGGAACAGAACACGGAGTCTACTTAACATTTGCTACTTCACATGCCGTATTAAAAATGTGATGGTTATGGTCTATCCGGTCAGGCCAACTGTAGTTGGCAAATGCACTGTTCAGCTAACTGTAGTGCACGCTTATTAAGATAATTATACTAGCTAGAAGGAAGAGCAGAGATATGCACTTTCTGAGCATTCTTTCACTGAGTTTGCCAGCGAGTCTTAACAGAATGAATGAATGAAAATATTCAATTTTTTTGATTATGACATTTATTTCCTACATTTTAACAGACTACGTTATAACAGCTAATAATAATGAATATATGAGACAATGGAACAATAACGAGACACAGTGCAATAGCCAAAGACATCTGTCTGACATATTTATATATACCTAGACCCACACCTCCCCCCGGCAATTTGAGTCCTCAAGTAGAAAATATGACCAAAATGCCCATCCCCACACAACACCCCCTAAGAAATTCAGCCAGTCAGGGTCGTGTAATCCCAAATCCAGGGTAAATATACAGTGTTTGCTTTAATAATGATTGGTTAACTAGTTGATCAAGCAAGCCACCAACTAGTCGATTTTTGAAAAATACAGTTTAACACATCCCTAGTATGTGCAGATTGGCTCCACATTACATTTTTCCACTTAACAACAGTACAGAGACAATCACTTGGTTGAACCTGCAAACACCTGAGAATGTTGATATTCTTTCTCTTTTTTTTTTTTTCACTCCAGACCCATAACTTTTATATTTGGTGCCGGATCAATGCAGGAGATCAGTCTGATTTATTTTTATTGCACTCTTAACAGGGAAATTGCAAAGCTTTAACATTTTAACACACTGGCTTGTTTGCATTGAAGTACAGTAATGTGTTTAAACTAACTATCTTACAGCCTGCATTGTTTATTAGTGTTATGAATTCTGGCTGTAGTTGTTGTCAAGCATTATTTGGCCTCATGATTCAAGAATCACTCAACAAAATTTGAAAAAGCCAGAGCTGACAATACAGCGTGAGCTGTTGAGAATGAAGCTATGCTGTGCCCTTGAGATAGGGAGTGTTATGGAAACTATCCTGCCATCAGAAAATGGCTTTTGTGACTCCCAGGCAGGGTACATTTTTTCACAGGTCTAGTGAGATTTGAGACTGCGGAAAAAAAAAAAAAAAAGAAAGTCGAAGAAATATCTGAGACAGAAGAAACTTGCTGGTAATGTGACATGGTGATGGGTTTCTAAATGTCAAGGTCCATATTTTTCCATGCCTTGACACTTTTTTTTCTAAATTTTTCATCTCTTTTTCTAGTTCTAGCCCATCAGCATTTTATTTATTTATTCGTTGATTTTTGTTTTGCTGTAGTCTTAAAATACGTTAACGGCAGGTGTCTTTTTATAGACCTGAAATGTAACTTGATAGACTGTAGACCTTTTTTTGACCCAAGAGCCAAATATCCTGAGTGATGATGAGTGTAAAGTACAATGTAGAGGGTGAAGATTATTTTTAACCCTGTATATTTGCATTAAAATAACCAGTTAATAGTCTCTCTTTCGTTTGCCTTCATAATATACAACCTGAATTCATAGATTTCTGTTTGTAAAAACATTCATATAATTACAGATTCCAGACTGCTGGAATACTGTTTTGTGTTTTTTGAATAAGTTATTTACACGTGGGTGTAAAGAAATTGTGTATATTTGTTAGTAGTGCTTGCCAAAGTTAACATCACTATTGCTATTGCTCATTCTTTGATAACATCAACTTAAGTAATATTAATCCCTGCCCTAAGTTTTAAACTTTGCTCTACTCATTCTGGAAAAGTGTGCGATTACTTTTTAAGTGATCAGACCTTTTGCCTGGTGGGCGATTAAAACAATTCCCAAAGATTTGCAGGGAAGGGGGACACGAGCCATATCTACAGACTAGAATGTTATATAGAATGGATTTGGGCCAGTAAGCAACACCTTTGTATCCACTCAGAACACCACACCATTACTCTAGCAACCACAGCAAAGTGCTAAACACCACTCTGAACACTTTAGCAACCACATAAAAACACCTTGGCAACCACCCACAACAATCTGGCAGCGTTTCATTGATTTTTGAATGGGCAAACACCTCTCTTTCTACTGTGGAAAACAATTAGTCTGTAAATAGCAATGTTCCTACCATTTATAAAACTCCCCCTCTCTCCTAAGTGAAACCATGCTGTATGCTACTAAACCAGTTCATGTCCTGAAAGAGTTTTTTTTTCCTGGGTGTTGGTTCTTGCCTCATGCCAATTGAGTCATACTGTTTAGAGAGCATGCAGAACATGATGGGTTGGTTCAGTCGTCTCTAGCTGAGAATTCTGCATATTAAAGGAGTGGGCTCTCAATAGGAAACCTTTCTAACTGCAATCCGACCTCTGACGACACGCTGACTGCTGTTCACGTTCCTCTACTCTGCACAATGAGATCCCAGTGACAGGTATTGTGGTGTATGCTTAATCTTGGTGTAAAGGAAAGGGGATGTGGAGCTACTTGGTGCATTCTTGAGTCCCTTGAACCCAGATTTGACTTTTTGTTTCATAAAACCCATTTTCCCCCTTGCCCCTTACCTCACACAGCACAAACACCTTCATCCATTTCTCTAAACCTCGCCAGTCCCTAAAATTCCTGGTGGGGATATTGGATCTTACAAGTGAACGGGAAAAATATAATCTGTTTCAGGATTTGTGAATATGAAAGGATTTTCATATGCTGTACTCCCAGCAACCTTTTGAAGGGATAAAAAAGGCTTTCTCTTCAGTTCTCCTATTTCTCAGGCAAGTTTTTTCCCCTTTATCATCTTTTTAGAGGTGTATTCTTATGCTGCTGTTTTTTTTTTATTCATTTTTATCCTCAAACCCCATGCGAGGCTTTGAATCTTTGTTCTACGCTCCCTTTTCACATAAACCATACATTTAGTGTCTCTCTGAAGCCTTTGAAAATTTACTTGTATTGCAAATCAGACATGTCATGTCTTGTTGCTTCTCTTTAGTCTTGCCTCTGAAGCCTCTGTATACCATTGTTTGCTCCTCCCTGTTGTTAAATGACATGTGGAACCATAGTGATGGCCATGTGTAGCTATAGAGCGTGCATCCTCTGAAAGGTGGTATTGAAGCACCAAAACCACTGTGCACTTAAACAGAGTAGTCATCTAAGTCATCAGAGTAGTCAAATTGTTTGTTTAGGTGTCTACTTGATGGGAAAGGTTTGGGAACCTTTTTTTTTTTGCCGCCTTGTCCTTTTGTCCAGCATGAGTTTTTATGTAGTTAGAAATGTTTTTGAGAGTTGTGTGAGGAATGTTTGAAAGCTTTTGGCATTGTCAGCTGAGCAAAG
Organism: Xyrauchen texanus; assembly: GCF_025860055.1. Classification (NCBI taxonomy): domain Eukaryota; kingdom Metazoa; phylum Chordata; class Actinopteri; order Cypriniformes; family Catostomidae; genus Xyrauchen; species Xyrauchen texanus. Next base: position 19,083,844 of record NC_068306.1, on the reverse strand, counting down.
TGACTCTTTTAAGGGTGATGAGTTGTTTAGCAATTTGGTGACATTTACAAACCCTGCAGTGACCATGTACCATCCCACAATGTCCTTTCCCACATTGCTGACCACTTCATGACTGCCCTCACCATTGGCTTTTTAGTCTGCCTGCAGCAATCGGCATCAGATCCCTCCTCATTCTGAGTTTTGTATTTGGTAAGTGCTAATCTGAATCGCAGTCAACTTATTCACCTGTGCCACACTTTGCACTAAACCCTTCATTTATGATGAAAAGATTAAATTTCTTTTGGCCTTTGAAGTGCATGAAGGATAGTGAGGATAATTTTTTAAAGCCCTCTCGAATCAGTACAAGCTGTCACCATTATCCTATAATCCTGGTATTGCCTTTGTAAATGCCTCTCTAGACACTCTTGGTTTTCAGTGAAAATAATCTCAGGTTCTAGTGCTACCACAGCATTATGTAGGTTTGGCTTTTGTAGCCATATTTTAGAGAAGGTAACGCAAGAGTAACTTGTGTGGTCTACTCAAAATGGATTGACTTTGCGTACAGAATTCAATTGCAAGATTATTTGGTCCACAAGTAAAAATGTATTCTTTTTTGTTAATGGAAATAAAGTCCAGAGTAATTTTCTTAAATTAACACTTTGATTTCTTTTCATTTAGGTAAACTGGGGGATTCAGCTACAATGCTTTGGGCATGATCTGCCCAGAGTATCCAGTGCCGAAAAACAAGAAGCCAGCTTCAACTAGTCTGGTGTCCACAATCTTCTGTCGACATCATCCGGAGATAAGGAATTAGAGAGTGTAGAGAAGGGGCTAAGGGGTTTGGGCAGGGGGCTGCTGGTGCATGTGGGGGCAGTGCCCATCCCCTGCTGCAGAGTGGAAGCCCATCACGCCCATGCCGTCCCCTGCCCAGGCCAGGCTCGCCACCCTCTGCAATGGTGACATGAGTGCCTGCATTACGGAGGAGCCCAAAATCAACTCATCTTTTTCACTGTCTTTCTGTAGAAAACAAACAATAGACTTGACAGTTTACTTGTGATTAGAGGACTGTGTACATACTGATTGGTGTGATCGCAAGGTGATGATGCTGATGTGTGGGCGTGTGAGGCGGCTCTTCCGTCAGCTCACACTGCAGACAAGCCTGCTGCTGCTCTTCCTTTTCTGCATGGTCAGTGTCCTCATCTCAGCTTATTTCCTATATGGAGTCAAACGGGAGTTTGAACCAGCAGGAGTTGGAAGTGTTGTGGTCCCAGAAGAAGGTACGGCCGATTGGGAAGATCCCTGGGCAACTCCCTCCCCTCCATCAGCAAGGGTGCTGCCCGCAAGAACTGCCAAACCAGCGGACATGTCTCGAACAGACCCTGTGGTGCTGGTCTTTGTGGAAAGCTTGTACTCTCAGTTGGGCCAGGACATCGTGGCCATTTTAGAATCTGGGCGATTCCGCTACCAGACAGAGATTGCACCTGGCAAGGGCGATATGCCTACACTCACAGACAAGAACCGGGGCCGTTTTACGCTGGTTATCTACGAGAACATACTCAAGTATGTCAACCTGGATGCCTGGAACAGAGAGTTGCTTGACAAGTATTGTGTGGAATATGGTGTTGGTATCATCGGATTCTTCAAGGTGAGCCATTTCGTGTTGTACAGCTTGACCTTTCATAGCAAATAATCTCACTAAATGGTGTTAATGTGGCTTTTAATTCCGTTGGGTCAGACACCTCTCTAATTGATCTTATGAGCGACATTTCATAGTCTGATTCAGTATCAGGCAGCAGACATAATGCTAACAGAAGGGGGCTTGGGGCATTATGTTAAACATTGCAGTAATAGCACAATACTGCATGTGAATTGCCTTGTTGATTGTCTTGGCTCTTGTTCTTTGATGGAGCTACTAAGAGACATCAGTAAGACGAATTAATCAGTCCTACAGTGCAAGCGGTGTCTGCACATTTGCCTTTTACTCATTGCTATCTGTCAGTGCCAGCTTGTAAACATCCTTTCCCCTGTTTTAATGTATTGTTTGCCTTAGGCCAGACCCGCTTTTATTACTTGCACAAGCTTGAATGCAGCACACTACTTGTTAGTGGAGGTTAACCCAGTAAATGAGACTGTTAGAGACTCGCCTGCAGCTGGAGGGTAAGGATATCAACACATCTTAAAAGGAACCACGTGAAATTTGCACTCGTTCATTTTATTGACTCCTGCTTCACAGTCTCCTCTAAGCTGTTTTTTCCCGAGCCTCTACTGTTTACAAACTAACAGAAGCAGTCCAACCACAATCCCTGATTGGCTCGAAATTCAGTTTTTACTTGTTCAGGCAGATAGCATCCCTTTTTTTCTGGGTTACACTTGACTTTCATTTCACTTAGACCAGCTTCATTGAGCATGTCTAATAACAGACACCGGGTGCATGGTTCAGCAGACCAAACCTTTCACCTTAAAATGATGCTTCCAGTTCACTCCAGTAATAGAGCATGGATAATTACCTTCATATCAAGCCTGGACTTGCATCTGACAGTGCTACATCACGGCAAATCCCATTTATCTCCCTTTATTTGGAGAGATGTATGAACACATTAAATTATCATGGTGGTCACCAGCATTTCAACACTTAATTACGCTTGTATGCATCTACAAGTTCAAGCTCTTGTTTGCCCATCTATTAGATATCTAAACTAATCCCATATCTATAGACTTAATGTGTAATTGGAATAAACCAGAAACTATTTAACAGAGACAGGGCACTTCTATTAAAATGAATATGAGAAATTGGAACGGCCAAACGGTCAAAGGATGTAGAAAGTCCTTACAGGTAAAATAGCTAATCGGCTTTTAGATACAGACATTGTCTGTTAGTTAACTCAAGAACGCACATGTATTAGCTATACAAGCCTGGAATATTTTGTTTTTAATTATAAAATTGTGCTTCTTGAGGCAAAGAAGCACAATTTATGAAAACAGTGTTGTCGGGTTTAGCTGCTGATTTGAAACGTCTTCTTTGATCATAAACTTGACCAGTGGTTTTAGAGATTTCAGTCTTTCCCCATTTACGTAGATAGGAGCTGCACATTTATGCCACTTGTTTACATAGAAAAAAGCTCCCCGGGATTGTTCCAAAGATGGGTTTGTGGGGCATAATCTCTAGGTGCTGTCTACATCCCAAATACACTAGCTCTGTTTTTTGACTATTTTATTGTGAGCATTGTGTGCTATGTATTTTTATGCTTAATATAGTATTATGTTGTTAGCTTAGCAACATGCTAATGGCAAACTCTATTGGATTATTTATTTCCATGTTTAGTATTGTGCCATTAGCTTTGCAATATGCTAATGTCAAACTCTGTTGGAGGACTCCCCAGGACTCCCCTCTGAGTTACTGCCCATGAAGTGGTCCAAATAAATCACTTAGGTTTCATTTTTGTTAGGATGCTGCCTTTGAAGGCAGCTGACTATGTCTTCAGTAGACAGCAAGACATCTCATTAGGTTTTGGAACAGAGCAACTATATTTGTTTGGCTCAGACCAATAATACAACACTGTCAAACAAATGATGGCAAGCTTTGAAGGAGTTATGGGTTTAAAAGTTTTCCTGGAACAAAAGTGTCAGAGATATTGGATTATGAAAAGAGGGAGAGACTGGGGCAAGTTATTGTTTATGTCCATTGCGATGGGTACTGATGGACATCATCACTTCCACTTGCATTTTCAGCTTGTTTCAATGTGTTGTCAAATAGGAACATTTTAAAAATTGCATGATTCATCCAGAGGGTTTCATTACTACCAGTGGTGGTAGAATATTGACTGTTTAAAGAACTTGGGTGCAGCCCCAAATTGTAAGGCTCATTGTGTTTTTCAACTCAAAGTTCAGTTCATCACCAGTTGATAAAGCTTCACAGGTTCAACTGAGCAGAGAAGAGAATAGACTGCCTGCAGAGAATAGACTGCCTATGTAGGTCACAGATGCATTGAGAGAGTGAAGTGTTTAAACAAATTCAGATACCTATGTTTGCCACAAGGCAGCTCATTGAGGAGAGCACTACTTAAGCTATGAGAGTTAAGCGTAAAGGATGTGTGCCTCAGCGGGACACTAACATTACTCCAATAGAGTGCAACTGACTCTGAAAATGGGAAGTAAAATCCCAGTTTCTCCATGGACAAATTGATGTTTAACATGGGAGCTCTGAGGTTGTTAATTGAATATGTATGTTTTGAAGCCATCAGTCAGTGTTATTTAAATTATATTTTTTTTTTTAATCGTGTTTGTGTAATTTCTGGTTAAGAATTACACTACCAGTACAACAATCAAAACGCAAACTAGGCTGGCAGGCAAATGTTATGCAATCAAAACTGAGGTTTTCATATTAAAGTATACAGCCTGGTTTTAGCTCTTCTAAGGATCAGAAAGAGATTGTAAAATAGTCATGTAAAACTGTATTATGTTTTTGACTAACATCAGTTGAGAAAATACATTTTATAATGTATAATGTATATTAATTATCGCTGTTTTACCATTCATGTCCTCTCTTCTGCTCTCTTTCCAACACTTCATGAAAGGCTAATGAGAACAGTTTGCAGAGTGCCCAGCTGAAGGGTTTTCCTCTATTCCTGCACTCTAATCTGGGTTTAAGGGACTGTAGTGTCAACCCCAAGTCTCCCCTTCTGCTCATCACCAAGGCCCGTGAGGTGGAGCACGGTCCCTTACCTGGAGATGACTGGACTGTCTTCCAGTCTAACCACACCACATACGAGCCTGTGCTGTTTGCTCATGGCCGGAGTACAGAGGCTGGTGGAGCATCAGGACCTCTTCATGCAGCGGTGGTACAGGATTTGGGTCTTCACGATGGCATTCAGCGGGTACTCTTTGGCAATAACCTGAACTTTTGGCTGCACAAACTGGTGCTGGTGGACGCAGTGAGTTTCTTGACAGGCAAGCGTCTGTCACTGTCTTTGGAGCGCTACATACTGGTGGATATTGATGACATCTTTGTTGGGAAAGAAGGCACACGCATGAAGGTGTCTGACGTCAAGGTGGGTATTGCATATCTTATGTGAATCAGAAATAAATCGAAGCTTCTTAGCTTGTATAAATAAATATTTTATTTATTTTTTAATAATTTGTGTTTTCACTGCCCCAAGAAGTACTTTGATATTATCTCTACTTATTGAATTAATATCTTTGCATTAACAAAATATTAAACCAAGTGGCATCTGCAAAAATTTTATGATTGACTTCTCCTCAACACCAAATTTGGATGATTTCTGTTACCCTTGATTTTACACACTTGTCCTAGCAGAGGAATCAAATGCATAGTTTTTTCACATTAACTATGGACATGTTCCACTAACCAGAAAATGTCCAAATGCTTAATTTTGAACATTAGATCGTGTTTTATAATTTTAAACTTAAAGTTCTTTTTGTCCATGTACACACTAAAAGGTTTCAGGAGTGACAACCACATTTAAATGCGTGAAATATAGTGAATCCCCAACATTTTCATTCCATGTGTGTACGGAATACAGGACTGACCCCCACAATTGCGATGACTGACAAGTGATAACCATAGCTTCAGTGTCTCGCACTTGTGAAACATGAATGCCACCAGTTTATCCCATTTTGTGTTCGCTGTTTATCTACCACAGACATATTATCTTCTGACATTGTTTCCTTTAGATGCCATTGACCAGTTCGCTGTGTTTTGTTTATGCACGTTTATGCGGCTGTTGTTAAAGAGCATGTGTGTTCTCACTGGATTGTAATATGCAGGTTGTCCCGAGACTGCAGGACTGATGAGATAAACTACAGTGGAGAGAGAGACTGTAATATATTAATGAATAAAGACACATACAAAGGCAGACATTTCTCAGATTCACAATCAGTCAGGTCCATAACAACTACCTGTTTAGTTTTCTTTCTGAAAATGTGTTTGTCACTACCTGAATTTTTGGGCGTTAATTTGGTTGTGGAATTCGGTCGTCACTCACGTTTTTTTATCGAACTGTGTGTGTTAGGGTTGTCACGATACTATATTCATATCTTACGAGACTATACCATCTAAACTATCACGATACCACATGATACTGTTAATTCTTAACACAGTTTGTCATAGTTGCACTTAGTCATTCCACTTGTTGCTCTGGAAGCAGTGAAAATAACTGATGGAGGAACAGAGAGAATGCTCAAAAGGACTAACTTGTTACCTAATACATTCTTAGTTTGATGTAAAAAAAAATTTAAATAAAAAACTTTTGCTGCATCAAATCAGCCAGTTCAAACGGCAATGGCTTAAAACTTTTATTACTTTGTTTCTGTGGTTATTTAAATGTTGGTAACAATAAAAATAAAAATATTGTTACAATGAAAAAAACTGTTTTGAGCAACTGTATCATTATTACAACCGCTTCAACCCCAGTCTCCTGGTAAGCAGCAGCATGAGTGCAGATTACACATACACCAGTTTGATCGCAGGGCTCAGGGACGTGAACTATAAGTGCAAATTAAGTGTGTAACCTCGGTTCCCTGAGACGAAGGGAACGAGACTGCATTTATTAACGCATATGGGGAGTGCCTTCTTACATGACCTTGTTGAAACCTCTCTACAATAATGTCAATATTCTAATATTGGCTATGGTGTTTGAGCCCCTCCTGTTTTGGTTTGAAAATGTCCGCTATAAAAACAGGTGCACAAACACATTTCCTCAGAATTTCTGACAGAACAAGGAGCACATCGCTCGTGCCTCAAAAACTCTTGTAGTTCAGCTAGCATTCGCAATGTCTCGTTCCCTTCGTCTCGGGGAACCAAGATTATGGACATAACCGAGATGTTCCCTTATGACTCATTACACTTGACATTGTGTTTATTAACACATATGGGGAACAGAATCCCTTCACGCCGCACTACACAACATAACCTCCCAGAAAGGAAGCATGACGCCGCAGTCTTGTGGGACAGTGACCAACCGAGTGTGCCGCAGTAAGCAGATGAACTATAGTCATATAGTATGCAATAACTTCAAGAACCCAATCGGTAACTGAGTTTATTTATAATGTAAGTGCTTGTGACTTATGGTAAATTACAACGGCCTGAATGCAGGGAGCACTCATCCTTAAAGTGAGGAGCATAAGTATATATATTTTTGGCCAATGAGTAGCAAGCGCTCTAAACAGAGAGGACTTGTGAAGAGAGTGATTGTTACACCTAGGTTGTAAAACCTTGTGAATGTGTTTTGAGAAGGCCGTCCTGCTGCTAAACATGTCTTGTAAGGACATGCCATGAGGTGGCCATGCCTCGAGTTGAGTGTACTTTAACACCAATTGGGCAAATCTTACCCTGCAACTCATAAGCCAGTGCAATTGCATCGACAATCCAGTGAGAAAGTCTTTGCTTGGAGATGGACATTCCTTTCGTGCATCCTCCATAGGATACAAAGAGCTGATCAGACAGGCAACGCGTCAGTCTCAACTGTGGCGGTGAATGAATTCCGCCTTGGTTTATATATGCCACAACTGTCATGTTTTCTGAGCAAACCAGGACACGACAGTTAGCTATTTCTGACTGAAAAGCCTTTAAGGCTACAAATACAGCCAATAACTCTAGGCAGTTGATGTGCCACACTTTCTTTGCCCCTGTCCAGGTGCTGAAATTCGGGTGTCCATCGCACACCGCCCCCCAACCTGTTTTGGAAGCATCCATAGTCACCACTTTACACCTGACAGCTTGCTTCGTCCATGGTGCTAAAGCAGCTTTACAGCAGTGGGATATAGTTATGTGCATGTGCCAAGCATGTTGTGGCATGCAGCGGATGCCACCGCCATAACACCCAATGCAAAGGCAAAAAGGAGATTTGTTGGCTGGGGAGAGCGTGCTCTTTGCCCAGTTCACATTGAGGCCCAAGCTGTTTAGTTGCTGAAGCAGTAAGTCTCTGTGCTGGCATAACAGAGACTCTGATTGTGCCAGTAACCGCCAATGATCGAGGTAGTTCAAGATGCACAAGCCGCTCAATTTCAGATGGGCAGAACTGCATCAATGCACTTTCAGAATGTGCGATGAGCCAGAGACCGTCCGAAGGGCAGGACTTTAAATTGATACGCTGTTCTCTCGAACGCGAATCTCAAAAACATTCTATGATGTCGAACAATTTGGATATGAAAGTATGCATCCTTCAGATCTATCGACGCAAACCAATCATGTGGGCATACATGTGATAAGATCCGTTTCTGAGTAATTATTTTGAACGGGCACTTTGTGAATGCATAATTTAAATGTCTCGGATCCAGGATCGGCCTAAGCCCACCGTCTTTCTTTGGGACAAGAAAATAACTGCTTTAAAACCCTTTTTGGGCTTGACAATTTAGCACAATCTCTATCATGCTTTTCACGAGGAACCGCAGGCTCTGCTTTCCACTTCAAAGGGTTGTGCCCATCAAGAGCGTTTTTGCTGCGCATGCTGATACGCAGGTGTCGGTGAGGCAGCAGGTATGGGGCTTTTAGTCAGGTGCTAGCTTGAAACAGAGCGAGGGCGAACCAGCTTTGATATACTCCATTTGGGCATAAAGTGTTTCATAGCCTGTGACTGCTGCTGAGTCGCAATGTAACGCTCAGCAAACTTATTCACAGAGCCGCCAAAGAGGCCGGCTGGATACACTGGAGCATCCAACAGAGTGGCTTTTTCTTTATCACTCATTTCGGTGAGGTTCAGCCATATATGTCTATCCAGAACTGCTAGGTTGCCCATGGACTTGCCGATGGTCTGCTCAGTGACTTTCGTGGCATGCAGTGCTAAGTCTGTAGCAGTGCGGAGCTCTTTGAATGTCTCTGGATCGAAGCCATGCTCGTCCATTTGCTTGAAGCTTTGCTTGAAATACCTGGAGCACTGCCATTGCGTGGAGTGCTGATCCAGCTTGTCCTGCCTCTGAGTAAGCTTTTCCCACCAGTGCGAACATTTGTCGACACTGTTTGGAAGGATGTATGGGGTGTGATTTCCACTGCCTATTACTCGCTGGGCAGAGGTGTGCTGCTGCTGCCTCCTTCACTGGGGGTAGTTGGGCATAACGTTTCTTCCCTGTGATCCACATTAGAGAGGATTGGGTCACTGCATGAGTCACCAGGACAGTTTGTTATGAACTTCGGGAAAGAACGGGGCAGATTTGCAGGACGCTGCTGATTAAACCATTCATCGAGGCAAGACTGTCAGGTTCCTTTGGGGGAGACCACTCAAGGTGAAGCTCTTCAACCGCCCTTGTTAGAATTTGAAGCATCTCCCTGTCAGTGTCGCGTGCATGTTCCTCTCTTTCGCTGGGGGAGGGGTGGCAGCATCATCCACTGATGATGCAGCAAGATATGACATCATCATTATTATCCCCAACATTAGAACCGCTGAACGTGACGAGGCCGCCCGCTCTTTCTGAAGGCCGGAGCTCATCTCGCACATAGCGTATCAAAAAACATGCGCTTCGTTGAGATTGAGGGGATCGAGTGTGAATCCTCGGGTATCACAGAAGAGGTGGATGGAAGGGCGTGTGAGGCTGAATCTTCCTTCAGAGCAAAGCGTCTTGAGACTCGTGACCTCGCAGTGAGGACAGTCTGTCCTCAGAGGAAGACTGCTTGGGCACAGCACGGACAGTAAACGCTGCTCTCATGCTGATCTGACAGCGGGATGTGCCTCTCGCACAAGGAACACTTACAGAACGACATCTTTAAAAAAACGTGAAATCGTAAGTGACACTTTTTTATATATATATATATATATATATATATATATTTATATCACACAATATACATACAGTTGCTTTGTAAGGATACACAAACCCTGCCAAAGCGCTGCAGGGAATCAGTATGCTGAGGCCCGTTCACCAGCGAAACATCAAGCAGTGAGGTTCCCTGGAGCACTGCAGGGGAGCGGAAAGTCTTCCCACGAAGATTCCACCCGCTGACTCTCATACATCGACGGTGAAGGTAGAGGGCTCTAGACAAGAGATGATTGCTGTCTTTAAGAAAGAAATTCTGAGGAAATGGTGTTTGTGCACATGTTTTTATAGTGAACAGTTTTGTGCCAAAACCGGCGGGGCTCAAACATCATAGCCAATATTAGAATATTGGCGTTATTGTAGAGAGATTTCAACTAGGTAATGTAAGAAGGCACTCTCCATATGCATTAATAAACGCAATGTCAAGTGTACTGAATTGTAAGGGTTCTTTGCAAAGTTACTGTGACCTTGCATTTGTAATTGGAAAAAAATTAATGAGTGCAACGTTCGATTTTTCAGAGAAACAGTATATCTGTAAATGTTAAGATAAAGCAGTTATGTTCAATGAATTGACATTAACCCATGTGTGTTCTGCGGAAGCAGTGGGATGTGTCTGAATATTTTTTAAAAGGTTGCTGGTGTTTCCCCCTTTGACTTGAAATCTTTGTAGCCATTCACGGCAAATGGGTTTTCCCGGTCTCATCGGCCAAAATAATTCTAAATCTCTGACAACTGACAACCGAATTTAGCTGCAGTGTGTACTTGGCCATAGTAAAATGTGTGCTTGTGCTATCTTTCTTTTAATGCCACTTGTTTTGATTGTGTTATCTACTGCATTTATATTCATACATTTTAAGAATTCATTTTGTGCCAATTCTTTGTCTGGAATTACAGGCCATATAGCCAAATATACATTCAAACAGCTGTATCTTATTCTGTCTTCTTATTTTCTTCTTCACATTCTCATTTTCTTCTAAGTCTCTTTATTTCTTTTGTGTCATCCACCTGTCTGCTTATTCTGCCTGTGATCGAGGCTCGTGCATAGAGAGAGCGCGCGAATGGGACATAGAGCGAAAGATGTACTGCAAGCAAGGAAAGAAAGGAATTTAAAAACAGGGAAATGTACATAAAGAAATTGGCAAGAAAAAAGGGGTTCAAAGCAAAAGACTCCAAGACAGATTGGCAGCATATAAAAATGTCTCTCTCCTTCTAAAGCACCTCTGAAGCAGAATACTGCAAAACTGGTGTCAGTTTCATATTATTTACCAAGCTTTCCTTAGTCTGGCAGCACTTTTCCCATTGCCACTTCTCCAGTCGTCCATTTTTTCAATGCTCCAATGTCTTCTGTACAGAGCTCCATTCTCTTATTTCCATTTCCTTTTTTTATTTTATTATTTTTTACAACTGTTCAAAGGGCATTCAAATACTTGCCGCAAGCAGAAATATTTCAAATGCAGTTTTTTGCATCCTCCTTGTGAGTCTCTCATCTTCAGAGCACCCCGATGCAGATGTTCAGCCGAGGATAGGGATAGAAAGCAAACGTAATCAAAGCTGTCTTTTCTGTCTGTGGACCTCTGAGCAGTTAAATATGAATCAGTCTTTTGATTGAGTCACACTGGAGAGACAAGCAGTCAAAAACAAGCATGATAAACAAATCAAATGAGAGGCAGATGCAGAGACAAATCTGAGAGGGGTAATGAAGCAAACAGAGAAGATGACCAGATAAGAGACATGCTTACACTGTCCCTCTGGCGCTACTCTACCACTGTGCTTTTGTAGCTCGCCTTCGTCCACCATGTATACATGTAAATAAGCTAGAAGAACTGTGCCCAGTTGCATAAAGTACCTTAAGGTTAATTTTCCCTTAAGATCACCCTCAAGTTTCCTTAAACTTGAGGGTGTTGCAGAAAGGTTAAGGCTAGGAAAACTTCACCTTAAGTATAAGTTAAGAGTTTCGAGGTTTCTAAAAATGAAAAAAAAATGGCTTCAATTATACAACCAATTGAAGAGTATAGTATGCCGAGGGAAATTTTTCATGATGGGGAGAACCCAGTTCAGACCATTTTAGCGATTGTAAAAACTGTTGCAGGAGTACAGAGTTGACGGTCTCGCAATATGAGAAATCACTAACAAGCTGGAGAGTGATCTAATAGGAACACACACTAACCAGAAGTGTGCCCAGTATTATCGGCTCTCTGCATCGTTATAAACTGTACATCTGTTTATCCTATAACCTGTATATCCTACACCCCTACTAATATTCATAATTTGACATGGCAATTAGTTCTCTGCACAGTTATACATGCATCTTAACGTCTTGCACCTCTAACCCACCCCTGCCTTGCATAGTCTTTCAGAGGTGTCTTTCTTAATCAAGCTTCATTTGGGTTTTGTGTAGTCAAACCAAAGTCTTCATCTATCTGTCCGAATGTACATGACACAATGTGTAATTGAATAATTGAAGGATGACAGCTAAGTGAAGCTCCTCCAAAATGTACTTGTGTGGGTGGCCACATGACTGCATGACTCCTTCCATTTATCTTTGCCCTGTTAAAGCTCTGTTTGAGGTGCTTCCATTGTATGTGGATCTGTTTGGAACTTTGATTAAAGCCCAAGGCCCAGATGCATAAAACACCTTTAGTGTTTCCCCTAAGTATAACACTTAAAGTGTGATATTTTTTTATTTTTTTATTTATATATTTTTTTTCTTCCCCTTACCTGATAGAATTAATTGAGGTTGTTGCATATAATCCCATAGACACTTCTCTTAGGTAACGGAAACCGTTAAGAGATTTACTACAGTGAGCGAGGTTTTACCTAAAAGAAATTCTAATTTCACCATTGACACGACATATCTCTGTCAACTTTCAGAAGATTGGAAATGCCCCGACCAAGACTTGGGCAATTTTACCACACAGAATATACTTTAACTTTAAAATTAAAATATAAACCTATTATAAAGACTATTAGTTTCTCAGTATCATTATTCATGTGTAAATTATTGTCCGACTTCAGCTGAAGCAGCACATAAAGCGCGTTGTCATGTGTCAGCTGTTTTCACAGCACTTTTCAGGATGCACCTATCACAGTCGTTTATGATTCCTGCATAAATATTTTTCAAACTCATTTTCTGGAGGACACATGGGTGGATTTCCATTTGTATCTGAGGTGCAATCCTCGAATTTAATCGATTCCAACAATTTTTCGTAAAGGCCTACACATTTTGCCTGTGTAAACGTCCTGAGTTTTGCATGCAGACCAATTAATGGAGGACTCTGCTTTTACAGATGGCCGGCAAGTGCCTTTTTAAAACTAGTGAACATACTGAGTGCCGTAAACATACATTAAATGGGGGGGGTGGGGGGTAAATTTACCCTGCAGGAATGTCATCAAACTCTGTGAAAGTGTCCATTCAGTTGTGTTCCATCTAGCTGTTTGAAAGGAGAATAAATCCTAAACATCCTAAATTGTCTCTAGACTGCCCTAGACTGAAAGTCACAGTGTACAGTGTTGACACAAATTGTACTACATAAATGACAATCACAAGTAAATGAGGTCTAATTTGGCATATTTGCATATCGTTTTTGTGACTGGATTTCAATTGGTGTGAAATGTTTTGGAATTGATGCAGTTATTGTTTTCATGATCAGTTATAACTGTCATTTCCGAGTTCTTGGGTATACTAATATTAAGTTGCTAAACTCATCATTTATTACATAGGCACTACTGGAGACACAGAACGAACTCCGAACCCATGTACCCAATTTTACCTTTAACCTTGGATTCTCTGGAAAGTTCTTCCATGCTGGTAAGTGATTGCCATAGAAACAGCTATGGAATTTAAGGCATGTCAGCACTTTACATTAACCCGCATTGAGATGAGTTGTTCACAGTTTGGGTGTATACAAATTTGTTTCAGGCACAGATGAGGAAGATCTGGGAGATGACCTCCTTCTATCCTACAGTAAGGAGTTCTGGTGGTTCCCTCACATGTGGAGTCACATGCAACCGCACCTCTTCCACAACCAGTCTGTGCTGGCCGAACAGATGTTGCTCAACCGAAAGTTTGCAGAGGTGAAACTCTAGAAGAAATGATCAGTGATGTGATGCTTGTGTGTGTGTTATTTATATTGTGTCTGTGGATGATAGTTTGTAGATCTTGGTGTCAAAATGATTTTTAGGAGGCATTTAGATGTGTTGCATAATGTTAGTATATTATTAAGGATGAATCCCAACTTCCCTGCTATTTAGTGTGCAAAATTAGAATTGGTGTCTCCCAAATCCTATTAATTAATAAAAAAAAAAAAAAAAAATCCAAAAGTGCTGAATAGTATAATATTGGTCTCTAATGCATGAAGGCCCATGATTTTGTTTATCATATTTTAGTTTTGATGGTTTAATGTGAGGGATACTCCACATATGTTGGTAATACTCCACACACCTCTAATGGTAAATTTACGACTGATGTAAAAGTTGTTGCAAGAGATGTTTTCTTTAGTTGGCAATTGAAATATCTTTGATTTGAATTGGTCACTTACCTCAACTTACAGATGTCATAATCCCTTACGATCTTCCTTAAGTATTTATTTTTTACTTAAAGAGCCCAAATTATGCTAATTTACAGGTTCATAATTTTATTTTGGGGGTCTACTAGAATAGGTTTACATACTTTAATGTTCAAAACACCTAAACCACCTTCGCAAGCACAACTTGAGCAGGACGTTTCACAGCGGTGAGTTTTAATTTTGTAGCTTTTCTTTACAAGTACACTGTTGATTACTGTGAACCTAACAAAGCTTCAAGTAAAAGACACGTAGTGCATCTAAGTTAGTCATCTTTTGCTGGAATGGGTGTAGCCGAACTTTTTTCACATGAGATATGAACGGAGAACAGAGGCTTACTCCTGGTTGGTCATTACCGGGGATATTAGAGAGTTAGTGAGCAAGTTAGCCGTGGACTACTGATTGCGGCCGTAACATTACAGCTTGAAATTATATAATTATAAAAGACTCATGAGTTTGACAATTTTGTTACACTTTTAAGTAAAAGCTGGCCCACAGCTGAATAGTAAACCCTTACCAAAACAATAATGTTAAATAGCAGGTTAGTCAAGCATTACTGTGGATTGCAGATATAATATTACTGTTTGTAAAAATAAATCCTTCTCCACACTTGATCACTATTCATGATAGTAAGAATGACAAACAATCTACAAAATTCCACACAATTGTAGGTAAAAGTGGGACCATACACTGTACACCATTGCTACAACACAAAACTCTGCATTTGAACTCTTGGTAGCAGATAAATCCACAAATAATCAAACATACAGGTTGTGATCCTGAAGCACCAGATTGTCCCAACAAAGTGGGAACCGCACCATCTTTCAGGTGTAACTGTCTTAAAAATCTGCATTAGTTGTGATTTGTACTGCTGAGGAATAGTGGTAAAAATACATTTAATAAAAAAAAGTGTCTTCTCGACATGGCGACAACACTAACCCAACTCATCCTTGCCTCTGCTATAACTACATTTGTTTGAGGGCAGGCCAAAGTAGCCCTTAGGCAGGAAAATGCAAATGTGTTGCGTAGTGATGTAGATACTTTACGGAAGAAATGGCTGGACTATAATCTAGCCGTTTCTTTTAGTTCTTGAGCAGTGTTTTCTGTGGGAGAAAATAACTCCCTTTTGCGTGGACTTTGTTTTTGTAACTTTGCAGACCTGTTACATGCACAAAGAGCTATATTACACACTAAAGGAAAGGTAAAATCCCAAAAAGCATATTAGGGCCTCTTTAAGTATGCCCTTAAAAACTATTCAGTTTTGCATAAAGCCCCTTACTTTTCCTAAGTATACCCAAGTAAAGCCCAACTGACATCAACTAATATTCTTAATTTGGGATGGCAATCGGGGGGCTAAAGTGCTTCTTAACTTTAGCTTTAGGTAGTAATTTTTATTTAATTTTATTTTTCTTTGCATTTGGCACTTAGCTAGTGTTAGTTTTGGACCCTGAATGGCATGCCACCATGTAGGACTAGTAGTGCTGAAGTAGAAGCGCTGTATCTTCAATCATAAATTATCTTTAATGTGTTCATCTTTAAATGATCTCTAACGTGTTCCTTTCAGGAGCATGGCATTCCCACAAACATGGGTTATGCAGTGGCTCCCCATCACTCTGGAGTGTATCCCATCCATATGCAGCTGTACGAGGCCTGGAAGAAAGTGTGGGGCATCAAGGTGACCAGTACAGAGGAGTACCCCCACCTCAAACCCGCCCGCTTCCGCAGGGGCTTCGCCCACAGTGGCATCAATGTAAGGACAATACACAAGTAGGCATTTAAGGTTTTTTAATGCCTCTAAAGCATGGAGAAAGACAGGGAGGTAGTGTGATAAAGAGTGTGGATGCGAACCTGCACCCCAGGTAGCACCAGAGCTCCATGTTGCTAGCATGTGCACTGCACCATGGCTCCAACACGGATTCATTCTTGTATATATAAAAATGGATTAAACTTTTATTTTTGAGTCTGTGTAGTTGTTTAAATTATGATATGCTGAAATCTTCTGCTTGGAATCAGCTAGATAAACCCCAGGCTATTTTATTTACTGTTTGAGCTTGGAACCCCAGTACAGGGTTAAGGGCAAGCTGTCTGTGAAAGTACAATATTATTATTATTATTATTATTTTTTATTTTTTGTGATTTGCCCTAGGGGTCAACAGACAGTGGATGACAAAAGCTTGTTGAATAATGACAGAGCGGTTTGTGTGTGCATGTGAGTGTACAGACACATTAAAATGACCACGGCTGTAAAATATTATGCAGGAAATAAAGAAGAAAACTATATTAAATATTGTTTTCTGAGCTCAGACAACAGCCATTACTCACTTACAGTTAGAAATATATTCATAAAAAAAGATCTAATATTCAAATTAGAGGCAACATCCAGACACGCAATGTAAAGGATAAACGGACACAAAGACAGTTGTTCTCATCCAGTATTTGGAGTAAGGATATATAGTCATTGATAATCTCTGGAAAACAGGTGTGTTTTGCCAATGAAGGCATACTGCAACTTCTATATTCATCCTAATGTGTGTATTTTTATATTTGTTTATTTTGAAGTTCTCACAGTGTGAAGGAAGAAAGACCAGGTGTCTTCAGGGGTTATACTCATTATTACCATAGCTTAAAGCGTTTTCATTCTGTCATTGTAGTCTGTCAAGTAAGATTGTGTATTCAAATCTGTAAGCCACATCATTAGGGCTGATGTTCTATTAGTGGCAGAAACATTCCCTCAGGTCATTTGGGATCATCTTTGGGGAAAAATTTTGCAGTAATTCTATTTCAACATTTCTCAATGCTGAGGTCATACACTTTCTGTTCCAGTTTAAAAGCGGCTCTCAAATGAGGTCACATATTATGGTTGACGAAATACTACATTTTCTCAAAAATGGTCTAATTGCACATGTTGAGCTGTAAACATGGCAAGAAATTTGTCCTATAACTAAAAGCAATGGTTAGTTTTGTTTTTCGGATAAAGCAGTAAGCCTTTGAGAGCTCTTCACGTTGTGCCAAACAAAAAAATCATCACTGTAGCAGATGACATTGAGTGGATTACTGCTTATATGCAATGTAAAAAGTAATATAATAAAAGACACCAATAGTAGAAATCTATTATTTGTTAATTAATTGAAAAAAAATGATGAATAATTTTATAATGATAATATACATAAACTCATTAATCATAATCACAAAAAACACAATAAACAATTTTTACATAACATTCATTACTGTGGGCTGTTTCCGGGAAGTTATTTCAGTTGATGAAATAACTGCAAGAATTAATTTTTATTTGTATATCACTTTCATCATGCATCAAGTGCAGCTCAAAGTGCTTCACCTATCAGTAATTAAAATAATTAAAATTATTTTAAAAATGTTTAAAAAGAATCTATTTTAAATTAAAATAGGTATTTATATTTAAAAAATAAAGATAAAATATGAAAATAAAATTTGCACAAAAATATATAAAACATAAAATGTGGGGCATCCAATCAGATATTAGAGCTAGAACTATGTTTATAATAATGTTTTTGCAATTCGCAAAATTTGTCATTAAAGGGATAGTTCACCCAAAAATGAAGATTTTCTCATTTACTCACCCTCATGCCATCCCAGATGTGTATGACTTTCTTTCTCCCACGGAACACAAAACAAAGATTTGTAGAAGAATATTTCAGCTCTGCAGGTCCATACAGAGTAAATGGGTGCCAAAATGTTGAAGCTCCAAAATCCACAATAGGGCAACATAAAAGTTCTCCAGACGACTCTGGTGGATAGATCGAAATCTTCAGAAGCGATTTGATAGGCGTGAGTAAGATACAGATGAATATGTAAGCTTTTTTTACTATAAATTCTCCTCCCTGCTCAGTTAATCTCCACTTTAGTTTCACTTTCCCATTCTTCTTCTGTCTTTGGTGATTCACGTTCTTTGTGCATATCGCATCCTACTGGGTGTTTAGGAGAATTTATTAGTTTCTCACCGACATCTGTCGTATCATGTCTGAAGATATGGATTTAACCATTGGAGTCAAATGATTACTTTTGTGTTCCCTTAATGTGGATTTTGGCACCCATTCACTTGCATTGTGTGGACCTACAGAGCTGAAATATTCTTCTAAATATCTTAATTTGTGTTCTGCAGAAGAAAGTAAGTCATACACAACTGGGATGCCATGAGGGTGAGTAAATCATGAGGGAATTTTCATTTTTGGGTGTACAATCCCTTTAAAAACAGAAAAATCGCCCACTTGTGGAGGACAGTTGAAATAGTTGTTCTGTTCTGAAGAGAAATGTCTGTTTTTTAGGTGTTACCCAGGCAGACGTGTGGGCTCTTTACTCACACCATCTTCTATAAGGAGTATCCTGGAGGCTCTAAAGAGCTGGACAAACTCATCAGTGGAGGAGAACTTTTCCTCACTGTGCTCCTCAATCCAGTGAGTAATTGCACTGTAGTATTCTTCAAGGTGTCTAAACCAGTGTTTGAATTTTAATGATTTTAAGGCAGGTCAACCTTTAAACATTTTCATGCTGAATATATTAAGGTTTAGAGTTAGGTATTTTTGCATCCCTAGCACAGTTAATGTGAGCTATCATAGACTTTTAAACAAAACCCTGAAGTTTTTGCAAAGACATTTTGCTAAAATATCATAGCAACTAGCGAAGTGGTCTGAATTTGAATGATTTTCTAAAATCCTTCAGCAGTAATCACGAATGACTGGAAATTTCATAGAAAAGTAATTGAAATGTATTGATTGATTTACACCCATCAGCCACAATATTAAAACCATCTGCCTAATATTGTGTAGGTCCCCCTTGTGCTGCCAAAACAGCGCCAACCCACATCTTAGAATAGCATTTTGAGATACTATTCTTCTTTCCACAATTGTTATGAGTTACTGTAGACATTGTCAGTTCAAACCAGTGTGGCCATTCTCTGTTTACCTCTCTCATCAACATGGCATTTTGGTCAGTAGAACTGCCGCACACTGGATGTTTGTTTTTTTTGGGCACCATTCTGTTTAATTTCTAGAGACTGTTGTAATTGTAAATCCCTGGAGATCATCCAACAGACATCCATACGATTATTTAATCAGCCAATCGTGTGGCAGCAGTGCATAAAATCATGCAGATATGGGTCAGGAGCTTCAGAAATTTTCACATCAACCATCAGAATTGGGAAAAAATGTGATCGCAGTGATTTGGACTGTGGCATGATTGTTGGTGTCATATGGGCTGGTTTGAGAATTTCTGTAACCGCTTATCTCCTGGAATTTTCACACACAACAATCTCTAGAATTTACTCCGTATGGTGCCAAAAACAAAAAACTTCCAGTGAGTGGCAGTTCTGCGGATGGAAATGCGTTGTTGATGAGAGAGGTAAACAGAGAATGGCAGACTTGTTCAAGCTGACAAAGTCTATGGTAACTCAGATCTGTACAATTGTGGTGAGAAGAATAGAATCATAGAATGCTATTCTGAGATGCAGGTTGGCGCCGTTTTGGCGGCACGAAGGGGACCTACACAATCTTAGGGTGGTGGTTTTAATGTTGTGGTTGATGGGTGTTAAAATGTTTAGAACATGTACTTATTAAGGACACCCCCAAACCGTTGATTTGTTTTTTTAAAATGATCACAGTATGAATCACCGAAGGATGTCTGCTGTGAGAATATGATAGATGCATCTAAATTAGATCAGCAGTTATTTTGAAATCCACTGTTAACAGCATGTCATTGAGGAAAATCTGCTTCTCTTGACTTTATGCCTCATTTCAAACCAGATCAGTATTTTCATGACCCACCTCTCCAACTATGGGAATGACCGTCTTGGCTTGTACACCTTCAAGAACCTGGTGAAATTTGTCCAGATGTGGACCAACCTGAAGCTACAGACTCTCCCACCTGTACATCTGGCCCAGAGATATTTCCAAATCTTCCCAGAAGAACGGGAGCCCATTTGGCAGGTAACAGAAGTGCACTATGAGGCCCATTTCATCCTCAGGAATAATTTTGGAAACAAATACAAGTTTATTTTGTTATAGTAGATCAGTGAAGGCTGAATTGTGTGACTGTAATGTGAAGTGAAGGCTTTCTTATGGCTGTCTGCACATTTACTCTGATGTACAAAGAGTGAAAATGGATTTCCATGTAGCCCGCCAGAATTCAGAGTATGCTATTTTTGAAACTGGTTCCAACAATTCAGTTCAAAGTCAGTGGAAATGTGGAAGATCCATCTTTCTCTCTCTGTCTTTCCCTTCTCTCTACCCATTTAAATGTTTCCAGCGTCTTTACTACTTCGTTTCGCTCTTTCAAACTGTTGTTTTGTTTCACCCTGAGAGAAAGAGAAAGTAGGAGTCTGAAAGCTTTAAATCCTCCTTTGATCTTTCTTGTTTCCTGTCAAGGTTGAGGTCCCATCTTTTCTGTCTGTTCTCTGACGTTCCACAGATTGCCCTTCTCTGAATAATCTTCTTTCCTCTGTAGTTGTTTTCCCAAAAAAAATCTACAGGCTGCTGTTACATGCAGAGTTTTTCTTTTCTTTTAGACTTAATACAGCATGTCCACATTTACTGTTAACAAAAACTGTGATCTTATGAGTGAATTTGTCATAAACATTCACAAACAGTTTAATTTGACAAAGCACTGATGTGAACTCAAATGCCACTCTTCGTTCATCTTTAGTGCAATGATGCTAGTGTTAGCCGCTTATCTCCTCATTAGAACACACAGTTGTTGGGCATGGTGTGCTGATAGATTTTAGGCACTTTATACAAATAGATGGTTAACATTTACTTTTTTAAAGAATAAAGGGCTGTTCAGACTGACTCCTTTTCTTGCGCTAAAAAAGCAGAATGCACGCAAGTGTCTCGAGACAAGTTTTTTGAAACATCTTCTAAAGATCTAAAAAAAAACATTGCTGCTCCTGCTCTAGACATGTGAAAAAAGTTAAATCTGGTGCAACAGTTCATTGAAAAAGGGAGAGCCAAGTCAAAGTTAATTTTTCAATATTATGCCACAAATGCTGTCGATTGAGCTTAACTTGTATTGAACCCTGAATATTCCTTTAAAGACATTAGTCTAGCACATGGTTACATAGTAAAACAATAGGAAATACTATGTGGATGGATGCAAAAAAATATTTTTTTTGTAACTGTTCAAAACATGAATAGAAAATAAAACTGCTCATATAATATTTAGTTTGACCTGTGTTTAGTGATTACTGAAATCTAAGCACATTTTTTCACTGACTAGTTATTGAAAAAGAAAAAAATGACTTCATATTCCAATCGTTCCAGTCCATATTTTGTTCTTTTTCATGGAAAGTGCCATATGCTTTGCTAATTTAGATGCCGCAACCCAGACTGCATGCTTTAATAGTGAGGGGCATGGCTTAAAACCATTGGTTCATTACTGCTGTTACACTCTTCTCGAGTTGTGATGGATGAAGGGTTATAATGGCTGCCACCAGACCATTTTCTCCAAAGATGCTTCAGAGCTGTTGACAGAGCCTGGTTCATGGTTTATGCTTCTGATTTTAACTTTGTAATCCCATAAAACAACCACCTTTGGAATGTTATTATTGCTAGTTTAACCTCTTATTTGGTAGACCCACCTGAGAGACAGAGTGGACACAGCTATTGTTGGGTTAACTCGGAACTATAAAGGGTTAGCCATGGTTATTCCTTTTTATTTTAGGGTTAACCCTATAATAGCTGCGTCCACTCTGTCTCTCAGGTGGGTCTGCCAGTGAAGAGGTGAATAGCCAAGTCTGAATTAATATTACATTTACTTGTTATTGAACTCTGTTGATATGTTCAAAGATATTTCACATGCATAGCTTGTTTGATTAGATAAACACCATCCTCCAGTAACACCGTTTTCTTCTGTTAAATAAGTCCACACGACAAGTCTCACTATGGGTAATGTTGTGAGACGGTAGGGTGAATGAAAGTACATTCTACTGTCAACTTGTTGGTTTTTGAAATGTGTAACAATAGGCATGCTGCTGTGTTTTTGATTGTAAATGTGGTTATGATTATGAGTACTTCACTTTAGCTTGTATCTTACCCTTACAGGACCCCTGTGAGGACAAAAGACATAAAGACATTTGGTCTAAAGAGAAGACATGCGACCGTTTTCCCAAGCTGCTTATCATTGGACCTCAGAAGACTGGTGAGTGTTGTCTGCTCATGACACATCCACAGATGTCGAGCAATGCATGCACTTGCGCCATCTAGCTGTGCTGGAAAGTCATAGATTTTTGAAGACCGTTAAAAACTATTTTCGAGCTTGTTGTAATCTCATTACAGGGCCAAGCAGTGAGTATTTTATTTATTTATCTGTTGTTTTTTTATTTTTATTTGAAAGCCCAACGTTGCCGGCCAAGGGTCTGTGAATGCATGTCGGGTACAGTTTTATTTCATGTACTGGCTCATAGCAAATGAAGGCAGATTGTTCCAGATCCCTCCATCCCGAGGCTTTCTGCTGCATCTGTGACTACTCCTTAATAAATGTGGATCTCAGTTTTACAGCATTGACTAATTAAACTTCTAAAAGATGTCTTCAGGGAGTAATTGCCCACGTTAAGACTGGGAAGTAAAATGACTGTTAATCTTCTCAATAAAAACTGGATTATGGGGTTGGGACTCAGAATTTTTACACTGTTATTACTTCAACCTCTTGGGCTCTCTTGTCAGCTAACTGCCTCAATTTTGTGAGCTTTTGCACCTTTCTTATCTTAACTGTGACTTAAGTTTTCCTGCCTGTTGGATTGGACTCCTTTAACACCGAACTTATTCTTCATATGAACAGCTTGGGAACAGTTGGTTATGACCCTGCGTTTAGTGCTATCAAATATAGCATAAATGCACATGTGTGCATGTGAGACGAGATATGGCTTCTATTGGACCAGCTATTTGTTTGTTTCTTAGATATTGGTAGACAACGCCCCCCATATAAATTGTGTTTTGTAGGTGCCTTCATATTTTATGTACTATGCTATTTTTACACTTGCTAATATATTTAAATTTATGTTAAATATCTGCATTCTATATCAAATTTAATTATGCAAAATAAAGGAGATAATGTGCAGTCATGTGGTAATTATTGCAAAATAGGACAATAATTCCAGTTTGTCTAGACAGGGCAATAAGGGCTTCACACTGAACGGTTATATTTTGCAAAAATGCCCAACTGAATTTAGTTTATCCTCCTTATTACATGGCTACTTACCAAATCATTAAATAAATGGACATGAAAATTTTATTTTAAGTTGAGTTAATTTTATTATGTGAAAAGAGGGTGCAGAGTGAAATGAGAGACATGAAACTATGTAGGAAATCAGTTGCCTCGTACAACGGTCAATTATTTAGTTTAGCAGTCAATATACCAACATATTTGGCCATACAGAATCAGAATCAGCTTTATTGCCAGGTATGCTTACATGCAACAGAAGGCAACAGTTCAAAAAGGTATTGGACTGGGTGAGTGGGGTCCAGAGTGATTTTAGCCTTTTTCCTCACTCTGCAAGTGTACAGTTCTTGAAGGGAGGGCAGGGGCCAACCAATAATCCTCTCAGCAGTCCGAACTATTCTTTGTTGTCGTCTGATATCCGATTTCGTAGCTGCACCAAACCAGACAGTTACTGAACTGCAGAGGACAGACTCAATGACTGCTGAGTAGAACTGTATCAGCAGTGCCTATGGCAGGTGGAACTTCCTCAGCTGGCGAAGGAAGTACAACCTCTGCTGGGCCTTTTTCACAATGGAGTCAATGTGGGTCTCCCACTTCAGGTGCTGTGAGATGGTAGTGCCCAGGAACCTGAATGACTCCACTGCTGCCACAGTGCTGTTTAGGATAGTGAGAGGGGTCAGTGTTGGGGTGTTCCTCCTAAAGTCCACAATCATCTCCACCATTTTGAGTGTGTTCAGCTCCAGGTTGTTAAATACAATGCAGTGATTGACCTGTCTGAATCAAGTATTCAAGAGAGTCCTGTAATAATACATGATGATTAAATAACAAAACGGTACCTGATAGGCTATTGTTACAGGTTCACCCCAAACCACATAGAACATTGAGAGAAATGAGCAATGTCAAGCTAAACGATCAGGAGAACTCGTTACCAAAATAGTTCTTGGTTGCAGCCCTAGTGAGATATTATGCACCATGTTTTATTTACAG
Organism: Xyrauchen texanus; assembly: GCF_025860055.1. NCBI lineage: Eukaryota > Metazoa > Chordata > Actinopteri > Cypriniformes > Catostomidae > Xyrauchen > Xyrauchen texanus. Next base: position 19,059,365 of record NC_068306.1, on the reverse strand, counting down.
AATAAAGCTCTAATTCTGTTTGTTCAATCACTGATTTGTTCTTCATTCAGGAACCACTGCCCTATATCTGTTTCTTGGCATGCATCCCGATTTGACCAGCAACTACCCCAGCAAGGAAACCTTTGAGGAAATCCAGTTTTTCAATGGCCGAAACTACCACAAAGGCATTGACTGGTGCGTTGTGCCCTTTCTCTCTCTTATTCTGAACAGAAATGTTCCCTCTTTGGAATGTTGTTGTTGTTGTTGAAATGTTGTTTTTTCAGGATTATGCCTGATTTCACATCAAAAAGCTCTTGTAAATTACTGTGAATTACAAAGTTTAAGGTCTGGTAAGCTTTGAAGTTTGGAGTGTTAAGAGACGGAGGCTAATGTTCCCCTTAGAGGAAGTGATTTTAGGTCAAAACAAGGCACCCCTTTCACCATCAAGTCTTTCTTTCCACAGCTAACAGAATGGGTGCAATGTGGCTTATTACAATACATTTCACTTGACAAAGACCACATTTAAGAAAACCGTTTATTCCATGGTTTTCTCTGAAAGCGGTGTTCTGAAACATCATGTACAAGAACGTTGATTTCCTTATGCCATTTAAGGGATTAAGACAAAGCGGTTTAACACACCTCGGTTTCTCCCAGAGATCTTGGCTTATTTTGGCAATGTAAATGCATAAGCAGCATTCTAACCGGTTTTTGAGGAGTGGGCATATGTGTGAACAGCCTGGTTAACAAACGTCATAGGATGGAGCCCAACAAGTCATCACAGCGGAAAGAATTCAACATTTCTAGGAGTACAGTGGGAAAAGCACATACATGATATGCTATACCCATTTATACACACCAATGTAAAATATTAGCTGTCCCTCACATTTGTGTATATGTACTCTTACATAATGGGAATCCCTGAGTTTTATGTAATTGGGAAAACCCCACAATTGCAGCGCAATTCCCCTGCATGTCATAATAGAAAGCTAAAGAAACATACACAGCAACAACTCTGAAATACCTGGAAATAAAGCGAAAAAGCCTGAATTAAATAGCGAGGTCTTCCTCAGATCTCATGTTTGCTATTTATAAGAGCATCGTGGGAAAATTACGTTGTTGTGGATAAAGCTGTTTACTGAACAGTCCGGATGTATACGGGAGTACAGAGAAAGCCGCAAACACAGATCATGTAAATGCATACAACAATTTAGAAACTTATGCAGCTTTCTCGCAATAAATGGCTTTCTGTTGTCCGTGTATATGTAGTCAAAGATAGACAGTGTTGCAACAATGCTATTAAATAGGAAAGTTTTAAATTGCCATTTCCATGCCTGGAATAGTCGTGGATAAATGTTTAGAAGTCATGGTAAAATCATGTACATTTCTCTAGTAAGTGGAAGTTCTAATTTTACTTGATATTGCTTGTGTAGAGTAAAACTTGTCCACATATTTTGCCCCCAAGCCAGCTTGATAACACTTATGGCAGATTTGTTATTGTAGACATTTGTGCAAGTATATTAATTTAAAAGTTTTAATTCAAAATTTGATCCCTAAAATATTTTTAATTCTTATCTTGATCGACTAGAAAGGTAAATGGAAATTCATTGGCCAAAAAGTGTGGGAACTTTATGTGAAATATATTTTTCACAGGTGTTGGCATGTACAGTATTTGTGCCCTGTGGCCTTATATTTTCTCAGAAATCGCTTTGGTTTGTGTTAAACAGAAGTGTGGCCTATATTTAATAAATTTATTGGTGACTGCTTTCATTTTGTGTTTGTGTGTGTGCTTTTCTGTCATTATAGGTACATGGAGTATTTCCCACTACCTTCCAACACTAGCTCAGATTTCTACTTCGAGAAAAGCGCAAACTACTTTGACTCAGAGGTCGCGGCCCGGCGAGCAGCTGCTCTTCTGCCCAAAGCCAAAATCATCACCATTCTCATCAACCCTGCTGACAGAGCCTATTCCTGGTACCAGGTCAGTCTCAAAGTGCTCATGTGTCATTCACTCAAATCCAGGGTTAGCTAAGGTCATGATTTCTGCTCTGGACAGTAGGTATAAAATTGTATTTTATTTGTATTATTATTTTAAAGGAGAGAAGATGTGGTAAAGAGGTTGTAAATGGCAGCATCTACAGAACAACATGTTCTACATGTGTTTTTTTTATTTGTTCTCTTAAGTCCTCTGATAATAGTGCAGGTTTCTTGATCCAAAAGCTGTCATGAGTTATTTAATTAGTAATTAACTATTTAAGACATCAATATGTAGATGATTTCTGTTTATTTGTTAACCTCTGTGTATTGGTGCAGTTCACACTGTCATTCATTAGGTAGGTAGATATATGTGGGCGGTCTTATGTTAATGTGTATTTGGTTGACATATCAATCAGGCGGTTTTACATTGACAACTTTGAGTATTTTTACAGTACATCAAACTATTTTACTTCTTTCGGAGTGTTTGAAATTATAATTTCATTAATTAATTATAATTAATGATATGTCACTCATTGTCATTTCTGTGTCCAGCATCAGAGGGCTCATGATGATCCTGTGGCAAAAAAATATACATTCCATGACGTTATCATCGCTGGCCGGGACACGCCTATCAAACTGAGAGTCCTGCAGAGCCGTTGCCTGGTTCCCGGTTTATATGCCACACACCTACAGCGCTGGCTCACACACTATCACCCCAGCCAGGTATCATCTCTGTTCCCCTTATGTCTATAGTTGCATGTATGAGGATGATTCAATGTCTTTGGTAAAACTATTTTTCTTCTCAGATCCTTGTTCTGGATGGTCAGATGCTGAGGACAGAACCATCTTTAGTGATGGACAAAATCCAGAAGTTTCTAGGCCTGACTAACACCCTCAACTACCACAAGATCCTTGCGTAAGCTTCCGAGATAAAGCCAAACACTCAGTGGGGAATTCACTAAGAATGAATGGCGCCTGTTGAAATCGCAAACACTCCCAAACATTTGCCATTGAATACGATTTGCTTGGTGCAATTCCCCATCTTCCAGATCCTCTCTGAGTTCTAGTTTGTTGAGGAAAACATAATTTACTGTACAGACTGTACAAAATTCAGGGTACCGCTTTCTTTGGGCAGTATTAGTGCAACTTTACTTGCGGCAGGCAAATGTTGCAGAGTTGTATAAGGCTGTAAATAATTAGCTTAATTTACATGGAAAGGAGGCGTGTTTAGGCTGAAAAGAATGACAATTACTTTATTTAAATAGGCAGGAGCAACACTATTTTAATTAATTTAGCGTACCTAGTTAAACGGGATTGCACATGGTTGGCAAAGACGCATATTTTTTAGCTAGAAAACTGTGTTTCAGTTACACAACTTTTTAATGAATTCGCCCCTCAAAGCTTATCATTTATTTTTGATGACTGAAAATTAATAGCCTTCGGCAGTCATTAACATTCACTCTATTATTGAACACTTGAGGTGTGTTTGCTTTGAAGTGTTTGACATCAGGCCTGTCCTGATGGATCCCATTAGTCTGACAGGATAACAAGAGTGCTTGTTAATTCCCTGCCTTTCCTACAACCTCATGTACATTCTTTCTCTTAAAGGTATAGGTATCAGCCAAAAACGAAGATTCTGTCATTTATTCAACCTTGTGTTGTTCCTGACCTATATAACTTTTGGTGATGCAAAAGGAGATGTTAGGCAGTCACCATTCACTTTCATTGTATGAGGAAAAAGATGCAATGAATATGAATGATGACTAACATTCTGCCTAATATCTCATATTGTGTTCCACAGAAGAAATGAATTAATGTGGGTTTGTAATAACATGAGGAGCGAGTGAATGATAGAATTTAAAATTGTGTTAACTATTTCTTAAAGGTATAGTTCACCCAAAAAATGTAATTTATTCACCCTCAGAAACAAAGATTTGTAGAAACATATTTCAGCTTTGTTGGTCCATATAATGCAATTTAATGGTGTTCACACATCTGTAGCTCCAAAAATCACACAAAGTAAGACTCCATAAGATTCCAGTGGTTAATTTAATATCTTCAGAAGCATTATAATAGGTGCGGGTAAAAAAACTGATCAAAAGTATTTTTTTACTCTAAATCTCCACTTTCACTTTTACATCTGAAAGTGAAAGTTAAAGTGGAGATTTACATTTAAAAAAGGACATTAATATCACATAAGGTGTGATATTGTTCTAAAACTCTTTGCTTCTGCTCTGCTGAAGAAAGAAGTCATTACATCTGGGATAGCATGAGGGTGAATAATTGAAAAGAGAATTTAAATTTTTGGGTGAACTGTCCCTTTAAGCGTCAACTCCTGCTACTAGTCTCTTTTCTTTCTCTCTCTCTGTCCTCTCGTACTTGTTCTCTGTGGTCTCTTGCGCTGTACCACATAAACACATAAGCAGTAACATCTGTCAGACACTTCTCCTGATAGACAATGAAGATGGTTTGTCCTGTTTTAGGCTCTCAGGAGGCCTCGCTATGCACCATCTGTTTGTTATGTTCCCTTTTGATTTGGCTGATGTGGCAACATGCTCCTATTTTTGCTGCCCATCCTACATTTTTTCCCTTCCCTCCTACTGCAGGTTTGATCCGAAGAAGGGCTTCTGGTGCCAGCTGATAGATGGAGGCAAGACAAAATGCCTGGGGAAGAGTAAGGGGAGGAGATATCCTGACATGGATGTTGATGTAAGATTATAATATGATTTCATTTCAGTCTTTTAGTCAAGAAGACCATACCAGTCTTTTTGTATTTGTTAGAAATCATGAAGAGTTGGTCTGTTGTTAAAGATATCATATTTCCTATTTAAATAGAAATTCTATTTATTCTGTTAATAATTGTCCCTGGTCTTGTGCACGATTCAACAGTGCACATTATTCTAAAGAAAAAACATGTCCGACAACTTTTTTGCTGAAGTAACCAAGGCCACGTATGCAAGAAAAGACAAGCCAACTGCTGTTTACATTTTTCTGAATGATTTTAAGCTAGTGTTGCTCCCCCATTATGCAGTTACTATAGAGTGGTTTGCTAGGTGGTTGCCAAGAGCCTCCCTCAAGTCTCTGTTACTCTGGTCACTATATATTGTTTTGGTCCTTCCTTCATGTAAGTCTATAGAATTATATAAATGTAATAACTTATGATAGTAGTAGCACAACTCTCCTCAACAAGCATCATGATTTTAGGTTTAATTTGTGCCCATTGTACAAATAGGGCACTTCAGATTTCTTTAAATCCCAAACCTTAAGTATGAGACATAGTTATAAAATATAATAGGAAATTCATATAACAGGATTAGCAGGCACTACTAATAATTGCATTGCCTAAATAAAGTAAAGTTTCATATTACATTATATTCTGTTTAATATTCTGTTTCACTCAGAATGTTGCCTTACAGAAGCTTTATGTGTTGCAGATGCCCTTTCATGTTGTATAACATTCTGATTCTGTAAGACTATTGAATTAGTACTCATTCTTTTCTAGTCACTTCAGGGTCATTCATACTCATGCTGGAATATTTTCTAGAAGGGCGCAGCAATTTCAGTCAGAGTATGATAAAGAGAGGCTCCGTTGGATGCTGAGGACCTTGATGTTACCTTGAGGCTTCTTGGCAGACACATCAAAGTTAATGAGGAGTGAAAGAACAGACTGATGTGGCCTGCCATTGCAGACACTGTAGGAGTAGATGCACTTCAATGAGAGAGAGCAGTAGATTGAGTGCAAAGCTGTAGTTTACAGGTTCATGACCCTTTTTGAGCCCGAGTTATTTGGTTAAATATTAACCTGTTTTAAAAACTGAAGTGTGTAATTTCTGTGCCACAAGTATCACCAAACAGAATTACAAAAATAATGGCTGCTTTCAAACAGAGTTTTTGAAAATTCCTCAATTTTTCCATTGGTTGTCCAAACAGATAGTTCTGTGTCAAACTCACATCATTGGACATACAGTTGAAGTCAGAAGTTTACATACACTTAGGTTGAAGTCATTAAAACTCTTTCTTTTTTTTTACCACTCCACAGATTTTATATTAGCAAACTATAGTTTTGGCAAGTCGTTTAGGACATCTACATTGTGCACGAGTAATTTTTCCTGCAATTGTTTACAGACATATTGTTTCACTTTTAATTGACTATATCACAATGCCAGTGGTTCAGAAGTTTACATACACTAAGTTAACTGTGCCTTTAAGCAGCTTGGGAAATTCCAGAAAATGATGTCAAGCCTTTAGACATTTAGCCAATTAGCTTCTGATAGGAGGTGTACTGAATTGGAGGTGTACCTGTGGATGTATTTTAAGATCTACCTTTAAACACAGTGCCTCAGGAAAACAATTGTGGACCTCCACAAGTCTGGTTCATCCTTGGGAGAAATTTTCAAACACCTGAAGGTACCACTTTAATCTGTACAAGCAATAGTACGCATGTATAAACACCATGGGACCACGCAGCCATCATACCGCTCAGGAAGATAGAGATGAACGTAGTTTGGTGTGAAAAGTGCAAATCACTCCCACATCAACAGCAAAGGACCTTGTGAAGATGCTTGAGGAAACAGGTAGACAAGTATGTATATCCACAGTAAAGCAAGTAATATATCGACATAACCTGAAAGGCTGCTCAGCAAGGAAGATGCCACTTCTACAAAACTGCTACAAAAAAAAAAACAGATTACAGTTTTCAAGTGTACATGGGGACAAACATTTTACTTTTTGGAGAAATGTCCTCTGGTGTAATGAAACAAAAATTGAACTGTTTGGCCATAATGACCATCATTATGTTTGGAGGAAAAAGGGTGAGACTTGCAAGCCGAAGAATACCATGGGGGTGGCAGCATCATGTTGTGGGGGTGCTTTGTTGCAGGAGTGACTGGTGTACTTCACAAAATAGATGGCATCATGAGGAAGGAAAGTCATGAGGATATATTGAAGCAACATCTCAAGACATCAGCCATGAAGTTAAACCTTGGTTGCAAATGGATCTTCCATATGGACAACGCATACCTCCAAAGTTGTGGCAAAATGGCTTGAGGACAACAAAGTCACGGTATTGGAGTGGCCATCATAAAGCCCTGACCTCAATCCTATAGAGAATTTGTGGGCGGAACTGAAAAAGTGTGTGCGAGCATGGAGGCCTAAATATCTAACTCCGTTACACCAGTTATGTCTGGAGGAATGGGCCAAAATTCCAGCAACTTATTGAGAGAAGCTTGTGGAAGGCTACACGAAACATTTAAAGTTAAACAATTTTAAGGCAATGCTACCAAATACTAACAAAGTGTATGTAAACATTCCCACTGGAAATGTAATGAAAGAAATAAAAGCTGAAATAAATAATTCTCTCTACTATTATTCTGACATTTCACATTCTTAAAATAATGATCCTAACTGACCTAAGACAGGGAATGATTTCTAAGATATATGTCAGGAATTGTGAAAAACTGAGTTTTAATGTATTTGGTAAATGTGTTTGTACATTTCTGACTTCAACTGTATGTTTGAATCCAGCTTCTGACATTTCCCATTGTCCCCAACATTTCCTATCTTCTCTGTACATGTAAGCAGAGAAAATAACCTTATCCTTTTCCTCCACAGTCCCGGACCTTTCTGAGAGAATACTACCATGAGCACAACATTGAGCTCTCGAAGCTGCTGTACAAAATGGGCCAGCCGCTGCCTAGTTGGCTCAGAGAGGAGCTGCTCCACAGCACGTAGTCTGAGGAGGGGGTGGGGACACAATGGTCAGACTCGGACACCTCTCTTCTAATTTTGAGGGGACATGCCCTCTTGTCCACTCCTGTCCGCCATCGGCCATGGCGGTTGGTCAAGTGTCCTCCAGTGGCCTTTCGGACCTCCTGTTCGGGGTACTTAGCTTCTAGAGGACAAGATGGAGAGGTTGAGAAAAAGGCAAGGAAGATGCACTATGGTGCACCCATGTATCTGTTCTGTTTTGGAGAACAGTGAAGGGCCTAAGACAGAGCCTTGGGTTATACCCACCAAAATACCTCAACACAAAAGTTGGATCAGAAATAGAGGCTTCAAAAATACATTATACTGCTCTGGTGTTTTGAAGTGCTCAGTAATAATGTCAGAACAAATGGACACCCTCATACGCAGCATGGGAGAAGGAGTGCACTCTACGGACAACACATAAGTCAATAACAGATAAACAAGTGCCAGGGTAGAAACTTAAAGTCAGACTTTCTTTGTTTCCTTTGTTAAATCTTCTTTTAACACTCATTTCATGTGTTGTGTTGCACAACACAAGGCTTTTTGCCTTGTAGTGTAATTCTTCTGTTTTAAACTGTTTTGAATTCATAGAATATTGAGTCCATTTGTTACAGGTGCATCCTCCAGGCTTCAAATGTGACATTTAAAGGAAAATTAATTATGATGTATTTATGGCTATTAGCTGCAAATTCACAGGACAACTTAATGCGTGATAAATTGTGGTACTAAAACACAGATAAGCTACAACCATAATCAATGTGACTGTAAATATGAAACTGTAAAAAAGCTGTGTGTGTTGATGGCTCATTGTATGTGCTGTATCTGCCTTAATGCAACTTTATCAAGCCAATTAAGGTTAAATTCACAAAATATGAGCTGAGTTTTTTTTGACATGCCTTGAGGGGCTGATCTTTTAATCTTAATTTTAACAATGAATGTCGAGAGCTGGATCCACAGGTTATTTTGGCATTATATCGCCAATCTTACTGGTGTTCATTCGTTTTTTTCAGTGACTGTATTGTCGTTTTAATAATGATTCATAGATCTCCCACCAATGATAATTTATCATTTTTTTAGTTTTTTTAAGGAATGTTTTTCCCCTCAATTTTATGTGATTGTATAGCATATCACAACATCTCATCACATTTCATTCAGGGTTGACACCAGAATGTGTCCAGGAATGTATTGCTTCTGCCAAGAGATCGTTTAAAAGGCCATTTATATGAGATGTGTTTTGTAGGAACTGTTGATCGCTACTGAATTGTATGAATTACACCCATGAATGTAAGCGAGGATGCTATAAAATATGCATAATGCCTTTTTAGTGGCATGCAGGGCAGTCCATGGAAAGTCCCACAAAGCAACATAACCCAGTACTGGGACAAAATTAAACCACTGTGTAAATGGATTTTATTTCTCAAAATTGTGCTGCTGAAATGAGAAGTCATGAAACGAACCCAAATCTCATTTGATGTAAAACAAAATTAATTGCATTTAAAATGAATAATTATAAAATTAATTTTGCTCTTTTCCTTTTTTCCATTTGTCTTTGAAAAGTTTTTGTGCACTTTCATCTGTACTTCCATGCACAATTGCTTCACACAGCATATATCGGTCTCTTCTAACAGCTGTGTAATGTCATCCAAAGAGGGCATTCATCATCTTTTTCGACTACGGTCAGACACTAACTGGCGTTCGTCATTTGATGGCTTCCCATTTCTATTCAGGGCCTTGTCTGTAAGTGCAGCTTGTGGTCAAACCATCTTCCAAAGCATTTCATAATGAAAACACATGTGGGTTCTGCAAAAAAAAAAAAAAAAAGAACGGCACGGAAAAGTAAAGAGTGAACTTAGTTTAATCTTTAAATTACTCCAGATATCCCCTGCTTTAGGAGGGACACTTGTGTATGGGATTAAGTGTGCTCAATGGCACAGTTAAATATATTATCGATGAAGAACTGACAGTATCTCAGAGCGTTTATTTTCAATAATACAGATTTTGTTTTTACTTATTTGTAAAAACTGTAACTACACGTTATTTTCTTCATTGACCTCAAAGTATGATGCTTGAGAAGCACAATGTGTTTGTTGTTGACCAAGGAGTGGAAAAACAATGTGTATATCTTCTGTAAGGATATCACTCCACACAAAGGTTTTGCACTGAACCACAGGAAGACTTTAGGGTCCATGGAACATTTTGTATTAGCGGTAACTTTGAGATAGTTTTACTGGGTCTTGGTTTGAATGCAAGTAAAATTTACAACTATCTACAATTCAGAACCAAGCACCTCACATGCTGCTCTTGGGTTTGTCATAATCACACATGTAATACTCTTTTTCTGTATCATAATTTAGTATTCCTGCTCCTTGGCTGACAACTGACATCTAATAATGCAATATTGTGTTTCCTGGTAAAATGGGAAAGTTTGCACCAAGCACAAATTAAGTTTTAATGAAATTTCGGTCGCATTGTACAGAACCCATTTATTATGAGTGAATGGAACAAAGAGAGAATATAAGATATGAATGGACTGTAGTTGTTATGGTTTTTTATATTCTGACCACATACAGAGGTGCAGAGTGGTGACTTGTGACTTTCACACTGCCAATATTGTGCTTTCTGTATCATAATGTAGGGTATCAGTAAATAGAAATAAAATAACTAAGGAAATAATCATCTGGACTATACAATCAAACCTACCATTGTTAATATTTTTTATTGTTGGTAGCCAATATTTTTGTGATTTGCAAATAAAGAAACCACTGTCTTTTTACTTCTGTTTGTCCTTCTTTCAGCAAGTGAAATATCAGCGGCATAAATCTGGGATGTTTTTATTTTTACAATTTATTAGGTACACCTGTACACCTACTTATGTGATTATCTAGTCAGCCAATCGTGTGGTAGCAGTCCAATGTATAAAATCATTCAGATACAGGTTAGGAGCGTCAGTTAATGTTAATGTTCCCCATTTCTTTTCCCCAGAATGGGGAAAGAAATTGATCTCAGTGATTTCAACCATGGCAGGATTTTTGGTAACCGACTGGCTGGTTTGAATATTTCTGTAACTGCTGATCTCCTGAGATTTTCACACAGAACAGTCTTTAGAGTTTACTCCGTATGGTGCCAAAAACAAAACAAAAACCATCCAGTGAGAGGCAGTTCTGCAGACGGAAACACCTTGTTGATGAGCAAAGTCAACAGAGAATGGCCAGACTGGTTCGAGCTATCAGAAAGGCTACAGTTACTCGGATAACCCCTCTGTACAATTGTAGTGAGCAGAATAGCATACCAGAATGCACAACACATTATACCTTGTGGCGGATGGGCTACAACAACAAAATACTATCTTTGGTTCCACTTCTGTCAGCCAAGAACAGAAAGCTGAGGCTGCAGTGGGTCTACCATTTGTGTACCTCAGCGGAAATCCAGATTCATCAGACCAGGCGATGTTTTTTCCAATCGTTCACAGTCCAGTTTTGGTGAGCCTGTGCCCACTGCAGTCTCAGTATTCTGTTCTTGTCTTTGACATGATACCACAGGACAGCTTCAGGGGTCTTGTAGAGTCCATGCCTTGGAGGGTCGGTACTATTTTGGCAGCATGCGAGGAACAACAATATTAGGCAGGTGGTCCTAATGATCAGTGAATATATATATATATATATATATATATATATATATATATACAGTATATACAGTATATTTTCTTACTCTAAGAATTCATGTTTTATTACATAATATGTATAAATAGTACTCCAATAGAATATTAAGAACTATATTAGATGTTTCAAATAACAACAGAATAATTTTAGAGTCCCCCTAAATTTCTAACCTTATTTTTTTTATATGAAAGATGGTCATCTGAAATGGAAGACAGTGAAGTAAAATGTTTTCTATCTTTTCAAACTTGAATTAGTTGCGTTCTCAAATCTCTGAGAGGTTTAACATCTAAAGTGACAAAAGAGGAACTTTTAAGTATGGCAGGTTGTGTGCAATGCTAATGTATTGGGTTTAGAGGTTTCATATTAAAGATTTACAATATATTTACATTATGTATATAGGTATACAATGTATTCTTGTATAACGCAAACATGTACAATGATTTATAAAGAATATTCTGGTCATCTAGAATCTGAAAACTCATTGCATTTACCGAAACCATTGTTTGAAGGATATAGGTTAAGTTTGGGGAGACCACTTTAAAAGGACAATATGGAAGGATGATTTGCCTATTTAATTTCAGACTGAAGTTCAGATTACAAAAAAATAACTAATAAATAAATATTTAAGTTTGTAAGATTTATACAGTTGAATATGACACATTTCTATACTGAAAAAACTAAACTTTCAAATGTGAATATTATTAAAATCTTATTATTACATGTACATGTACATGTACATATACTAATGTAATATAATTAATCTAATTTATTAAAAAATCATCACTTACAAAATTGCTCAGTTCATTTTGAGGGGAATTTGTCAAACAATCATAATAATATCATTAATATATTTTACAATAATGTAGATGATTTATAAATGGCTTAATTCAGTGATTTAGTAGTGCAGAAAGATATGAGGTAATATACATTTTAGTCCTTGAAAAACAAGCATCGTTGTACATGGGCTAGCAGACATAAAGCTGATCCTTGCCCCCATGAAACAGCAGTGTGTCATTCTTAGTTGGTTTAGTATTTATAACAAACAAACTACAGCTGCATCTCAATCTGTCAGCAGCAGGGCATCAATGAGCATGGCTTGCCTCCACATCACACACTCATCAAAGCAGAGTGCATATTGGCCAGAATTATACACTCAATCATTCTGACACTGCCAATGAGCCGCTACATTAACCACAGACTGTTCTTTACATTTGGAGGGCTGAGCACTCTTTGTAAAAGCACAGTCTATGCCCTGTGTGATTTGTGCCTTAGTATATGAACAAGCAATCTAGAAGCATATGCTGATGTTCCTAGAAGACATTTGTAATTTTTATTAAGCCTTGTCTTCTAAAGGTATAAGGCACTAAAAACACACATTAAAAGATTTCAAGGCATATATTGATAGGGATTGTGATAATAGAGGTGAAAATTAAACTGTTGGTGTTGTGAGATTTGTTTTCACATGATAACTGAAAAGAAAAGCCTTGATCTTCATCCCTAGTCCCATCAGAATCATATCACGTTTGGCAGAAGGTTTTATCCATAGTGTCTGCCAAATGCTTCTAATGATACATTATGCTGTTGCAAGAACAGCGCACAGTGTATCTACACAGACATAGCAAATGTTGCCTTTGCCCTAAACAGCAATATTTGTTTCCTTTTATAAAATCATAAGAAAACAATCAAATGGTGTAAAGATTACTAAGTACATATTACATAAGTAAAATTGAATTGTGGCAGAAAATATTGTTACCTATTTTTATTTATAATAATTTTTTTCGAGGGTTGAAATCACCCTTAGAACCCTATTTTTATATTCAGAAATTAACATATTTCATGCAAAAGGAAGATGATTTCTTTGAATGTGATCTTAAATCACATTACACAGATGTACACATATGTGCAATCTAAAAGGAAACCTCGTTTAGTTTGTGAAAGATGCCTCAATAATAATAATAATAATAATAATAATAATAATAATAATAATAATTGTTGTTGTTGTTGTTGTTGTCTAATAAATTTATAATTTTGCCCCAAATGGGGACTTTTAAGATACGCGACCGTCTTTTCTCAAAATCATTTCCGCCTTTTCGAATTGAACTCTCAACCCGGCAGCGTTTTTTCTCTCCTTTCCTGTTTCGGCCTCGATTAGAGACACATATCGGTGAGAAACACAGTTTACAATCCATTCAAATCCTTCGTTTTTAATATGTTTTTCATATAAAATCATACTTCCATAATGATCTACATCACTCAATGTTCCTGGATAACACGATATTACTTCCATACAGCGTGATAAATGTTTTATATTAGCCGGATTGTCGTTGCAGGTCTAACGGAGTCTTGCTCCGGCCTGAGAAACTGCACGAGCCGCTGCGTATAATTATTCCAAACATTCCGCCTTTAATACTGAGCTGTGCCGCAGTTTGTGTTTTGATCTTGGCTTTTGGTTTCTTTACTGAAAGCGTCCCGTTGGTAGTTGTGTGACGATGCTGGTTTGTATCTGGTGTGCAAATGTATGTTGACCTGTATACCTGTGGGGGATTCTTTCTCCAATTTTCGTATGTTTATTCTGGATTTGGTGTTGTTTAATTAATTTGGTCAATAATATTGCACTACTACCACCGGTTTTTTCAACTGATATTCGCGCTTTTCACGTTGGAGATGTTGCTGCTAGTCTTTTCGGTCGTGAAGAATAATGAGGCATGTTGAGATGTGTTTTCAGTTTATAGATTCCATGGCCATTTTCTTCTAAGTCATGAATAAAGTTTATCTGACTGCTGAATATATTTGTTTCTCAGCAATGGCACCTCGCAAGGGTAAAGAAAAGAAGGAAGAGCAAGTCATCAGTCTCGGACCTCAGGTTGCTGAAGGCGAGAATGTCTTTGGAGTCTGCCACATCTTCGCATCCTTTAACGACACCTTTGTGCATGTCACTGATCTGTCCGGCAAGTAAGTTACCTAAGAAGGCATGCATTTAGGATTTTGGATGCCAGTTGATGAGCAGTGATCAGTTGGATGTCAATCCTTAAATGCATGGCTGTTTTGCCAAACGTTATTACATACCTCATCTTAAGCAACCCAACGTGTATTAATGGATCTACAAATGGCCCGGATATTCAATTTTTCAAGACATTTAGAAAACATTAGTGTAGAGCATTTTTTGACATTATTTTTCATATAGCTTAAGAGTCTAAATGTAAATATAAAAATAAAAGTAAAATAAAGTGACAGCATATATAATACATATGTGTACACATAGAATACTTACCAGTCGCACAGAAAATCTATGTGGAAAAAAATAGTAATTGTTTGAATCTAGTACTCGTTTGTCTTTTTATAAACAAAGAAATATATATCATGTGTGAACTTGTGTGTTTTTATTTATATATATATATATATATATATATATATATATATATATATATATATATATATATATATAAATAAAAACATATATGTGTGTGTGTACATGAAATCAAAAATATGATTTATGGAAGCACCTTTTTTTTTACTATTTGAAAGAGAAAGGTTAAGAAAAACTAAAGAGGTGTGGACACAACTCCAAAAAAAATGTATGAGGTACAGGTGGTGGAATACGTGTAAGATTTAGAATTTCTCCCTTTGCCGAAACAAACATTAGTATAAATAACCTATCAAATTAAATTTTAAATTGGTTGCCCATACAAAAGGTCCAAAGAATATTACATAATAGAATTATGTAATAATGAATATTACAAAAATTCTGTTATTTTGCAACTATTTTAGTGTTGTTATGCAGTTATTGCTTTTTTTGTTTCATCATTTAGCATTTTCTAAAATATTGAATGATTGAGGTGATTAAGGTCTTGTCATTACATTTGGTTGATGATTCTCTGACTATGTTTTGCTTCCACTTAATCTGCAGAGAAACAATTTGCCGTGTGACTGGTGGGATGAAGGTGAAGGCCGACAGAGACGAGTCCTCCCCATACGCTGCCATGTTGGCTGCTCAGGATGTTGCTCAGAGGTGCAAGGAGTTGGGCATCACTGCCCTGCACATCAAGCTGAGGGCCACTGGTGGCAACAGGTGAGGCCCCAGTGTACAAGATGGTGATTTGTGTTTGGAATAGCATACTAATCTTACTACTGCTGCAGTGTAAAGTATGCTTGCCCACATGAGCTTCTTTGTTTGCTAAACTGTACTAAATACAGCGTACAGTTTAGAATGCTATTTTTCACAATACAAGCCCTTGACTGGACCTCTTTATCCTGAAGTAATATCAACCGCAATTTTATTCTATTTTTGTGTACTTATTGTTTCGGAATCCCAAAAGTTGACGTGGAATTATTACGTACAATAAAATAAAGAAAACTCTCCAAAAATGAAAATAATTCCATGATAACTCTATAACCTTAAATAAACATGTAACATTATGAGGTCATGTGATGGCAATTAGAGCCTGACCGAAATATGGAATTTTGAGACAGATACTGATTTTAGAGGGGGCAATTCACGGATTACCGATATGGTGGCCGATATAGTTAATTTTTGAGCTGAAATGTAAGCAGACCTTTTCTGTGTGGATTGTTCACTGATTTTTGCACTGATATGACTATCAAATGTACTCTGAAGGCTGCTTTCTTAAACACATTTTTATATCAAAGAATATTTAACAATTATACATTGTCAACATTGGAAAATGTACAATATTTCCCTCAAATGTAGTGGAGTGGAAGTATTAAGTAATAGAAAATGCTATGGTAATACTCAAAGTACAAGTACCTTTAAAAAGTACTTGCTTATCAAAACAATAACTCATGGTTCGTTACTGCCGAGTCAAGAGATACAAGTTCAGGGGAAAGTTTCAGTGGTGGAAAAACAGACTTTTAAATATTACATTTTATAAATGCAATGACTGGAATTTTTCAGTTCAAGGTGTAACAAATTGTGAATCCTGAATAAAACAGTTTGGTGAATACATGTTTACACATTAGCTTCCACTCAGCTGACAAAGTATGAGAGCAGCTATGTGGTTAGCTATAATTCTGTTGTCAGAGCAAAAGATGGATGTTTATTTACTTAACAGCATTGCATCTCGCCAACTAGGTGACAACGTAGCATGAAATCAACACTCAACAGACACAATCCACCACCGCACTGTTGTATGCTGTGCTGCAAAAAGATGTGCTGATGCGTATCTTTCAATATGCTACATTGTTGACTGCACTGGCAAACTATAGCTGGCTAACATAGCAAACAGATGTGATAAACATGAGTGACTTGGTTGTCGTTATATTGAAAAGGGGAAAATTATGGGGTCATTGTGAAAAACATACTGGAAAGTTAATAAACAAATTTAGAAACTTACAGTGAAGACACTGCTTAACTCCGCACTGTCTGCAGAACCACTGTCACCTCAGCTCTGTAAACAATGTTCAGGGCAGTGAGTTGGAGTGCACTCTGCTGGACAAACTACGTTATGACACCAATTTTAAAGCATTGTTTTCTGCATTATGTTCTGAAAGTTTTCATATCTGTGCATATTGGAAAACATGTACACCAATATATTGGTATCAGTGTACATGTTTTCCAATATGCGAGGCACTAATGGCAATATACAACTGTGTGAAATGTTTGTTGTGGAAAAAAAGCCTACCGTTTCATTCACTATAAAAAAAAATTACAAAAAGTAATATGTTGGCAAGGTTTTACTGTGCAGTACTCAGTAGTAAGCTAGTATTATATTCTGAACACATCTTATGAGAAACAAAGTGCCTGTACTAAAGAGTCTTGCTTAGAAAGTTGGTTGAAAGTGAATTTTAAAGGTGATTAACAGTTATTTCATGACTTTAAATGCATAATGGATTATTTGAATATTTTTTTTTTTTTTAAGAACAAAGACACCAGGACCAGGGGCACAGTCTGCCCTCAGAGCTCTGGCTCGTTCTGGCATGAAGATTGGCCGTATCGGTAAGTGAAATCCAACACTGTACTGTGGGAGAATGCTGCGTTTACATCCAAGTTAAACGTCAGGCTGTTCAGTGCCTGAATGTACTTTGATGACAAAGTCTCGTACTTTCTCTTACAGAGGACGTCACCCCCATTCCATCGGACAGCACCCGCAGAAAGGGAGGTCGTCGTGGACGTCGTCTGTAAACTTTATTGGATTTTTCAGAATAAAAAGTCAAATACTACAAATACTTTTGACTTGTGTCATATTTTTTTAAATTAGTTAATTGAAATCTAGTTTTGACCAGTGGTCACGATTGCATTGCCAAAAGAGACTTTTTATTCTGGTGTGTCCAGTTTGCTTCAAGCCAATTGTATATGCCTAACCGGTTTGTGGTATTCTGGTATGCCTACAAACCAAATGACTAAACACTAGGGGAATACCAAGAAGACATTCTTGTTTGAATTTTGCCTTCACAAATTAAAGGAGCAATATGTAATATATTTACTGTACTAAAGCATAACATTTTAAATTTTATCAGATTTAAGAAACATACTAAGTTTGAAATACTGTCTTCTCTAAAATAATGCCACAGCCAGTATATTATACTTTAATCTATGTTCTGTTTGTTTTTTGGCCTGTGTGATCCCGCCAATTTCCCAATAATATTTTAACACCGGGTTGCCAGATTTGAAAGAAGTTAAGAGGGACAACAGCATGCTGTAGTCATGGAAGCCAGCAATACATCTTGCATTGACACAGTTGTAAAAAAAATCCACATGAGCTGGTTTATAATTGGCAAACAATAAAACATTGCTAACATATACATTAGCTGATCAACTTAACTTGCAGTGTGAGGCTCTTCGCTTGCCATCGTCAGTTTGCTCGTTCCTGTTGTGCGTCAACCTGGCAACCGGCTTGATCTTGAAGTATGGGGCGGGGGAGACAATTCTCCAATATTTTGAATTTGGACTGTAGTACCCATTGTAAACGCTTGATGTCAATGTTACATATTGCTCTAATTTCCTTGTTGTAGAAAATAACCTGAGCGAATAAAAGTTATGATTCTAACTAGCTATTTAAAAAGAAAAATGGGTGATGTGTAGCAACTTGGAAGACAAGTTACTTAAAGTTGAAGACAACTTCAAATTGATATATTTAAATATAAAAGTCATGTAAGTTCTAATAAAAACTGCCTTTGCAGACAACGTACAACCATGTATTGAATATATATATATATATATATATATATATATATATATATATATATATTTATATATATTTTCTACTATGAACAGCCTTAACTGGTTAATTTTGTTTCATTCTACAAATTAAATAAGTTGTGCTCTTATCTGAAACTGAACAATTTTCAATGAAGGCCCACTAGAATTTGTTTATATAGCACTTTTTATAAAAAAAAATATTGTAAATGCTTAATTTGTCATCATTTTCTAGTTGTGTTTCACACAACAGAACAGTCCATAAAGTTGCTTTAAATGATCTGGAAGTCGTCGAAATAATTATTTATTATTTAAAATGGCATGCATTTACATGTTATATCTTGAGATATTGTGACTATGTGTCTTGAATGAAAGGGGGTTTCAATCTTTAGTGTATTAGATACTCAGACTTTGGGTGCGACTCAACAAAGTGGTCTCAATCAATTCCCTACTTCAGTTGTCAGGGCACTGATCAGTGAGTCGGCCATTTTAAGGGCTGTCTCATTCACAAAATCGTTTGCAATGACACGTTCACTGCCTAAAAAATCCACAGTGCACTGTAAAAAAAAAAAAAAACACAGTTGCTTAATATGTTCCCTCACCGGAAACGTCGTAGCCATATCTTTTTTATTTTTATTAACTGAACTTCAAACAAAGTCAGTGTACAGTCAGAACTGCAATAATACACACACACGCGCATATATATATATATATATATATATATATATATATATATATATACAAATTTAACAAGAAAATGATTTACTGGGTAGTCTCTGTGTAAGATATTGAAAGTTATTTCCTTCACCTTATTTTCCAATAACTATTTGTTTTTTAAATCCAGATGGCCTTCCATAATAAACCTCCTACCATTCTATTCCATAAACAATGTTTGGCATGGTGACACTGGCTTTTTGAAAGAACAAATAGTTTTATTAACATTTAAAACTCTGGGGGCAAAACAAAGTTTCCCACTTGCAGGATCAAATAAATCAAAAGTAGAAGGGGGCGCAATACTGTTTTGAATATTAGCTCTGAAGAGTGCCAAGACCCCTGTGGGAATCACATCCATGACAATAGAAAACTCCTTTGGTGTCACTGGGATTTTCTGGACATCTAGAAACTCAGAATAAGTTAGCAACATGCATTCTTGATTTAATAATTGATCAATTCATGTTATGCCTGTTAAAAACCACCTTTCAAAAAATAAAGATTTATTTTTTAAAATATATTGTAAATTGTTCCAAATTAAATATCTATGGGGCGAAAAGTTATGCTTGTATAAGCCAGCAACATTTGTTTGTGAAAGGATGATAAGGAGGGATTTTGTAATTGCAAATCAAGAGAAACTCAAGACCACCTAATTTGGAGAAAACAAAATTGCATGTGTATAAAATTCCAAAGAGAATTTGGATTTTGAATAAAAATTTCTAATCCAATTAATTAAAAAATATATTATTCAGAGTACAGAAAACAAGGAAGTTCAATCCACCTGATTCATTCATTATTATTGATTTCCTAATTTAATGTGTTTTGTTTCTCCAAAGAAAATTAAATAAAGCAGTATCAATAGCTTTACGCATCTCATTAGAAACATCAAGTGAAGTGGCAGCATAGCCTAATCTTGACAGTCCCTCAGCTTTACAAAACGTTTCTTTCAAATAGCAGAAAAAAGTTATTGATAAATCTGGCAAAGTCTTGTCGAGCATTTTATGTCTGTTTATGACTTCCCAATATATTTTAAGTAAAGAAAATAATGCTGTGCTCAGAGCCATTCCTGCCGGCCATGTGAAGGGTCACTTAATGTTTTGAATGAAACTGTTTTGGGAGACACAAAAGAGCCTGCTTTGATATTATAAAAAAAAATGTCTGTCATTTTAACAGTAAAATGTTAATTGATTAATGAATATTAACTGTAAAATATAAAGAAAAATATTTCTAATGTATTTTAAAAGACAATACAGTAGTTTTTACAATAAATAAATGTAAAAAGTAAGATTTTCCTGTATAATTAATGGTAAAAAAAAATTGCATTATATTTAACAAGAGAGTACATGTACACTTTTTACAGTAAATTATTGTTAAAATTACAGTAAAAAAAATAATCGGGCGCTCCCAGATTTCACTGTGCAACCCATTACATGTATGTTTCATCTTGTTTTTAATATCAGTTATGTACACTGGAATGTACATATTTGATGTAATTTAGTTAATGTTTACTGCATTATTTAAATCTCACATGTGTTACCCTGATGGTATTTAGTGTTTGTGTGTGTGACACTGAGCAATATCTCCATGTTTATTGGTCATTGCTTCTGTAGTTACTACGGAGATTAACAATACCTTATAAAGTAAAAAGCAGATTTTTTAATTTTCAGAAGGCTAATATCAAGTTTATGAATTTTTATTACTGTAAATGTAACAGAATCTTTATATATATATATATACAGTGCCAACGTGCTCATGTAAATTACAACCATTTTAAACTGTAAAATGTACAGGTTGTACTGTAAAGTTGTTTACATTTTTACTGTATTTTTTACATAATTATTCTGGCAACCACAGCTTTTTTTTTTACAGTGTGGAATAAGTACATTCAACAAGAAGTGTAATAATAAGCACATTCGCCAAATTTTCCAACGTAGAAAGCATATTGTCCTTAAATGTAATTTTATCCTTTATTGAGTTTATAGAGTGGAAAAAAGCATGGTTGCTAACTCACAAGTACTGCATCCCCAATAAGACCAAATAAATTAATTTTAAGATTTTGCATAAAATCTATGTGAATCTCACCGTGTCCAAATATACAGATATTTACAACACCTGCTCATTTTGTGGATGTGAGTACGAAACATTAGGCTAATCCATTTATTTTTCCAGTGTGAAATAACTCATTATTTGAGTATTATTTGCTACTATATCAGCACTTCTAACGATTCAGTGGAATATATTGTTAATTTTATTTTTATTTTGTATGAAAAGTTTTTCATCCATAACCAAAAATACGATATTGTCATTTATACAGCTGTGGTGCTGATTACTAAGAGCCCCTTAACGTGTCGCAGGTGATTGAGTCATACGTGTTCCAATGTTTAGTAGATCAGTATCCCCACCAGTGCCCGAATGCGTGTTCACGATATACTGATTCACGACAAAGGGAGCTGATTGAGACGCAGAGTAATTCTAGAAATACACAGACCAGCACATTCAAGTTCACAGCTGTCTGACAACTGATGATGCATCCAGATCTAACCAATGAAATAATAGATATGAAATAATAGCCCATTCGACTCTCATAGACTTTCATGAGTATCACTGCCTGAGGATCATTTCTCTCTTATTCATATTACTGCGCTGTTATAACAAATTATAATAAGCGAGCAACATTTTACTGAAGAAATGCCTGAATCAAACGAGGCTCCACTGATCAGAGCTCCCAGTGAGCAAACTTCAATCAATATGGGCTCTCCAAGAGGGTGAGAAACCTTGTGTTTTTATTTATTTTATTGTAAGATGGTAAATATATTTTAAACTTGATCCAGATATGGATGTTAAATGTTGGTAATTGTATGTGTTAACTAATTGAATTAATCTTGAGATTAAAGAGCAGTTTTAAATGATTTCTTTATGCAGTAAAAGGTTAGTTGTAATTGGAGATTATGTACTTTTGTAAAACACCATGTCAAGCCTTTAAAAAAGAAAGTATTATGCATTCTAATGTAAGGAACTGTAAAGAAAAGGTTTTTCTATTTGTTTATGTCATTGCTACGTTTTTCTGACACTGCATGGTTTCATCATTTATGATTGGTTTATATTCTTATATATTTGACATTCAATCCAAATTTACCAACCAGTTACTAAACTTTACATTAAAAACCTTGAAAGCAACTTTATCAAACTTGTCTGTTTGATTGAAAACCACCAAGATTTTCCAATGGATATTTTAAAATGATTAGTTTTTATATACATTCCAGCACAGCTTAGCTCTGTAACTTACAATAATATTGTGATCTATGTTTCCTGTCTCAGAGGATCCAACAGTCAGGCCCTGAAGGTGGCAGGAGTGACTCTGCTGGCAGGTATACTGATCGCAGGTCAGGCCTTCACCGCCTATATGGCGTTCAACCAGAAGGAGCAGCTCAACACACTGGAGAGACGCACTGACCGACTGCAGGAGATCAGTCGCAAGTCTATGGGTCAGCTGGCTGCATTGCTTACCATTCATTTGAATTCTTATGAGTACTGATGGACTTCCGACATAGATTTTCACTCGTGTCTATATGCAATCACAATTCATAAACATCTTCATTGTCAGCATAACTTTTCAAAACACCTGACAACCTAAAACAGTTAAAAGGAATATTTCACCCAAAAATGCACTGTCATGTCATTCCAAATCTGGATGATGTTATTTTTTTTCCAGTCAAACACAAAAGAATACATTGTGAATAATGTACACTTTCCATCTAACTGCTTTTTATAACGACATCGGCTTTCAAAAGGGACAAAACCACCATAAAAGTAGTCCTTACGACTTGTGTGCTATATTCCAAGTCATTTCATTCTGTATGATAGCTTTTTTGAGAAACGCACCAAAATGTAAGTTATTATTCACTGATAATCTTCCCCTCTGCCGGAATTATTTGGCAGAATAAATAATACCACAATTTTCATTTTGGGTTAAACTATTTATTTAAAGGTGCTGTAAGAGATTTGAGCATTCTGGAATTTTCACAAGACTAAGCTGTTGAATTGGCCACACCTCCTCTTTCCAAAACATCGCCCTCCAGAGGTAAACTTGTGAACTAAATCGAGCAGTAGAACAGTTAAGACTCAATGATCCGCTTCAACTACAACACTATAAGAACATGCAAAATGATTGACAGGCAGGAAAGTGTCATTGACCGTGGCCCGCGGACACATTTTTGTTTGCTGTTTATGGAGTGTAGAGCTGTCACAGAGACATCTCAGGACACTTATTTCATTAATATCTTTCAGGGAGTAGGAAATTATTTTGCATACCTTTCAATAAAATATCACTTACAGCACCTTCAATGCATAGATGCCTTCTGTTGACAGACAAGCTCTTAATAATACTGACTTTCTTCCTCTTTTGTGTTCAGCCATGCGGGCCCCTGTGAAAATGCATCTCCCCATGAGCTCCCTCCCTCTGATGCTTGAGGATTTGCCCAAAGATGAGAAAAAGGTACAACTGATTTCCTCTCCGCACTCTTGTTGCAATGTGGCCATGTGGCCGCTTTGGTGTCAGGATTGAGATATAAATTCAAATCATGATGCAAGGCTTTAAATTTACAGTATCTACATGACTTGTCAAACTCTGCTGTTTTCTATTTATTTAGCTCTCTCATGTAATTCATTTCTTTATTTGATGACACTGTTCTATTTTTCAGGATTCATCTCCCAAACCAGGTATCAAGACCTTTTCATTATTAAATATTTTTATGTACATACACTCATATTGTATAAATGCTTTTTTTTTTTAATTAATTAGTCATGTTTGTTTCTGTTTCAAAGAGCCCAGCGTTCGTACCCAGTGCCAGTTGGAGGCTGCTGGAGAGGTGAAGAGTCTTCTTCCCTCTTTCCGCCCTCAATGTGATGATAAAGGAGACTATCTGGCCCAGCAGTGCTGGGATGGTTCTGAAATGTGCTGGTGTGTGGACAAGAATGGCACTGAGATCCCTGAATCTCTGACCAAGGGCCCTGTGGAGTGTGGATCCACTGGACCCGGTATGAGATGAACATTCTTGTCCTTTTTCTTTTCTTTTTTTAAGTGCCATGGATGTTGAATAACATGACATAAATTACCTACTTATATAATTCATGTTTCAAAATGAAATAAAAAACAAGATCTTTCATATTTATGAAAATGTATCAGGATTTAAAAATGATATTTACACATTTGTAATAATTTATCACTTGCTTTATTGTCTTATGCCATTAATAAGGTGTTAAACATTTAGCATCTAAATGACTATATATTTAATTAGTTATTGCATTATACATGAATTTAGTGAGCTGGTAAATGTTTTGTTTATTTTTCTTTTTTCACTTAACAGATTCACATTTTACTGCTCAATGGTGTCATATGATATTTAACTTTAATAATAATATTTTGCATGTACTGCTGTCTTTCATTTTAGCTAATCCAATGCCAATGGAGCCTCTGCTGGTGGCAGAAGAGAAGCAGTGAAGAGAAGTGTATGCTCGGCCTGGAACTTCTTAAATATCATATTTTGGTCTCTTTATCTTAAATTCTATCACAGTCACATTTCCAGCTTTTTTTTAGGTAAAGATTTTTATTTGTTTTACTTACTAATAGATTTTCATATATTTTGGCTGTCACAGTAGTTTAAATCTAAATCTGTGCTTCATGTTTTATACTGGTAATAATTACAACCTATGTTAAATCAGCTAAAACACCCAGCCAGTGTTGGTCTTTTCTGAGATATTTCCCATTTTTAGTTTTTTTCTACTAACCTTTTAACATGTTTACCTTTTATAGTAAGGTAAATGGCTGAAGAGGGACAAATATTATTGAAGGATAACTTAAATTGAATGAGAATAGAAAATGTAATATATGGAAAAAAAAATGTACTAACAGTTTGTCGTGTTTGTCAATTTTTTGAACTTCCAAGTTGTATGACAAATGCTAAGCTTGATATAATTTGCAAAGGTGTTTTTTTTTTTTTTGCAAAGATAATAAGGTAGTATTTTGAATATTGCCTAACTTCAGGCTGAAGTTATCTATTAATAATAATAATAATAATAATAATAAATAAATATATATATATATATATACATATATATAATATGCCTAGTTCAGCATTTACAGACTTCAATTTTATAACAAAATTAATTAAATGTAATTATTAAAAGTACATTTATAAACATATTTAGCTTATTTTATTAAAGATAACTCAATTCTCTTATGAAATTGAAATGTTTGAATCTTATAATTGTTTTTGAGTGAGATCTGGTAAGCATTCTTCTTGATTTCTGTCTATTTTTGGAAATAAATAATGATAAATTCCTGTCGTATGTTATTCTGGATTGTATTGTTTTTATTCTATAAAATATGGAGATAAATGAATAGTATAAAATATAAAATGGTAGTATCACATCTTATAATGATAAAAGAAACATCTTAAATCATTACAAAATATAGAATAACAATAAGACTAATCTATTCTCATTTTGAGGAGACAGATTACACATTATATTTTACCATACCACTCAATACAATACTACATTTGAAGAAAAAAAAAATAAAAAACCAGCATGGTGGTTTTACATCCTCTAATTGGATTCATTGTTCTGTTATTTTATTTCACTTCCTTAGAGTGGCTTCCATTTGTTTATTTCAATCGAAAGTGGTCGAGCTAAAGTGCAAAATCTAGTCAAATACTCCTAACAAATAGGCTATAAGAGGCTTCAGCTACTCAGACTCTAGCAACCTCTTACAATCGACAACAGATAATGGAATTCTTCAATGCCAGACATTATTTACAGAGCGTGTATTGTGCTTAATTGTCCACACAGAGGTTTTTAGTTCAAACCTCTGTTAAAGACATTATTGGGGAAAAAATATAACATGTAACAGGCAGAAAGTAAATGCATAAACATTGGAAACATAATATGTAGGACTGATCACATAAAGATCGACAAAATATTGGCCATTTGTGCCAACGTGGGCTTTGGGTAACTATTCCTGAGAAAAATAAGCTGTTGTTTGTGCACTTAAGTTTCAAATAGAAAAACGAAAAGGTGCTAATATGACAACCTCATTGCAACTTTGAATGTAAGCTACCAATTCTATATACCTGTAGTCTGATGGACAGTGACATTAGAAATTATTAGAAGGCCATTAAATAATGTTTAAATAGCACTCTGATTCCAAGGGAAATGTGTTCAAGTTAGATCAGGCACAATTTCTCTGAGATTGTAATATGGCTCCCTCTATCTCCCCTTCTTAAATGAGCTGAAGTAGTTTTTCATGGTCTGCTCAACATTTGGCACTTGATAGTTCTGAGCTGCGTAGATGCCTGTGCAGGTCCCTACAAGAACTCCCAGAATGGCAGAGGAGCGCAGCTTTGCCACAACATACCCAGCCAAAAAGCCCTTGAGGAATGGAGAGCTGAATACACTTCCAGTCTGAGTTGAGGAAGAGAGCAAATGCGAGTAAGCGAGAGAGAAAACGCAGAACTTTTAATAACATTGAAGAAAGCTTTGAGAAATTTGCCAAAAATCGAATGAATCCCAACCTGAACTTCATTCTCTATCCGATGCTGAATGTCTTCAAGCTGATCTTTAAGTAGGGACAGATCTTTCAGCTGCCTGAACGGATCCTGTGCAAGAAACACAAACAATATATTGTTCTGGGACAGTGCGAGTCATCACGGGTGTGCCCAAAGTAAAGCTACTCGATGCCCTCTATCACAGCAGCATGGCTTGAACACAGTCCTTTGCCTATATTTAAGTAAAACAGTTAAGAATAAAGATAACGAATAGCCTAGGCTGTATCGTAATAGACTGTTAAGTGTCAGGGAATAGTGTAAAAACTGACAACACTGTAACTTTCAGAACAGCAAATTATAAATATTTGTTCTGTGTGATTGCGCCACCAAATTATATTCAAATATAATAGAAAGCGTTAGTTAAATAAAAGTTAGTTGGTTAAATTTTTTTAAAACGTGTTTTTGAGTTCACAAACACACCAACCTTGTTGTCCGCCATGTCTGCTTGAGCGCGATCAGATTGTCTGAGCTCGATTGTTAAACCTGAAACGCATGACTACCCTGAACCCAGAGATTATTAAATAGAGATTGGCCATTTCTATGAAAGTGAATGGGAAAGCGTTAACGGTAAAATGTCAACGAATGTATAAAGGAAGTTCCGCCTTACAGGCAAACGAGCTAATTACCTTTTAGATACAGATTGGTCGCCTAACCAATCCTATTTCTCTGAATAACACTTCTATTTCAATAGAAAGAATTCTTATTACTGATGACAAATTCAATAACCACTTTTCAATATCAGCAGAAAATCTATTCCAGCATCTTCCTTTCAATGGATGATGCTATACAGCGTTAATTGGAATTTGGTCTGGTCTCGACCCCATAAATATCTATTAAGAAATAAGATAAAAGAAGTCACGTTTAAAATATTACTTATTAATATTAATAAGTAGCCTATATTCAAAATATTGAGAAGAAATGCACTTTCTGTGACATAGAAGAGACGATTGTTCACCTTTTTAGTGAATGTCTTTAGTGAATTTTTGATACAATTTCATGTGAGACGTTTGGCATGAAAAAAATAAATAAAATAAAAATAAAAAATACAGACGTCGCCAGTCAATCAAATCGATAACGCGCAAGCGCATTAGATAGACAAGCCGGGGGAATTTTAGTTTTCTAATCTGAGGTAAAGAAACACACATTTATGTGTTGGTCAGATTTTACTGCTGTCAGAAATAGGTATATCTCAGGTCTGTCCAAGATAGAAAATGCTGTGTTGGGACATTCCATTCCAAATACATTATCAAACATCTGTTTCATATTAACTTGGAGTGTAAGAGCCCCTCCTCTCCTTATTTCTTTCTTTCTGTGTGTCTGTGTACTTTATATGAATGTCTATGGCATGGTCCATCAGGCCCTAGTAGAGAGTAGCCTTTTCATATAGGTTTTGGGCTCTCAAGGATTCGAAGGAGCCTTTGTCATATGGAATCGTTATCTGTGATATCTGTATGATGTAATGCGTGTTCTCATTGATTAATACTGTAAACCTCCCTCTCAGTTTCGCACTATATCCTTGAATGCAAGACTTTAGAAGGGCTGAGCTTTTCTATTCTTTATTTTGCTCCCCAACGTTGGTTCAATGCTTTGTGTTGATTCACGACTCAATAAAAGACGGAGAAAAAGGCACTGCTATCGTTTAGAAGACTTTTATTTCTAACAACTGCTGATTCGAAAAATGTCTTTGATCGTAATCTTTTCTGCATTCAAAGAGATAACAGCTGTACTTTGCCGATTGTTACAGTGAAAATAGCTGCCCGGGAGTGTTCCAAAGTTAGAGTGGACTGACTTGCTAAAACAACTTTGCATAAATCCCACTCTTTGTTTAATTACATTAGTTTGATTACATTATTAGTTAGACTTTAGATTGCCTTTTTAAACAAATGGCTCTTGTCTTGGAAAGAAAGTATAAAACGATGGGGGTTTGTACATTAAAAATAAGTAAAACATAAGTTATGTTTCTTGTTTCTGAAAGTTGTTAATATTCATAGGCGCACTTTATTTTTTTCATTTTGGAACTATTTCCTCGTTAACTTTTAACGCTCTGTAAAAAATGAATTATGTTACATTTACGGCAGCTGTAGTTGCTATAAATTAACCGGGAAAATTACGGTGGTGACCATGCTTCAGGCTTCACGGGATAAAATTTTGATGCCTTTTGAAATAGACTGCTTTTCTTTTTAAAAGTATAGCTCACCCAAAAATTTTAGAAGAATATCTCAGCTCTGTAGGTCCATACAATGGAAGTGAATGGTGATCAGACCTTTGTTGCTCCAAAAAAATCACATATAGGAAACATAAAAGTAATACATAAGACTCCAGAGTTTAAAGAGGTTCACATCGTGCCACCAAAACATCTCTGACCTGTTGAGACATGGACTCTACAAGACCTCTGAAGGTATCTTATGGTATCTGGCACCAAGACGTTTAAGTCCTGCAAGTTGTTTGGTGGGGCCTCTATGGACCGGACCTGGTCCAGCACATCCCATATCCCATCAGATTTTGATCTAGGGAATTTGTCAATACCTTGAACACTTTGCCATGTTCCTCAAACCATTCCTGAACAATTTTTGTTGTGTGGCAGGACACATTATCTTGCTGAAAGAGGCCTCTGCCATCAGGGAACACCGTTGCCATGAAGCGGTGTATGTGGTCTGCAACAATATTTAGGTAGGTGGCACATGTCAAAGTAACATCCACATGAATACCAGGACCCAAGGTTTCCAAGCAGAACATTGCCTAGAGCCATCACACTGACTTCTTCCCATTGTGCATCCTGCTGCCATCTCTTCCCCAGGTAAAACATGCACCCTGATCTAAAGAAAATGTGATTACTCAGACCAGGCCACCTTCTTCCATTGTTCCATGGTACAGTTCTGACCCACATGTGTTCATTGTAGGTGCTTTCGGCAGTGGACAGGGGTCAGTATGGGCACTCTGAACAGTGTGCGGCAACGCAGCCCCATAAGCAGCAAGCTACGATGTACTGTGTGTTCTGAGACCATTCTATCATGGCCAGAATTAAGTTTTTCAGCAAATTGAGCTACAGTAGCTCTTCTGTGGGATCGGACCAGACAAGCCTTTGCACCACACCAGTTCAATATTTAAGTCCTGTTTTTTTTACTCGAAATCTCCAGTTTAACTTTCACTTTCATATGTAAAAGTAAAATTAAATAGTCATCACATGTGACTTTCAGATGTAAAAGTGAAAGTAGAGATATGAGAGTGAAAAAGCCGTTTCTCACCCACACTTATTATACCGTTTTGAAGAGATCTTTACTTTAATGTTGCCTTTATGTGATTTTTGGAGCTATCAGAGCTGAGATATTTTTCTACAAATCTTTGTTTGTGTTCTGCTGAAGAAAGAAAGTTATACACATCTGGGATGGTACGAGGGTGAGTAAACGATGGGAGAACTTTCATTTTTGGGTGAACTAACCCTTTAAAATGTATTGTTAATCACCATAGGAACTACAAAATGTAATGAACAACATAGCGACTTGTGATAGTCAGATTCATGACACAGTTGGTCCATCTGGTGGTGACACAGTCAATTACAGTGGATAAGGTAAATACAATGTACGACACCAACACCCATTTAACTGCACAAATTATGGCCTTAAATACGCCAAATCAACCACAATTATCAATTACATATAACAGAACGTGAAAAATAAAAAAACAACATGTCTGCCGGAAGCTGATCGCTACCTATATAATCGATGATTATGAGAATTAAACATCTAAACTTCTTACCTCTGAATATCATCTAATAAAATATTTACCGAATGATTTGTACAGGTCGCGATGTATCTTGCTTCTTAGGCTACAGGTGAGCATACTGCAGACAAAGGTGGAACGAGCGGAGTCGGACGGGGGAACAGTTACCCTGAGCTGCTGGTTTCTCATGATTTAAAAACGAAGCACAGCAATTTTAGTTTAAACGTCTATGTTATTTGTATTTTTAGTCGAGATAAATATAAAAAGTGATGCAAGTCCGTCGA
Source organism: Xyrauchen texanus (assembly GCF_025860055.1). NCBI lineage: Eukaryota > Metazoa > Chordata > Actinopteri > Cypriniformes > Catostomidae > Xyrauchen > Xyrauchen texanus. The sequence goes on along the minus strand of NC_068306.1, from coordinate 19,028,536 downwards.
TACGCAGAATGCGGCTGGTAAAATGGTCTGTTTTTTTTACAACCTAATAATTTAGAGGCAACATGGAATATTATTATAGATAAATTAAAAACAGATATACTCTAATTAAAACCTTGTAATCCTTGATGTCGAAAAAACGTATCAACAAAATGTGTCAACTTCCAGATATGAGAACTAATTCAGACCGTTTATTATTTATTTTCAAAATGTGGTTCAACCATGATTTATTTCACAGACCTACATAAGATGTGTTTTTTGTAATTATGCTATTGCTCTGGAAACGCGTGAGTGCATATCTGTGACTGCAGAATTCAGACGCTCGCGACAGAGAAGTCGTTGCCACGGCAACCAAAAGGATGATGCAAACAGAGGCTGGACGATGACGGACTTGGGACGGAATTAAGGTGGATCAACGCAAACCACAGACCTCTGAATACGCACACCTCTTTACCTGAAACGTTTCATGAAATAGAGATATATATATACAGTATATCTATGTTTCCTGTGTACTTTTATGAGTCATATATTCATGTGAATACCATGTTTCAACGATAATACACGCCTTAAGGATTCAGTGAGATTGGCTTGATAATTTCAGTGTCTGTTTATGAGTTGAAATAATTCCCAGAAAACTTTTATGAGGTCTAATGAAGCTATTACATGAAATTTAGAATAATTCTGATGTAAAACTAAGAAAAAAAGAGAGAGAGGGGCTTTGGGGTGTCAAGGGCTTATTTCAATTTGTTATAGACAAACCTAGTGTCAGCATGGGAAATATGGTATGAATTTTCCTCTTCACATTACTAATGGTGATTCTCAGCCTTATTAAGTGGAACAGATTGTAGACATTAATTCTTCCCAGTTGCACATGTAGCATACCTCTTTGTTGTGTGTGTCTATTGTTGTATGTATACATTGCATTGTTTCATTAGAAGAAGATGGCTTTGTGTTTGCCTCAGCAGTTAAGCCATCCTTAAGGCACCATCATGAGTTGGTGGGGGTCATCTTGAGAGAGAGAGAGAGTGATGGGGGACGAAGGGGGGGATAGCTGCAGGCATCAGAATCCATCGATAGGGAGAGAGAGAGAGAGAGAGAGAGAGAGAGAGCGCAGCCTGTGAAGCGATCTCACAAAACAGCATCTCTCTCAGCTAGACGGAAAACAGTGATGCCAGAGAGACCAAAGCATTAGACAAAAAGAGAAAGATATGATTTTTTTAATGGCCACACTTAGACAGCATTGAAATTACATGGGGGTAAGATATACAAAGGACAAAAAGAGAGGACATTTTAATCCTCTTGGCATGCGAGTGGATCCCTGGCTGGTTGGCACTGTGTGCGGTGCTCACTCTGTGTGTAAGTGTGTGCTGCAGAGTTTGTCGGTGGTGTTGGGACGCTTTGGACTGGAATGTATCTGAGCTAACCCCAGGGGGCTTTCAGGAAGACTCTCAACATGCTGGGCAAGGATTACATGCTCGCCATCATCATCGTCAACTATGACGGTAGGTAGATGCACGCATCTGCACTTTTGCCTCCTCTTTGTTCTTCGCTCTTTCCCTCTGTTCAGGGTTGCTATGAAGTGGAGGCAGTGAATGTGCAGAGTTTCCCTTCATCGATAAGCTTGAAATCAATCATTGTCTGTTGTTCACTTGTTCCGCCGCACACTTACTCATGGTACGTGGTACATGTACACTTGGAATTGTAAACCTGCAGGGTCATTCTAAACCCTGGTTTAATGGAATAATCTGGGTTCAATAAATTTAAGCTCAATTGACAACATTTGTGGCATGATGTTGATTAACACAAAAATTATTTTAGACTCATCCCTAATTTTCTTTTAAAAAAAAAATTTAAAACTAAAATTGAGGTTACAGTGAGGCACTTACAATCGAAGTGAATGGGGCCAATTTTTGGAGGATTTAAATGCAGAAATGTGAAGCTTATAATTTTATAAAATCACTTACATGAATACTTCTTTAAAAACTTGTTTTCTTTGAGCTATAAAGTTGTTGAAATCATAGTTTTTGTGGGACTACTGGGTTTACAGCGGTTTGTCCTCATGGCAAAGTTGTTAAAATGTATATAACTTTACACAAAAAATGTTAGTCAGGCTATTTATCAAAAAAAAATCATGTTAACACACATAATGTATTGTTTACATCTTGTCTGTTTATTTTTAAACTGTGAGTTTTTAACATATTGGCATTCACATCCATTGTAAGTGCCTGATCACTGTAACCCAGATTTTTGCTTTGTTTTTTAAGGAAAGAAGGGACAAGTTGAAAATAATTTCTGAGGTAACCAATATTATGCCACAAACGCTGTCAATTGAACGCTTAATTTGTATTGAACCCAGAACAGTCCTTTAGTGTTGTCCTAATTATTTTTACTGTTTTTACTGTTTACAATTAAAAAAATCTTAATAGCCCTAATTAGCCTTCATTTTCTATATGCTAAATATAATTACATCCTGATATATTTTGAAATGCCATCATTTTATAATAGTTGCCTTTATACAATGAGTTACAACCAACAATACTTAATGTTTATTTACCATTCTTCCACACACCTGAGTTGTGGTGGCAAAGGTTACACATTCAGCATTCAACATGTTTTGATCAGAATGGACCTACCTAGAGCTGTTGTCAAAAGTTATTGTTGCCACTCAAAGTATATTTAGACATCTATACTTCCTTGATGATGGAGCTTTAGCTTGTAGGTTTATTGATTTTTCTCTACATTAGGTAATTATGAAGTGACAGACTTTTGTGAAAAATGTAAAACATCACATTACCTCCAGGTACAAATGTTCTTCAAATTCAAATGACAACAGCTCTAGGAAAACACAAACTGTCCTCCCCACGTCATCACTCTTAAAATATCTTCTGTTAAACGCACTGAATGTGTGTGTGTGTGTGTGTGTGTGTGTCTCTGTCTTCGTACAAGAGACCGTAAATGATGGAATAGCCTCTCCAAAACCAAAGGCATAAACACCAACGTATTCACAAGGGATTTACAGTAGACACAATGTTGAAGGTTGCTGAGTGTTTGCTGATTGAAGAACTGCCAGGAGCTTCTGTATATGAACAGGAATCGATTGCATTTGAGTCAAATTTTACTTGCTTAATTTTGTTGTACACTGTACCTGAAATACTGCCTGCCACCATGCGAGAATGTCTTCATAAGGGCGTCTCAAGTAAAACTGATTTATGTGCCTCTTGATTTATTGAGTCCCAGATGGATGTTTGGATCCACCTTGAGTCTTAATCCTCCCAGTCTGACCTCACATGGACACAACAGAATTAGGATTATCAGCCCACTGACATAATGCCATTGAGATTATTTTTCTCCAGATGCAGATACAATAATTTTTTTCTGGTTCTCTCTTTCTTTCATTTTTACTAAAGCTTAAATCTGGACATAATACAATTTAATTCTTTTTTCAGCTTTCACAATATCCCCTGATTTTTTTAGACAGTCTTTCTTTAAAGTCATGGCCATTCTGGTATAGGACGCATACTTTTCACAATCCTGTCTATTCACGATGGATAAAAGTCTAATTTAATATTAAGATTTTGAATCACTGTGAATGTCATTTCGTGTTGTCTTTACTTTTCAAATTTTTACCTCATACTTTGCAGCCTTTTGAGCCAATTTGAGACCATGGAAAAGCGAGAACATCTATTGACTGCAATCAGTGCAATCATAGTGCCTCTATTACAACTGTTTCAGGGGACTCATGGGAGCCAGGAGTCGTCAATTCTGAGTGGCCACATGAGAGCTTTCTGGTTAGAGGCCCAATTCAGACATAGCATTGGTGTTTGGATGATACCGCTTGCATATAAATGACGTGATCCAAAGTACATTTGAATAGCGGTGAAACACTTCTTTATGATGTGTTACATTCATACAAGCAGAGAGAAGTAAGTTTGGAGCAAAAGAAATAGAAATAAACCTCGTGTAAATTGTCAGCTTTACGCTAAGCTAAAATGCTCTTTCTAGCCATTTTACATGCACATGTTGCCAGGCACGATCATATTTTTTTTATCAATAATATTTATTGATAAAAAAAAATATATATATAATATTTTTTTTTTGTAAGACCTTTGATTTTAGGGCAAAAATCATAAGCTTGATAATATTTTTTTTTTATTGTTTTCCTATAAAAATATTGAAAAATCCTTAAAACAAGATAAATTTGATTGCTCTTGTTTTAGAAACAACACTGCATAAGATATTTAGATTTTTCAGAGAATATATTTTTTGATCTTGTGTGTTTTGTCTTACTGTACTGTACTTCAAATAGTGATGGTGCTGTTTTTTACATCAGCAATGTCCTGACTATACTTTGCGATCAGTTGAATGCCACTTTGGTGAATTAAAGTACCAATTTCCTTCCGAAACAGCAAAGTCTGTATATTATTCCAAACTTTTGGCCGCCAGTATAAACAGAAGTATTATTGTGCTAACAGGTGTGTGTACATATGCTGAAAGTTCATTAGAAATTTTGGGAGTTTGTTCATTTCTATTCAGTGCTGGCCTGGTGTTTTGCCTGAACTGCGAGTAGTGATTATGTTTTCAACTGTTTCCATGCTGTGATGCTAAATGTATAAATTATATGGAGATTAAGTATGTAAACTAACAATTATAAAGCTATATTGAGCTTAATACACATTCATCTCCCTCAAAATAATTGTATTTTATCCAAAAAAGGGTCCTGTAATACACAAGCATCCTGCTGTCAGAACCTCCCCTGTAGCAGCATCATGGGACTTCCCCTGTATCTTGTGTCATTTGGAATACAGCTAGGGTGTTAAAGCTTGAACATTCAGTCTACAGGGTTTTTTGGATAATTAATCGTCTGTAATGGGAAAACAGTAAGTCTGGTCAGTTAAAAAAGTCAAAAGAACCTGAGTCACAACAGTCTGAAAGTCTGTACATTTATGCACCTACGTGCACCCGCCAAGCCACAGTGTTTACTATTTTTACACAAGTCAACCAATGTCATCAAATATCATCTTTAAAATTTTATTGAAATCATTTAGAAATTTTGGATTGAAAAAAAAAACCTTAATTGATATTGCCACGGTAATGCTGTATGCAACTTAGTTATTTGCTGACTATAAAGGTTTCTGACACAGAGTACACAAATTACGCATTTACCAATACACACTCCATATAACAATGATCACCTCTCAAGAGATCATCAATAATTCACATACTTCCTCTCCTCAACCCCCCACTCATGGCAACTGTAGTTATTGCTTCATCCTTATGACGTTGCCTTGGAGATGGAAGTGGGTGCACGATGGGAATTTCAGCACCACCTACATGCATAAAGCCATAATACCACAATTACAGGAATTTAGGCAGTTTCTCACTGTAACTGTATCACACCCCCAGGGGTCAAGGTTTGGCTGGATAGCATGGTCCAGCTAGCCCCTGCTGGTAGATGCTTAAATACACCATCTGTTTTCAAAAAGCATCTTTCTCCTTTATTGACCATGCAAAATTAGCCTTGTATTCCAGCATTTTTTTCTCCATCGTATTGCTAATATTTCTTCATGATATAATAGATGTTATACCAGTTCCCAATATTGGAGGATTCTTAAAAGCAAGAAGTGGGCTTTGATTTTTCCCTTTTCTCACACTAGTACCCTCAACAGTTCTTAACATTTTCTTTAAACCTGGGACTTGTCACATTTGAGATTTTCTTTTCTGAAGTATTTTATTTGGTGCATTGTACATAATAATGTGTGTAAATTATGCATCAGTGTTATTTGAGTGTAAACTCAAGAGCTCAAGTGTTGTCAAGTTCTGTCTTTTCTTCCTGGAAGAGGAACTAGGCACAAATTGAAGCCCCTTAGTGATAGAATGAGTGATGCCTGCTACATAAGATTTCTCTTTCTTAGTGTAATATCATTAAATATTTTGACATCTAAATGCCTCTGTGTTTCAATCGGACATTTGCCTTTCAATATGCAACTACATATTACAGTTATGAAAAAAACTGCCTTCAGCCATCAACCCTGCTGAAAAGACCAGATTAGACCAGCTTGAAATTAAGCAGGAAACTTTATGCCAGTTAGTGCAGGTTTAATGCTTGCCTCTGTGGTATATATTTGAGGCTAAACAAAGCTGGTGAAGTTGGTCGACCATCATGGTCTTTCTGGTGAAGCTGATTGACCAAGGAAGTCTTGCCAGTTAAACTAGTTCAAAGGGGGGCCTGGGTAGCTCAGCAAGCAAAGATGCTGACTACCACATCTGGATTGGCATTTCGAATCCAGGGTGTGCTGAATGGTTCCAAGCAACAAATTGGGCCAGTTGCTGGGGTGGGTAGAGTCACGCTGGGTAAACCTCCTCATGGTCGCTAAAATGTGGTTCTCGCTTTTGATGGGGCGCATGGTGAGATGTGCGTGGATACCGTGCTGGGTCTCCACGGTAACACGCTCAACAAGCCACATGATGGGCGGATTGATGGTCTCAGACATGGAGGCAACTGAGATTCATCCTCCGTCACTCGGATTGAGGCGAGTCACTACACCACCACGAGGACCTAGAGCACATTGGGCATTGAGCATGCTAAATTGGGGATAAAATGTGGGGGGGGCTAGTTTAAAAGACTGGTGGGGACAAAAATACACTAGTATATTATGCTGGGAACTAGTATTCAAAACACAACTGACAACCTTAGCAATTCTATATTTATTTTTTGAGCCAGAATCCCCAAAATACAGGCAGAAGAGGTGGATCCTGGAAAGGTGTGTAGAGGTGTGTGAATTAAGGCCCCTGCTCAGTTCCTACAAAATAGAAGAATGAATGGGTGTGATGTCATTTAGAGCAATAAGGTGTTTTTGAGTTTATTTTGTTGGTTCGTAACAGCTTGCCAGGGCAAATTTCAGGAGAACTTCTTACCGTGGCTAAACACCTTACAGTCATTGGATCACATCATCGGTAGGAGTGACCTGGAGCTCGACCTACTTTGAGACAGACAGCTAATTCCCGTTCAATCTGTTAAGATCAGTTGACACGAACACACCTGTGTGTAGAGTTTTTAGCAAGCTGATGCAAATTTAGTGCATAGGTAATCAACAAAGGTGATCTTTACGATCATTCGTGGACATTTTCCAAGAACATATCTATTTTGGTTTTGTTTGAATAGTCTACAAAAAGAATATAATTACGCAAATCTTAAAGGAATAGTTCACCCAAAAAAGAAAATTCTCTCATATCGTAATTTGTGTTCTGCAAAAGAAAGTAAGTCATACACATCTGGGATGGCATGCAGGTGAGTAAATTACTTTTTGGGTGAACTACCTTTTTAAGTGCCCATTCACTCATGTGCCATATGCAGCCAAAAGCCATTCACACATCTGCCCAAAGTAAGATATGCCTATTGTCTGTATTCAGCCCATTAACACTCTTGTATACACCATCTTTACCAGGGTATCAGTGTCGTCATAAATTACAATAACAGAGTGTAATCGGTGCATACAATGGCCACGTGTAGTATGTTAACACATTAGCTCCATTAATGCAAAAGGTAAACATTACAAATAACACATAAATTACTGCATATATATTACTTTAAATCATCATTGAGTAGTTAAAACAGCTTCTTTAACTGATCCTGTGTGAATTCTACTCATAGAATGAGTCATGAAGTCATCGATAACACATTGTAATGTAACATTAGTTGATATTTTACATGTAGCATTAAGTGTCCTTATATATATAAATTATCCCCAATTTGGAATGCCCAGTTCCTAATGCGCTCCTCATGGTGGCGTAGTGACTCACCTCAATCCGGGAAGCAGAGGATGAATCTCAGGTGCCTCCGTGTCTGAGACTGTCAATCCGTGCATCTTATCATGTGGCTTGTTGGGGACGTTACCACGGAGACCTAGAGCATGTGGAGGCTTCACACTGTTCTCTGTGGCATCCACGCACAACTCACTACGTGCCCCACCGAGAGCGAGAACCACATTATAGCGACCACGAGGAGGCTACCCCAACGTGACTCTACCCACCCTAGCAACCGGGCCAGTTGGTTGATTAGGAAGCCTGACTGGATTCACTCAGCATGCCCTGGATTCGAACATGCGACTCCAGGTGTGGTAGTCAGGGTCTTTTCTTGCTGAGTTATGTTAAATGTATCTCTAAACGCCTCCCCCGCACCATGGCCGGTATCTGAATGTTAGCAAACAGCATGTTGTTGCTCAGCTGTTTCAAACTTCTTTTTAGCTCTGAGCAAAGAGCGAAGAACAAGAAGCACTTTGCTGTGAGTGTGACAAGGCCTTTAGGCTGAGAATACCCTTTCTTCATCCTTCAGCCTTTCTCCATTTGTGTTTTATTTTCAGCCATCTGATAGCACAGCCCAAAACACTAAAAATGTCATGGCAACAAAGTCTGCTTATTATGGCCTGTCAGTAACAGAGGAAAGGGGAGGCTGGAGAAAAAGAGAGGCATTCTATCTGGACATGATTGATGATCCCTGGGAATGGCAAAAGACACACAGACACTCACAAAGGCACCAGTACTTCTTTGCTATGATGGACATAACAAAGAGTTAAAGGGTGCAGACAGGCCAGGTGATTCTTATTAGTGCTTATGATGAATCTTTAGAAGCTGTTGGACTCCATCTTCAGGTGTTATAATTCAAGCATCTGTGATTTAAACAAAATCACACAAAACTGATGTATTGAATAGCAGTAAAGCCTGTGGTTCAGCCATTTAGGTAAGAGGCTGCAGGTCGAATACAAAAGTTCCATAAGATATTAGTTTATAGTGAGTAACTTTATTTCAGTCAAAATTTGGCCTGTTAGTTCACATATTTATTTCTCTGCCAATGAAAATAGTTCCAAAAGTCGCTAAACAACACACAAACAGTTTCTCTGGAACAGAATATGTGAGTAGAGTGACAGCAATTTCTCCTCCCCCTCTAAAATGTCTGTAATCGTTGTAGAGTAAATGCTAATGCATCCACACTTTCTTAAAAATGTATTTTTGTGACATTTCTTTACATATGTACAAATATATTGCACTGTGCTTTCATTAGTATAATTGTAGGCTACATGTATATTTTGTATGGTTATGGTTTGAGTAGACACTAATATGTACAAAATAGGGCTGGCAATCGATTACAATTTTTAATCGAGTTAATTACATGGTGTCTCGATTAATTAATCGCCATTAATCGCATATACAAATATTTGCTGAGCCCCTCATATAATGTAATTCAATATATAATTATGAAATAATTATACATAGTTGTCTTTATTTAATATATATATATATATGTATATATACTCTATCTGCATACAAGATATGCATATGCATATTTAATTAACTGAATATTTTTTATTAATTAATATATTATATATATATATATATATATATATATATATATATATATATATATATATATATATATATATATATATAAATTCAGATAATTAAAATGCATTGCATTCTTGTGGCAGAAGAGTTAATCATTGATAAGACAATACAAAAAGCAGCTTTAGAATACAATGTATTGTTTACTACCATATTATTGATCATAAGTCAATCATTGTCATACAGTTCACAGCAATCCATTTCACAAGTGAATTTGTCAATCAGTTCGAGATTTATTATGAGGGCTTGTTTAAGGACCTGTCAATGTACACTTGCATCAGACAGATGTTTGTGTCGCTTCTCGGGTGAGTTGCATCATAAACATACATTTTTAGGTCTCTGTGTCAAGTTAAATATTGTTTAATACTTATAACACATCTTGCGTAATAACGATTAATTTCATAATTTTTTAAACATGTTATTTTTAATAAAATTAATTGCACTGAATGAATGCATTAAATCGACAGCCCTAGTACAAAATCAACATTTGGACAGGATCTACAATGTATGTATTTATTTATGTATAACTTTAGAAATATACAAATATTTATAAATCCTATGTCCTCTTTCTAAGGACTGGCCATAACTGGAATTTTTGCAACTTTTGCAATAGTACACCACAGGTAACAGCGTTTTTAATGGAAGATTTAATTTGAAACGAAATGTGGATGGAAGTTTTACAAATTATTTTGCAGTCTTTAATGGTGACATTAAAGGACAAAAAGAATAAAATAAAAGTGTGTGGTCTAATAGAGGGTTGAACTATTCCAAAAAGTGTTTAAAAATGCATAATAGAATTAAATTTATGTGTCTGTCCATTCATTGATATTGTACATTTCTGTGTCTTTATCCAAAAGTAATGAAATGGATTTGTGCTAGAACTACACTTCATGTACAACTTCCTATAAATAATAATGAGACCAAATTTTATATGCAACTTAAACCTATTTAGATCTGCCTCATTTGGTTTTTGCTCAAAATTAGTTCATATCTGAGCTGGCTATGTGGACAGAGCTGAATACGGTGTATAGGTATTCCTTTGCAGTGTGTTGTTTGACTAGTCAATGTATGCTGGTTTTTACAGTCCTTTTCAGGCTCATCCTCATCAAATTAACAATTTGATTATTTTATGTTTTTGAAGGGAGAGGGACTTGAAAACTCTCTCTGCCTCGCTGTGTGTCAGAGACAACTCTGTTGTACCCATGCCCAGACAATCTTGTCACTACTGACCCAGTTCTTGTGTTCACTACCACACACACGCACGTACAACTGGTCCCCACAATGCAGTTTAAACATGTACACACACATGCAAGTTGAGATATACTGTTGCTTATTCCCCAAATATCCCCTCAAGCCTCCTACATTGTGTTATTTGTGAGAGTGAGAAGGGCTCTCCAGATGCATTGTGTCAAATTATTCTCTCAGGCTAGAGATTACATATAATTTAGAAGACCCAGCTGCTCCTTCCTGCGTGCTGCACTGCCATTAGCCTACTGCTTTTGTCTGTACTTCATCAAGACACCATGCAAACCGGAGATGTCATACCTTAACGAATATTAACAGTTGACATTTAAGCAAATGTGAGGGAAAATGTCTTCAAATTATTCATATACTGAATACTACTTTATCCTCACAGTTCAAGTTTAGCCAAGAAAATCAAGTCAGATTGTATGACAGGTCATGTTTCTTTTATATAAAATTCTATAAATAATAATGCCTCATGATAACTTCAGTGATAAGGAATTTACCTAACTAACAGGGGAGCAATTCAAGCTTGAAATACCAACAGGGGTCCGTCAGCGCAATTGCAGCTGTTTAGATAATGCGCAGTTGTTCAGGCAGCAAAATGTTTTAGATCTCCTTGCAACAAACCGACAGCTGTTCAAAGACAACAGAATGCAGGGTTCTCGAGATATGTTTTTTTAATGTTTAACTCTCTGGAGTTGATGGAGGCACTGGCACGTTCACTTGGATTTTTTTCTTATAACAATGGCAACAACTTAAAATACTCTGTCATTTATGGTCATACAGATAAGAGGAAGGCATCATTTGAAACTGTAAAGGGTCTACATAAGCACTATTCCTGACACACCAATTAGCAGAGCATGCTATTCATACTATAATTACCTGAGATGAGCTATTCACATATGATAAATGGCCCCATCAATTGTAAAATAAAATGGCATCAAGTTTTATGGTGACGTGATGAAGAGCGCAACTCTGATGATGAACGGTTGCATTTTAAATAGCGACTTGATACAGCAGAGGATATCATTTCTGATAAGTAAGTCATTTATTTATCTATTCATTGTTTACATACTGTGTGGTAATAGGGCACATCGGGGCAAAAGGCTCTGCAGGGTAAAATGCTCCTTTGATCTTATTTTCTCCTTACTTCCTGTGGCTAAAATTGGCATATATATATTTCCAGGAGCTACACGCTCAACTCAACTCCACATCCATTGGTAATGTACTCTTTTGATCCTATTATGAAAAAAGTCTACTGGAAAATGCGAAGCCCAAATTTGAATTAAAGAATGTCCCCTGGTTTTATGGCATGTACAAACATACTTGCATTAAAGATTTATAATTGAAAAATGTGTCTAATTATGTTACCCTGTCCGCATAAATTTATTTAAATAATTTAAATAAATGTTGACCAACCAATTTCTAGCAAGTTTTTGAGACAAAGTATAAAGTTAATATATGTATGAATATATTTCAATATTTATTTTAATGTACCATGATTAATCCCATTTAATCACAGAAAACTTTGCAATTGATTAGTTATGTTTTTTTTAAGCGATTCACAGCCCTATTTGAAAACTACATTTATCTTAACACAGCATCATAAAAAAAGCACCATTTATTGAATATCAGTGAAATGCGATGCAACCACTGTGATACGCATCTAAAGCATCCATCTGACGTGTGTGCACAGACGAAACACTAGAATGTGACCTGTGAGTACATCCCATGTCTACAGATTGACAAACTCAATTGCAAAATGGAATGCTGTGGTCTGTAGTCCAATGTTATGCATATGTTTAAAGACATACAAATTAAGCAAACAATATATTGACTTGTAAAGCCACTTTTTGTATTGTCCTATCAATTCTTTACACATCTAACACAATAATGTAATGTTTTTGAATGATCTGATCTCTCTCTCTCTCTTTCTTTCTCTCTAACATATGAAAATGTCTGTTTGTGCGAGATAGAGATAATGGAAATGAAATCAGCAGTTTGTCTCAGTTTGTTTGCTTTAAGTTTTTACCTCAGTTTGGGATGGATGTCATGACTCGTGTGGCCAGATGAGGATGTCAAGTCAAGTCAAGTGGTTTTTATTGTTCTTCAACCATATACAGTTAGTACAGTACACAGTGAAACGAGACAACGTTCCTCCAGGACCATGGTGCTACATAAAAACAACATAGGACAAACACAGAACCACATGAGACTACACAGACTAAATAACATACCTACAGTATATAAAGTGCACGTGCAAACGTGTGCAAAAATTACGGGACAGTACAATAAATTAGTAAAAATGAACAGGACAATAGGCACAGTGAGAGACAGTGCAGCGCCGACCAGTACACAGTAGTGCAAAAAGATGACAGTTTCTAAAAATGTAAACATAACATACTATGAAATGGTGTTCTATAGCAGTTATTGAGGTAGCAGACAGTTATAAAGTGACAGTAATTAAAGTGCAACTCAGGACACGTGTGTGTGTGTGTGTGTGTGTGTGTGTCAGTCCAGTCTCTGAGTATTGAGGAGTCTGATGGCTTGGGGGAAGAAGCTGTTACACAGTCTGGCCGTGAGGGCCCGAATGCTTCGGTACCTCTTGCCAGATGGCAGGAGGGTGAAGAGTTTGTGTGAGGGGTGTGTGGAGTCATCCACAATGCTGGTTGCTTTGCGGATGCAATTTTTTTTGTAAATGTCTTTGATGGAGGGAAGAGAAGAGCTGTCTCTGTCTCTCATGAGCACATATGAGCCCAGTGACATCAGGGTGTATATGCCTCACTGAGTGTGTGTAAGTGTGTGTGTGTGTGTGTGTGTTTGAGTGACACTGCTGGTTCTGGGTGGGAATTTTAGTATGGCAAAACAAGAGGGTTAGTGAAAACAAGACAGGATTAGTGTGAACTGCCCTCAAGTTAGCATCTCATGAATAAATGTATGTAAAATCAGGGGAACACATGTTATATATTAACTACATATTAATCAAGTTACAGATTAAAGATGAAGTGTGTAATGTCTGCACCACTAGCGTCACCAAATTGAATTGCAAAAATAATGACTATATTCAAACAGGTTTCCCGAACCATCGGCATGTTCCTCTGGAAAAACAACTTAACACTATGTTGGGCTGGTTAGAATACTCAAAAAACCAAGCAAAGATTTAAAAGCACCACAGAGTCACAGTGTTACAATTTTCAGGGAATCAACCTACTATTAGCTTACATATTTGTCTATCAATGTTAAGCTGGGATAGAAGACAGTATTTTCACATGCTAACATTAATGCAGTTACACACTTCACCTTTAATCCATTATTAAATCCATAGGCAACACAGTATGAGCATCACAGACTTTATGAATAGTGGAGATAAGTGCGACATTTCACAACATATCATAACGTATCAATATACAGTTACGGATGGTTCTTCAAATGTCTTTACAGATAACATCTGGAATGATCAGAGTCTGGAGCTGGACTCAGATCTTCCTCCAGGATGGCGCACTATACGTGACAGCACTGGCACCTATTATTGGCACGTGCCCACGGGCACCACACAGTGGCAGCATCCCTCATACAGTGCAGAGGAGGAGCAAAACACCATTAATGGCATCACCGCCAGCCAGATCAAGGTGAGATACTCTGTTGTGTGTGTGTGTGTGTTTTATGTTAAACATCACATCTCCACTCTTGGTTTCCTCAGACTGTTGCAGATGGCAGACGTGAATCAAGAAGCAGATTGACTGAAAACACACAGCCCTCTCTGAGTGAAAGGTGAGGGAATCACATCTGCACTGTACAGCTGAATACAAGCCACAGATATTTCTATAAACCTAGACATTGAACAACTTCTGAACCATACTGCATGAAGCTTAAAGGGATGGTTTATATAAATATGGATTAGAGGCTTGTTATCAATCTAATATGTCAGTGTGCATAATACAATTCCTTTCAAAGTGGCTCAAAACAAGCAGTTGTTTGATTGGAATGTTGTTTCAGGACCAACCAAGAATGTTGATTTAAGTACGTGGCCTAATTGAGGAACACAATATTTGTGCGAACAACCGTATTTCAGAGTCTGGATAATACTAATAGTCAGTCAGCCAATCATTATTGCTAAATAAATCCTGATAGGGTAATCAGTGTGTTGTATCATCCTACAGGGGTTTATTTTGCAACAATAGCACAGTGACTGTACATTATCCAGCAAATTACATGGGTACTTACCAAATAAATAAATGAATAAGACATTTTGAGAAATGTGAGAAGAAACTGTAGAGTGATGTGAGAGACTTTAGCTGCATCCCAAACTGCACACTTTTGTGCTATTTTACACAGAAAATGCAAAGAAAAGATACATACTGCGAGTACACAGATAATGTATTTCTTCAACTGAAATAACAGAGTTTAGAAAGTTGGACACTTTGGGCACAGTTGGGGTTATCTGGCTGCGAATCTGGCCTGAAAAAAACAGTTGTAATTTGTAACGGTTGTGGAAGTAGGAGAAGGCAGACGAAGGTTGAGGATCCAAATGCAGTTATCTTTATTTATTAAACAAACACAAAGGAACACCCACGATGGGGAAACAAACATAAAACTAGAAAACACAGGAACTAGAAACACAGGAACTAGAAACACAGGAACTAGAAACACAGGAACTAGAAACACAGGCTTGGGAGGAACATCCAACCACATTCAAACAATCAAATAACTACTGACAGAGACTGAACAAACAGACAGGGTTTAAATACAAGAATCTGGGACAAAGGGGCCAATGAACAAACAGACCACAAACTAGATGACAAGGTGATTAACAGAAACCAAAGGCAAATTAACAAGGGCAGGTGAAAACAATGAACAGTGAACACGAGGGAAAACAAGACTGTGGAGCTACAAAAGGGACAAAAGTGAAAACTAAGGGAGTACAAAGGTGACAAAAATGGTAAACAAAAGGGCAACAGTGGAACAAGACAGGGTATACATAACAGAGCCCCCCCCCCCCCAAAAGGATCGGCTTCCAGACGATCCTAAAAAACAAAGACAAAAAAACCCACAAAGAACAAAATGATGGCACCGGGGGCAGACCAGGGGGGGCACAAGAGCAAGGAGGCAGTCCAAGGGGCACAGAGGGCAGGCAGGAAGTCCAAGGGGGGGCCACGAGGGGAAATGAGACAGTCCACGGGGGCACAAAGGGAGATGAGACAGTCCATGGGGGCACAACGGGCAATTAGGCAGTCCACGGGAGCACAAAGGGACAGGTTTAGATGGCCCGGGGGCTGGCCATAAGGCAAGGATAGGTTCAGGAGGCCTGGGAGCTGGCCACAGGGCAGGGACAGGTTCAGGAGGTCTGGGAGCTGACCTCAGGGCAAGGATAGGTTCAGGAGGCCTGGGAGCTGGCCACAGGGCAGGGACAGGTTCAGGAGGCCTGGGAGTTGACCACGGGATGTGGGTAGGCTTGGGGGACCTGGGTGGTGGCCGCAGGATAGGGACCGGCGGAGCCACGTGAGGCGGAGCCAAGGAGGACTTCGGAGGCGGAGCCGTAGAAGACTTGGGAGGCGGCGCCGAAGGAGGCGTAGGCAGGACCGTGGGGGGCTTAGGAGGCGGAGCCGAGGGAGGCCCAGGAGGCGGATCCGAGGAAGGTGGCGCCGTAGGAGGCTCTAGAGGCGGAGGCCCGGAAGGCTCAGGAGGTGGAGCCAATGGGGGTGGCGCCATGGGAGGCTCTAGAGGTGGAGGCCTGGAAGGCTCAGGAGGTGGAGCCAATGGAGGTGGCGCCGTGGGAGGCTCTAGAGGCGGAGGCCTGGAAGGCTCCGGAGGCGGAGCCGAAGGAGGCTCAGGAGATGGAACTGAGGAAGGCTCAGGAGGCAGAGCTGAGGGCGGTGGTGCCGTAGGAGGCTTTAGGGGCGAGGACCTGGAAGGTTCTGGAGTCTCTGGGGGCAGAGTCGTAGGAGGCTCGGGAGGCAGAGCCGTAGGAGGCAGAGCCGTAGGAGGCCCGGGAGGTGGAGGCTCGGGTGGCCTGAGAGGCGGAGCCGTAGGAGGCCCGGGAGGTGGAGCCGTAGGAGGCTCGAGGGGCGGAGCCCTGGGAGGCTCGAGGGGCTCGAGAGGCGGAGCCCTGGGAGGCTCGAGAGGCTCGAGAGACTTGAGAGGCGGAGCTCTGGGAGGCCCGAGAGGCTTGAGAGGCGGAGCCCTAGGAGGCTCGGGAGGAGGAGGTCCAGAAAGCCCAGGAGACTTGAGAGGCGGAGTCCTGGAAGACTCGGGTGGCGGAGCTCTGGGAAGCTCGGAAGGCGGAGCTCTGGGAAGCTCGGAAGGCGGAGCTCTGGGAAGCTCGGAAGGCGGAGCTCTGGGAAGCTCGGAAGGCGGAGCCCTGGAAAGCTCGGGAGGCTCGGAAGGTGGAGCTCTGGAAAGCTCGGGAGGTGGAGCTCTGGGAAGCTCGGGAGGTGGAGCTCTGGGAAGCTCGGGAGGTGGAGCTCTGGGAAGCTCGGGAGGTGGAGCTCTGGGAAGCTCGGGAGGAGCCCTGGAAGACTCGGTAGGCGGAGCTCTTGAAAGCTCGGAATGCGAAGCTCTGGAAAGCTTGGAAGGCTCGGGAGGCGGAGCTCTGGAAAGCTCGGGAGGCGGAGCTCTGGAAAGCTCGGGAGGCGGAGCTCTGGAAAGCTCGGGAGGCGGAGCTCTGGAAAGCTCGGGAGGCAGAGCTCTGGAAAGCTCGGGAGGCAGAGCTCTGGAAAGCTCGGGAGGCAGAGCTCTGGAAAGCTCGGAAGGCAGAGCTCTGGAAAGCTCAGGAAGCTCGGAA
This sequence comes from Xyrauchen texanus, assembly GCF_025860055.1. Lineage (NCBI taxonomy): Eukaryota > Metazoa > Chordata > Actinopteri > Cypriniformes > Catostomidae > Xyrauchen > Xyrauchen texanus. Next base: position 19,011,117 of record NC_068306.1, on the reverse strand, counting down.
GGCAGAGCTCTGGAAAGCTCGGAAGGAGGAGCCCTGGGAGGCTCGAGGGGTGCTGGCTCTTGGAGGGGTGCCGGCTCAAGGACGGTCGAGGCTACAGGCGCCGGCTCAGGGACGGTCGAGGCTACAGGCGCCGGCTCAGGGACCTCTGAGGCGACAGGCGCCGGCTCAGGGACCTCTGAGGCGACAGGCGCTGGCTCAGGGACCTCTGAGGCGACAGGCGCTGGCTCAGGGACCTCTGAGGCGACAGGCGCTGGCTCAGGGACCTCTGAGGCGACAGGCACTGGCTGGGTGACCGTGGTATGTGCTGGCTTGGGCTCGCTGACCGTGGCTGACGAGGGCTCTGGCTCGCTGACCGTGGCTGACGAGGGCTCTGGCTCGCTGACCGGGGCAGGCGTGGGCTCTGGCTCGCTGACCGGGGCAGGCGTGGGCTCTGGCTCGCTGACCGGGGCAGGCGTGGGCTCTGGCTCGCAGACCGGGGCAGGCGTGGGCCGGAAGGCGGACGCCTGTCTTCTCCTCCTCCTTCGAGCGGACGAAGTTGGCCGTGCTGGCTCGTTGACAGCGACAGGCGTGGGGGTTTGCTCTCTGACCGGAGGGGCTGGCGTGACAGGAAGCGCTAGGGACAAATGGAGAGTCACCGCCATGGGTGGAGAGGTAGGGTCCTCCTCAACGATGCCCACGGTGAACAGTGAGCCGCAGACCAGCAACGTTGCCTCCAGGAAGTCGCGGAGAGTCCAGCCGTGCGTTGCCTGTGGCAACCGCTCCTTCAGTGAAGCGTTTAAATTGTCTCTGAAGAAGACCACCAAGGCTGAGTCCGGGAAGTCTGAGATCTTTGCCAGGTTCAGGAAGTCGCGGATGTGGTCTTCTATAGGGCGGTCTTCTTGCTTTAGGCAGAGAAGGTGGTAGTTAGCTCGCTGAACCGCTGGATCCATTGTTAGGTCAGTCGTTCTGTAACGGTTGTGGAAGTAGGAGAAGGCAGACGAAGGTTGAGGATCCAAATGCAAATATCTTTATTTATTAAACAAACACAAAGGAACACCCACGATGGGGAAACAAACATAAAACTAGAAAACACAGGAACTAGAAACATGGGAACACAGGCTTGGGAGGAACATTCACACATTCACACATTCACACATTCACACATTCACACATTCACACATTCACACATTCACACATTCACACATTCACACATTCACACATTCACACATTCACACATTCACACATTCACACATTCACACATTCACACATTCAAATAACGACTGACAGAGACTGAACAAACAGACAGGGTTTAAATACAAGAATCTGGGACAAAGGGGCCAATGAACAAACAGAACACAAACTAGATGACAAGGTGATTAACGGAAACCAAGGCAAATTAACAAGGGCAGGTGAAAACAATGAACAGTGAACGTGAGGGAAAACAAGACTGTGGAGCTACAAAAGGGACAAAAGTGAAAACTAATGGAGTACAAAAGTGACAAAAATGATAAACAAAAGGGCAACAGTGGAACAAGACAGGGTATACATAACATAATTAAAGGTGAGTGTGGGCAGCCTGATCTCATTAAATTTACATGACCATGGCAACATTATAGCAAACAGAAATTACATGGTGTATTGCACTTTTGGCTGGAGTTTTGCAAAGAAATGTACAGTGGGGGGCACCAAAAACAAGTTAAATTATGTTGTAATTATACAAGGTTCATAAAGTGAATTTTAGAAGGATGTTTTAATGAGTAAAACATACTTCCCTAACCTAACACTTTAGCCTAAACCTAAGCAATAGTGTCCCAAAAGACAAATGAGTGGTGAACAAAGTCCCTGGCTGGGCTCAAACCGCAGTCTTCAGAGTCCAAATTCCAACTCTCTATGAGGTGAGCTATCACCGAAGCTAATCCCATTGTAATAATTGTATAAATGTAGGAGGTTCTGTAATACAAGCATTACGTATAGTTTTACAAACTATGAGTTAGAGATAAAGTGTTTCAATATCATAACATAGCAGTATGTGGGTAATACTTTAAAAAATAAGTGTTTATAAAGTCATAATCAGCCATTGTAGTCATGATTTGAATAAAATGCACAGTTGTTGTAGCACCTCTAGAGTTCATTTCACCAGGAAACTGCTGCAAATTTTAGGAAGTGGCACGTAAATGTCTGAAAAATTGTATTATAGGTATGCTCATTCTATTAGACTAGGTTTAACGTGGGAACTAGTGGAACTTCATTGAAGACAGCACAGTGCATGTGTGAGTTGAATGCTTTACCATCACCCCATGCTGTGTGAATATGTACATTATTTGAGATACAAGTGTTGAACTGAAGTTGGCTAACGTGCTAAATCTAGTGGCAGCACATTTGTCAGGTTGAAATGTTACTTCCGTCTGATGAAAAACAGCATTTGGTCGGAGAGATGAGGGAAATTCGGTGAGAGATTTTGAACATGTTGGCAATGCTGACGAAGGTCGTTGCTGACTTGGAGGATCTTGCTGTAATACGTCGATTGATCACGGCCATGGAGGCAAAATTTACTGATGTGGTCACAAGAGTGGGGGATGTATAGAAATGGATCGATAATCTGGAGTCACCGGAGAGAGATCTGCTAATCTGCTAGTGACCAAGATGGATCTGTAGCATGTCTGAGAGAAGTTGGAGGACATGGAGAACCGTAGCCATTTGGCTTTCAACACCATCATCCCAGCTATTCTCCGGACTAAGTTAAACCAACTCTCTGTTCCCACGTCTATCTGTCAGTGGATTACCAGCTTTCTGACAGACAGGCAGCATCTTATGTGACAATGGAAATTCACTTCCAGCACCTTTTCAATCAGCGCTGCCGTCCCCCAGGAATGTTTGCTCTCCCCACTACTCTTGTAGGAAAGAGGAAAGGCAAATCTACCTCTACACCAATGACTGCACCACCAAGGACCCCTCTGTCAAGCTCCCGAAATTTGCAGATGACACCACTGTCATCGGCCTCATCCAAGACAGTTTGGAATTACTTTATGGATTGTTTTGGAATTACCTTCTGGACTAATTAAAAGACATTTAGTGTATTCCCTGACTGTGCTCTCATTTCTGCAACTGGGTCCACATTCCCCATTTGCCCCGAGCTCAGTTCCCTTGACCTTGCGTCACCCCAGAGTTCCTGACAATTCTGATTCTGATCATAACATATTCCAAGCTTTCTGGGGCCACTCAACAGTTTTATGTTGTATGGACTACTTTTATGGTATTTTTATAATTATTTATTTTCTCTTTGGACCTTGACAGGAGTGGTCAATATGAACTCTTTTTGAATGGAAAAGAGCAGCTTTAGGATTCTTGAAGAAAAGATTGGGAGACAAAGCAATGAGGGAAAACTTGAGGGCAGTAAATAAGTTTGTGCATTTTATTTTTGCTAGCCAGCTGGCACAGTCATGCCATTTTACAAATTTACCTCAACACCCATGACCCTCCACCCCCTAAATGGTTTGGTCCCACCCGATGTTCAAGACATGGTTACAGCCTAGATTATAACCCACCTGGCTTTCCTGTGAACAGATGTCTTCTCCACTGGCTGCCAGTGAAAATGACAAAAGAGGCCATGCTTCAGACAGCCAGTCAAGTGTGGCCTCTAAAACTACAATATTGGGAACAGACAATAAAGCAGGCCATTTTGCCTTTGGCTAAGCTCCAAACATTCTGATATCAGGTCATGAGGTCCCGGTCACATTAATGCTTGACCATAAGCAAGACACCACCTGGGGTATTCACTGAGAGGAGTCTCTTCAGACTTTGTAGTGCTAAACACAGTCTTTGTCTGTGAAGGATGAAATACTGATGCTGTTAATGTATGTACATTCATTAAAAAGGCTGGACTGGATTGAACATGCCTTTAATAAATGTCAGGTTTGTCACTGACTCTAAATTGTTTGGAGAATGTTGACAGCTGCAAGGAATGTTATTACCCTCACTTATTTGTCAGCACCCTGAGGCAGCATAACAAGAACGCGAGTACTTTTAGGCTCTGTCACATTAAGATTTTAAATAGCACAGTTTATGCACTCAAGCAAAATAAAAATAAATTGGGGCTTGTTTACATTTTATTGCATGTGATTCAATGTCACAAAGTATTTGCATTTCCTCTTTCCTATTTATAAAAACCCATACAGAAAAATCACACTATCTTTATTTTCTTACTTGATTGTCCTACATAACAGTGATTTAAATGGAGAGCAAATTGAAAAAAAATTTCAAGGGAAATTCACCCGTAAACGATAATCACAAAAGGAGTTGTTGAGGAGGTTGAACTATCTTTTGCTTCTCAGATTTTTCACCAAAGTGTTTTTGGAGAAATCTCAACAATTAGCTTTTAAATTTAAAGCAAACTGTAAATGGTAAGTCTTTGTATTTACATTGTTAAAATACAGCACTGAAATTGAAATTATTTAGCAAAGTCATTAACTTTCAATTGTTTCCCGCTATCTTTCATGTGGGTATCATCAAGAATTCATAGTTTTCCACTGGTAAATATTACTTTGCTGGGTCATTCATGTGCATGGATCTCATAATTGCGATGTTTTTGACTGTACTTGAAGGGCACATATACTATGACAGTGCAACATCTGAGGGTCAATAATGATTAACTATGCTGTGTTTACAGGACAAACTACAATTGCATTTTCTAGGTCTGTTATTCAGACTTTGTTAAAATCGGACTGGTAATACAGTATTTCAGTCAGACTATAGCAGCATTTACATTTGTACATTTTAAAAAGACAAATTATTGTTTTTTCCTATTTAAATTGAACTTTTAAAGTGCATGTAAACGTATTGATTTCAGTAGATCTAAAAATTACCAAATGTTCAGCATCTGTGAACTTAATTTGTACTCCTATTTTTCCTTCTGAAATGAGCACAGTATTTAATTGTGTGTTTCCATGATGAGTCATATGCATAATGAGGTGATGTCTTGCTGTGCCACAGGGCCTTCTGGCAGGAAGAGTATTTTTTTGCCAACATGGACCCCGACTCCAAGGTACAGTGCTGCTGTGTGTTGCTCTAATTCCATTCAATTGTTGTTCAATTTATCACTGTATTCTGTGCAATAAGTCACCATATCCCACAAATAAAGAACAAATAAAACAAATGCAGAGTGCATCCTGGTCGGATTAAAATGACAGATTTGTAGTGGAGCATCGATCAGGGCATGTTTATATATGAGTGTGTGTGCGTATGTGTATGGATGTGTGTGTTCATAATGACCTCTAAAAAAGCAAGAGATGCAATATAAAGGCACATCTTTATTGAACCTGTTGAAAACGATCCGATACATAATGGTCTGTTCAAAGCATTTCAGAGCCAGTAAGTAAAAGGGTGCTGGTTCGATTCCCGCAAGCAGTGAGCCATGAGTTATCACCATTGTGACCTTGAGCAAGACACTTTCAAGTTGAACCAGGGGTGTTGTTCCTGTAAAAAGTGAACTCTATGCCATTTGTGGAAAAAGACATCTTTCTAAGGTTTTTCGAAAAAGGGGCCCGATTAGGGCATCAGCAGAATTATTTTCTTGATCAATTAAGAGATTAATACAATTATTAATTACTATTAATTAAATATGAACTAATCAAGATTAATTAAATATGCTTAATGCCACTGTTTTTCAATAGATCCGTTTTAAGGCATTTTCCTGTATGTATGTGACTTTTCAGAATGAAATTTTAATTGAAAATATTATTCTTCATGGTTTATACATCTAACAATGCTCTAACATTGGGTTGAACATTCTGTTAACTGAATTCAGATTAAATATTTTCCAGATTTCCAGACTTTACTCATTTGTAGTTATTCTAATATTTTTCAGTATAATGCCTCATATATATATATATATATATATATATATATATATATATATATATATATATATATTTACAATGGGAGGCATGTCAATATAATTAATCCTCCCAGTAAATTACTGTAATGGATGTTGTCCAGAATAATAAGATTCTAGGGTGTCAGTAGTGCTTGGACAATCTCTTTATCTCTCTTTCAGTGTTTTGCTGTGCGCTCGCTGGGCTGGGTGGAGATTCCGGAAGAGGAACTGACCCCTGGCAAGAGCAGTCTAGCAGTGAACAACTGCATTCAGCAGCTCTCTCACAGTAAAGCAGAGGGCCGGGATGCAGTGGGTGCCTGGGGAGAGGTGAGAATAGCCTGGGCTTCTAGACATGACTCAGAGTAGATGAGATGTGCTCAGCCGGGGTCATCCAATGTCCTTGGAGGTCCACTGAATTAAATAAACCAGGCATAATGGCAGTAGAGTTGAAAGCCTTTAATAGCACAAGTGATTGTGAGATAGACCAGGCAATGCTGCTATATACTGTGCTGAGTGAAAGGATATTATTTGGGGTAAAAACCCCCGTGTTGCATGGGCTAAAGGCCCCTTTTAAACACATGGTGTCTGGTTGCTGCAGTTAGCCTGGCTGAGGGTTATGTTACGCACTCAAAGCATGCATATATTTGTGTGTGTGTGTGTGTGTGTGTGTGTGTGTGTGTGTGTGTGTGTGTGTGTGTTCAGGGTCAGGATATGATGATGGTACTCAAGAAGGACACTCTCAGCTTAATGGACCCTGTGGACCACAGCCTCATCCATTGCCAACCCATAATCAACATCCGTGTGTGGGGGGTGGGATGCAACAATGGAAGGTAGGCTTTCCCCTAACTCTCTTTCTTTTTAGTCTCTTCCTCTCCCTATATTGTCTAATTTTCCTACACATTTGATATCCATCTTGCTGTTCTGCTGCAGTCCATTATGCACCATTGTCTAATTGTCATTAAGTTGTTGCAGGAATAATAATTGCAAGAAGTCCATACATTTTTCAGAATATTTTGTATATGAGTAATTATTTGCACTAGGTCTAAATAACACCTGCCACACAGCATGGCTACTTGCACTCAATGGCGTAGTGAGTAGGGGTGTTACAGGATGTTGTAACCCTGAGTTCACTATTCATTTTGGGATGGAGAAAGATGCTCAAGGCTGCTAAATGGAGACACCTCCACTTGTCAAACCTGTTCATGAGAATTCAATTGCATTTTCATGCACACGCTGCATGAATAAAAGTGAAAAATGTTTTATCTTTTCGCGGCTGCCGCATGTTATTGACTAATCACAGGTGACTGTAATCAACAGGTTAGTTCCCTTAACAGTCGGAAATCGCTCCCTTTCAGTTGCATTCACTATAAAGATAATTAATTAATTAACTAATGTCTGCCCACCAGTCACATGTATTTAAGCAAAGTTCTATGCGTTGTTAAACACTTTACTGGAAAAATTACACATTTTATGGAGATACAAGCTATAAATCTATCCATCCATCCATCCATTCATCCATTTATTTTATCTTATATAGGTTTGCAGGGTGAAATCATAAACACATTGTTTAATAATATGTAATGATAATCGATTCTTAAATGTCATAATCAATGTATCAAAATTTCTTTGATAGATCAATGCACATCGATGCTTTTTACCACCCCTAGTAGTGAGTAAAGATGGTATTAATGTGTTTTTCTCGAATGGACAACCCGGGTTCGAATCCCTCTTTGCACTAGTTTTTCCACTTTATATATTTCCTTACTACTAATAATAATTAATGAAAATTACCATAAAGGTTGATTTTCTTGAAGTGATTTGTTCAAAGTGATGGTTTGGGAGTTTTGAGAAAGGTTTAATCTGGGTAAAATTAACCATGGTTTTACTATAGTAATATTGCAGTCACCATGTTTTTTTTTTTTTTTTTTGATGGAAGCCATAGATTACTACAGTAATATGGTGTTAATATAGTAACCATGTTTTAGTTTTGTGGTTACTATGATTTTACTACAAAATGAGGCAAAACAAAAACACAACAAAGCCAAATGCTCTCACAAAACACAAACACCCGAATGGCAGGGGCGCATATCATCAGACAATATGGCAACATGCGCTCATGCCAACCAACAGACAGGATGAGAGAATGTATGGCAACGCCTACAAATCAATGCCATGCACTCTCACACTAGACAAAGCCTGAGCATACATCACGAGGTAAACACCACACGATGCACGCAACAGTTTCAAAACGAAACAAGACACCTGTGCCAGAGTTCAGCCACAAATAAAACTGACATCTATGACAGAAGTGACCGAACCCCAGCACAACATGAAGACGGCTTGCAACACCAAGCGTGCCCGTGGTTGCAAGAGACAGACACAAACAATTGACGTGAGTGCATGCCGCCAAGATAATATAAGAGAAATGCACTCACGCCAGTAAAAGACAAGACGTGGAGCATGAGTATCCGGATCCTGACACCAGGACTGAAACGAATCAGACAGGTGAGTCAAGATCCAGACACCATGCTCTGAACATGAAACACAAGACCGACCGAAGAGCGCACGGCAGGGAAACCACAACCCGAAGCGGTGCGCTCACACAAAGACAAAAAAACAAACACAACACAGATGCAGAACAAGAGTGTCAGGATACTGTCACCACAAAAACTCAGACTGACAAAGTGACAGGATCCTGACAATCTGTGCTAAGGCCACCCTAGCCATTATGGGTTATGTGAGATGAACCTCAACAGACTGCACTACAAAATAACCAATAAAGTTTCCTTTAAATTGTTTTAAATACAAATGTTGGCCTATTGAATAATTTACATACTGCCTGTAACCCTACAATTTTCTACTTTTTACTGCTACAATACCATGGATTTGGCTCCATTCACTACATGAACAGAAAACGTATGCGCCTGCTGAGTGACAGATGGCTTATACTGCTCTTCAGTTTAGTCCTGTTTCCTCATTCAGTGACATGGAGCTCACTTTGACCACAGGAAGTGAAGCCCAGAGCAGCATTTTCTAGTCACCTTCCACTTTTCTTGGAAAACACATCCATTGATGATGAATATTTGTTACTCAAACTCTGATAGATTGCATGTAATGTGATGCTTTTGTTGTTGATTGTGTGTTGTTGCAAGTTATTGCTGACTAATTAGTTGACTAGATGGTAGAGCAAGCGTTTCTCACCTTTTTTCTGTTATTTGAACAATTATTAACCTTTGTTTTCTGTTTTTTCTTTTTAAAACCACCACTTGTGAAATCAGAGACAGGTAATAACTGCACTTTTTTCTTTTTTCATCAATTAGACTTAGAAAACATGTTTTCATCATGGTCCATGAAATTGAGCTCCTCAGTAGCCATGTTTTCTCCAACCTGGTTTCATAGAATCATATTACTATGCATACATTTTTTCAACATGTTTTGTTGTACGTATCACGGCACATTCTTGGTGAAACAAACACTACAGGCACCACAACAATAATGACACCTATTCACTTTTACACAAATCACGAGTAATACGGTACACTATTAGTTCATAAACACATACTTTTCACCTTGTTCCACTTACAATGCTGACTTACGACATCTGATCACTTTTACAAGAGTGCATAACTTGTAAGGCGATACATTTCAGCGTTTCCATTACATAACATTACATATTTACATTTACAAGCTTGTTCAAGCATCATCAAATTGCGCTGTTGCTTAACTGATTAACTGACAATTGCATTTTTCACATTTTCTTTTTATGACTCTACTGATTTGGCTTAGGGAAGGGTGGGTTTAGTTCATTTTAAACTTGCATTTATCTTAAAAATGTCATCTGTTTTTATGTCTCATTTGCTTTAACGAAACTATTGTTGAAGTCAAGGGGTTTAGGGTAGGGATGTAGTTTTATTTGAAACTTTATAGAGCATTAACCCTACAAACCTCATCTGTTTTGGAGATCATTTAACTTGTTTGTAGCTCCGCACAGTGGACATTTCACCTCGAACTGACACAATACGTATAATGAACCACGGAAAAGTATTTTGCAAATATGTTGCCACATTTACGTTATTTTCATGAGATCAGGCTGGTTTTCTCTCATTGATGTGTTCTTTGCTGTCATGAATTATTACAGGGTCTCTAAATGTAGGCTACTTATAAAAGTTATGAGGATTGGAATTGAGTTTTGAGTGCTGGGTGATTTATGAATTTACCAATAATGGTGAATGTATGTAAATGTTTGCTTCCTCTGCACGTCTCTAGAAACACCTCGCCCTGTGTTCAAACAAATCATACAATAAATGCATGCATTAGGCCCACTTATGCAAATGATTCTGCCCTTTTGGACCAATCAGAGTCATTTGGACATAAGCCAGTCCAACAGCTAGACCAGCATGAAACCAGCATAAACCAGCTTTAACCATTAAATTAGAAAATTCAAGCTGGTCTTTTTAGAAGGGATGTACCAACAAAACAACACTGCAAGATGAGAAATAGTTGCTGTAGTATGAAGAACATGTGCTTAGATGCGCAGATCCATAAATAAACCCTTGAAATCTCAAGAGTTCAGACTAGTGTTTGGGTGGATCCCTGGGCTCTTTCCTCACTAAGATCTGAGGGCTGGTACAATCACTCGTACACCATGTGTGTCTGCTTCCTCAACATATACACACAATAATGGTTTCCATCTCTCATTTCTTTGACTAACTAGATTAATTTGTTATTCCTTTTGACTTGCATTTTCCCTTAATAATTGAGGGTAAATGAGTGCAAGGATTTTCACCAGTGCATGCTCAAGCTGCACTCTTTATGAAGCATTGCTGCTCTATATTTCTTAAATGTAATATTAATGAATTAAATATTCCCTTTGATGGAGGCAGCATGCAGCACGAGTTGCTGAGGAACCAGCTTTTAGCAGGAGACAGATAGTGCTTCTTCTTGTATCTATGCTCAGAAATGCTGACCGATCTCTTACAATGACAGAATGTTCTGTATTTATAGAACATTGATATCTGATGCTGGTGTACAGTCAGCTGAGACAGACAGTCTGAGGTTAATGCAAAGAGATTTAGTCAATAAAATGTTGTAGATGTTCAGGGTGAGAGATTAAAGATGTTCCCTGCTTGCAGTGGGTTTTTGTCCTATTTTTTCTGGCCATTTACCACCCTATTCTTAGAAGGGCTGCTCACTACGGTGGCCTTTCAGCATGCTAATGGCATGTCAAAAGCAACTGAATCATCATGGTGACACAACACGCTAGACGACTAAAAATGTCTTTGCAATAATTCAATCCTTTTTTTTTTTTTAAGTAGATAAAGTATAGTTACCTGTATAAAATGTATTGAAAGCATTTTTTATTGACTGCTGTTTTCAGTCTTTTTCATGACCATAATCATATTTATTCATGTGCTTCTATAAAAGTCAAACAAAATCTCAGTTTATATTGCTGCATGTGTGCACTTATAGTATACTCAGAACAAACGTGAAAGTCACTCTGTACTGTGATGGCTATTTATTCCAGTCTCCTGTTCCTCTGTAGGGATTTTGCCTTTGTGGCAAATGACAAAGACACCTGCATGCTCAAGTGCCACGTGTTCCGTTGCAACTCTCCAGCCAAAACCATCGCATCTGTCCTGCATGAGATGTGTTCCAAGGTGAGCTGGCATTCCTGTTGCTTTACATGTCATTATGGTATGACAACTGATTTGATACTTTTCAATGCTTTTATACCTACTCAAATCAAATATGAATTTGCTCAAAGGCTCCATAAAGGGATAGTTCATCCAAAAATGAGAATTCCCTCTTCATTTACTCACCCATTATGCCATTCCAGATGTGTATAACCTTCTTTCTTCTGCTGACACAAACTGAGATTTTTTGAAAAATATTTCAGCTCTGTAGGTCTATTCAATGCAAGTGAATGGTGGCCAGAAATTTGAAGCTCCAAAAAGCACATAAAGGCTTCATAAATGTAATCCATACACCTCCAGTGGTTTAAGCCATGTCTCCAGAAGAGATATGATATGTGTGTGGGTGAGAAACAGATAAATATTTAAGTCCTATTTTACTATAAATTCTCCTCCCTTCCCAGTAGGTGGCCATATGCATGAAGAATGCAAATCACCAAAAAGAAAAGAAGAATGTGAAAGTGAAAGTGGAGATTTATAATTAAAAAGGATGTAAAAAATATTTTTCTCACACACATCTATCATATCACTTCTGAAAATTGGGATTAAACCACTGGAGTCATATGGATAACTTTATGCTGCCTTTACATGCTTTTTGGAGCTTCAGTGTTTTGGCCACCATTCACTTGCATTAAATGGACTTAGAGAGCTGAGATATTCTTCTAAAAATCTTAATTTGTGTTCTGCTGAAGACAGAAAATCATACACATCTGGGATGGCATGAGGGTGAGTAAATGATGAGAGAGTTTTTTATTTTTGGGTGAACTATCCCTTCAATTATCAGAATTCAGATACATTAGGATTCAAGATACAATGTAAGAAGTAAGAAATAAGAAGTCAGATATTTGTGTTTTTGACTGTGTGTTATTGATGTTGTACAACCAAACACGAATGTCTCTTGAAGTAATCTTAACAACAAACCTTAATTTACTCATAAATTGAAAGCCTCTGTTCAACAAACCCATTGAAACTTGATGACCATAGCATGACCAAGTATTTTCATATTTCAAATCTTTGTTTCGAGGCTTTCTCCAACAAATGTTACAGATCATTCCTTTAAGATAAAGACAGATGTGGAAGTTGTCTGGTATCACAAGCTCCAAGTGATCCACAATCATACACTGAAGGATTGGCATATCATTAGTATTTTATTGACCACAATCTGTATGTCCACACAGATCATGGCTGAGAAAGCAGCCCTGCATCCCTCCATGGCCCGTTCTCAGACCATGGAGAGCATCTCCCCAGAGGACCTGCCCTGCCAAGGTAAACCATCGGCAGCATTTTTGTGGGAGTAATGTCTCCTAGAGTGAATTGCTTTCTTTCATAAGGTGTTTATGTATGTTTTACAGTGGACTTCTTGGACACAGTGAGGCAGAAGGAACAGAAGTTCGAGGTGGAGTATGTTGGAAACCTGCCTGTCTCCAGGGCAATGGGTAAGTGGGATTTGGACCTTTAAAATCAACTTTGACTTTCTTTCTTCCGTGGAACACAAAAGGAGATGTTAGGCAAGAATTATTAGCCTCAGTCACTATTAACTTTCATTGTATTGAAAAAAGATGCAAAGGAAGTGAATGGTGACAGAGGTTAATATTCGCCCAACATCTCCTTTCCTGTTCCACAGAAGAAAGTCATATGGGTTTAGAACAACACGAGGGTGAGTAAATTATAGTGATTAAACTATATATTGGCCATGCAAATTAAATGGACGATATTTGTCCATTTTGCGATTATCGGCATCGGCTGATACCCATGTTCGCTTGGCTGATTAACACAAGTGTCAACTTTTCCTTTTCTGTTCCAAAATCTGCCAATAGATTTGTCAATGGATAGTCAGCCCTTTCTGTTTTCAAGGGTTTTTCTTTTCAAGTCGATGCAAATTTGAATAAATATTGCATAAAATAGGTGTGTTTGTTCACAATTTTGTGTACATCTGATTTGCTGTTTTTAAATTGTGTTATTTATCAGCATTTATATTGGCCATCGGCCATCCTGCTCTCTAGATATTGGCATCGGCCATTGAAAAAGCCATGTCTGCCGACCACTAGTAAATGTTGACTTTATCCCTTTAAATTTGTTACTGTGATTTTATTTAAATGTAACAATCCTCACCATCAAATGTGAACAAAAAAATGTCAGTTCCAAATAGAAGTTTCTAATTCTTGAGAGGTCAATGAATGTGAAGGGTATAAAAATTAAGACTGACACTTTGTTTCCAAGAATAGGTCCTTTTAGGGTTAACTCCATTCCACTACTGTGTACTGTAATTTCAGGATAAATGTAGAGGGGTTTGTTGTGTTGATTTGTGGTTCATGTATTTTTATGTGTTGGCTGACAGGAATGGAGGTGTTGAACAGAGCAATTGAGAGTATAATGCACTCCAGAGACAGAGATGAGTGGGAGCCAATAGTCATCCGTTTGTCTGATACAATTCTGTCTTTATGGAGAGGAGAGGTGAGAGTAACTACCAAGCCGACTCTAGTCCTCAGTACACATTAAGCCCTTCTGGTGTACTCTAAACACTCCATTTCAGCATGATAGTGAGTGAGGTATATAGGGCTGTGGTCAGAATGCAATACTAGTCTATTACTTACTGCATACACTGTATACATAGTATTTTATTTTATAAAAATGGGATGTGAAGCAAAATACATAACGCCATAATCATTTCAAACAGTTGTATGATACATATTACATTATCCCATCACTTTACATATTCAATTCAGCAAGTGCCGTCAAATTATAGTTTCTGTTATAAATACAGTTTTATAGCATTTGTGATCAAATAATGAGTTGGGAAAAGATGTTGAAAGTTGTGTGTAATATACAATGGATGGCCAAGTTGAGCCTAGTGTATGGTGGGAAACTGTACCCAATGCAGTGTGCTCTGTTGCATACTGCACATTTAGTGTGTAGTAAAACTGCCATACTATGCATGCTATCTACAGATGCTTTTTCAAACATATCCATGGTCTTTCGGAGTTTCACTCTTTCACCTCTTGCTTTGCTTCAGGATGGAGAGGACCCATTTTGGGAATCTCAGGTACGTTACCTGACTTTCCTGGGTGTGGGTCATGACACGCACACTTTTGCAGTTATTGTGGACTCTGGAACCCAGGGCTTTGAGTGTCACGTGTTCTGGTGCGAGCCCGATGCTGGAATCATCTCTGAGGCAGTTCAGGCTGCTTGCATGGTGAGGCAATACTAAAGACTTGCTTTGTATGTTTTTGGTGACCATGTAGAAGAAGGACAATATCTGTGACCAAATTTAAAGATATAGTTCAGTATAGTTCTGTCACTCATTGTATGGAAAAAACGATGCTTTTTTTATCTGAGCATCATTGTTTCCTCTCACACCAAGAGCACTCCACTAATGCTCAATCACAGGCACAACACCCGTTAACGGCCCTTAATGCAATAATTCACCACATGCTAAGCAGTGTTAAACACTATTGGCATGTAGGAAAGATGGAATTTCTGATATAACCAGAAAGAATGTGATAAGAGAAAATACTAATTTAAAATCTAGCGGCACTTGGTAATGTTCGACCTCCAGAGCAAAAGTTACTTTCGCTTCTGTGTTCACGCTCCCTATTATTGAGTTAAGCTTGCGGTAAAGCTTGAGTTAAATACATGCTTGTGTCTCATCTCTTTATTCCTACATCAACTGGCTTATATTGAAAATTAACGATGGGATGGCGAAGGAGAACACATTGTGGTGATTGCCACAATCAAAGATATATATATATATAGATCAGTGGTTTCATCTAGCAGTGCGGAGTGAGCGAGGTGCGGGAAATGGACAACCTGGAGTGCAGCTGGAGTGGAGTGATTAAAGAATGCTTTGAGCGTGGAGGGGAAATTGTTGCCGCTCCAATCCACTCACATACTCTGACTGAGACTGAGGCCATCATTCTGCCTCACTTCTCAAGAAAGTCATTTGAATTTGGAACAACATGAATTTTCATTTTTGGGAGAACTAGCCCTTTAAATGAATGTTCCTGGGTCAGTACAATTTAGCTCAGTCATTTGGGGCATAATGTATATTAACACAATTAAAACCCTGATTTTATCACATTAAAATCATGTTAATGCATATAATGTTTAGATTTATTGGCTACACTTTTGAAACTATGTATTTTTGTGTTTATGAACTGGCCCCATTCACTTCCATTGTAAGTACCTTAAGCTTTTTTTTTTTTTAACAAACAAGGGGTATCCAATATTACGCCACGAATACTGTCAATCAAGCTTAACTTGTGTTGAACCCGGAACATTACTTTAAATCTAGTTTGACATTCAGTGTCCCTCCACATTAATGACCTTTACAATTTATTTATTTATTATACTTTTTATGTAAAATACCCTTTATTTGATCAAATATAATTTTATAAATGGTTTCTTAGCTCTGATATGCCAAATATATTTAATTGTATATACAATTTGTATTGTAAATGACTTTTTATTGTCTGGCGCCCCCTGCAGGTTCAATACCGGAAATGTTTGGTTGCGCAGACTCCTCCTGTGAGGTCCAAAATGTGGCGGGCAGGCTCCAAAGTCAAACGAGCCAACTCTATGGATGGCTCGAGCTTTCCTCCCAGGCACCAAGTACACACACCTACCAAACTGGCCTCTCCCAATGTGAAGAAGGGAATGCTGGCCTTTTTTGAGACATTCCGCAATAAACATTCTGCTGTACCCACACCCTAACAACAGCAGCTGGGGAGGTGGTGGGGCCTGATGGGGTTCAAGGGGAGGGGTGTATGAGGGGTGGAGGGATGAAAGGAATGAAAGAATATAAACATGAAGGTTAAGAAAGCAGTCCAGCCTTTAACGTTGTATGAAAATCCAGCTTAATTTCATCAATGTGACCTTACTATTAATGAAGAAAAACAAGGTACCTAATTGCTCTTAATGTCAGTGTTTATTGATTGACATATCTGAATGTAGATGTGCAGAACAGCGTTTAAATAAGAACATTTGTGAGCTCTCACATTCCAAACATTTACAGAAGCCTATACTGCTCTGCGTTCTGTAATCTAAATGCTAATTTGATCCATTCTGGAAGGAACAATAAAGCAGATTTCACAACCGTGTGAATGAGTAACACCTACTAACCTTGGAAGCTGTATAATTGTAGAATCAACTGTGATTTTTTTTAATTTTTAATTATTATTATTTTATAAATATCAATGTACAGGACCGTGACCTCTTATTAGACTAATATGTAGACGGTAGAAATGTTCTGTATTAGGTCAGATTTATGTTCAAAGAGTGAATTACAGATATATTTTTTGTTCAAACCTACTATTTAGGAGTTTCCACAAACTCAAAGTAAACAATTATTGAAAGAGGATAATGTTTGCTGTTCTAAAACCTTGTATTGATACAATTATAGGGATAGTTCACCCAAAACTGAAAACTCTCTCATCATTTACTCACCCTCATAAAGCACATAAAGCGTAATACGAATCCAGTGGCTAAATCCATGTCTTCAGAAGTTAAATGATAGGTGTGGCTAAAAAACACATAAACTTTAAGTATTTTTTTTCAATAAATGTCAGCCTTCGTGAATATCGCCACCTACTGGTCGGGCTGGTCAAAGGTGGAGATTTATAGTAAAATGGATTTTAACTGTTTCTCACCCAGACCCTTTATATTGCTTCTGAAGTCATTTTTAAACCACTGGAGTATTATTGATTTTATGCTGCATTTATGTGCTATTTTGACCTTCAAAGTTCTAGCCACAATTCACTTGAATTGTATGGACCAACAGAGCTGAAATATTCTTTTAAAACATCTTTGTGTTCTGCAGAAGAAAGAAAGTCATACATTTCTTGGATGGCATGAGGGTGAGTAAATGATGAAAGAATACACATTTTTGTGTGAACTGTTCCTTTGGTTGTGTCATTACTCCATTTGGGATGATCTGCAAACAGAGCAGTCTTTGAACACAACAAAAAAAACCTCAAAGAGCATCAATTAAAGAATCATGCTTTTTGTAAAACCTGCTAATGTCACTCATTGCTCCTATTGTGTGCTCAGAGATACAGATGAGAAGATATCCATGATCCCGAGTATAGACAGACGTTATTAAGACATGACATTGTAGAGACAAGTTTGTTATAATCCCTCTGGTTTGTGGACCCCTCAGTTTAGTGCCACCGTTGCATGACTTTGCACATGCTTGGGAATGCGATGCTTCGCTCGGGTACATCTGAGAACACAAGCAGAGGGCATAAGAGATTTAACAATTCGGCAAATATGAACTTGAATAATTTAAACTATGAGACCATAGTTACATGCGATTTACATGTGACTTACCACCAAAGGTGGCACAGATAAAGGATCCAAAATTGCGTTTCACTGCAAGATGACCTTGGACCCCTTTTGGTCACATTCATTTGAACTGTGCTAAACTATGTTGTGCATGTTGATCTGAGATGCCCACTGGCAGTTATGCACCCACACGAATGCCACTGAAAAAAGTAATGTAATGCTATATATAATATATGCAACTGCTCCTTTCCTTGATTTAAAAAAATAAAATAAAATCACACACACCCACACAAATAAACTCAGGTCTCCTTAATGCTAAACAATGTGTGTGTGTGTGTGTGTGTGTGTTGGGGGGGGAGGGGGTTTGGAGACTCCTCAGCATGTGAGATTATTATTAACAAGAATCCTTGAAAAGAGATTTTGACAGATGGTCATAGTTAATGGTCATGTAGCACCTTGTGTTTCTTCTTTTTCCTATTTATACTCTCTGTAAAGTAATATCTGTCTATATTTGCAGGATTTCAGCACAAAACTAGGATGACATGTAAATGGTTTTGTATTATCATTTGTGTTTGCTATTATTATTTTTAATTGTTATTATTGTTGGTATTATTCAGACTGACATACCGACACATGTCCACAATTTGGTGGAATTTGTTGGTTCAATAAACTGCTTGAATCTCTGGCTCTGTTTTTGTAATTTGTCCTGCTATACACACCTTTTATTTTTATTTAAAATCCCTCCTTAAATTCTGCTTGTCAAAAGTATGGAAAAATGATCCCACATCTGAAACAGGCACAGGCACATGCAGAGGGGAGTGGGGGGTCTTGGGGCCCCTGGCCCTTAGATGTGATGCCCCTTCCTCCTACAGAATATCCACTGCTTCTTTGCTGAGGTGGCAAATGTTTTGGTGAAACGCACACCCACATGGGCCAATGAAGAACATTCCTTCCGACATAAAACATCCACAACCCAATCCCCCCACCCCATCGTTGAAGGTAATGCCCTTAAACTATGTATGTGCATATTAATACTTTGTTTTGAGACATATGAGTCTCCAGTACAGGTAGAGAAAGAACACTGATCCCTTTACACCAATCCACAGCGCTATAGTAATACTGATCAGAAGACTTTTGCCCGAACACTTGTTCTTAAGAGTTGCATTTTCCTCCATGCCAGTCAAATTCAATGTTAAAGGAAATGATTAAGAGTGTTTTGTCTCTACACATACATACATACAAAAAAAAATATTTCAAATTATTCCTTCTTAGAAAAGATTTTAGCAGTGGAAACAGACCCATATGCAATCAATCCTGTTTTGAATCGACTGAGAATCATTATAAAATAATCTGACATGCTTGTAACATTACTGATTTTGTATAGATATGAGAAATTGTTTTTGTATTTCTTTATGGTAGTTTCACACTTCAGAGACTGAACAAAGTGCCTTTCTTAAGATTCTATGGCGAGGGGCGTTCATCTGCAGTTTCACTGCAACATGTCATTGAAATCACTGTTCTACTGTTTTCACATCAAACCCTCAGATACCTGTACAGTTATACCTAACTGTCATCTTGATGATTATCACACAAATCAAACAATTATAGAGAGGATAATTTGTGGAAATTACAAAATAATATTGTCCATTCTACCAACCACACAGTTGTTGATTGCTGTATGTTATTATTGATTGCTAAAATACAACAACTGACAAATGGATACAACCACACATGCTTTAGCCCTTGGTATTAGCTGTGTAGTATTTTTAAGACTTTTTTGTATGCAAATAACCATGTCAAAAACAGAAAAATATTAATCTAGGGGGCACTCGGATTTGAACCGGGGACCTCTTGATCTGCAGTCAAATGCTCTACCACTGAGCTATACCCCCATCATACCTTCTGCAGCCCGCTGCTATGTACTTGACATTTACAATAAATAGACGTATTCCACTAACTTCTATATTTGTTTTCAGTATGTATTTTTTTTTACTACATTTCTCTTGCCCCTTATTTCATAAACGATTTTTACAAAAAAATATTTTGTAATAAAAGCGATAAAAATCGTAATATTTCACACGTCATGATCGCATGATAACATTTCCGGAGATTTACCGGAAATACATTTACGCGAGGGTAGAGACTTGCTACTTGCTACAAAATGGTAATGTAGATCTCCCATTTACAATAGTTTATTTGATTTAATTCTGCTTTATTTTATAATGTGGTGATGTGGGTTATTTGTCTTGCGCTCATACAGTTTGGAAACGTTTATTGTAAACTTCAGAGCACGCTTATTGTGCTGTACCGCTGGTTAGTTAGCTAACTTAGCGTAGCATGTCAGTTTGTTTTTATTCGTAATTAAGGACAGATTCATTCGAATCCACCCTTTCAGAATTTCTCTATTAATTATTATTTGTCTCGTTAGAAATGTTAAATCTCAAATTATTTTGCCACTAAGATGTTTGCTACTAAGTGAATTGTGATGCGTCATGCCTTGTTTTCAGTTTGCATATATCTTTGGAAACTGACAAATGCAGCATGGTAACTTTCATAAAATGATCATTTTCAGCCCAGTTAACTTATGAACTATAACGTTTTATAACAGCGTACTCTTTTATTTTTTTGCAGAATACTCGCGGCCTGCGCTCTCAGCTGAAGGATAGTGTTCCTGTGACAGGTCTGTGTCCACAGGCAGGAGCTTATGGGGTACAAGACACACTTCGTAGAGGGTACGTTCTGGGCATATACACCTATACATCGTGGTGACTGCTTGATGCATGTTCTAATGCTTACATACTGTGATACTAGGTTCTCTAGTGTAAAGAATGAACTGCTTCCGAGTCATCCCTTGGAGCTCTCCGAGAAAAATGTAAGTGTTGGCTCTATGTATGCTGTATGTGCATTATGTCTAAAATCATAACTCTCACAAATACACATTTAGGTCTCAGAGCTTACAAAACTTTAGATAAACGAAATAGATAGACTTGAATTGAATGAACGTGTATGCTAATGTTAACATTTTAACATAAGCTCAAATTGTGTGAAATTAGTTTCAGCTTAACCAGGATAAGATGAACTTTAACACTCTAAGGAACATCCAGGGACTCCATGCACCTCTCAAATTACAGATGGAGTACAGAGCAGCTAGACAGGTATTGTGTTTACAGCACTTTCGCATGCTAAACTTGTTCTGGAATACACTCTGCAAGCATTATGGAATCACATGATAAATAATGTGATCATATTTCTTTATTGGAGTCATCAAAAATCCACCTCAAGCCAAGCACATGCTAGAAGATGTCTGATACAAGTTAAGATAAATCTGCAGCGTTTGTTGCATAAAGTTGATTACTACAAAAATAATTGACAATTTATCATTTAAAAGAATTGAAGTGGGGGCATCCATAAACATTAAACATACATTGTTTCAAAAGTATAGCAACAAGGTGTCAACATAATGTGATACAATTTCTTACTAACTTTATCTGTATAAAGTTATGTTCAATATTATGTCATGATGATGTAATGCCGGTTTATCCCTGATTTTATTACATAAAGATCATATCAGCACATAATGTTTACATCTTGTGGCTATTCTTTAAAATCAGTGTGTATTTTAATGTTAATGGATTGGCTCCATTCACCTCCAAAGTAAGTGCCTTACTGGAAATTGATTTATTTTTAAATAAAGGACAAGTCAGTTATCTTTTAGTGGAAATCAACGTTATACCACAAATGCTGTAAATTGAGCTTAATTGTACTGAACCTGTAACATTACTTTAAAGGCTCATAACCTTGTTTTTTTCTGGCCATGCTGGTGTACTCACTACACAACTAATCAGACTGGATGTGTTACAAGAGGCTAAATCAGCTTAACTTTCAAAACTCTTTCAGATTCAGCGTTTGCCCTTCTTGCCGAGCTCAAATCTGGCCCTGGATACTCTCAGAGGCAGTGATGACACTATTGGCTTCGAGGACATTCTCAATGGTAATAGGAAACATCTAATATAACTCAAACATTACCTACCACGTTATGAGCTATTTAGTATCTTAGGAGTTTGCTTTAAAAAAAAAAAAAGAAAAGCTGTTTATTTACACCAGATTTCTCCTTCAAATTTTCCCTAGATCCTATCCAGTGTGAGATGATGGGTGAGCCTCACATCATGACTGAATATAAGCTCAGTCTCCTGTGAGGATGGGTTTTCAACACTGACTATTTTCACCTCAACCCCATAGTTTGTGTTATATGCATTGTTTGATCCATTTCTAATAAAATGTAAAATCTGATTAGAGAAATTTGTAGTTTTTCTGCCTCCAAAACAATGACCATTCAGAAGAACTTAAACTTGGTTATGAACTTTTTCTTTTTTTTACTGAAACATTGTAAAATTATGTAGATGCAATTATACGGTAAAGAATTAATAATATGAAAAAAAGGTTACTTGTTAAAGATATACAATATATATAAAGCCATAAAAGCAGCACACAGATCTTTAGCAAGACATGTTTAGATTGTTATTCTGCACACAATATTTTTGAGACTTTTCAATCCAATACTATTGTTCAAATAAATGTGTTTACAGTTTGGGTTACAATTTATGCATTTAAAACAGAATATAGTTTGCACTACTTACTACAATCATGCAGAAATATATTTACATACTAAACATGAGTAAAAGAAACGTAAAATGCAAGACCATAAGGGCACATTTTTGTATGCAAAATGCAAAAGTTAGTCATGCTTTATATGACATAACCAAAAATATTTACAGAAGTACAAGGGCAAATTGATGCCATAAAAATAAAGGTCCAATACTTTTAATCCAGCTTTTCATCCTGGAAGAAATCAGCAGAATTGAGATGTTCCTGAAACTTCTCATATTGCTGTATGGATGGAAAGAAATGGAACAGTAAAGATTGATTGCAGAATTGAGGTTTTCACCAAAAAACAAACTTAAACATACTAGGATACTTTCACCTCTACAATCTATTATACTGGATAGTACATATACATTTTCATAATTTTTCCCAAGTATGCTTTAAAGAAACAGCAGATTTCATATCCATACCTCACTGATCCAACCTTTCTCTTGCAGTTTGATAAACACTTTATTGACTGTGTCCTTAACTGGCTCGTCTTCCTCTCCTTCCTTCCCCTCTTCCACTTTTTCCTTCTGAGCCTCTAAAGCTGTACGGCATCTCTCAAACAGCTGATATTTAAAGTGTTTCAAGGCATGGTAGACCTTAGTACGACTGGCACAGACAGAGCCAACAAAGAAACTCTAAAATGTTTACAAATACAGAAAATCAAGAAGCCATCAACATTTGCCTTTTAACAATTTATTATTAAAATATATAACAATATGCATGTGAAACACAAACCTGTGAGTCATCAGGCATGAATTGATCCTCTTGCAAGGTGTTAATGTGGTATAACTGTCCAGAGAGCTGCACAGTGAAGCGCCCAGTTCTATGAAGCTCGCAGGCTTCACATCCCTTCATCTGGACATTTGTCATAACAATCCGCAGCTTGGGATAACATTCTACCCGCTCCTTTAAAAAAGAAAAAGAGAGAGAAACAGACATTAAAGTACATCTAAACCAAAAGTATCAATACTTAACATAAAAATGAATGGTCTAAAAATTAAACAATTATATTTGAATCGATTCACAGGAATATATCTTTTAAGACAAATGGAAAAAGACAGAGCTGAAATCTCACTTTGTAACGGTCTTTCCAGCGACTCCTCTGCTTCAGGTTCTCCAGGCGGGGGAGGACCAATCGCTCATCAAAATGGTGCAAAGACGATTTCATCTCCTGGGCATAACGTTTCGTTCGCTCCCCACCTGCAGTCATTGTTATGGCATAATAAATCAGTACTAAAGCTTTTTTGAACAAGCCATCATAGAGAATGAGCCAAATTCAGGCATAACTTTAGACATAGCTTTCAAGCAGAATGTCGAGAAAGGCTTCAGAGACTAAACATATATACACTTAATTAGATACAGTACACAGCATAAATGAGTACACCACCTCTGAACATAAAGATATATTTCTATTTCTAAATGATTACTAATACAATTCATGCAAAGATGACAACATTTTTATGTATTAAACATATAATTAATAACAAAATAGAAAGATAATGTTTCAATATCTGTAAAATAATGAAATTAGGCAGCTTTGCTTATGTAAAGGGTTGCAGAAATGAGTACACCTTTAAATAAATTCAAATAGTGTGCAACATTTTAGTACTTAGAAAGTACTAAATATTGCTCTGACCATTCTTGACATCAAATGTACAAGTTCATGACATATTGTCCCGTCTATCCTGTTCCACTCCTGGAGGATGACCTCGTTGAGTGCTCTGATGTTTAACCTGGAGTGATGCTCAACTTGCATCCCACAGGGGCTCAAATAGGGTTTTAGGTTGTGTGACATACCATCTTGTTTATCCATAGGAATGCAGCAGTGGCTTTGGAATAATGTTTAGGGTCATTGTCATGGTAAAAATGTGCCCTACAGCCCAGGGTGGGGAGAGAGGGTCACATCTTCCCTTTTAAGATTTTGCTGAACATCTGTGAATACATGATGCCATAGATGAAGTATAATTTCCCCACCCCTTCAGCACTCATAAATCCCATATAAGAACTTTACCACCACTGTACATCACTGTGGGTACATGCACTTCTAACTGTACTCCCGTGAAAAGCCATGCATTTTAGATTCCATCAGATATTTATTTTTTTATAATAATAAAAAAAAAGACTGGGCTCACAGACAGCATATAGATACTCAAGGGTCTGCAACTTTATCAATATGGGCCTTGGCAAAGGCTAAACAAGCTTTTTTATTGCGTTGGGTTCAGCAGTGCCTTCCTGCATGGATGACAACCATGCACTCTACTTGTTTTATTGTTATCCGATAAACCAGAGTTGCTTGAACATTACATCATTTGTGAACACCAAATATGCCTTATTTGTAAAGAGAAAGAGCTGAATTTGTTAGGTTTCAGAGGGAGTGTACTCATTCATGCTGTGTACTGTATATCATCTCTTTAACACCTGAAAGCAGCGATTATGGCATATTGCACACTTTATTATTGCGCATTTTTCTGTTTGTCGTCATCTCAGTCTGTGCAGCATTTGCATATGATCCAAGACAAATTCCTTAAACCTTAATACAATACAAGTCAATGGGGTCCAACACTTCCAAGCTTCAAAAACAACAAAGGCAGCATAAAGGTAATCTTATATTTGACTCGAGGTATGGGTACGGATCGGTTTTGGGTGAGAAACAGACCAAAATGTCACTTCTTATTCACTATAAATCTTGCCAACTGCAGTCTCCTAGGTGCAATCATGATTTGAAGCTTGCACTTCTTTGTGCTTGACGTGAACTGATTGTATCACTTCGGAAGGCATGGATTAAACCATTTTAGTCATATGGATTTCCTTTATGGAGCTTAGAAGTGTTGGACCCCACTGACTTTTATTGTATATGTATATTCACCTCTATCAACACAACTTAATTTGTGTTTTGCAAAAGAAAGTCATACAAGTTTGAGACGGCATAAGCGGGAGTAAATTATGAGAGATATGGCAGAATTATAATTTTGGGTGACCTATTCCTTTAAGTCTTATTTTTAGTGTGAATGTTCATTACAAACAAGTTTTTGAATAGGAACAATGGACTCCTATGAGGCTATTCACATCACGTCAGAAATGTTAAATATAAATGTTAAAGCAGCTACAAAAATGAGAGGAAAGCAACTGCAGAAAGAAAAATCTGAATCAACTGTGAGTTTTTATTAAATCAAGTATTTTATATTTAGTAATTTTGTGATTATGAAATTGTTAGCAGGCTTTACTAACATTCTCACTGAACCTTGTGTATTGTGCAACTAGTGTGCTGGAATAAAAAACATTTTGTTAAGCGCCACCTATTGCTCTGAAGTGAACTTGCTTTTCATATAGCCAGAGACAAAAGTTGTCTCTGCTTTGATGTAAATACACCTTTCATTGGCAATCTGTATCACAAATTTGTCTCAGATTTGGTGTGAATAGGCCTTTAGGCCACATCCACACTAATCCATTTTCAATTTCCTAATGTAATAATTTTCCAAAGTATGCGCGGTACTGAAGAGTGTTTTCCAAAGTTCCTGTTTTCCGCTGAGGAAAACACCATTCCATTATGGGTGAGAGGTGTAAACAAAATCAATACGTTTTCAAACGAAAACCTATTAGTTTGGACGTGGCCTTATACTTAGGCAAATAAAGTTCTAAAGTGTAAATCCAATGCTCAGAATATAAAGAATAACTCCATAAACATACTGTAAAGTGACTTGAGGAAGGTTGAGTCCAGAACATTGATCAGCAAGGCTTTGACCACCACCTGAAAGTGCGTGCGCTGAGATCCTGTAATAACTGCAACATGAAGAGAAACATTGTGTTTGCGAGATTTATCAAACATACTGTAACAGTTCTACAGAATCTTTGAGATCTTTGATTATTAACAACAGCTTTGCAATACTTACACTGGCGTGGAAGATGAGAGAGAAAGGCCTTGTCGTTTGCCGCCTCCTCTTCCTCCTGCTCGTCATCCTTTTTCTGTTCATCTTCCTCAACAATAAAATCCTTCATGCTGTCACTATCAGCAAGTTTTTCCTCCTCACTGCTGTTTAGAGGACTGCCATTATCTTCCACACTCGAATCATCCTCAGAATCCTCTGCTTTGCTTTGCTCCTCCACTTTGTCTTGCTCCCGCCCTGTCTCCTCTTCTTCAGAACCCTGAAAAATGACAACAGTTTGACATTTTGCAAGGTATAAAGCTGAAAAATATATATTTTTTAAAAGAGTTTATTTTTTCAGAGTTTTAGAAAAATATTTCATCTCTGTAGGTCCTTACAATGCAATGGTGTACAAAACGTTGAAGCTCCAAAAATCCATTAAATGCCAGTGGTTTAATCCATGGCTTCTGAAGTTATCCAATTGGCTTTGGGTGAGAACAGACCAAAATATAACTCCTTTTTCACAATAAATCTTGAAGGCTGTCTACTTGACGATCATGATTTCAAGCTCGATACACTTCCTATAGTAATATCTAGCCAAAGGATTTATATTTTGGTTTGGTCTCATCTCTGTTCTCAAAACATTCAAATATTGTATGCTGCCTTTATGTCCTTTTTGGACCTTCAACATTTTGGTCACCATTCAATTGCATCGTGTGGACCAAGAGAGCTGGAATATTCTTCTAAAAATCTTTGTTTGTGTTCTGCAGAAGAAAGACACATCTGAAATGGCATGATGATTAGTAAAAGATGAGAGAATGTTAATTTTTTTTGGTGAACTATTCCTTTAAATCTCCCTCTTCTCAGATTTTTTTTTTCCTGAGAAAAAGGCCATAGAAATCTCTCATCTGTCAAACTTACTTCATTAAGGCTCTGAAACTGAAAGAGCAACCTCTGGGTGCAATACCAATTTCCCTCTGTGTTTGTTAACGTACCAACATCCTGTGCCTGCGACGTGCGACACCAGATTTTCTTTTCTTGGACAACTCCAGGAGTTTATTCTTTCTCTCTCTTCTCTTGGCAGCAGCTTCTTTAACCGTAGCCTCTTTTTTCTTCTCCTTCAGAGCCTCGTCCTCTGAATCATCCGGCAGCCTGAGCCGTTTCCTCTGCAGCACTCTTCGGAGCGGTTCTCCACCGACGTCGCTCGAGGAATCGCTCGAGTCTTCATCTAGAACGGTCGCACTCGCGCACCTTTTCCTCGGTTTCCGCGACACGGCACATTTCTCGTCCGTCTCGCTGCTGTCGTCCCCGCCACTCTCTCGTGCTCTGTAAGAGCTGTTGGAGCCTCCGGATTCGTTTTCGGAGTTCTGGTATTCGCTCTCTGAACTGACGCTCGTCGTGCTGCCGTACGAGCCCTCATCGCTGTCATCCAACATGCGATCAATTGGATTCACGCGAGTCTTTTTTCTGTCAATGCGAGACTTGGTGGGCGCGCATTTTCGCCTTAAACCAAACAGTTTTCCTACGCTTTTCATCATTTTTGCGGAGATTACGAGGTGTTTTGATTTAACTACTTGGACAAATACTTCTTGTTGTGTTTTAAAAGTTAACCAATTTGTGCTCTATATCTACACATACATTATCAGCAACAGGACGCTGCGCGTGCATGCTGTCAAGAGCCCTGTCCAGTCTCGTGAATTATTATTCAGCTATTTTCCTCATACTGACGCATTTATCTGAGCATGCATTTATAGAAAAATCATATCTTACTCTTTCTGTTATCAATAATTCAGGCATAGATTGGAATAAATATTGTTGTGAGCGTCAATAATTTCGCTCCAGTCCGCTGGACGCGCCAGTACCATTAAGGGGCGTGTTTGTGTTTTCTAGGTACGCACTTCCGTCCTAAACTTCACATGTGCTGAGACAAACGCGCCACCCAAAGACAAGGAGAACTACTTTTCTATCGCATTTGTATTTGTATTCCTGCTTTACGCGTTACTACCAATAAAAATAGGTTGTTACAAGATGTTTTTTCTTCGTATTTTAGGCACTTGTGCAAAATATGCAATATTTGCCATTTGTGCTGGTATGAGAGAAAAGTACATATAACTTCCTTTGGCTTAAATATTTTTTTAAATAATGAAATTATTCAAAAGCAATCACATGAATAAATCCACGTATTTATAATTTAATCCAATAAATGATTGTAAATTCTCTCAGATCATAACCTTTTTAATTAAAAAATAATAATAAAAAAATACAAATAAAATAATAATAATAATATATATATATATATATATATATATATATATATATATATATATATATATATATATTTTTTTTTTTTTTTTTACAAAGGATGTCAGAATCCATTTCTTAAACATTGTAAACCTGTATTGTTATGACCAGATGAGACCTTGCAGATAGGAAAACTACAAAAAAGCTACTTTTTCAATCAACCATCTTTAAATAGCTGAATGTATTGCTTACAAACTTAAATTATTGTAAATTCTCTCAGATAATTGTTTATGTGCAAAAGAAACAATATTTTATATTTGTAATGAAACAAAATATTAAGTAAATATGTTTGGTAAAAAAGGATGTCAATAGACATTATCACTTGATTTCCCATCGTTCCCATCTTGACTTTCATCCTATATATATTGTTACATATTTCATATGCATTATTTGCCATTTGTGCTGGTAAGAGAAACATTTATATAATTTTCCAATTGGCTTAAATATTTTTTTTTAATAATGGAAGTATTAAAAGAAAAATCACATGACAAAATCCATGTATTAAATCCATCGTGCCAATGCAAAACTAATAAGTTGATCAAATAATGTTAATAAAATGTTTGTTTTATTATATTGTTTTAATAAATGCTAATACAATGATTTCTACATTTTACTAACAATTACATTTTTTGTTACAAGGTGTTTTGCTACACATATTTAGTTACTTTTGTCAATCATGCTGGTAAAAGAGAAAAAGTAGCCTAAATATAAATTCTCTTTGGCTTAAATATTTTTTTAAATAATAGAAATATTTTAAACAAATCACATGAACAAATCAGCCGATGATCAATTTAACCCAATAATAGTGCTAATGCAAAAATAAAAAGCTGATAAAATAAATAATTAAGTAAAATCTTTTTTCCAAACAACTTAAAATAGTCCAATGTATTGCTTTATATTTTAAATTGTTGTAGAATTATATAAGATCATTATGTTTTTATTTTTGTGCATTTCTTCTAAATGAAAAAAAAAAACACTATATAATTATGTCAGAACATTTTCACTTGAAATGCATTTCTCAAAAATATTTATTTTTATGACCAGATGAGAATTGCACCGTCAGACCCTGCAGATATAAGGCACCCTGTATGTTCAAAAATGACACTCTGAACCGCATCATCATGACCCGATAGGCTTGACAAATATAAAGATGCCACTTCCACTAGTTTAACTGAGCCATCGTTACTTGCAACTGCTAGCATTTGTCCATTTGGACTGAAGGCAACTTGATTGCTGGGATGAGGCCCGGTGTCGATGGTCACCATAGCTGATACGTTCCTCACATCCCATAATTTGACGACCCCGAAAGAGTCACATGAAGCAATTGTGTCCCCCGTGACATTGAAAGTTGCGTAGTTGCATGAATGATTGTGTCCGTAGAAAGTCTGTGCACACAATCCAGCGCGGGCGTCCCAGAGAGACAGGGTCTTATCTGCAGAGCAGGTGAGTAGAATGTTTGAAAAGGGCAGGAAAGAAATGCTGTTCACTGAGTCGACATGTCCCCGCAGAGTGCAGCGGCAACGCTCGCTGTTTAAGTCCCATACTTTGGCTGTGTTGTCCATAGAACAAGAGGCCAAAAAATCACCGCAGGAATGGAACGAACAGCTCCAGGTGGCGTGGATGTGTCCTTCCAAGCTGAGCACACATCGACCCTGAGCAAAGTCCCAAATCTTAACTGTGCTGTCTCCACTCGTTGTACCCAGGTAACCGCCACTAGGATGGAAACTACAAGCTGATAGCCAATCAGTGTGACCCTCAACAGTCATGATCATCTCTCCTTCTGGTATTCCCCATAATTTCCAAAGCTGGTCATCACTTGAGGAGGCTACAATCATCTTATGGGGATGGAGAGCAAGGCAGCTCACTGCCATAGTGTGTGCTTTGAAAGAGTTGGATAGAGAGTAGTTGGATAGAGAGTAGTTGGATGAGTTGATGTTGTGGGAGGAAAGAGCTTTGATTTGTGGCAGGTAGTGATTGACACGGGTGCTGACTGGGAATTCGGAGTCCTTAGGGTGTTTTGTGTTCTTGTTGGGGTCTTTCATAGCATCATGTGATGCAATGCTGTCACATGATAGGCGCGTTCCTTTTTCTGTACTAGTCTGGATTTTCTTCCTTTCCTGTGGATGGTTAGCAGCTCTGAGAGTTGTTCGGTTTCCTAGGGTAGATTGTGCATTATGAAAAGCTGTCTAGGTTCTGAACCTGGCTGAAAGCTCTGTCTCTCTCCAGACTAACCAGCATCTTATTCCTCAGAGCTGTCTGATACTTCTCATTTAGTTGTCTGAGAGCTGGCTCATAGGATGCATAGTGTTTCTTCAGCTTGTGTATGTCCTCAACAAGTCTGTTCTTCTCTTGAACAACACGCTTGTGCTGCATCCTATGGAAGTCCCTCTCTCTTTGAAGTTTCACTATGGTCTCTCCAGCTTCATATGCAGCTTGTTTGTAACTGTCTCGTTCTATTTTCACACTTTTCAGCTCGTTTTCCAGGAGCTGGTTTTGTGTATAGACATCTGGGACGAGCTCCATTTGGCCAGTTTTCAGTGAGCCTTTCTGTAGCATCTCAAACCACTCGGTTTGGAAGCAGTCTAATGTTCTCGCCATGCCCATTTTAACCAGGTAATTGCGAAGAAAGTCGTCCACCACCTCAGGGATTTTAGGAACTGGTTGCCTGGCGGAAGTAACCCTCTGTGTTGTGCATTCGTTGTTTTCAATTCGAGCCCGCAATGATTTTACCGTAGTTTCTAAGTCCTCCTCCCCCTCAGTTATGCTGATATCGTCGTCGACAGAGACTTCGTCGTATTTATAATCATCTTCGGATTCTTCCGGAATCAAAACATTCTCGAGGTAATATGGACCGTCAACAGATTCTTCTGGTACTTCGTTTCTTGCTGCCATTTTCACAGCACTTTCGTCGCTTTGTCAGCAAGTCAGCAAATTGTGTGCTGTTTCCATGGTGACCATGAAAGCGTGACCATGACAACTGTGCATGCGTAAATACTGCCATCTAGTTTTAAAAGACAAAGGAAATGTGACATTTATGGAAATAATTTTGAAACATTAATTCTCCGCAAGTGCCTGGGTTTGGTTTGAAAGTTGGCAAGGACATAGAGCAAGAATAATATTCCAAATGTTGGTATTAAGAAAATGCTTAGAAAGTCAGTCTGGTAATATAGGTAAAATGAAATGATTACCTCATAAAATAATTCTAATTTCTTATTTATCTGGCCCACCTTATTAAAAATGAGCCTGGTTTTAAAACGAATGTTTAAAGAACAAACAAAATAAACTTGGATAATATGCAGTGATATGTGATACACCCACTGATCTATATATATATATATATAATGCATAATCTTAGGTGTAGCCACTGATATATATATATATAGATCAGTGGATACACCTAAGATTATTGTATCCAAATATTTTTTTCTTGTTCAAGAAGATTTACCTCGAGAAAATAATATCTAAGGGATACTAAATTTTTATAATAAAATAATAAAAATGTAGAACGTAGGCTATTATCCACCATTAAACAAATGGAAATATAAACACAATTCAAATTTACATGTGCAAAATGAACACAAAATAAACAAAATTATGAGGAGAATAGAGCATTGATATTTTACCCCACATTTTGCTTTCCAACTCCTCTCACTCCCACATAATATTTTCTCATATTGCTTATTTATATGTAGTTGCATTTTATCTGAAAAAGTAGGCCTCCCGAACAAAGCAGATTTTAGGCTTAGACTGCAATTAATGACTTTATTAAAAATTCCTTATTTTTTTGACATAACAGTATTTTTAAATCCCGAATGCTCTTCTCCAATGTGCAAAATAAAACATTTATTGTGAATTATACCAGCATGTTAAAATCCTGCACCGCTCTGACACATTCGTTCAAATTTTAAAGCGTCTTCCTCAAGAGGACGCTTACTGGCTGAAAAAGCAGAATCCTCCTCTGGGGTGCGTGCAAGGCATTTTTGACTTTTTACTGGACACATTTTGTACACGAAAAGTATGTTTGTTTAAATATACTAATTTCAATGATTGTATGTAAGAGACCAATGGAAATCCGCCCGCGTAATCTCCAGAAAATCTATATATTTTTTAAATATAACAAACAACTGTGATTGGTGCATCCTGAACAGCGCTGAGAAAAGTAACATGTGCCTTGTGACAACACCGTTTTTGAGCCGTGTCAGAAGAGATGGCAAACGTTTACACCTTAATGATTATACTAAGAACATTTAATAGGTGTTAAAACGGAAACAAACATTGTATAAAGTACAATTCCCCAAATGTTGGTTGGGACATTTTCGATTTCCTGAAAGATGGTAGGGACATGTCCATATCATCCCTACCTTAATTACGCCAATGCTTCACCTAAGAGTTGCAATTTCGTGAAAGAGCTAGGCTACTTCTTTTCAGACCCCTTAATCTCGCATTAAAAAAATAAATAAACAACTCGCCTTTTTCGTGACATTTACTGTTTTTTAAAAAAAACCTTTAAAGTGTTATCTAAATTATTAGTGTTAAGGCGTTTTCGCCATATTTAGCAGCCTAAATCTAGCAATCTTTTTTAACCTTCTTTTTTCTCCCTGTTGTACATGTATAATTTTATGTTAGCAAAGGTGCAATTTTCTTTGTTGCTTCTTTTTTGTTTATATGCAGATGCTGTAATGAATAAAAAAAAATCTAGCAAACTTCTTTAAATTTTGTGTGTGTGTGTGTGTGTGTGTGTGTACATTTATAACATTATACTTTGTGTTATTGTATTACTCTGATATTAGTTTTAAAAACTAGTGGGGTTTGCGATGGGGTTTGTAAAAGACCACAGCTGTTGACAGCTCCATGGTAATCCACAGCTCAATTCCTCTTATGGAAAGTCGTGGAAATACAAAGCCCCTGAAGTGATTTGTGCAACAAACAAAAATAAATAAATCACAGAAACGTGCGCATGATAAATTTTAGCGTGTGCATTTCCCATGCGCACGTGAAAGGTTTCCTGTGTGCGTATACAGCTGTGGCCAAAAGTATTAGCAGTGACATAAATAATTGTGTTTTGCAAAGTTTGCTGCTTCAGTATTTGTAGATAATTTTTTCATATGTTTCTGTGGTATACTGGTAAACAATGATAAGTATTTCATAAGTTTTAAAGGCTTTTACTGGCAAAAACATTCAATATATGCGGAGTCAATATTTACAGTGTTGACCCTTGTTCTTCATAACCTCT
This sequence comes from Xyrauchen texanus, assembly GCF_025860055.1. NCBI lineage: Eukaryota > Metazoa > Chordata > Actinopteri > Cypriniformes > Catostomidae > Xyrauchen > Xyrauchen texanus. The sequence goes on along the minus strand of NC_068306.1, from coordinate 18,977,250 downwards.
GCAATTCGCTCTGGCATGTTGGATATCAGCTTCTGGGCCAAATCCTGACTGATGGCGATCCATTCTTGACTTATTAGTGCTCGGAGTTGATCACAATTTGTGGGCTTCTGCTTGTCCACTCGCCTTTTGAGGATTGACCACAGGTTCTCTATGGGATTAAGATCTGGAGATTTGCTGGGCCACAGATCAAAAATTTAAATGTAATGATCTCAGAGCCACTTCATTATCACTCTTGCCTTGTGACATGGTGTTCCATCATGCTGGAAAATGCACGGATCATCACCAAATTGCTCATGGATCGTTGGGAGAAGTTGCTCTTGCAGGACGTTTTGATGCCATTCTTTATTCATGGCAGTGTTTTGGGCAGAACTGTGAGAGATGCACTCACATCAACCTGCTGTCAATATTGAGCAAGCTCTGCACTGGTGGTGACACGATTCCTTAGCTGACTCCTCAGGAGGAGACAGTCCTGGCGCTTGCTGGACATTCTGGGATGTCCTAAAGCGTTCTTCACTGCAGTTAAACCTCTCTCCTTGAAGTTCTTGATGATCTGGTAAATGGTTCTTTCAGGTGCAATATTCTTTGCAGCAATTTCCTTGCATGTGAGGCCATTTTGATTCAAAGCGATAATGCACATCTTTCTTTAGAGGTAACATTGCTAACAAGAACACAATGATTGGAAGCACTTCTTCCCTCCTTTTATAGCAATCAGTCTGCTCTTATAATCCAATCAGAATGGTAGTTTTTTCTCCAGACTAGTACTCGTTCACACTTTCCCAGGTGCTGCTATGACTAGTGAAATGATGTTAGCTGGTCATTTTGTATCAGGGCCAAAAAACAGTGAAATGTGGGTTTTTGTGATAAAGTTCTTTTTTTTTTTTTTTTTGGCCAATGAAGCTTTTTGCAATTATTTAAAATGCATCTGATCAGTCTTCACAATAATCTAGAAACATTGTGAATCAACACCACAACAACTGAAGCAGAAAACTTTGCAAAACACAAAATGTATGTCACTGCCAATACTTTTGGCCACAGCTATACAGTAGCTCTTTTCTGATTGCGTCATTGCCACAGAGAATGAGATAGGGATGAGAACGTTCATCACTGATCTATAATAATAATGTACATTTTTGTTTTGGAAATTTATCGGGCTCTGTACAACATGTAAGGAGAGTTAGTTGAATTTCTGAGGGCATGAGACGTTCCTCAAGGATCAATTGAGAGATTTAAAGAGGATAAGGTAAAATATCGCTTAGAAGGCCAATTCTAACCATCGATGTCTGATATTACAATGTGTATCGTTAGCACTCTTGTGCAATTACTTTAAGGTTTTTTTCTTAATAACTGCAAAACATCTTTACCCTGCACTGTTGAAGGTATCTCCGGCCCAGACAAAATTGCAGAGTTATGGCGACAGCACTATAGTACCTTATTTAACTGTATTCACGCCGATTTGTATAAAGGAGAACACATTGCGAGTAATACTTCGTTGGAATCAATGGTGATTATGTCACATGAGGTACACCAAGCCATACATAATCTTTCTGATAACAAAGCTAGTGGATTGGATTGTATTTCTGCTGAACATCTTAAAAATGCCAGTATAAGAATAGCTCCTTTGCTTGCCATTTGCTTTACTGTTTTTATGATACACGGTGTATTGCCATACTCAATGTTGGCTGTTCTATTAGTTCCAGTAATTAAGGACAAAGCTGGGAATGTAGGTAGTTTAGATAACTACAGGCCTATAGCTTTAGCGAGCATATTATCAAAGGTGCTAGAAAGAATTCTGTTGGACAGATTAAATGAATTTATTAACACCACAGATAACCAGTTTGGGTTTAAAGCTAAACATGGCACTGACTTGTGTATATATGCTCTGAAGGAAATTGTGAACAAATATAGAGATAAAAACTCATCAGTTCTTATGTGTTTTATTGATGCTTCTAAAGCATTTCATTGTATAAATCATGGTAAATTGTTTAACAAATTAAGGCAAAGAGGGGTGCCCAAGTATATTGTGAGAATTTTAGCTTACTGGTATGCCCACCAGACTATGCAAGTGAAATGGGGCAATAGTGTCTCAGCTTTATTTGGGTTTGGCAATGAAGTTAGACAAGGGGGTATTTTGTCACCTACTCTCTTTAATCTCTATATGGATGATCTGTCTAGGCAGTTGAGGGCCTGTAATACTGGGTGCATGATTGGTAATTCAATAGTGAACCATATGATGTATGCAGATGACCTTGTGATTTTTAGTCCAAGTAGTGCTGGATTACAGCAGCTACTTAAAATTTGTTTCAGCATATGGTGTGGAACATGATATCAAATATAACGCCAATAAGAGTGTCGTCATGATCTGTAGAACTAAAGAGGATAAATGTTTGAACTACCCTGATTTTAAATTGGCTAACAATCAGCTTAGTGTCTGTGATAAGGTGAAATACCTTGGTCATTTTATCACTGATAGAATGACAGATGATGAACATATCTACAGGCAATGTCGTATGATGTATGCACAAGCCAATATTCTCTTACGTAAATTTAGGGCATGTACGGTTGGTGTAAAGATATTTCTTTTTAAAGCATATTGCACACCGTTCTATACTGCTCACTTGTGGTCAAATTATAGAAAGACAAGTCTTTTAAAATTGAAGGTAGCATATAACGACGCAATGAGAATGTTACTCACAAGACCAAGATGGTGTAGTGCAAGTGAGATGTTTGTGGCTGCAAGAGTGAGGACCTTTCATGCTGTTTTAAGAAATTTTATGTTTAAATTCATGTGCCGGCTTAATGGGTCACAAAATGAAATAATAATGGGCTTAACTAACATACGGCTAAGTACTACACGCTACCAATCTCGTATGTGGAAGCACTGGTATAACTGTCTGTTGGTAGAACAATGACTCTCTATTATTATTTTGTTTTGTTTTGTTTGTTTTTAAGTGTAGGTATGTATGCATGTGTGTTATGGTATATTCATGTATTGTTGTGGGTAAGATTTGGACCTTGAGTCTGTAATAAAGTTTTTGAATTTATGCACTTTGATTTTAATTTATACTGTGTATACTTGTCATTTATTTTATTTTATTACAATTTACTGTAATGCAGCAAACACATGGTCAGGTCTAAGAAGCCATGTTTGTAAACGCTGTCAGTTGATGCCATCAGTGTATTGTCTGTTATAACATTATACTGGTTAATGAAATGAACCCATTTTGTTCATAATTCACAAATCCCTTACTGTGTTCACATGGCATTTGAAACGTATTATTAAATAGCCTACATCCAAGGAAAACACAGTATCCAGAAATTAAAATTCTGCCATTTACTCACCCCATGTTGTTCCTAAATCACATGAATTTCTTTATTGTGTAGGGCACAAAAGGATATGTAAGGTAGAATGTTATATACTGACAGCCTAAGTCACCATTCACTTTCACTGAATCAATATTCTTTACAATTAATGTGAGGCTGTCAGTCCCTAACATTCTACCTTACAGTGATTTAGGAACAACGTGAGGGTGAGCAAATTACAGAATTTAGAGTTTTGGGTGAACTATTCATTTAATAGTTTAAGACTGTTTAAGTAACAAACAAGGGGCAGTGCTCACAGGTACATATAGGTAATATGTTAATATTAGCAAAATACATATGTGGATTCTTCAATTTTAAACTGAAATAATTGTAACAAATGTGAACACTTTGACAATAATATTACAGAAGTATGAATATATACATTTTATATCTGGATCTCAGATAAAATAAACATGCTGAGCACATGATATAATGAGGTTAATATTTCATGCCTTAAATGCAAGTACAATTCTATTGCTTGATAAGAGTCCTTTGGAAGATCAAAGTGTGTCTCAGCATTGACAGTATTACAAATGTCATAGACATCACTGTCACATGGTATTGATGATCGAAATGTGCAAACTGTCTTGCTCAGCTGTAGGTCACCACTCGCCACCCTCAACAGGTAGTTTTCTGCTCCGTACAGCTCTGGGAACAAGTTCATGATATTAGGTCTACCGCTTGGCACTCGATCATTCTTAGAAGGTCTAATTACATGTGCATCCCACACATGTGCAGTCTTGTCCGATTCATCCTGTAAGGAAAAATACATAGGTTGGTTTAGTTAAAATATTCTCTAAAAAATGACTGTCTTTTATTGTGCATCTGAGAGTATCAATATTGCCTGTAATTGAAATGTAATATTGGGCAAAGTTATCTTTGCACATTAAGCTATAGAAAATATTTTAAGTCAACTCAAGTCATTTTTAATTGTATAGCGCCTTTCACAACACACATCATTTCAAAACAGCTTTACAGAAGATCAGGCATTAACAGAAGATAAAACTGTAATGTTTCTATTCGTTGATTAGCTGTGCTTGCACCTTCCAGGTAGCTGTCAATGTTGAAATCCTGCTTAATGTTGTTGCGTCGGAGGAAAGATGGAAGTCCCTCATGTGTCCATTCTCTATTCCACAATAATAATACAAATTCTAGAACAGCCACCTAAGTCATCCACTGTTTCTATGTAGTATCCTCTGATGACCTTCGGGTCACTGCTTGTTTTTTATGTATTCAGCCAAATTATCTTTCTTGAAAACCAGCATATACAGCTGTTTATGCAAATACCATATGGCTTCAGTTTGTCATAAGTATCAAAGTGCCAGATGTAATTTGGTCCTTTTGAGAAATAGTGGCGCCGATGGAGACGTCGAGCTTCTACGCCACTAGGATCTAATAAACTCAAAATTAAACGTACATCTTCTTTTCGAACATGCAAGTTGTTGTTTTTTTTATATTTTGTAAACATCCATCTGTATCCATGGAGCTGGCCTGACGTTTGGAGTTGATGCTGAATAAATTTGATGGCTTCATTGCTTGAGTAGTCCTTTCGGCGAAACAGACCTCTTGACTGCAAAATGCGTTTTAAATGTCGCTCTGTGATTATATACCTATGTCGGGAAGCAAGAACAGAAGTAATGTTGGTATTGAAGGCCAAGTTTAAAATACATCTCTATAAATTAATGCGCATCCATGCTCTCGGTTTCTTTATGTGTAAATGAATGATGCAATGACGCAATCGGAAAAGAGCTATACACACGCCGGGAACTGTAACGCGTGCACACGAGAAACTTTTTGCATGCGCCCCTAACTTTTCGAGTGAGCACGCAAAAGTCTCTGTGATTTTTACTTTTTTTGCTCTGGTCACTTCAGGGGCTAGGAAAGAACAAAGACACTTTTTTTTTCTTTTTTTTTTTTATTCCACCTTGCGGTTCAGGGCTTCCGTAGAATAGAAACCTAAAACACATTACCTGGGTTTTGATATTGAGAAGAAAGCTTAAGCTGTTATGGAATATACATATTTAAATGCTGTTTTCTAGTAGTATGTTGTTCACCTTTCACCAATTATAGTCACAACATTACAATTCCTACTGTAAATTACTGCTTAAATCAGCTATAATAAATATGAATTACTATGACCTACATTCGGTTGACCACAGGGACATGCACAGACATTTTGGGGGACAGGGACTCAAGTGAAAAAAGAGAGAGAGGGAGGAAGGTAATGCATCGGAACTTGGCAAAGTCTCATCTCCCGACCTGATATTTAGATTTTTAATTCAATAAATATATTTGTTTGACAGGGAAGCTGTGCACAAACAGGAATATATATATATATATATATATATATATATATATATATATATATATATATATATTCATTTATTTAAAAAAAATAAAGCACCCCGGAAAAAAGGCCACTTTCTCTTGAGGCAGGCGCTCAAGCCCCCCGTGATGTCTATGTGTGCACGTGCCTGGTTGACCAGTGAAATGAAAATCGATGGGAAATATTTTGAATTCGAACATCATTTCTGCATCTTAACCAGATTTCTCCACACATTGGACATGATGCAGAAACATATTGAAAACTATCTGACATGCAATACAATTCCAGATTGTCAGTTAATAATGAAAATTTTTGATTTACCTGTTTACCTTTAGCTGATTAGTGGCGATGTGAAATGGGCACAATTCTGTCACATCTGTCACACCCTGTCCAAAAAAATTATTAAATATGTACATATATTCATAATATACATTGAGTGCCATACATGAAGTGCAAAAATCTTCTCCAGATGAAGTGTATTGTAAATCCCACGTCGCAACAGGCCATTATTAGTCTAAGGGAAAGCATCAAATTGGCTTGTTTGCATTCCAGTTACTATCTTTTACTTTTGAGGTTTTAAGTTTAACTATTTAACCCTATTTATCTGTCAAAGATACCTTGCTATTCTGATGGAGGTTGTGGGGGCCGGGTAAACTGTCTACGTAAGTTTCTTTATTCTTAACACTTTTCAGTCTCACACAAAAAGGTTAGATTTTTCAGTATATCAAAAGCACACTGCTGTATACTGTACGTCTCGCTCTCTCCCGTCCGGTGGTCTGGACTGCCCTTTTATCCCTCTCCAGCTCTCACTGCAACACAAAACAGTTAGAGGTGATTTCCCACAGGTGTCACAAATGAGCATTATCATACCCTGTTTTATCATTCATCCTCATAGTCTTTTCATACTTTTCATATTTCCTGTCAAGAAACATTGACAGGCTTGCCTAAAGGAATGGAAGGCAATGAGGATTACCAATAAGAAATCTATTCAGTTGAGGTCACACTTAATCCTAGGTAATTATGGTTCTAGCTTCCCCACTGATCTGTGTAAAATTGTGTACATTGTGTGTTTTCAAAGAGTTGTTGTCTAAGAACCTCAGTTAGATACTGAATTACCTTTACATGTGTTAATCATACATGTGAACTTCATTTAGACAGACAAAGACATCAGCTGATGGGAAATTATTTTATGTTAAACACCAACATTTTATCTTGGCCATGAAGGGTTCATTTTATTGAAGAGGAATCTAATTGTGACACGTTGGCTGATTAAGCCATCTGTGAAACAAGATAAGTAGAATATTCTCCTCAAAACAAAGTCTAGGTATGCCAAAGTCTAAAAATTTGAAAGTAAGTAAAATACGGGACCAAAAATGTTAGCTAAGCACATTAATCTGTGTGTTAGTAAAAGAAAACAACTGCATTTCTTTGGCTCTGTACCTGTACTCTGCACAGTGACAATAAAGTTGAATCTTATCTTTTCCATTTCCATCAGACCGTTGCATCAGGAAAAGCACAGGATTTGACATAAATTATGATAATTCACGGGTCATCATCATTGTTATCACATCTGCTCTATTAGACCCAATTGACCCGCAGCAGCTGTTGTTCGATATTAACTTTTTTATGAAGAAATTAATTAATTAACTCTGATTGTAAACTGCTTTTTAAAATCTCCAAAGTGCTGTCAATGTGACAGACATGAGGTCAAATATGATCTAACAATGATCTTATCTGATCAAGACCACTAATATATGATATAACAGGAGGAACAGATCCCATCTGCACCTCCACAGTGTATGGACTACTGTTTGTGAAAGGATAAGTGAACAAAAATAATGTCATACTGTGGCAGCGGGGGCATTGTCAAGCATCCGTCGAGGGAGAGAGAGAGCGGTAAGGGTGCATACACCTGAGCCAAATTATGACTAACACCTGTCTCTAATTATAGTAAGATTGGGGATAGCGGCATAAAAGGACCAGATCGAGGGAGAGAGACTTGGTCGAGAACTTTACTGTAAAGATGATGAGTTATTGTGTAGCTGACAAATTATTGTGAAGCTGATGAGCTATTGTGAAGATGTAAACCAGAGAAGTGGTCAATTACAAGTTCCCTACTTGTGATCGAAGAATCCAGTTTCCAGTGTCCTTCCTTTTTACACTGATACCGCAACCCGGGATCTGATTTGAAGACGCCCCATGGAGTCCTTCCCGCTGAACGACATCATCAAGTCCCTCACCGACCTACATCACACCCACCAACAGGCTCTGCTTGAACTCCGCCAAGATCAGGAACGCCACTTCCATGAGATCCTTCGAATTCAGGCAGAGGACCGGCAGGTAATTCGGAGCCTCCTCTCCCAAGAGAAAGCTACGGCAGTGACCCCATGCAACAGCAGCCCACTGCCCCTGCCCACGAGTTGAAGATGGGGGCAGAACATAACCCTGAAGCTATCCTTGGCTATCTCAGCGGCTCCGTGATACCTGCCGGAAATGGCTGTGGGCAGGGGACTGCGACGTCGAGAGTGTGGTCGACCAAGTGGTGCTGCAACAGCTGATCCATCAGCTTCGAGAAAAGATGGCGGAGTGGGTTAAGTGCCATCGCTGGGCGTCACTGGAGGAAGTGGTCCAGCTGTCGGAAGACCATATGGCGGCCTGCCCAAGCGCATAGGAGCCCTCCCTCTCGCTCTCCCCTGCCCCTGTGTTTTCTCCTGTCTCTTTCCACTCCCATCTCCCCCCTCCCCAGGCCCTGTTCCTGCACCCCGGAGGCATGGAAACCTGCCGCTGAGGCCGGCTCCTCGTTTGCCCCAGTAACTCCCTTTCCCAGTGACTTCAGGGTCTACCCGCTCTCCCCCCCAGGCAGATGTACCTGCCCCCAAAAATGCGAGTGTAGCGCTTGGGCAGGCCTGCTGGCGTTGCGGGGATACCTGATGCACCACAGGCTGTTCCCGATTGGGCTGGAAGGTACACAATCTGGCCTGAATTTAGAAATGTATTAAAGGGAATATGCATGGATGGGTCCTGCACAAAAGCGATGAGATCTGAAATTTGCAATGCTATGGCTGGGGAGCCGGAGCAGAGGCCATCTTTGTCAGCTCCACTTCAGGATGGTGGGATGGGGGGAGAGGCTGCAGCCCGAAGGGGATTTCCCTTTGGAGCAGTCACGAGACGAAACCCTCAAGCATGCCTTCGACCAAGTGAGAGTGATCGATGGTCAACGACTCCAGCTGAGTGTCGCACTTTCATTTCAGGATGCTCAAACAAAGGAAGATACAACTCAGCTCTTAATACCGCAGAGCCGCCGGGAAATGGTGTTCCAGGCGGCTCATTATAATCCGATGGCAGGTCACTTAGGTGAAAGAAAGACACTGAACCGACCAACAGCCCGTTTTTACTGGCGCCAATGTTCGCAAGTGGTGTGAGGCATGCACGAATGTCAGCTGGAAAAATGCCCCCTTCTGCTGATCAAGGTCCCCTTCAAGAGAACTTGCATGGACATTGTTGGGCCATTACAGTGGTCAGCATGTGGACATCACTTTGTATTAGTTCTAGTGGACTATGCAATGCGATATCCAGAAGCAGTGACTCTGCGCAACATCTCAGCATACAGTGTTGTGGAGGCACTCTTCAAAATAATCTCCCGGGTGAGGATTCCGAAAGAAATCCTCAACGATCAGGGCACAACTTTTATGTCACAGACACTAAGCGAGCTTTACGAATTATTGGGCATTAAGTCAATTTGCACCAGCATTTACCATCCATAAACTGATGGCCTGGAGGAGCGATATAATAAAACCCTTAAGAATATGAGTCATACGTTTGTGCACAATGATGCTAGGAATTGGGAAAAATTGTTCGATCCCCTGTTATTTGCAGTACAGCGAGGTCCCGCAAGCCTCCTCAGGGTTTTCCCCATTCGAGCTGCTATATGGGCGGCGCCCGCGCTGCATCCTTGGTGTCATATGCCAAGCTTGGGAGGAGTGACCTTCAAACAGGAAGAATGAAATTCAAAACATTCTTGATCTTAGAGCAAAACTCCACATCCTGGTTTAACTAACACAGGAGAATTTGCTCCAAGCTCAAATACAACAGAGCCAACTGTATATCAGGGGAACTCGGCTAAGGCAGGCACAGATTTAGCAACCAGAGGCCCCTGGGCACAAAATCTTGGAGGCCCCCTCTCCACTCATTAATTAATTGTATTTTTATTTAATTTTAAATAAACACAGTTAGTGGGGTCTTGGCCCTAAAGGTCGGAGGCCCCCGGGCACCTGCCCAATCGGCCCGGTGGTAAATCTGGTCTTTGGCTTGGTCAGCACTGTATTTGACAAAGGGTTATTGGCAGATTCTCTTGACACCAACTTCCCATGAAAAATGGCTTTCTACACTCCATTCGGATTATACTAATTTGTGACACTTCCGTTGGTTTGTTTGGGGCCCCAGCCACGATTCAGCACCTCATAGACCGAATCCTCAGCTTATGGGGGTATTCGAGCTAGTGAAGACCGAGATCAGGAGTTGAGAATGGTAAGGATCATCACCTGGCATTGATTGTTTCTAACAGCTGTTTCTGATTGCCGTGAGAGTTGGAGACAGAATTAAGAGCAAGCCAGGCGCCAGTGAAGAGAGAGAGAGTCGAGCCTGCATTGTGTGTGTGTTAATGCATCAATCGTGTATGTTGGAAACTTTTGAGTTGGACAAATAAAAATTACATTTGAGTTGGAATCGCCGTCCCCCACTTACGAACTTGTTACAGTGATGCCCAGTACCGTACCACACAATTACTATTTTTAAAAAAGATTATTGGATCTGTTTATGCAAGGGATGTTGCACTGACATATAGTATATTGTGACAGCATCAGCTTCTCTTTGCCTCAATAAAAGACATACCATTCAATGGTTGTGAGGCCATTGTCCTTTTAGCATACTGATACAGTCTGAATCATTTACACATTAAAACATTTTTAAAATAGAAAAAGTTATGCCACAAATATAAACCAGAAATAATTAAGTAAATATGTGAGCAAATTTGTTATACTGACCATGATTACTACTTTAACATGTTGACAGGTCAGATTTCATTACTTCCATTTAGTATAAAAGATGCTCATGCTGGGATAACATGGAACTTTTCACTTAAAGAAGTATACGAATAATATAGTTTGTACTGTAAAATTATGTATTCAATTAGAAAAATGCTAAATTGAAGCATTTTCATTACTGTACTTAGAAATTAAAACCCAACTATACACCACTGTACATGTAGGCTACTCAAACTTATATTGACAAACTTATAATCTTATATTGCATTTTATAGTTGCCAAACAAAAGATTTACATAAAATTTTTATGTGAAATATTCCTTGGCACAATTCCTAGGAACAATGCAAAAAATGTTTGCCATCATGCAACTTTAGGGAGTATGTGGAAGGATTGCCCTGGCGACCACTAAGGGTCGCTATGTACGTTTATTGTTAGCTTGTCTTTCATTTGATTATGTGTTTTGTAGTTCTTTTCCTTGTCTTTGTTAATTGGTTCTTGTGTTTATTAGTTCCAGTTGTTCCTTGTTTTCTCATTAGTTAGTGTATTTAATCCCTGTATTCTCCTGTGTTCTATGTCAGTTCATGTCCTTTGCTGGGTGTATTTAGTGTGAGTTTCTGTTCTTATGTATTAGTATCATCTGAGCCATGTTTCATTTCACCTTTTTTTGAATAAGCTGCATTTGGATTCACACTTCTCTCTCAGAGACTCCACTAAATTACAGAAGAACTGACCACAAATGGATCCAGCAGTAAAACTCTTTTGCATCTGTCTAGGAGCTCGCCCTAGAAGCATAGAGGAATAAGTGGCTGACTTTTGTGACACCATGCCCCATGTTCTCCAGCGTTGGTCCCCATGGTCTCCAGTGTCCGCAGTTCCATCTGGATGGACTAAGCCCCTTGGCGTCCTGTGGTCTCCAGCATCGGTCCCCCGTGGTCTTCAGCATCTGTATATCCATCCGAATCCCCTACTCTGTCTAAGCCCCTTGGTGTGCCGTGGTCTATTGCGTCTGCCCCACATGGTCTTCAGTGTTCGCATATCCATCTGGATCCCCTACTCTGCCTAAGCCCCTTGGTGTCCTGCTTCCCCGTGGTCTTCAGATCCACTTGTTCTCCTCCTGTGGTCTCCTAGTCTGTCTTTTTCACCCATCGTCTTCAGCTCCACTTGTTCTCCTCTTGTTGTCTCCTGGTCTGTCTTTCCAGTGTCGGCATATCCAACTGGATGCCCTACTCCGTCTAAGCCCCTTGGTGTCCCGTGGTCTATTGCGTCTGCCCCACATGGTCTTCAGTGTTCGCATATCCATCTGGATCCCCTACTCTGCCTAAGCCCCTTGGTGTCCTGCTTCCCCGTGGTCTTCAGATCCACTTGTTCTCCTCCTGTGGTCTCCTGGTCTGTCTTTCTCACCCGTGGACATCAGCTCCACTTGATCTACTCATGTAGTTCTTTTCCTTGTCTTTGTTCTTTGGTTCTTGTGTTTATTAGTTCCATGTGAACCTTGTTTTCTCATTAGTTCTTTGTATATTTAATCCCTGTATTATCCTGTGTTCTTTGTCAGTGCTTGTCCTTTGCTGTATGTATTTAGTGTGTTTCTGATCTAGTTTTTGTACTATGTGAGCCTTGCATTTGGATCCACAATCTCGCTCTCAGGGACGCCAAAACATTACAATATGTAACCAAAAGTGTCAAAATGGATAAACATGCAAACACAGTTTCAAGTAAATATTTAAACTCCACCAACCAGACACTTACTATAGCCTATAGAAAATAGTACATTGGCTTAGACCTATCTATTTAAGTAGCTCCATTCTTACACTCCTGCTCAAACCTTAATTAGGTCCCCTGAAGCAAACTTTCTAAAGGGTTAGTTCACCCAAAAAATTAAAATTCTCTAATTTAATCATCCTGTCACGGTAAGTCGCACCCCAGATGTGTATGACAATCTTTCATCTGCTGAACACAATGGAACGCTTTTTAGAAGTGTTTCTCAACTCTTTAGGTCCATACATTGTAAGTGAATGGGTGCCAAAAGTTTGAAGCTCCAAAATCCACTTCAGGGCAAAGTAAAATTACTCCAGACAACTCTGGTGGTTAAATCCATATATTCTTAAGCGATTTGTTAGGTGTGGGTGAGAAACAGATCAATGTTTAATATATTTTCTTACTATAAATCCTCCTCCCTGCTTATTCAGTTTCCACTTCATTGTCAATTTCTCATTCTCCTTCTTGTGTTTTTGCATATTGCATCCTAATGTGCAGGGAGGAGAATGTATGACAAATGACTCAAATATGAATCTATTTCTCACCCCCACCTGTCATATCTTATCAGAGCAAATGGATTTAACCACTGGAGTCACATTAATTACTTTTATGCTCCTTTTATGTGGATTTTGGAGTTTCAAAAATTTGGCACCCATTCACTTGCACTGTGAGGATGTACAGAGCTGAAATATTCTTCTAAATATCTTAATTTGTGTTCTGCAGAAGAAAGAAAGTCACACATCTGGGATGGAATGAGGGTGAGTATATGTTGAGAGAATTTTCACTTTTGGGTGAACTATCCCTTTACTGTACTAAAATTTAGACTCATTGGCAGCAGGTCAATTGGTACCAGGTCAAGTCAATTTTATTTGTATAGCGCCTTTCACAACACACATCGTTTCAAAGCAGCTTTACAGAAGATCAGGCATTAACAGAAGATAAAACTGTAATGTCTATAATGTTGATGAATCATCGTTGTGTAATTAGATAAAATACGATTGTTAATCATGTTTAAAAATAAGTAATTCAATAATAATTTTATTAATAACCCCAGTGAGCAAGCCAAGGGCATCTGTGGCTGTTATGATGTGGGAAGCAGGAGAAAGCAAACGGGAGATTCGGATCTAAGCGCAGTACTTTATTAACAAGCAAAACAGAAATAAACAAACTCAGGAACAAACGAAAAGTCCACGATGGGAAAAAAACTAAACTCAAACACAAAAATACACACAGGTGAACACAGGTTGACAAAACATCCACGAAGGGCAGGGTTACCACGAACGAACACGAGTGACAAAGAGTAAACATCGGCACGGACATGAAACGTCAACGGTCAACCAAGGAAAGGGAAAACAGCGGGGTTTAAATAAACAGACACGATAATGACAAAATAACAAACAGGTGTGGGCAATAACACAGAGGCGGCAGTGAAGAGGATCGGGAATTGTGGGAAGTGCAGTTTATCACACACGGACAGTGAAACTCAGGGCGGACAACAGGGAAAACGTGACATGGAACGGGATGGGTGGAACGGAAAACACGGAGAAGACAACAAGGAAACGTGACAAGTGAGACAGAGAACACAGGGCAGACAACAAGGGATCGTAACAGTGGCAAGGAATACAAAACTTTTGAAGTTCATCCTGGATTAACTGCAGAAGTTCACATAGGTGCAGTTGTCCTTGTTAATTGGCTGATGAAGGGTTTTGTTGGCAATTGTTAGTCTATGCATTCCATATCAAGATCATAGTCCATCAATAGACCGAGGTGATGCAGGCAGAGATCAGGGATGTGAAACGCAGTTCAACCTGGCCTGTAATTTCGGTGAGGTTCGGAGTGGTCCATCCTAAATCCAAGGTTCAGACAATGGCATATGAAGTATCCCATGTCTTATGGTTGGAGTTGGCATCAGTTCATCCTCTGAAGTCCATCATAATAGACTGAAGTGATGTTTGGCTGGCACCGGCTGCATTTAGTCATCATCACACAGAGACACGTAGCAGTGGAGTCCAACACGAAGCAGGAATGGAGCTGGATCCAGCCAGTTCTGTGACCTCGGATAGGAGTCCCGAGGTTGAGACAGGGAAACAAACAAAATAATATAAGCATAGATGACATTCATCTAGTCTTGAAGTCTTTAGAAAACTATCCCACAGAATCACATTTTTTATTTTGTCATTCTCTTATATCATGCTAATTTTGTTTTATATTATTCTTCTGACATGCTTTCATGCACATGGCTTTATCTATTCTCTCATGCCTGTATCTGTTTAATAACTTTGCTTTGTCATAAATTATGAAGAGAACGTGAGGATACAATGGATCAAAATACTTCAGAATGTCTGGACAGGTTTGATCAGTAGCCACAGAGAGCCTTAATTTGAGGTTATTCCCAATGCAAGAGATTCCACAAATTGTCAGTCAAGTGATTATGACATCTTGGATAATCCAGAAATAGATCTTAACAAATTGAGCTTTCTAGATAATTAAAATCAAATGTTTTAATATAAGATTTTATTAACAAAGTATTTCATTACTTTAGAATCCAATTACTTCACCTTTCGTTGTGTCTTACCATTTAGAACAACTCCTTGGCTTGATCTTACTGCACCTCTATGTTGAAGTTTGTAAAGGAGAAAAATATCACCATCTACGGGATGAACCATGGATTGCTAATAATTGTAATACCAGGAGAGTGCAAATGAGACAGAGGCAGCACTCTTTCGCTCTCTCTCTCTCTCTCTCTCTCTCTCTGTGTGTGTTTTACAACACATCAAAGTTTGTATAATGCTTTATATTTCTTTATTTATAGACGTTCTTATCTTGGTAAAGTAGTACAAAATTTCACAACCTTTCTACATTAAAAAGTACTGAAAATCATTCACGGATGTGTGCCGACCCATCTATGTCAACCACAACAAAATACAAAGCTTCAACAAATCAACAAGTTCAACAAACCAGTTTTGCCTGTCTGTCGCATTTTGAAGACAGCCTGGGCATGTTTTCCAAAGGTATATATATACTAGCCATGCCACAGTATATTGTACAGGGAAGCAGAAAGTGAAAGCAAGTAAAGATTTTCGAGCATTGATCTGGGTGGTGTGTAAATTTATGAATTTGCACACTACGACTGCACAGACTCTCACTCTCTTCAGCTCTCACAGTCTACATCTTTACCACAAACCATAGATGAATTATGGACCGGGCCAATGGAGCCAGTGCCCAGGAGCCCTTGACTACCAGGGGCCTGGGGGGCCCTGGGTTGCAAGGTCTCACTGCCCATCAACTTTGAAAACAAATGTTTATGTATGCTTAAATATGTGGGCCCCAGAGCTTATACAAGGCCCCCTCAACAGGGCCCTGTGACTATGAGGGCCCCCATCCCTCTTATAAGAGCCTTTTGCCTTCCTATTTCTAATTAAATATTTTGGAGCAATTCTTTAACCTTATAACAATGCATGTATCATATTTGATACATGACTTTCTAAAGCCTCTACATCATCACAGTGTGAATGAGATTTCTACTGTCTCGTGGTGAAAGTTGTCATGCTGTGCTGAAGTAGAAGACCTTGTAAAGAACCTTTTTTAAAAATAGCTATGTGGGGATTGGGGAGTGGTCGTATATCTGTCTGTGGGCGAGGGAGAGCGGTAAGGCTCGTCACCTAGTCTGTCATTATCACTAACACCTGTGTCTTATAGTGATGGCGGAGGGATACCTGAAAAGGCAGACAGACGCATCAGTCGGCAGAAAGAGACAGCAGAGAGAGAGTTGGCTCTTAGTGACTGCTAATATTGAAGTGAACTCTCATTGACTTGTTTGAGTGATTTGGCCACAAAGAGCCCTTTCTGTTTATGTTTTTTACACTAAAAGAGTAATAAAAATACTCAAGTTGACAGTTTCCACTGCCTCCTGACCCGAAAATACAAACTTTGTTACAAGTTACCTTCATTTTTGATGCACTCATCTTTTTTTATATGAAATCTTTGCTGATTTTGATAAAGTAAAATTAAGAATAACATTTATTTTGTTATATTTCAAAATAATTATTTATTGAATTCAAGCAACATGCTTAAAATTGCATTATTTTGTAGAAACAGGTTTAAACAGGTTTAAAAATATATAATTTTCTGACTATTAATTCACATGTTAGGCTTTATATGGTTACGCTTTATTATTTGTATAAAAGTGCTGCCACAAACAACTAAACATTTCCCAATATTTTGCAGAGAAAGCAAGCAATGACCTTTGGGCTTTGTGCACAGTGATTTAGAATGAAATCTGGAAAGATTTATGAAAAGATGGTTTAGAGCTATTTAGGTGATTCTCACAAAACCTGTCAAGAAAAATTCCTCATCCTATTTTATTTCAAAATCAAATAAAACAAATAAGAAATTATATTTTGCACATAGAACATTTCTATTTCTAGGCCAGTAAGATTTTTAACATTGTGACATTATTTTTATTGTAGTTAAGCACATACTACCCCCCAATTCTAATTACAGCAATCCATTATTATTATTTTTATTTAATTGTACACTATTTAAAAAGCATAGTAGTACCTCTCCCTTGGCATTGCCTTTCGTCTTCACTGATTTTAAATAAAAATAAAATTCATCTTTTTTTTCATCTTTTTTTTTACTGTAAGTAAAAACAAGACTATATTATGGTAATGTAAGGCAGGGTGCCAATGTGTTTGCATTCAAAGGCAAAGAGCAAATGTATGATCTTTGAGAAAATCAACATATAACTTTCTCACAATCAGCAACTCTTCCTGAGGCATCACACCCCACTGAGCAAAGATTGCAAATTCACACCTCATCGTTGCCCTTCCACATCTGTCCCATTCTCTCCTCCTCATCCATTCCCCTTCAGCTCAGAATCACCTAAAAAATCAGCTAAGAGCTGTATGTAACAAAAGTCTATATCTGATGTATACAAATAATGTAACTAGTGTAACATGTTTGGTATCATTTAAAATGTCTCAGTACGTCTGGTATAGTGCTCTTATTCCCAGGTTTGTAAAACTTAATGACAACAAAGTTATAAGGTCTTTGCCAAATGCTTTATAATTCTAGACGTCTGTCCCCATCCCTGCTTGTATGTTAATGAGGTATGTCCCCAGGACTTCCAAACCTAACCACTCCCAAAATTCCCTTTGTTCATGGTTTGGGTATTTAAGGAGATGTGACACATTGCTCGGGGCTCTCTGTAGTCAGACGATCCCACAAAGTTTACTGTGTGTAATTTATATCAGGTGATTGCAATTCTAATTTCTTATGTTTTGATAAAATGTCTAACTTTGACTTATCACTGTCTAATTGGAATTGATGAATTGATTATGTTACCTGGTCAATAAATTGTCAACATTTGATTTGATTCTGACTGACTCTGACATTGTGTTTCCCAAACAGATTAAACAATTCGTATGTTACCGCAAGTCTGCGTCAGATTAGTGACGACTAATATTTGGCATCAATTCAAGTGTACTTGGTTTGCAAAGACAAAAAGGGAATTTCCGTTTAGAACAGCAAACGCTGCTTGACCAATCTAAATTCAGGTGTGTCTTACCTCTGTTTTAATTTGATGTTTCTCCAGATAAGTGTACGTGGGAAACATTTACATTTATGCATTTGGCAGACGCTTTTATCCAAAGCGACTTACAGTGCAATTATTACAGGGACAATCCCCCTGGAGCAACCTGGAGTTAAGAGCCTTGCTCAAGGGCACAATGGTGGTGGCCATGGGGTTCGAACCAGCAAACTTCTGATTAACAGCCCTGTGCTTTAGCCACTATGCCACCACCACTCCTGGAAACCACGCATGGCCAAACTTACATCTGTAATAGTGGCCGTGACCTCTACTGAAGAAAACGTTAAGTTAAATTCAAGTGTATGCAATTCCATGGGGCTATACTGAAGTATCTTTGATTGTGTATACGTGAATGTGACCGATCTCAGGTATATAGCAATTACCTCTGTTTGATGATCCAATACTGGCCGCTTGTGATCGTGAGACCCGCAGTGTAGAGAAAAACACGCGAGGACCTCAAAGCGACATAGTTTCCTAATCTGAACAGGTAAAATATAATTAAAGGAGTTAAAAAGAATAATCAAACATTCGCTCACTTTTAATGATGCTCAGATATCATTAAAACCTTTTTCATTTATGGAGTCAGATGAAATAACCAGGTAATACATAAGAGAAAATGTATTTAATTTAATCGTATTGTGTTGCGTAACAAGAAATACAGTAACGGGCAGAGACCTTCACCCGTATTATTGGAGACCGCCATTGGACCGATAAACGGGCTTACAGTAATGAGAACAATTAAAACCATGGGAGCAGTAAAGTAAAATGTCTGGATACGTTATAGAAAAGAGAATTCGGGGTAAAATGTGCTTAAAGGGATAGTTAAAACATTTATAATTTAAATTTAAATTCTTTCATCAATTACTCACCCTCATGCCATCACAGATGTGTATGATTCTCTTGCTTCTGCTGAACACAAATATATATTTTTAGAAAAATGTCTAAGCTCTGTTGGTCCATTCGATGCAAGTGAATAGGTACCAACATTTTGAGGCTCAAAAATGACATAAAGGCAGCATCAAAATAATCCATGTCTTCAGAAGCGATATGATAGGTGTGGGTGAGAAACAAATCAATGTCCTTTTTTTCTATAAATTCTCCTCCCTGACCAGAAGGTGGCGATATACACAAAGAATGTAAATGCAAGAAGAGGAAGAAAAAGAAGAATGTTACTGGCATTTGAATTGCATACTACCATATTACTCATACTGTTTCTGCCATAGACACATATGGCAGAAGTAGTAAGAGTAGTATGGGTACAGTATGCCATTCCGAACTCAGCCAAAGTGAAAGTGAATGTAGAGATTGATAATGAAAAATTATTTAAATATTGGATATGATTATTTTTATGCTGCCTTTATGTGCATTTTTCTGGCCACCATTCACTTGCATTGCGAGGACCAACAGAGCTGAGATATTCTTCTAAAAACCTTAATTTGTGTTCTGCATAAGAAAGGAAGTCATACACATCTGGGATGGCATGAGAGTGAGAAAATGATGAAAGAATTTTCATGTTTGGGTGAACTATCCCTTCAAGTGTTCTAAAAATAATGTCACAATGCAAAAAAATCTTAATGATATTCTAATTGATAATCTTAATGATAGTGATGTTCTCAATAACACAATGTGAAAAATATATAAATTATTTAAATTGCAAATTATTTATTTATTATAGAATTCCCTTGTTTTTTTTAAAAAATAAATAAATTTAAAAGACTTTAATAATAATCATAAAAAAATGCAATTTTATATTTTCCTTCAATATTGTAAAAACATGAGTGTGTTACATGATGAACATCACCACTGAAAACCATGGGAATAGTAAAAAGTCAAATGTGTTCCGAATATAATCCCACAAGGCACAAAAATAAATCAAACAAAACTTAATTTTCTTTACAAAAAATATAATTAATCTTTTTTAATATCCCAAGACATTGTCTTGACAGATTTACTTAGAATCACCCATTTGTGGTCACCATTTAAGATGCCATGATGATAATGATGATTTTGTCATAACAAATGCTCTAGTCATTTTCTGAAGACCGCTCACCTCAACTTTGTTCCAAAAGTTGTTACTTGTTATACCCCCACCCAGCTGGTAGTGAACGTGCCACCCTCATGCTGGTTGGATTGCAGTAGGAGCAGAGAGAGAGAGAGAGACTGACTTCATGGACACACAAGGAAGTAAATATATAAACAATAAATTGACAGCATGCTGAGTGACTCCAGTCAGGCTTCCTAAGCAACCAATTGGCCCGGTTGCTAGGGTGGGTATAGTCACGTTGGGTTAACCTCCTCATGGTCGCTATAATGTGGTTCTCGCTCTCGGTGAGGCACGTGGTGAGTTGTGCCTGGATGCCGCGGAGAATAGGGTGAGCCTCCACATGCACTAGGTCTTTGCAGTAACTCAACAAGCCACATGACAAGATGTGCGCATTGATGGTCTCAGACACGGAGGCAACTAAGATTTGTCCTCCGCCACTTGGATTGAGGTGGCACTACGCCACCACGAGGACTTAGAGCGCATTGGGAATTGGGCATGCCAAATTGGGGAGAAAAGTGGAGAAAATCCCCAAAAAAGAAAAGAAATAATAATAAACTGACCAATATAAATAAATAAAAAATTCTTACCTCCACAGAAATAACCATGACCATATTGTTAACAAGAATGGAAAAGACCTCCTGCAGCTCTGTCGAAGTCTGGGTCTGTACATTGTCAACGGTAGGATACAAGGAGTCACTTTAGGTAGATTAAAATTTTGCTCACCTCTTGGGAATAGCACAGTAGATTATATGATAACAGACTTACAGAACTAAACCCTCTATCCGATCACAACCAAATTACTGTGTATCTCAAAAGGACAAGAACTAACATTAGCACACAGCCCACTAAGCTGTACATCATCACAACTAAAGATGTCAATCTAGCTGTGAAAGACAGATGCATACAAATCTGCAAAACAGTCACTATTAAAAATGAAAAAACTGACAAAATTATGTACTCAAAAATGACAAAAATTGGTTTGATCAAGATTGTCAAGCAAGTCAAAAAAAGCTCAGAATGTTATCAGAAACACAGAGACACAAACAACACAGAGATTTGCCTTCTTTACTGTGAAACACTAAAACAATACAAACACTCAGAAACAAAAAAGCACAATACACTCAAAAGCAACTGACAATAATTGAGAAGTCTGTCAATATTTTTGGACAAATGGAATAATCTGAAGAAGAAAAAATAAAACTGATCATGAAGAAATTACTATCCAAAATGGAGAAATATGGGAAACCATTTTCAAACACTATTTAATAAAGAAGAAACAGATATAAATTCTAAACGGGGCAGTGGTGGCTCAGTGGTTGAGGCTCAGGGTTACTGACCAGAAGGTCGGGGTTCAAGCCCCAGCACCACTAAGATGCCACTGTTGGGCCCTTGAGCAAGGCACTTAACTCCAGGTTGCTCCGGGGGGATTGTCCCTGTAATGAGTGCACTGTAAGTTGCTTTGGATAAAAGCGTCTGCCAAAATGCATAAATGTAAATGTAAACAACATAAAATAATCAAACAATTGGAAGAACTAGAATTGGTAATTCCCTAATTCCCTGTTACTGAAAAGGAACTTAAAGACAAAATGAAAACCCTGAAGCTCAGAAAAGCATCTGGCCCAATGGGATATTGAATGAAATGCTAAAAAATACCAGCACTAAATTCCAACTGGACATTCTAAAATTATTCAGTATGGTTCTGAATGTAGCCTACAGTAGGTTACTTCCCTGCCATCTGGAATCAAGGACTGGTAACACTCATCGCAACGCCATTTTGTGGTTCGTTCTGCATAACGCAGCGGCTCATTTTAGCTTATCGCAGCACATTCGGCCCGTTTCGCGGCCGACCCACCGGACCCCTCGGTTCTCCCGATGGCCAGTCCTCCCCTGATCGACCCCCTGCTAGCTTTCTCATTGAGCTGTCACCCACATTGAGGAATGAGAATGATAGTCCTATTGTGACAAATTCTCAAAACTGTCTGTTATCATCTCAGTCACAAAGAGTAGTCGAAGAGACAACTGGGTAGGGTATCCTTGTCAAGTGTCCAACTAAGTAAAGCTCAAAACCTGACCAAGACCGATGAGGCAGATGCTGTGCCCACGAGTACTGCTATGCCCATGGATATAATAAGCCCCCCTAGCGTACAACGAGTGGTAGTCAAACATGTAGTGCGGGCTACTGATGCTGTATCAACTCAGTACTTTCCTATTTGCCTGAGGTCGTTTTCGGGGGAAAGTTCAGCTAACGAACCCGACTTTAATACTTGGAGGGCAAGCGTTGATTTTTTGCTTGATGACCCATCCATTTCTGACTTGCCCCGCACCAGAAAAATACTGGACAACCTTTTGCAACCAGCGGCTGATGTTGTAAAGCATATCGGCCCTCAATCATCTCCAGGGGTGTATTTAGAGCTGTTACAGTCTGTTTATGGGTCAGTTGAAGATGGTGATGAGTTATTGGCAAGATATATGACCCTGTTGCAAAACCAGAGGGAGAAACCCTCTAGCTACCTGCATCGGCTGCAAGTCATGCTGAGTGCGACGGAGGGGAGGCATTTCAGAAGCCGAACGTGATCGCAGCTTAGTAAAGCAGTTTTGTAGAGGGTGTTGGGATAACTGTTTGCTTGCAAATTTGCATCTTGAAGAAAGTAAGACCAACCCCCCTTCATTTGCTGAGTTAGTAGTATCTGTTAGGGCTGAGGATGACAAGTAATCTCCCAAAGAGGAGCGCATGCAAAGCCATTTAGGAATAAACAAACTCAGTTCACATCCTTTTAAGTCAAAAGCTACCGCACATCAGCTGTTCACACATGTAAATGAGGTAGAAGGTGAAACAACTGCTGAAATGGATCCGGTGAAAAAAACGATATCGGGCATTCATACGCAGTTGGCTCCTCTGAGGATGTCAGTTTCTAAGAAGGGACAGTCTTCTTGCCAGGAAATATAGGGTTCTCGTCATTAAAAGCGGAATTAAATGAGTTGAGAGCGCAAGTCCAGGCTATGGAGTCAGCCATGCCTAAAAAACTGTACACTGAGTCGAGTTTTTCAGAACTTTCAGAGCTAAGGAAGCAATTAGTTGAGTTAAAAGCTCAAATGGTTACAATGGAAGCACAGAATAGTCCAACATTAAAATCATTTAGTTCCAATGGAAATTCTGACAAGTTGCGGCCTAGACAGATTGAGTTGAATGAGTTCAAGCAGTCACCGATGAGTGGGACAGGCTTACCTCGACCGAGTCCTGGATACTGTTTTCGCTGCGGCGAAGATGGGCACATTGTTACCCACTGTGAAAATGACCCAAACCCTTCCAAAGTGACCAGAAAACGCTGTTGGTTGAGGGAGAAACAAGCCCAATGGGACTTGCAGAACCAAGTGAAATCACAGCAGTTAAACTACAAGCCGTCTCTGCTGTAGGGCATGCAGAGACGGGACTGAGTTTCAATGACCTGAACAGAATGTGAAAAACTTTGACACTTGTTCCAGAGGCAGAAGGTTACCAAGGGGGTTAATTGGTAGGGATGCACTGAAATTTCGGCCAGCGATCCACAGCAGTGCCACAACTAGCGCAGAAACACCACAACTTCAGACGTATCTAGCTGAACTACCCATTGCCAGAAGTGACAATCCCCTTGACTACTGGCGCATAAACAAAGACCGCTTTCCTTTGCTTGTGCGGATTGCGCACAGGTATTTATCGCCCAAGCAACAGCACAGAGAGTGAGAGACTGTTCAGTGCAGCATCTCATGTTCTTGATGAGCTTTCTGAGAGGAGAGACTGTCAGAAAGTTTAGCAACTTTTGTTCTTAAAGAGAAACCGGTCACTTGTAATTAAATAGAAAGTGGTCCAATTTGATGTGTATAGCAATTACATTACACTTGTTCTTCACTTGAGGATACATCTGTCGTTTACAGTTGAGGTTAGATTTAGTTCAATTTCTGCTGTTTTGAACAATAATGTTCACTTAAAGTGTATGTTTACATAAACAGAATAGAGCACTGATCTATATATATTATAGTTATATATAGATTAGTGGAATAGAGGCCCTCTGCCATTCTGTGTTCTGCCTTTTGTTTGAATTAAAATTACTGTTGCATATTTAAACTTTTTGAAAGATGCTAGCTAAGTTCATTACTTGACTGTTGTTTTGCGTATAATAGTTTTCTAAAACTTTACATTATTTGGATAATTGTTAATAAAATCTGTAAAATTTGATTTTTACAGAACTGAATGAAGAATAATATTTAATATAGTTTTAATATATTTTTTGTCCAATTTTGGTATGTTACTTTCAATAAAACTGTGAATTATTTTATTGGTTTGTAGTTTTTCAATTCAGATTCATTAAATTCATGAAATTAATGAAAAAGTATAATATTAATACAATAGGTAAAAAAAAAAAAAGAAGTAAATTTCGGTTTCGGTTTTCGGCCAAGTGCATCCTGGATTTTCGGTTTCGGCCCAGAATTTTTATTTCGGTGCATCCAGCTACATCACAGAGAACTTGGCAGTCAATGGGCCTTCCGAATTGTCTAACTTACCAGGCGGTTTAGTCATCGCCAGTGGTTTGCACACCCTGCCCAGCAAACGTTCCTTTTGTGTGCCTCTGTTGGTTAAAAATGAAACTCATGCTGACATTGTGATTTCTCCTAAGACTGTGTAAGCTGAAATGTATTCTGTTCAGCAAGTGATGGAGGTTCCTAAAAGAAGTGACTCCTCACAAGCCCGAGGGGAATCAACAGAAACACAAATAGACATTGATTTTGGTGACTCACCTTTGCCGACAGAATGGAAGAGTCGGATATCTGCCTTGCTGAATGCGATGCCTGAAGTTTTTGCCTTACATGATATGGACTATGGCCATACCGACAAGGTGAAACATTGCATTAAGCTCAGCGATGAGACTCCTTTTAAACATAGACCCAGACCGATACATCCTCAAGATGTTAGTGCAGTCAGGAGGCACTTGCAGGAGTTGTTGAATGCTGGAGTCTGAATCTCCTTTTGCCTCTCCCATTGTTGTGGTGAGGAAGAAAGATAACTCTGTGCGGCTTTGTATCGATTTCAGGAAGCTGAACGCGCAGACTATTAAGGATGCCTATGCTCTTCCAAATCTTGAAGAGGCGTTTTCGGTGCTTACGGGCTCCAAATGGTTCTCTGTTCTCGACCTGAAATCAGGATACTATCAAATCGAAATGGATGAACAGGATAAGACAAAGATGGCTTTTGTGTGTCCCATGGGTTTCTGGGAGTTTAATCGGATGCCGCAAGGGATAACAAATGCTCCCAGTACTTTTCAGCGGCTAATGGAGCGTTGTATGGGGAGCTTGAACCGGAGTGAGGTTCTGGTCTTCATCGATGATCTAATTGTATTTTCAGAAACCCTTGAGGAGCATGAACACCGTCTACTACAAGTCCTTAATCGGTTGAAAGATAATGGCTTAAAACTCTCTCCTGAGAAATGTTAATTTTTTCAGACGTCCGTACAGTATCTGGGCCATGTTGTATCCCAACATGGTGTGAGTACTGATCCAAGTAAAATAGAAGCTGTAAAAACCTGGCCGAAACCACAGAATCTAAAAGAGTGAAAGTCATTTTTAGGATTTGTCAGACATTATCGAAGATTTGTACAGGACTTTTCAAAAATTGTTAGACCCCTAAATTATATCACAGCAGGGTATCCCCCAGTTATGATGAGAACCAAGTGTAAGGAAGTAAATCGTCCCTACTTCAACCCAAAAGAGCCAATAGGGGATAGATGGACTGCTGAATGCCAACAAGCGTTTGAAACCATAGTGGATAAACTGACAACTGCTCCAATTTTGGGCTATGCTGACCCAAGCTACCTTACCTCTTGCATACTGATGCCAGCACCACCAGGCTCGGTGCTGCTTTGTATCAAGAGCAGGAGGGAAGGTTGAGAGCCCATTGCATATGCCAGTCATGGTTTGACTTGGAGTGAAGCGAAGTATCCAGCTCATAAGCTGGAGTTTTTGGCGCTGAAGTGGGCAGTCACCGTTAAATTTAGTGACTATTTGTATGGGAGCGAATTTACTGTGGTGACTGATAGTAACCCCCTAACGTACGTCCTGACTTCAGCAAAACTTGACGCCACTAGCTACAGGTGGTTGTCTAGTCTGTCCACTTTCTATTTCAAAATCCAGTATCGAGCAGGTGCTCAGAATCAGGATGCAGATGGATTGTCTTGATGTCCAAATGGTCATCTCATGGAGGATTTGGAGTTCCAGAAGGAACGGGAACGCATAAAGCAATTCACGTTAAATCATCTGGGTGAGGCTGAACAGGGACAGCAGGTTATGCTTTCTGAGGTAGTGAAAGCCATCTGTGAGAGGCATCAGATTTACCAATCTTCTCCTGTAGCCTTGGTTGAGTCCTTAGCTGTGACTACAGATGCATTACATCAAGCATTTATGGATGAGTGTGTCCATGGCCTACCTGTGATTCCTAGATTGTCTGAGAATGATTTAGTGCGTAGACAGAGGGAAGACCCTGAAATAAGGGAGGTCATTGAATACCTAGAGTCAAATAATAAACTGCTCAGTTTGAAAGGGAAGACACTGGACATGGTTTTGTGGCTTAAGGAATGGAGTAGGTTTGAAATGAGAAATGGGTTATTGTATCGGAAACTTCTGGATCATGGAAAAGTACAAAGACAGCTAGCGTTGCCTAGAGATCTCAGAGAGATGGTACTTACCTGTTTGCACAATGATATGGGTCACCTTGGAGTGGAGAGGACTCTTGACCTTCTTCATTCTCTGTTTTTTGGCCACGAATGGCCAATGCCGTGGAAAGGAAGATCAAGAATGTTAGTGGTGTGTCAGAAGAATGTCCCCAGTACAGAAGGCTGCTCCATTGGTAAACATACAGACCAACAGACCATTAGAGTTAGTCTGTATGGACTTCCTGTCAGTAGAACCCGACAGTAGCAACACGAAAGACATCTTGGTAATCACTGACCACTTCACGAAGTATGCCGTCGCAATTCCCACTCGAAATCAAAAAGCTCAGACGGTTGCCATGTGCCTTTGGGCTACACAGTCACCAAGGGCCAGATTTTGAGTCTCACACCATCCGGGAATTGTGTAAGATAGCTGGCATTCATAAAGTAAGAACAACGCCATAACATCCTAGGGGAAACCCTGTAGAGCGATTTAATAGGACACAGCTGCAAATGCTGGGTACCTTGGAGAACAAACAGAAAGCTCATTTGAAAGAGTATGTCAAGCCGCTGGTACATGCGTATAATTGCACCAGAACTGATGTTACGGGCTACTCTCCTTATGAGCTAATGTTTAGAAGGCAGCCTCGGTTGCCCCTTGATATTGCTTTTGGGATCTTAAACGATGAACCGTATCAATCTCATTCAAAATATGTAACCTCTCTAAACAATAGGTTAGAAGAAAGCTACAAATTGGCTTTGGAAAATAGCATGAAAGTAGCCGAGAGGAATAAAAAGAGGTTTGAGAGGAATGTGGTGGTTTCTGTTTTGGAAGTAGGCGATAGAGTTTTAGTCCGGAATGTCCGGTTGAGGGGAAAACAAAAACTGGCGGACAAATGGGAATCAGATGTTTACATTGTGTTAAAGAAAGTACAAGATGTTCCTGTGTATACCATTTGTCCGTACTCTGCACCGTGACCTGCTCTTACCTTGTGGGGTTTTACCCGGTGTTGAGGCAGACAAAACTACTTTACCTAAGGTGCATCAGAAATGTCAAACTGGGCCTCAGTCTTGTATGGAACATGCTGATGAGGCAGGAAATTCAAATGATGAGGAAAATTCTGAAAGTGATTCTTATTGTTTTGTACCCAGAGAAAATGTAGAAGTGGTTACTCGGTACATACCGCATGAGAGTTCTTCCCATCATTTGGGGAGTCCCCCAATCACAGACACAGTTGAGGTAGCAGGTACCAGCCAGACAAACGTCAATTCTCTGAAAGAAAAATGGCTTAAAGCTAGTGATGTAATCAGGCAATCATGTGATTGAGTGAATAAGAACTTACCTGTGAGTGATGGAGTGGGATCTGAAATTGTGGAAATTGAGCCTGGGGGATGTAGAACAAACAATGCTGTAAGAGTGTCCTGGGAGGAGGAAAGTAATGACTCATTGGATGAGTATTCTGAAACAGAAGTACTGTATCCAGTCGAGAAATTGAAGGTTGTTCAGATTGAGAATGATGACCCCAAGCCAGAGATGGTTCCTGGGGATCATCATTCAGGTGATGGGATGCCAGAAAAAGAGAACTCACTGAATGAGGGTGTTAGACGTTCTGCAAGGCAGATCAAACCCCCAAAGAAATTTCATTATCCCCATTTAGGGAATCCTTTAATTTCAGTGGTTCAGTCCTTATTACAAGGATTAAGTGCTGCCTTTACTCAATCAGAGGAAAATTCCGATTTTATTTTGAATCAGAGTGCTATGGTACCGGGCGACCCCTTGTCAGTGATGACAACACAGCCATTTGCATGCACGAGGATGTGCATAAGATCAAAGGGGGAGGGTGTAACCCTGGTTACAAAAAGTATTAAGATGTTACAAACAGTATTAAGATGGATATGTAAATGAGCAGAAGGTAATTATTTTTTATGAGCAGTAAGACAGCAAATTAAAATATGTTGTACTTTGGAGAACTGACCAATGATATTTGAGAATGGTGTTTAGCGCATTTTTCATTTCCTTAAGTAGCACGCGATTGAGTTTTTCCTTCTTTTTCACTCGGCGGAACAGAAGAGAGCAGATGTGTTTCATTGCACTCTGAAGATATTAGAAATGTTATTAGTCAAATAGCAATATTTGTTTAATATTGAAGTGATATTTATTTAGACACGATTTAACATGTGAAATGGAAGATTTAGTGTTAAAAAAAAAGAATTTTATTTAGTTGCTCAGATTGACGCAGCTGCTGAGAAGAAGCCTTGTTAACTATGGAAAGCCAGGCAGTCCAAATATACGCAAATTTTAACTGCCTGGCGCATAGCGTGTTACTAACGCATTAAACAGTTGTGTTATGAAGAACGAAAGAGTATGTAATGAGAGTGTAACTTTCAGGAGATGTTTGAGCAAAAGATTAATTGAAATCTGAGTTCTTTCGGAGTTAAAATATTCAAGTACATCAGTGGAATTGGAGAGTTAAAACTGTTATTTCATGTACTAATCTGTTGTTTAAATGTTCATATAACTGAAATGTAAAATGAAAGAGTTGCATTTAATTAATGGTGAATTTACGATATGAGGCCACAGGTAATGAACGCATGCTTCAATGTCCATATGTAAAATACAACGGCCATTTTTGATATTGTTGTGAACTGCGGTAATAGATGTTTATATATCATTAAAAAAAACACATTACTAATGATGGCTCTGTGACCTTGTATTCAAATTCAAATTCCCGTGTCCTGGAGGGAGTTGGGACTGGCGAGCCACAAGCATCTAAAATCAAGCTTTAATTGAGTGACATTGTTGTTGCCGAGTTGGACGGTAGGAAATTGAACCAACAACACATACACCTGTATTTCTCTGGTTCTTTTGGAGGATCAAAATCAGAGGAAAGACTGAGTGGGGAAAAAAAGCAATACAGTTGTTCTATGGTTTCAGCCATATTCACAAAGTTGTGAATTAAGAATTAAAAGACTGAGTCACAGAACTTATTTTAAAACTGGGAACTAAGTTTATGTAAAAAAAAAAAAAAAAAAGGGAAATCATATGTGAAATTATTCAGATTTAATTTGTGTTTCTTTTATTAGTATTGTTGTTTATGTCATTTTATTTTATTTTTATTTCCACAAATTGAAACGGGGAAACGTATTGCATATATTGAAAGAAATACCAAACAAGTGAATTTACCTGCTAAGATAAGTTTGTTTTTTGAGTAAATTTGTTATTCAAAAGTTAAACTCAAGAGGTTCATTGGAGTGGGTTCACATGTATCTCTATATATTAAAATAAAACTAATAAGAGAATAATACCTAGAAGAAATCAAATTCAAAGGGTAATACAACTGGCATTAAAAAAAAATATTCTATATATTTATTACATTTTTTACACAAACTTGTGTTTTTTTGTTCATTTTTTCTACTTCCATGTTATGCATTCCAGTAATGTGGTATAAATAAGGTTCAAATATATATATATATCAGCTGAACCTAATACAATGTCTGAGTGAGTCATTATTATTGTGAGCTCCTTATTTTCAGTAGGCGAATCTCATCTTCTGATAGAGCTGGTCCATATTCAGACCGTTTGTGTATGCAGTAAATTGTGTAAAGGGTTACAAAGAGCTGCATTTTCAAACAGAATGCACAAAACTAAACATTCACAGCACATTTAATAATTCAATAATCTGAAAAACTGCCCTTTCTGTTAAGAGAACACAAAAACTGCTGTGTGATAGCAGCACAATATGTGTCTGTCTGACACAATATGAGGAACAGTGAGCGAACTGACTTTTGTCTGTGGTTTATTTTATTTATTATAATTTTTTACCATGGCTCTTTCTTATTCTTACTAGTTGTTTCTTCTTCTTTCCTCCTATATATATATATATATATATATATATATATATATATATATATATATATATATATATATATATATATATATATATAATTTGTATTATTTAACATTACCATTATACCGTATTTGTCAATACATTGTAGATTTCTTTATTTTCTCCCTTCTTATTATATATGGTTTTGCACCGTCTTCGTCTTGCAGTCTTATTTGTATATAAAGCTCAGTATAAAGCTATTGCTTTGGCAATACGAATGTACAAATGTTTGTCATGCCAATAAAGCACTTCAAAATTAAAACTGAAACTGAGTGAGAGAGACTGCGAGAGAGAGAGCGAGAGAGAGAGGGAGTGAGAGTGAGAGATGATGAATGAAAATAAAATCACTGCCCGGCCACTCAGAGCACAACAGACGCGCTACGCATGAATAACTTTTACGGCCGGGCCGACATTGAGCTCTGTGGAGCGAAACAGAGGGACTGTCACGTCTCGGGTGTTTACAGACAGCTCTCATGGTGCTGGTTAGCGAGCTACCCACATCATTCTCCCGTGTTTTCCACGAAGGAAAGGAGGTGAAAACTACCCGCCGCCATTTTTTGGAAGTGACTGACTGGGAGTGGGGAGTTAGCTGTAAACTGGATAGATTTGAAGGGCCCCAGCTGATATCGTTTATATTCCCCGTGAGTCATCATCTTTAGCGCTGTCAGTGCCGACGGGTTGGACGCTGTAAATACACCAACTCTTCCTCAATATTCGAGCTGCCGAGGGAATAGACGCAGGAGATTGTGTTAACAAATAACTCCTGTATTCTCACTGTTTCCTCCCAGGCTAACTGGTGTGGGCTAAGTTAGCCACATTAGCACATTGAGGTTTTCTCTCGGAGTGCTCTCAAACCTGGCCTGGTGGACGGGTAAGTTCAACTACACCCTCAAACGAGCCGTTTATCTGCGCTCTTCACGACCGTGCCGATGTCTCGTTTCAGTCGTGTCGTTATTTTGTCGTACTAAGAAAACTTGGCTAACATTCCACTAACTGCTCAGCTAGCAGCACAGCTCGCTCATTTCACATACAGAAGTAGGGTTTGGGCTTTGGTCCATAACTTTTTGTGTGAAACGACCAAAATAACAATTGATTGTCATTAATGATAGGGAATTCTGCTACTAGGTAGCTAGTTTATTTTGTGCACATGACATTTCTCTTCCACCACGCAGGGTTACTATAATCGTGTATTATAGTGATTTATTAATGTAAATTAACGTTGACAGTCAAAAAATTGAGAGTCGAATATACTGTCGGGAATTTAACCAACTAGTTAAATGTTTAAACTTAGTCAACTTATATAGCCCATGTAATGCTTTGAAAGATTGAATCAAGAGTTGGGGGAATTGTACATTAGTTATGCTAAATAAATCACACTTAAGTTTAACTACGAATCCGTTATCGTCGTAATTAGTAAGACATTGTTCATGGTCGCGTATTATTACAATGACACTCTCTCTAATCCAACATCATTTTCTAAATAAAATCAAGCGAAATGGCCTTGTGTATTGTCATCATTATTTTATTAAAATATATATCAAATGGCTATTATGATAAGCAAACAGTTCGCTAAAGCCCTGTTTTATCAAATTGGGTATTCGCTGTATTAATTGCCGCTCGCCGCATTCCTCATCTCTGTGTTGACATTGCGTAACGAACACACCGGACTGGCTAACAGCCTCTGCTTTGCCCTGCACACTTCCCTAGACCTATATTACAAAGCATAATTTATTATAGTTACCTGGCCTTTTGACTATACAGCTCGCTCCTTCTCTCAATTACCCCGTGTAATAGATATTTTTTAAACACCGTCGTCTCTGATCACAGAGGCATAGCCTGAATATCGATCGTAGTAGAGCTGTTAAGGAGGACAGCGCTGCTCTTCCCTTTCTTTGTGAATGTGGATCTGCTGATCAATCGGCGTGTGTATATGTATTCATTCATGTTACATTTAACGCTTTCAAAATGTCCTACAAATGTGCAAGTTACAAATTCTCCAAGGCATATTATACTGTGATTGAAGGATGGATACGTGGCTTATAATTATCTTTTGTTCTTTGCAAGGTGCATGTGGTTGTTTTTATTCATGCTAAAATCTAACAATCATTTCTAATATAATTAACATGAATGATAAAGCTGTGCTATCCAGTGAGTTTTCAAGGATGTGATGACTACCTGAAATAACAATTTTAGGGACAAATTTAGCATGTTTTACTTGTTTACCTAAGTGGAAAATTGGCATAGGAATTATGCAACATTATATCATACCTTCCCAGACTGTCATTTTTGTACAACTATAATTTATGGTTGTTTATAGTGACCCGATGTTAATATTTATATGTTTAATTAGAAAAAATGTATGAGCCACATCTCCTAGGCAAATGCCTTCTATATTGGTGAATGTTTATAACTCACCCATATACAAATATTCAAGTTGCATATCACATAAGTGCTATGTAAGTATAAAAAAAAAACTCTAAAGGAGTTCATTTTGTGATAACCAACTGACCGTACATTGTCCCGCTTATTACATGGCTACTAACCAAATACATCAAAATAAAATATTTTGGTTCAAATTATGTAATTTGAGGATAAATCGCTGAACAGCTGAAAACAACCTTTAGTTTGCGTTGGCGTTCTGTTGTTGTTTTATTTTGTGAAAATGACCGTCTGACTCCTCATTATCCTGATTATTACAAGACTACTTGCCAAATGAACAAATAAAAGGAAACTAAACATTAATTTGAGATTAAATAATTATTTTTAGCTTACTTGTAAAGATGGTGATCCTAGTAGTAGTAAAGATGGCTTTCAGTACTTGGATGAGTGGTCTGCCATGTGGATATGCGGTTGTTACTGGGAAATATCAGGCCTCAAGATGGCGCCATTGACCAATCAGAATTGCTATTCAAGAGAGCTGTGTAATAAATGGTGGTATTGCCAAATCTACTCCGTTTAGTCTTTCAGGCAAGCATTTTCAAACTTGATTAATTGCAACATTCTCCTTTTGAGCTCAATACTTTCTGCCAACATTTTAATAATCAATTTGCACTCACAGTCACATCTTAAATGTTCTACTATACTGTAATGAAAATTGGAGTCACAGTGCTTTAAATATCAGAGATCAAAATACACCCTTAGCTAATCTATACCACAAACACATTTTTGACTACATGTCATGTTAGAATTGCATTGTATTTGCCTACCTTTAAGACTATGTTTGCACTAGTAACACAACAATTATTTCAGGCTTTTGTTTGATAATATGGCATTGCCCTGTTTAACTGTCTTGTTCCAAATATGAGTGTCAGGACAAACCACTTTGCTTTGAATGTTAACATATAAACTTCCATTTAATTGGCATGCAATGCAAATTTAATAACAATTATGAAATGCTCTTGGAGTTTAGTGACACACTGGGAAATAACAGAAATATCTGAACTTGATAAGTGTGTGAGAATGTGACCTTTGAAAAATTAAACTGTATGCCTGGACCAGGAAGGAGGAACCTTCTGTCATGAGAACAATTTAACAGCACAGATCTTGATCAATAAAGGAGAATTCCAGTAAAGGACTGTCATGCTCTTTCACACAGACAAACTCGAAAGAACAAGTCTGTTATTGTTTTGACTTCTGTTTACAGCTGAATTATGACTTCACAAGCTGAGCGAAAACATTATCTCATTAACTATTGCACTATTACTATCAAACAATAACAATGTGTAGACAGACAATGCTACCAGAACCCTTATCTTCTGAAAGTGTATTCAACCTACAAGCAAATCTAGTGCTGACTGGTTGAGGAAACATTCAATGCAAGCATGTATACAATCAGTCAGAATACCATGGATATTTAAAATGCAAATGAGGTGCACTGGAATGCCAAATAATTAACTTGAACTCTCAGCAAGTCTCCACCTTATCTTTGACTCTTCAGAGTCTGTTGTTTCTATTTTCTCTGCAATATAATGCCTTGCTCTAGTTTGTTAGATTTGGTTTCCAAACAGACCAGCAGAAAATGTTGTGTCAGTTATGAAGTAGTTTGAGAGGCTGTTTTCAAAGTGTTACTCTTTGGAAGTCTGATATTTGTCAGTCAACAATTTCTTATGCTGTTGAAATGCGCTTGCAACTTACTGTTAGAGCTGTTGGGAAGAAGTCCGTGTTCTCGGCTGCTCACAATCATCAAGCTGCATTCATTCATATAACGTGACCGTGGGCAGCTGAGTAAATTACATGCTCCAATAAAAAATATATATGATTTTTGAACACGCTTGCCTCATATTTGGCCTGAAAGATTGCAGAATGTTTCTATAAAAGCTGCTCCAATGTTGAGAAATTGACTCTGTTGGGTGGCAGTGATTTAACCGCGGTGTAAATTCCTTGCAGAGGTTAAGACCTGACAAAGCCAAACCCTAAATCCACACTGTTTATTGAAGATTAAGTGCCAACAGATCTCTCTAGCTCACTTTTAAAAAGTGTGTTGAAGGGAATTCTTACATGGCTAACCAGAGATCATGGCCAAGTTTCTGTCTGTGTCACACTAGTTAGTCTGTCTCTCCGATCTTGTGGTTTTTGCATTACATACAGGCAGCACAATGGAAAGTTGCTTAAGCAAGACTCCGTTATGATGCAAGGTACAGGTTGAGACGTAGTATGGACTGCTCGTTAAACACAATTATTTTTCACATTTCTCAAAGTTATGCCTGCTCAACCTTACTTAATGCTTTTTGTGTACAGCCACCAAGCCCATTACCCTGCAACATATAGAGGAAAGGCAGAAGTATACTTGGTGCATCTGTGATGGTGATCGCTCTGCGCACAGTATGCATGATGTAAATTTCATCATAATCCAGTCTGTGGGGCCAGATTTTCTCGACTTGCGGATGTAGTCATCGTCTGTGCATGCGCCGGCCACTGATTCTACTAAAAGAGTATCACAAAGAAGATGTAGTGGTATACGTCAAACATGTTCGTATTCGCTCGTGGTCAGAAAAGTATACTCACAAGTGCAACGTGGTCGACCAGGTGCAAGGCGATCTGGAACATGCAAAAATGAAGTATACCTGGGCCTTAAGAGCTAATTACCATATATTGTGCTGAGCAGACATTCTTCAGTTACTATAACTCTCACTTCCATTTAGATCTGAAATGCATAAAATGAAATGCAATTCTTTACATTTTTCCAATTTATCAAAGCTTAAATACAGTTTTATTTTTTTGATCACCAGCATCTATAAAATGTTAAGTGATATTTATGTATGAAAATTATGTATGCACTTGAAGTTGGATTAAAAACATTATAAATATTTTAGTAGTCTCTGGTGTATAACCAAATTCTTTATTGGTTTATGTCTGAAGTGCTGGTTTCTGTTTGGTCCCAGAGGAGCATCTTTAATGAGTAATTCAGCAATTTTTCTGAAAGGCTACATGTTATCTCCACAGAATAGGCAGATGTTATCTGATATCCCTGAAGGAAGTATTTTTTTTTTTTATGAAAAAAGTCAATGAACTCAACACAGTTAATTAGACCTGCTCAGCCAAAGTCTTATATACTGTGTGACAATATTGTGCCCTGTGGGGTTAGTTTATCTGCCCTCAAAAAAGTCATTACTAAAGTCGAAACCTTTGGGTTTATGTTGTGAAATATTGGCTGCTTTTGCAATTAGCAAATCACACAACATCATACTTAGACTGCCAAGTGTAAATAGATTTTTTTCTCTCCTTTTCTCCCCAATTTGGCATGCCTAATTCCCAATGCGATTTAGGTCCTCGTGGTAAATAGTTAATCACCTCAATCTGGGTGGCGGAGGAAGAAAATCAGTTGCCTCTGTGTCTGAGACAGTCAATCCGTGCATCTTAACACGTGGCTTGTTGAGCACGTTGTTAGGGGTATAACAGTTAAGACCCGGACCAGATATGGAGAAAGAAAACCAGGAGTCGAGAAATTCAATTAAAGAATCAAAATTTACTGAAGAATAGTTTGCAGTGAAATTGGTAGAGCCAGCGACAAAGTCTCACGAGGAGATCGAAAGCTAACTCGTACCTTACACAAAATCTTACATCAATTATACCATTTGCAAGGACGTACATTCCATTATTTTACTCCTGATTGGCTAAAAGAACATAAAGTCACAACATATAGATAGTTAAATGGCCTATCAACATTAATCAGCGCACTTGTCGTCCACGCCTGAGATTTACATCTGAAGTGACCTTGCAGATGGTCGGGCGTCTTCGAGTCGGCCTGGTGTGCATCCCTGGTTCAAAACCTAGGTAGAAGGTCAAACGCACACACAAAACACTGACGAACGACAGTCCTTCTCTGGGCACAAGAGAGCCAGAGCACACATTATCAGGCCATTTAAACCAAAACAGAGAGATAAAATATTCACTCCTCGGGCAGAGGAGAGGGTTGAAATAACATACATTTCTTCCCTAAAGAAATAATAAGAGAAAATCACACTTCTACTATTCAGGTATTATTACATAGGACTTTAAATCATATAATTAGTCATGGAAAGGTAACAATCAAACACATAATACATCTGGAACACATGTTTAACGCATTCCCCCTGATCCCCTCCCCTGAGAGGCGGAGAGCGTCACAAATAAGCTTATCCCCCAAAAGACCTTCAGCCGACGTGCAGGACAGAGAGACTCTGGAATGTTCCTAAAAGAGACTAATTAACATTCAACACACATATGATTCAAAGTATATTTCAATTATGCATAAGAAAATAGAATTAATTATGTGATCATGCAAATAGTTAATTCATCACTTTATTAAAGAAGTTAAGCAACAGAATATAGATAGATATTGATATAAAAGGATATATATATGTATTGATATATCTGAAGAGACAAGTGATTTTTGACCCTCACCCTTCAACGTTATCGTAGAGACATAGCTTGTGTGGGGGCTTCACGCTATTCTCCGTGGCGTCCAAGCACAACTCGCCACGTGCCCCACAGAGAGCGAGAACCATATTTTAGCGACCACTAAGAGGTTAACCCAACTTGACTACCTACCCTAGAAGCGGGCCAATTGGTTGCTTAGGAAGCCTGACTTGTTCTGTCAGCCAATAGTCCACCTTGCCTCATGTGAATCTGGGGGGAGACGAGGGGAGGCATTGGGAGAGGGAAAGAAAAACTTGCTCGCCAGCTCCTGGACGCGCTGTTGCCCTGTCCTCAACCACTCCTCCACCCTCTGGGGTACGCCAGCTTGCTCCTCTCCCGACGGACAGCAGTGAGTCCTACGGCCCCTGGCGGACAGAACCACTCCTCCCCTTTTCAGCAGATGGCTACAGTTCCTCTGGCTCTCGCCGGCCGGCAGAGACCCCACCGTCCCAAGGCAGACAGCC
Source organism: Xyrauchen texanus (assembly GCF_025860055.1). Taxonomy (NCBI): domain Eukaryota; kingdom Metazoa; phylum Chordata; class Actinopteri; order Cypriniformes; family Catostomidae; genus Xyrauchen; species Xyrauchen texanus. The sequence goes on along the minus strand of NC_068306.1, from coordinate 18,939,208 downwards.
GCGGTTGCTTCCCTGGCGGATGGCAGCAGCGAGGACTGCGCGACAGCGCATCCCTCCTCCCTCCTGGGTTTCTGCGATGGGCAAGGAGGTGGCGGAAACTGGCTGAACAGTAAACATAATCATTAATGATATAAATGAACTTAAAACAACATAAAGCAAAATGGCACAGACACGCATGCTACGCAGCTGTGTGCGTCTCTCTCGAACCGGCATCTACAGCTGCCCCTTATCTCGATCAGCTTATTCAGCAATGGCCGTGCTTCATCACGGCCCGGCCCAGCCACGCCCCCCCTCCTCGTCACAAACAAAGAGTTTTAAAGGATACATGATGCGTGTTTGTTCATACAGTGTGGTCCAAAATTTCAAGCTCCAAAAAAAGGACATCAAGGCAGCAGAAAGATAAGTCATGCGTCTCAAATGGTTTAATCCATGTCTTTTAAAGTGATGAAATCTATTTTGAGTGAGAAACAGACCAAAATGTAACTGCAGATTTTTAGATTAATAGTAAAAAAGCAGCTACACGTTGGTCTGTTTCTCACCCAAAACCAATAATTTAACTTCAGAAGACATGGATTCTGTGGATTTTGGGTAAACTATTCCTTTAATTAAAAATCTCACAAATCTGGTTTATTTTAAAATTGCACAGTTTGTCATTAGCAACCATGTGAAACTGACTCTCTCATACAATGTTCCACACTACCTTTGAAGTTTTGCTGAAACAGCGGTCACATATTAGGCTATATTATTGACCACTCTCTTCATCTTGGTCTTCTAGGTGTCAAAGATTTACCCTTTGTTTTATTTTATAGCTCAAGAGGAGAAAATAAATAAAATCCAAGCCTGCCAAACCGTTACGCATTTGGTAGTCACCCTCCTCAACCTGTCTTGTGACTCTAGCTTCCTTTCTGTGTTACATTTCTGAAGTAATAGACATTACTTGCTTGAGTGTTTAAAAAAAAAGTCTTGAATAGCTAAATCTGTTGTTTACCCATAGCTGTGGTGAGCAGGATTCCTTAAGACTCTTAAGAGGAAATGTTGTTATGATTTTGTCTATGCTCTTCTCAGTAGATCTGATGACCATGTGCTAAGAAATGACAGCAGTAAAGCAGAAAATAAAAGGAGATTTATCCTACACAAATGCTTTAGTTTAATTCAGTATTGTGCCAGACACACTGGACCATTCTTCATTTTAGGGACTCTAATATTGTGCTCTCATCATATTTGAAAGCACTTTCCTTAAAAGCATAGAAAGTGGTTCACACATTTTCATGTTTGTATAAGTAAAAGTCCACTCAGATTTATGCTGCTATAGTGCCCTTGTTCAGTAGTATGGTAAAGATAGTGGAGGGATGTCTAGCACCATTCCTGCTTCGTGTTGGACTCCACTGCTACGTGTCTCTGTGTGATGATGACTAATTGCAGCCGGTGCCAGCCAAACATCACTTCAGTCTATTATGATGGACTTCAGAGGATGAACTGATGCCAACTCCAACCATAAGACATGGGATACTTCATATGCCATTGTCTGAACCTTGGATTTAGGATGGACCACTCCGAACCTCACTGAAATTACCGGCCAGGTTGAACTGCATTTCACATCCCTGATCTCTGCCTGGATCAACTCGGTCTATTGATGGACTATGATCTTGAAATGGAATGCATAGACTAACAATTGCCAACAAAAGCCTTCATCAGCAAATTAACAAGGACAATTACACCTATGTGAACTTCTGCAGTTAATCCAGGATGGACTTCAAAGACATTAGTCATTAATCTTACAGTTCAAACAAAATCGATGTTTAAACACTGACCCTTAACACTTACTTAGTTTAATAATTTTAAACCATGACTTTAACTATACATAAGTAATATTTACATTATATTCATGATGTTAGCCAGAGGGGAATTGTCCCCCACAGTGAGTCTGGTTTCTCCCAACAAGGTTATTTTTCTCCATTAATCAACATCTTATGGAGTTTTGTGTTCCTTGCCACAGTCGCTTTCAGCTTGCTCACTGGGGTTATTAATATAATTATAATTTAATTACTTTTAAACACGATTAACAATCGTATTTTATCTAATTACACAACGATGATTCGACATTATAGACATTACAGTTTTATCGTCTGTTAATGCCTGATCTTCTGTAAAGCTGCTTTGAAATGATGTGTGTTGTGAAAGGCGCTATACAAATAACATTTACTTGACTTGGATGGATTTGCCATTGAACTGTAAGAACTCCTGCATAGGTTCTGTAGTGGTCTTCACAGACACCTGTTCCCCCCCAATTTCACAGTATAGTTCAGTTACAGTATAGTTCAGTCATTCATTCTTAGGAGCGTCCATCCAGCTAATCGTCTATAATGGTTTATGAATACACCCACACTTTGACGGCTTGGTAACACATCGATTTAATTCCCTCCAAACCTGAAAAAGCCAGAAGATGCGATAAGAATGCAGCAGAACAGGTCAATGAGAAAGCTGGCAGCACGTCAGCTGTCATACTTTTAAAGCTGTTTTATTTACAGTTTATAGACAGAAAAGGTGAGGTCCTATTTGGAATCAGTATCCTGAGCTGAGGTTATGACCGTTACTGTGATCCAATTAGTTAAGAGTAGCCAGACCTTTGACTTAAACAGCTTAAATTGACAATGAGGAGCCGGGTAACTGACACAAAGCAATCAATGACAAACCACAAACCTTTCATTATTTACATGTGTGTTGACATTTGTGTTTCTACTGCAGGTTTCAATGCATATACTGCCTCCCTCTGGCAGATGAGTAACCAGCAGGGCCTGACGCGTCGCAGTCGCACAGCCAGATAGTCCTCTGGGAGTGCGGCGGGTCCCCTGGCTCGCAGCATGCCCACCACCAACCGGGCAGGGAGCCTGAAGGACCCCGATATCGCAGAGCTCTTCTTCAAGGAGGACCCCGAGAAGCTCTTCACAGACCTTCGTGAGATCGGTCATGGCAGTTTCGGTGCTGTTTATTTTGTACGTATTTCATGTGTCGTCTGTTGTTATCCATTGAGGGTCTTGAACATATGCAAATTCAACTGCGCTTGAGGTATGAACAGGGCAAAAATTTGCATGTGTACTTTAAGCAATAAAGACACAAATATCATTTTCATTTGGGGGAGAACTATTCAATATGTTAGATTAAATATTACCTAACATAAATTAGCATGGAATAAAAAGTAGCTAGTTTAAAAAAAAAAGTTTCTATATAACTCTAAGTTCTAAATTCTATTCCGACTTGTCCCAAACTTTGGTAACATGTTTGTAACTTGTTCAAAGAATTTTGAAATGTTTAAATAATTTTAAAATAAACTTCTCAGCTGTGCAAACAATTTCTTTTTTTTTTTTGTTACAAATTTCAAGAAATTTCTGTACTCTTTTCAAGTGCCAACAAAATGTTTTGTTAAATTGTGAAATATCTGATGTATTCCCTGCTCAGGCCCGAGATGTGCGGACTGCAGAGGTGGTGGCCATCAAAAAGATGTCCTATAGTGGGAAACAGTCCAATGAGGTCAGTTTTCCTGAATTCCATTGTCATTACACAGTCATGCAACTGTTGTTGTGGATTCAACAGTTCTCTGCATTTTGAGTTTTGACATTATGATTGAAATTCAATCAAGTAATGTTTTCTGTGTGCTGTCCCTTATTATAATTGGTTCAGAACCAATAACAACTGTGATATGTATACATCACAGGCAATCCAATCTCATTTCACTAACAATGGCTTGGCTCAGCATCATACAATCCTTCTTATGCAACAATTAAAAAATCCATTGCTGCAGTCACATTTAATCTCTCGTGTAACACCTCATATTGAAGCAAAGGCCATTCATAGTTTAGTGGGTGGCTGTGTTTTCCCATTTAATTTCAGATTAGCAGTAATCGTATTAGATGTAATCTATGTTTATGCTTCAGAAGCTCTTAGGACTAACTTTCTTTTTCAGACCTTTGTTAGTGAGTCGATATGTCCAGTCTGCTTGTCCATATGTGAGTCGATATGTCCATATATGTGGAAACTGATCTGCCTATTGGAATTCATTGCACACTTCGAAAGAGCTGTATATTAATGGAATGAGGGGCACTTATTTTCAAGATAATTGCTCATTTTTTGGTTTTATTTAATCTTCTCTTTACTTAGAAATGGCAGGATATCATTAAGGAAGTCAAATTCCTCCAGAGAATACAACACCCAAACAGCATAGAATATAAAGGATGCTACCTGCGGGAACACACAGCATGGGTAAGATCTCTCTCTCTCTCTCTCTCTCTCCTCTCTCTCTCTCTCTCTCCTCTCTCTCTCTCTCTCTCTCTCTCTCTCTCTGGTGAAGCATCATAATGAGTATTTCAACAACAACTGTATCCTTTGTCCATTTACCCCAACACTACTAAATATTTATGAAATATTTAATTTTCCTTCCTCAGCTTGTTATGGAGTATTGTTTGGGGTCAGCCTCTGATCTCCTTGAAGGTGAGATACCATTCTGTTTTTTATGAAACGTGTATTAATATTTTCTTCAAAAAGGTGGGTTTGCTAATTTATTTTCAAGCATCAATTATGCTCAACGCATAAGTGAATCCTGAATACTAAGCTATAATATTTTGATTTATGCTATTATATTTCAAGTTGACTGTTAGACTTAAAAGGATTATTTACCCAGCCATATGTTGTTACAAACCCCTATGACTTTCTTTCTCCATCAAACACAGAAGGAGAAAAACAAAAGACTAAATTGGTCAAAATATAACTTTTTTTTCTAAATGTTTGGAGCTATAATATCTGTACAGTCTAATCTCTTTTTCTACATTTGTTATTTTTTTCTGCACCTGTACCCAACTTGTGTTGGGATGTGCACACTTACCTGATATTTGTTTACGCGCAGACTGACAGCCACCATTTGATTTCATTGTTTGGAAAAAAGATGCAATGAAAGTGAATGGTGACCGAGACTAACATATTCTAATATCTCCTTTTAAATGATTGATTTGTCAGTTTGGTGACCATACACCCATTATTATATTTTTATCCTTAGTTCACAAAAAGCCTCTTCAGGAAATTGAGATTGCAGCAATTACCCATGGTGCTTTGCAGGGCCTTGCCTACCTTCATTCCCATAACATGATTCACAGGTTAGTGCTTTTTTCACTATCCAATTCAATTGCGTGCGTGTGTGCGTGTGTGTGTGCACCATTGAGTCTACTTGGTATTTTTTGGCTTATGAACATGCTTTGTAAATTCACTGTATCATGAGTAGTGTTTGGAATTGATAACAGTTCAAGTATTAAATCTACAGCACCACAGCAAAATAAATGGTTTTAGCTGAGCTGCCAGTCTGAATTAATTGTGATGCGTGCAAAAGACGGTGCTGCAAAATAATTCAAAGCTGTCTATTGCATTGTTCTTGCTGGCTGCACACACACAATATACCTTCTGTACGAACAGTGTAGTTCGATTCACAAACAAATGAGCCGGTTCTTGTAATGAAGCAGACAAAAAAGTGCTTCCTCAAAAGCACTTAAGAGTCATTAGCTGGTTTTCCACTATCGGGCCAGTGCGAGCCAGAGCTATTAACTGGTCAGCTGGGGCCAGTAACCTCGTACCTCGAGCTGCGAGACCAAAATTGATCAGCATTCCCTCCATTGGGCTCTCAACTAACAGCGGTTAGTTGTTAACCATTGTGCATCTTAACAGATTTGTACTGTGTCTGCAATTTTTTCAGTGGAGATGCAGGTGTGTGATGTCACACAAACATGTTGGGATCCAGAGGTGTACAAAATTAATGATAAACATTCACTTTTATTAAATAATATCAATGAGTCATAGGTCCTACAATACAAGATATTAAAGCTAGTTTAACAAATGTTTGCCGAGACCAGTGTACAAACACTGTAAATTAAACCATTTTAATGAGCGTACAACTGTAGCACAAATGTTTGTTTAGCAGCATTGTTTATCAGTTGGGTTGCTAGGAGATGTATGGAGACAGTTGAAGCCCCTGCTAAACTTACGGGAGCATTGCAGTTTTGTTTGTTTAAATGTCATCTTCTGAGCATGATGGCAATGGAATGCATTTATGGTCAGAGATATCAAGTAGGAATATCCCACATATTGAATGGAACATAGCATGAGCATCTCGCTAAATGCTGCCTCTGACATTGACCCTGCCTCAATCCCCAGTTGGCCCTCTGTGGCCCAAGGGTAATGGGCAAAGGCGCTTGCCTGTTGGCCCCGAGGAGGCACGATGAAACCCTGAAGTGACCGTGGTAATCCAACTGGCCCTGGCACACATTAGCATGCCCTCATTTGACACAACGGTTGAAACGCTATTAATATTATTAATGCAATCCCTTATCATGAGGTTTTACTGAACTTTGTTTGGATACTGCACTGCCTGTTGTTGTCAAAGAAAGCCACCCCACTTTTTTTTTTTTTTTTTTTTCTTTTCTCTCTAATTCCCAATGCTCTCATAAGTGCGTAGTGACTCTCCTCAATCTGGGTGGCGGCGGACGACTCTCAGTTGCCTCCGTGTCTGAGACCATCTATCCACGCATCCCATCACGTGGCTAGTTGGGTGCGTTACCACGGAGACATAGCGTGTGTGGAGGCTTCACAATACTCTCCACGTCATCGACGCCCAACTTGCCACACGCCCCACCGAGATTGAGAACCATTATACCATTATAGTGACCACGAGGAGGTTACCCCATGTGACTCTACCCTCCCTAGCAACCGGGCAAATTTTGGTTGCTTAGGAGACCTGGCTGAAGTCACTCAGCAATCCCTGGATTTGAACTCATGACTCCTAAGGGTGGTAGTCAGCTTATTTGCTCGCTGAGCTACCCAGGCACCCAAACCACCCCACTTTTGACTATTCTGTGTACGTCATCTTCTCTACTTAGGGATATTAAAGCTGGGAACATCCTGCTGACCGAGCCTGGACAAGTCAAACTGGCAGACTTCGGTTCTGCCTCCATCGCCTCTCCAGCCAACTCTTTTGTGGGGACACCATATTGGTATGCACACTGATTGTCTTTGTACCATATAAGAACTAAATTAACACTGCGTTGTGCATCTCTAATACAACTTTCCGCTTGCACACAGGATGGCCCCTGAAGTGATTCTAGCCATGGATGAGGGACAGTATGATGGAAAGATTGATGTCTGGTCTCTTGGTATTACCTGCATAGAACTAGGTGATGATGCACAAGTGCTGCTCTACATTAAATCAATTATGCATTTATTTAATGTTGTGAAAGGCTACGTCTTACTTTTGGTTCTCCCTGTTGCTCTAGCGGAAAGGAAGCCCCCTCTTTTTAACATGAATGCGATGAGTGCCTTATACCACATAGCGCAGAATGAGAGCCCCACGCTGCAGTCAAGTGAATGGTGATTCCTCATATACTTGTAAAAAAATCTGTTTGTATTAGTGTGCAGTCCTCAGTCATTGATTAAACCTGCCGTGTTATTCTTTATCTCCAGGACGGATTATTTGAGAAATTTTGTGGAATCTTGCCTTCAGAAAATCCCCCAAGACAGACCACACTCTGATGATTTGTTGCAGGTGTTTTCTTTAAACTTTCAAAGTTTAAAGTATAGTTCACCCACATATAAAAATTGTCTTTATTTACTCAAACTAATGTTGTTCCAAACCTTTACACTGTTACTTTTTCGGAGGAACATAACTTCTCAAAGAATCTTAACATAGATATTTTCCATACAGTTCATAGCGACCATGTTCATGTCACTCATGTGCTATAAGTCTTCTGATGCCAGACCGAAATTTAGGCCATTATTCACTGAAAATCTTCCCCTCCACCGATACACTGATATATATCATTCACATGTTTTCTTATCTACATGTGTTTGAAATCATTTACACCAATCAGTATTGATTCTCGCATTAATCATGAACAAATGCAAGTGTGCCAGTTCAAAATGACGAATGGAAAATTAAATTTGAGAGCTGCAGTGAACGGGAAGACTTTAAATTATAGGAATGTTCCGGGTTCAATACAAGTTATGCTCAGTCTTCAGCATTTGTGGCATATTCATTAATTTGGACTCATTCCTCCTTTTCTTTAAAAAGAGCTAAAATCGAGGTTGCAGTGAGGCAATTACAATCAAAGTGAATGTGGCCAATTTTTGGAGGGTTTAAACAGAAATTTGAAGTCTAAAATTTTATAAAAGCACTTGTATGAATTATTTTGTTAAAACGTGTATTATTTCAGCTGTAAGGTTGTTTAAATTGTAATTTTTACAGTTGTTTAGGGTTTGTTGACATTACATCATCATATAATATAATTGTAATATAGTTGTAAAATTGGCTATAAATTTACACAGAAAAGGTTAGTAATTTTGTCATGCTAAAATCATGTTAACAAACATCCTTTGTCTTGTGGCTATACTTTTTAAACATTGAGTATTTTATTGTTATGAAATTCCATTATAAGTGCCTCACTGTAACCCCTATTTTTGCCTTCTTTAATAAAAGAAAAAAGAAAAAGAGGAACTAGTCAAAATTACTTTTGTGGTAATCAACATTATGCCTCTAATGCCGTCGATTGAGCATAACTTCCTTTTAAAAATGAATGCTTCATTAAGAGTTTCAAAAAACCTTTTGTGTTTCACAGAAAAAATAACTGCATTTGGGTTTGGAATGACATGGTGAAAGTAAATATTGACAGATTTGTAATTTGTGGACAAACTTTGTGTCACTTTTTTTATTTTTCACAGTAATCAACGGGAATACTTTCTCCGCTAACATCCTTGTTTTCTACTTGATCTGTTGAAATCATAGCATGCCTTCATCCAGCGAGAGAGGCCAGAATCTGTCCTGATTGACTTAATTTTGCGGACAAAAGACGCTGTCCGAGAGTTGGACAACCTGCAGTACCGCAAGATGAAAAAGATCCTCTTTCAGGAGGCCCACAATGGTCCGACAACCGAGACCCAGGAGGGAGATGAGGTCAGATCTCAAACCTTTCCTAGTATAAGAATTTTAACTAGAGGTCAACAATATGGGTCAGTAATTTTAACATTGTCTGGAGGTACAGAATTGTTTTGTTGTATTTGTACTGATTGACCACTGAACATCCTTTATCTGTGTATTTAGGAGCCGGAGCATGGTGCTGGGCGTACAGGCACAGTGAGCAGTGTAGGCAGTAACCAGTCCATTCCCAGCATGTCCATCAGCGCAAGCTCTCAGAGCAGCTCTGTGAACAGCCTTCCAGATGCTGCTGATGACAAGAGTGACCTCGACCTGGAGAAGGACCACACTGTGATGTCTAACAGTTCGGTTATACATCTCAAGCCTGTATGTTTATATACCTCTTCTTAAGTTAAAGTGTCATTTTCTTTTGTTAAAATACATGTTTTAATACTTAAAATAGTCTTAACCCATCTTAATATGCAAGGAAATTTATACGAAAGCCATCTGTAGGATTATTTCCCAAACACTGTGGCTCTGTGGTGCTATCAAAACATTGCGCTGTTTAAGCATCCTGACGACAAAGCAGCAATGGCTCCGCCCAATGGCATGAATGGGGCGGGGCTATCTGTTTGTGCAACAACTGGCAAACGGGGGAGTGTTGGGGAAATCTGTTAGAAAACAATTTATTATTGCAGTTCCATTTGTTGACGCTAGTGGTGCAGAAATTACACAGCTTTAAAACTTCAGCCTTTCAAAGGTTGCTCTTCCAGTACACACCAAATCAGAGATGCTCTACATCTCAGTAAAAATCTTTATGCCTGATATACATTTTCTTGCTCTTGTGAACTTCAGGAAGGAGAGGAAGTTTACCATGAGGATCCTGAGACATGTCCTGATCCTACAGATGCCCTGGCAGCACCTGCCCAGCCCCCACAACGCAAGCACCATCGCAACCGCGAGCACTTTGCCACAATTCGCACAGCGTCTCTGGTAGGTCACTGACTCCCATTTACCTGGTGTTCTTACTTGAGTACACAGAAAAGATATATAAAAAAATATGCAAAATATTTGCTGTATTCACAAGATCTATTGTTGGGTCACTTTTGCTTAGTTTTTAATTTTTATTTGGTTAAAAAATTATTGTTTCAACACATTCCATAAGTCTTGGATTTTTGCATTTGTGTGCTTTTGAGTTGGTTTTAAATTTTATCCTAAATTCAGATTTGTTTTCTTCTTGAAAATGGGTTATCGGATCGCTATCGGATTGCATTCAACCACATAAAATGACAGGTGTAAATGCACTCAAGTAATCTGATCAAGATGGCATTAATTAAAACCACATTCAGAGTTGGTCAGGGATGGATTCTGACCACATTCAAAGGTGTAAATGCGAATGTGTTTTCGTTATCCAGATACAAACAAGTAATTAATTATATGACACTACATTCCTCCTTTGTTAAAGCATTGTGTTGCAAGTTCTTGCCTGTTTATTCTGCCATTGAAACATGAAGAACACAACAGACACTGCATGCCATCTTGCAGTCTTGTTAACCAAACAACAATGTCCCATGGATTATTGAAATACACTTGGAAAATCTTATCTCTCTCCTGTTTTAAAATCACTATATGGCTCCCATAACACTCACCTGATACCAGGCTTCTCTTGCAAGTTTCAGAAGAGAAGCATGCAGTTAAAGTCAGAAGTTTACATACACTAAGTTAACTGTGCCTTTACGCAGCTTGGAAAATTCCAGAAAATTAGGTCAAGCCTTTAGGCAATTAGCCAATTAGCTTCTTGCTAATTGGAGTCAATTTGAGGTGTACCTTTTAGATGTATTTTAAGGCCTACATTCAAACACTGTGCCTCTTTGCTTGACATCATGGGAAAATCAAAAGAAATCAGCCAAGACCTCAGAATTTGTTTTGGACCTCCACAATTCTGGTAATCCTAGGGAGCAATTTCCAAATGCCTGAAGGTACCACGTTCATCTGTACAAACAATAGTACGCAAGTATAAATCCCATGGGACCATGCAGCCATTATACCGCTCATGAAGGAGACTCATTCTGTCTCCTAGAGATGAACATAGTTTGAGTCGAAAAGTGCAAATCAATCACAGAACAACAGCAAAGGACCTTTTGAAGACGTTGGAGGAAATGGGTAGACCAGTATCTATATCCACATTAAAACTAGTCCAGTATTGGCATAACCTGAAAGACTGCTCAGCAAGAAAAAAGCCACTGCTCCAAAACTGCCATAAAAAAAGCCAGACTACAGTTTGCAAGTGCACATTGGGACAAAGATCTTACTTTTTGGAGAAATGTCCACTGGTCTGATGAAACAAAAATGGAACAGTTTGGCCATAATGACCATCGTTATGTTTGGAGGAAAAAGTGTGAGGTTTGCAAGCCGAAGAACACCATCCCAACCGTGAAGCATGTGGGTGGCAGCATCATGTTGTGGGGGTGCTTTGCTGCAGGAGGGACTGGTGTGTTTCACAAAATAGATGTCATCATGAGGAAGGAATATTATGTGGATATATTGAAGCAACATCTCAAGCTACCAAATACTAATAAAGTGAATGTAAAATTCTGACCCACTGGGAATGTGATGAAAGAAATAAAAGCTGAAAAAAATAATTCTCTCTACTATTATTCTGACATTTCACATTCTTAAACTAAAATATTGATCCTAACTGACCGAAGACAGGGAATGTTTTCCACGGTTAAATGTCAGGAATTGTGAAACTAAGTTTAAATGTATTTGGCTAGGTATATGTGAACTTCTGACTTCAACTGTATTTAGCACTTACCAAATGTAGAGCGCAAGATGGATATGATAAAAATTTGCGGTGCGAAATTTGGCTTTGGTGGCAGCCAAAATATTTTCAATGAAGAAAAATCTCTGACTGTCCAGGTGATGGAAAGCATTTTAATTATCCATCAATGTTTTAAAAAATTGTTAAAGGAGATTTTTCAGTTACCACAGCCTCTTGTAATATGCAAGTAGTTTTTTCAATTTTGCACTGGTGACTTTGATTAATCTCTATCCGATCACTGTGGAGACACATTTTACTGCAAGGTGTAAATTCAATCCAGCCATAAAAATATCCAGTTTCTATCCGGATATGAAACGCATGTTAATGCAAGGTGTAAATGCCCAGTCTCAAGTTCTTGAAATATTCAACATTCATACAAAGTTTCTTTGATGCCATCTAATCATTTTTGTTTACTCTTCCCTTTTCCTCTATTTCCTTGTATGTTTCTCCTCTTCGGTTCTTCAGGTGACACGGCAGATGCAGGAACACGAGCAGGACTCTGAGCTGAGGGAGCAGATGTCTGGTTACAAGCGCATGAGACGGCAGCACCAGAAGCACCTTATGGCTCTGGAGAACAAGCTGAAAGCAGAGATGGATGAGCACAGGCTGAGACTGGACAAAGAGCTGGAGGCCCAGAGAAACAGCTTTGCCGCAGAGATGGAAAAATTGGTGAAAAAAAACCAAACAGCCATGGAAAAAGATGTAAGCACACACAAGACATGGCATATGGTCTTCCCATACCCAAATGCACACAATTGTTGGGCAGGTTCATTAACAAAGATACTATTGATACGGTGATACTGTTTCATGGTATACCACGGTTTTAAAAAGAGACTGTTATCAAACCGTTGACATTTATAATTCACGGAATTACTGAATTTTTTTCTGTGTAAAATCCAAGTAAAGAATGAAAGATTCCATTGTAAATATCAGTTAATTTAAGAGAATTTGCATAATTTTTACACATCATATAAACGTAATCAAATAACTCTCTAAATTGCGACGTACCTCTCCTTTTTCATTGAACCGTCACTTCATTTTAAAAGCCACGTGCACTGACTGCACGGCAGAGTCTCTGACTGAAATGTCAAAGCCTGAACCTTTATTTCCCTCCGCCAAGCTGCTGAAGTATGCCGTGTCGGAATATTATGGTTATTTCTAAGACCCACAAGGCATAATCAATCTTGATGATCACACAATTTGTAAACTTTGTTGAAAAAAAGTGTAATCTTAATCAGAGCTGATCAAGATCGGATCAAGAGCGCATGTACAGGATGGGATATGTCTTTTGCACTCGTTGTTTGGTGGAATCATAGCTCAACCAGATCACCCATGAGTGATCACCCACAACAGTGGCATGAAACGCGAACACCAGCGAAGTGGTAGGTCTACTGCATCTAAACATTTGAAAGTTTTTAAATCACTTGCCAGTCACAAGTCAGACATTTGTGGATATGTGAGACAAACAGCCTATGCTGAAAATGATTAAAATTCTGTTTTTAATTCTATATATTGTGTGAAAATATGCAAAGAGCGTAGAGATGTAGGCACAAAACAGTTGAAAAATTAGTGGTTTTAACCCTTTCCCCGCAAAACACTGAATTTTCCGTGTTTTATGAAAAAACGCTTCCCCGCCAAACACGGAATTTTCCGGGTTTCCGTGTTTTAGGTGTTATACAGTAAGGAAGACCCCTCCGCATGTTTTGAAAGAGTACGCAACTCTTTGATCAAAGAAACAGACTGCGATCGTCTCAAACATGAAGAAGTGGAGTATGAGAAGCTCAAAATATCAGACGTAAACATGCCTTTTTCTCAGCTTTTTGTCTGAAATGTTGTTTTTTGACAAAACCTACCTCTGTTCAAGTCGCAATAAAAAAAGAACAAATGAAGATAAAATAAAATCGTTTTTTTTTGCCTAAAAGCAGAGGTCCAGATCTTTATTTTGATATATAGCATCTTCATATATTCATGGAAGAAAATATTCTGCGGGCCATTAAAGTTTAGCGATAATCGTCAAAAACCCTGGCGGTGGCTGGCAACTTTTTTTTAAAAACGCTGGCGGGGAAAGAGTTAATGTAATCATAAAGGGGGAGATCAAGATGACATGGGGATTTTTTTTCCTGACTAGTTTCATGGCTGACCCAATGGGTCAGGTCCCACCACAGAAATTAATACATTTTTTGATAAATATTTGTATTATGTGTCATTTTATCTTTAAAAAAAAATTATTTACAATGTTTTCAGTATGCTATAATAGCTTGCCCAATCGGGAAAGTTATAGTTCCGTCATCTGGCATGAAACTCTCTTACATTGGCAACTTTGTTGTGGAGCCTTTTGTTTGTCTTTCTTACATTTTATGAATGTTTTGCCCCGAAGGCCAAGTTATTTTCAACTGATGAGAAGAAGTTCCAACAGCACATTCAGGCCCAGCAGAAGAAAGAGCTCAGTAGCTTCCTGGAGTCACAGAAACGAGAGTACAAGCTACGCAAAGAGCAACTGAAAGAGGTATGTGCACGTAAGAAGTGTTTAGGTATAGCTTTTTGTTCGCCTAATAATTCACACTGGATAGTTCACCCAAAAAATGTAATTCCCATAATTTCACTTCATTATCACTTGCCTTGTGACCTGGTGCTCCATCATGCTGGAAAATGCATGGATCATCACCAAATTGCTCCTGGATCGTTGGGAGAAGTTGCTCTTGTAGGACATTTTGATGCCATTCTTTATTCATGGAAGTGTTTTTGGGCAGAATTGTGAGAGAGCCCACTCCCTTAGATGAAAAGCAACCCCACACATGGATGGTCTCAGGATGCTTCACTGTTGGCACGACACAGAACTCATGGTAATGTTCACCTTTTCTTCTCCGGACTATCGATTTTCCAGATGTCCCAAACAGTCGGAAGGGGGCTTCATCAGTGAAAATATCTTTGCACCAGTCTTCTGCGGTCCAATCCTTGTACTTCCTTCAGAATTTCAGTCTGTCCTTTATGTTTTTCTTGGAAAGAAGTGGCTTCTTTGCTGCCCTTCAAGACACCAGGCCATTGTCCATAAGTCTTCGCCTCACTGTGCGTGCAGATGCACTCACACCAACCTGTGGTCCTGGTGCTTGCTGGACACTGGGATGTCCTGAAGCCTCCTTCTCTCCTTGAAGTTCTTGATGATCCAGTAAATGATTCTTTCAGGTGCAATATTCTCCTTGCATGTGAGGCCATTTTGATGCAAAGCGATGATGGCTGCACGTCTTTCTTTAGAGGTAACCATTGCTAACAAAACACAGTGATTGGAAGCACTTCTTCCCTCCTTTTTTAGAAATCAGTCTGCTCTCATATTTCAAGCAGAACGATAGTGATTTCACATGACTAGTACACACTTTCCCAGGTGCTGCTGATACGATTCGTGAAATAATGTTAGCAGGTAATTTTGTGCCAAGGCCAAAAACAGTGAAATTTGGGTTTTTGTGATAGTAAATTTTTTTGGGCAATGATTTGAAATGCATCCGATCACTCTGCACAATAATCTAGAAACACTGTGAATCAACACCACAAGAACTGAAGCAGAAAACTTTGCGAAACACAAAATGTATGTCACTGCCAATACTTTTGGCCACGGCTGTACAGAGAAAAAGTAAAATTTTGGTCTGTTCTCTCAAAAAATTGACTGGATTCCTTCAGTAGACATAGACATTTTATGCACCGATCACTGCTGCTGTAAGGCCCAAATAGCTAAACATTTTATTTCTGCTTTTAACTTAGGCAGTTCCCTAACAAATTAGCCATTGTTTACTTGTCTGTGAGCTTGCTTGTGTGAATAATCCAATGTTATATCATAGATGTCCAGAACAAAATATGCCATCCAGCAGGAAAAGCATGCTAAACAAATCATCTGAATAATGTTATCAACTATCGATGATAAAACGTCATACATCACTGCAAAGGGTAGGATCTCCGCATTCTAATGACATTTAGGCAGAGATATTTGATTAAGAAATGGGGGTGGTGCATGAACTGAAAGTTAGACTGATTGTGGGGGGACTGATTAGTCCACAAAATGGTTAGCTTTTAAATTTGAGTGTGAAAAATTGCTGGTGGCAGCCCAAAAATGGTTCAGATTTTGTATTACATTTATGCGTCTTTATTTGCATTTTGGAGATTCAAAGTTCTGGTTACCATTCACATTGCATTGTGTGGACCTACAGAGCTGAGATATTCTTCTAAAAATCTTTTTTTGTGTTCTGCAGAAGATAGAAACATTGCAGCGGTTGAATGACAGGAAGAACTTTCAGCGTAGAGTTCCATGGTTTCACCAGACTTGCGCTTGGAGTCAAAAATCAGATAGTCCTGCCCACTGTCATGTGTATATGTCATTATAATGGATGCTATGCCCCTGAATGTAGCCCTAGTACTTGTAAAATAAAAACAAGTATGCTGTATAAAAGTAGACTACGATGGAAATTTTGCAACTCTGGGTAAAGAGTGTTTCTAATGCAACCTCTGCTCTCCATTATTTTTTTCACACTGTGCTCAGGAACTCAATGAGAACCAGTCCACCCCTAAGAAGGAGAAGCAGGAGTGGCTTTCAAAGCAGAAGGAGAACTTTCAGCACTACCAGGCAGAGGAGGAGGCCAACCTGCTCCGCCGACAGCGGCAATACCTGGAGCTTGAGTGTCGCCGGTTTAAACGCCGAATTGTTATTGCGAGACACAATGTGGAGCAGGACCTTGTACGGGAGGTAATGTCACTTTTCTAATGATTGGAAAATGTTTATTTTGCTCAGATTATTGTGATGAACTACACCTGTGGTTACTCTGCTAGAACACCTGTGTGAAATTGAGGGAGACTGAATCACCTTGAGAACAAGTTAAAAGTAATTGAAATAAGTGCTCAGAAAAGTGAAGTTAGGACTAGAATATTTTTTTTTCGCTGTTGCCATGTGACTCTAAGGGTGACATAGAAAGTGTCCAAATGCATCAGTAGACATAAATGTTCCCTTTCAATTGTATTGCACCTTTCGTTTCTGCTCTCCAGTTCATTTAGACATTTTAACTCTGTCTGTACTTTCTTGATTCAGGAGCTCAATAAGCGTCAGACACAGAAAGATCTTGAACACGCCATGCTGCTACGCCATCATGAATCCATGCAGGAGTTGGAGGTGAGGCAGCTGGGTACCATTCAGAAGATGCGTACAGAGCTGATCCGCTTGCAGCACCAGACGGAGCTCACCAACCAGTTGGAGTACAACAAACGCAGAGAGCGAGAGCTGCGCAGAAAACATGTCATGGAGGTCCGACAACAGCCCAAGAGTCTTAAGGTATGTGGCACAATAAAGGGCCAGTGTCTTGTGGTTATGCTGAAAAACCCTTACATTTGTTTTTTAAAGGCACTTACTCATCCTCATGTTGTTCCAAGCCAGTATGCATTTCTTTATTCTGTAGTGCATACTTTTTTGTGTGTACTAGTTTAGTGTACACTATAGAGTTAATGCAAGTAACTCTTGCATTAACTCTATAGTGTTATTTTTTTCATTTCCTGATGTTCTCATGGCTCTCGCCTGCCTCTTCTGTTATCTGTACTAGTCCAAAGAGCTGCAGATCAAGAAGCAGTTCCAAGACACATGTAAGATTCAGACACGACAGTTTAAGGCTCTGCGTAACCAACTTCTGGAGACCACACCCAAGACTGACCACAAGCTCATGCTGAAGAGATTGAAGGAGGAGCAGACCAGAAAATTAGCCATCCTCGCTGAGCAGTACGACCATTCCATCAATGACATGCTGTCCACACAAGCTGTGAGTGTCCTATCTTTACTGGAAAAGTGCTAACTATTTATGTAAATTTTACAGGTTTCAAGAATGCATTCTACATCTTTTAATGCT
The DNA here is from genome assembly GCF_025860055.1 of Xyrauchen texanus. Lineage (NCBI taxonomy): Eukaryota > Metazoa > Chordata > Actinopteri > Cypriniformes > Catostomidae > Xyrauchen > Xyrauchen texanus. The sequence goes on along the minus strand of NC_068306.1, from coordinate 18,921,573 downwards.
AAATGTAACCTCACATTCTGTCTTGCTCTTCAGTTGCGTTTGGATGAGGCTCAAGAGGCTGAGTGTCAGGTGCTAAAGATGCAGCTGCAACAGGAGCTGGAGTTACTGAATGCCTATCAGAGCAAGATCAAGATGCAGACTGACGCGCAGCACGACCGTGAGAGGAAAGAGTTGGAGCAAAGGGTCTCGCTGCGAAGAGCTCTACTTGAGCAGAAGGTATTTATCTGATAAATGTAAATCTAAGTATCCCTCTACCTGAGACCAATTTATATTTAAAGGACTGATCCCAGTTGCAGAAACACCTGAATTATAAATCTAAGGGGACTATCATTCTCATGGATCCTTTAAAAGCCCTAAAATGTCTTAAATCCAGTTTTCCAAAATTGGAGGTAATAACGTCTTTAATATTTGAAAAAAGTCTGGAATATCATTTTAAGAGGTCTTCAATTTGTGAGCGGAAATACAGTAATCATCATATGACCTAATATGATTATAAAACATAAAAATAATACAATTTAATTAAATAAATGCATTTGCTGCATCCTTCAGAGTCAAAACTTGGGACTGTTGTATTTTCTCCAAACACGTGTGGGCTTGTGGGTGTTTTCAGCTGTTGCTGAGCAGTTCGCAATCATTAGGCCTTATCGGAAATATACTTCCTTTAACTGCGAGCACTTACACAGACATGCATGCTTCGACTGCTGTGAGATACAGGATTATTTCTCTTCAGGAGTTTAGACACAGAAAAATTTATTTATTTTCCTTCATACTGAAGTTATACAAATGCAGATATCTCCTGACCACACGCATGTTTTTTGAAGTGCATTCAATGTTGTTGTTGTTGTTGTTGTTGTTTACACCTTTGTCTCCTGTTGTTTAATGGTTATTACATCTTGCAATTCTTTGTGAAATCAACAGCTCAACGATGAAAGTTGCCACCTCGTGGACCCACTTATAGACCATTTCAAGCATGTAAACAATGACGAAGGAATTAGAACGCAACTATTCCTGAAGTACTTCCGATATCATTATACATTAACACTTGCACATGAGCGTACGCCATTCTGTTATATGTCCTATTATTTGTAAGTCTATTTATACTCTAACCTTGTTTTACAGTGGGTACGGAAAGTATTCAGACCCCCTTAAATTTTTCACTCTTTGTTATATTGCAGCCATTTGCTAAAATCATTTAAGTTCATTTTTTTCCTCATTATTGTACACACAGCACCCCATATTGACAGAAAAACACAGAATTGTTGACATTTTTGCACATTTATTAAAAAAGAAAAACTGAAATATCACATGGTCCTAAGTATTCAGACCCTTTGCTGTGACACTCATATATTTAACTCAGGTGCTGTCCATTTCTTCTGATCATCCTTGAGATGGTTCTACACCTTCAATTGAGTCCAGCTGTGTTTGATTATACTGATTGGACTTGATTAGGAAAGCCACACACCTGTCTATATAAGACCTTACAGCTCACAGTGCATGTCAGAGCAAATGAGAATCATGAGGTCAAAGGAACTGCCTGAAGAGCTCAGAGACAGAATTGTGGCAAGGCACAAATCTGGCCAAGGTTACAAAAAAATGTCTGCTGCCCTTAAGGTTCATAAGAGCACAATGGCCTCCATAATCCTTAAATGGAAGACGTTTGGGACGACCAGAACCCTTCCTAGAGCTGGCCGTCTGGCCAAACTGAGCTATCGGGGGAGAAGAGCCTTGGTGAGAGAGGTAAAGAAGAACCCAAAGATCACTGTGGCTGAGCTCCAGAGATGCAGTTGGGAGATGGGAGAAAGTTGTAGTAAGTCAACCATCACTGCAGCCATCCACCAGTCTGGGCTTTATGGCAGAGTGGCCCGACGGAAGCCTCTCCTCTGTGCAAGACACATGAAAGCCCGCATGGAGTTTGCTAAAAAACACCTGAAGGACTCCAAGATGGTGATAAATAAGATTCTCTGGTCTGATGAGACCAAGATAGAACTTTTTGGCCTTAATTCTAAGCGGTATGTGTGGAGAAAACCAGGCACTGCTCATCACCTGTCCAATACAGTCTCAACAGTGAAGCATGGTGGTGGCAGCATCATGCTGTGGGGGTGTTTTTCAGCTGCAGGGACAGGACGACTGGTTGCAATCGAGGGAAAGATGAATGCGGCCAAGTACAGGGATATCCTGGACGAAAACCTTCTCCAGAGTGCTCTGGACCTCAGACTGTGCCGAAGGTTCACCTTCCAACAAGACAATGACCCTAAGCACACCGCTAAAATAACGAAGGAGTGGCTTCACAACAACTCCGGGACTGTTCTTGAATGGCCCAGCCAGAGCCCTGACTTAAACCCAATTGAGCATCTCTGGAGAGACCTGAAAATGGCTGTCCACCAACGTTTACCATCCAACCTGACAGAACTGGAGAGGATCTGCAAGGAGGAATGGCAGAGGATACCCAAATCCAGATGTGAAAAACTTGTTGCATCTGTCCCAAAAAGACTCATGGCTGTATTAGATCAAAAGGGTGCTTCTACTAAATACTGAACAAAGGGTCTGAATTCTTAGGACCATGTGATATTTCAGTTTTTCTTTTTTAATAAATGTGCAAAAATGTCAACAATTCTGTGTTTTTCTGTCAATATGGGGTGCTGTGTGTACAATAATGAGGAAAAAAAATGAACTTAAATGATTTCAGCAAATGGCTGCAATATAACAAAGAGTGAAAAATGTAAGGGGGTCTGAATACTTTCCATACCCACTGTATATTCTGTCTCATTGTAATGTTCTGTGTGCACTTGTTTCTCCTATCACCAAAATTTTTTTCTTGTGTATTTGAGAACACTTGGAAAAATGTACAATTAGTTGATATGAATATTGTTCACCTGCCAGACATAAGATGCATGCTACAGTTGTTAGCTATACATATCCAGCTGTCTTGCTTCACTGAAGCTGTATGTGCATCCATTTGTCGTTGCTTTTTCAGAGATCTAATCACTTGAATTTCCATTAGTTCCAGGCATCCAGCCACTGAACATTATGGTCCAAATTTGAATGACATTTTATGACAATCGTGTTAGTGTTGCTACCGTTAATCGTGTTAAAATCACTATGAATGAAGAACCTCCCGCTGTTGTTTTCATTCCATTCAGAAGTGATCATCCATATTCCCTTTTTAGATGCAACCATCCACTGTGAGAGCTTTGAAAGACTATAAGGTGCGGGGCTCAAAAATAAGGGTCATTCGGAACTCACTTTAAGTCAGTGTTATTGGAAAATCTGTTTGAAGTGATCTTAAAATATAACTATCATGATCGTTCTCCCTTTAAAGTGCCTTTTGGAGTGCGATATATCCCATATAAGTTCGACAACTAGCAGGAAATGTTCAAAAAACAAAATGATGTCTCTTCCTTAAACTGGCTTGAAATGGTCTGTAAGTGCAACTAATACTACACATTCAGATATGCGCAGTTAGAAAAATCAAGCCGCATGCGTTCAGTGCTCAAACACTCTGCTGATGACGAAATGTGCATCACGCATCCTTTACACAGACGCCTAGCATTCGCATATGACCAAAGTATATTTTGGGCTTTAATCTCATGATGTGTTGTAAATGCTTAAATCAGTTCTACAAAGTTAATAAGATATTTCAATTGAAACTTTGTCTGTTTTCAGATGAATAATAGTATTAATAATGCACTTGGAAGTTTGTCTAGCATGCTGGTTTGTGTGTTTTCCCTTAAAAGTATCTTTGTCTTTTCTTATTAGATTGAAGAGGAGATGGTTGCTCTTCAGAATGAGCGCTCCGAGCGCATCCGTAGTCTCTTGGAGAAACAGGCTCGGGAGAGCGAAGCTTTCGACTCTGAAAGCATGCGTCTGGGCTTCAGCACAATGGTGCTTTCCAGCTTGGCTTCGTCTGATGGCCACAGCCACAGCTTCCCTGGGGCTCAGAGTAGCTGGGGCTCCCAGCATGGTGCAAGCTCTCAGGGTTCACACTGGGGAGGTGGCTCAATCAGCGGAGGGCACCATGGTGGCAGCCAGCATGGTCACCATCACTACCACCCAGGCCAGAGCAGCTCTATCCAGCAGCCCTGGGGTCACTGCCTGTCTTCGGGCGGGCCGCCTCCCTGGGGGCACCATGGATCTGAGGGCAGTCAGCGCCAGAGTGGGGGAGGTGGTGGGCTACGGAACAGTACCCAGGTGGTAAGGCGCCCCTCAGGGGGCCGCAGTGAGCAGGGGATGAGTAGGAGCGCCAGCATCGCCTCTCAGATTTCCAATGGCTCGCACCTGTCCTTCACGTAAGACCGCCTGCTGCTCTCCCACAACACCCATCTTACAATGACCCTGAATGCCATAGGGGAAGGGATACAGGGGCACCATGGTCAAAGGAGGACCTGGAGGGTAAAAAACATTCTGCTTGCAGTCCTCTCTTTTCTACCCACTCCTTTATTTTTGTCTCCTGAAATTTTTTTTATATTCCTAGTAAGCACAAGAAGTAATCCATTGTAGTTCCACTTATAAGAATGTCAGCCAGAAGGGCATGTATAAGGTTCTGGATGGTTTTTCGTTTTGTGGTGATATGAATTAATATGATGAATTTAGAGAGGTTTCTGTTTTAGTTTGATATGATAAAGTTAGTGATGGTGAGATTGAATATATGAATGCTGTGCATTGCCTCTCACTGGTGAGAGGAAGAACTCTGGAGATTGTATGTAAGGATTTTTATCATGATCTTATTAGCAGGTAGTTTTGGCTGTTTGTTTGTTGTCAGAGAGAGTGTGTGTAGAGTATTTATCATTTCCTTCCTTAGAAATATAGATACAAAAGAAAACAATTGCAGTTATATGGAATATATACATGTGTGTATATAGACAGTATACTGTATATACAGTTGAAGCCAGAAGTTTACATACACTTAGGTTGAAGTCATTGAATCTGTGGAGTGGTTAAAAAATTAGTTTTAATGTTAGCAAACTATAGTTTTGGCAAGTTGTTTAGAACATCTACTACGTGCATGACACAAACAGACAGATTGTTTAACTTTTAATTGAATATCACAATTCCAGTGGGTCATAAGTTTACATACACTAAGTTAACTGTGCCTTTAAGTACCTTGGAAATTTCCTGAAAATGATGTCAAGCCTTTAGGCAATTAGCCAATTAGCTTCTGATAGGAGGTGTACTGAATTGGAGGTGTATTCCTCTGGATGTATTTTAAGGCCTACCTTCAAACTCAGTGCCTCTTTGCTTGACATCATGGGAAATTCTAAAGAAATCAGCCAAGACCTCAGAAAAAAGTTGTGGGAGCAATTTACAAATGGCTGAAGGTACCACGTTCATCTGTGCAAACATTAGTATGCAAGTATATACACTGTTACCACGTAGCCATCATACCGCTCTGGAAGGAAATGCATTCTGTCTCCTTGAGATGAACATAGTTTGGTACGAAAAGTCAAAAATAAATCCCAGAACAACTGCAAAGGACCTTGTGAAGATGCTGGTGGAAATTGGTAGACAAGTATCTATATCCGCAGTAAAATTAGTCCTATATCGGCATAACCTGAAAGACTGCTCAGCAAGGAAGAAGCCACTGCTTCAAAACCACCATAAAAAAGCCAGACTACAGTTTGCAAGTGCACATGGGGACAAAGATCTTACTTTTTGGATAAATGTCCTCTGGTCTAATGAAGCAAAAATTTTACTGTTTGGCCATAATGACCATCATTATGTTTGGAGGAAAAAGTGTGAGGCTTTCAAGCCGAAGAACACCATCCCAACTGTGAAGCATGTGGGTGGCAGCATCATGTTGTGGGGGTGCTTTGCTGCTGGAAGAACTGGTGTGTTTCACAAAATAGATGGCATCATGAGGAAGGAACATTATGTGGATATATTGAAGACATCGGCCAGGAAGTTAAAGCTTGGTCACAAATGGGTCTTCCAAATGGATAAAGACCCCAAGCATACCTCCAAAGCTGTGGCAAAATGGCTTAAGGACAAGAAAGTCAAGGTATTGGAGAGCAATCTCAAAGCCCTGACCTCAATACGATAGAAACTTTGTGGGCAGAACTGAAGCGTGTGCGAGCAAGGGGGCCTACAAACCTGACTCCGTTACACCAGTTCTGTCTGGAGGAATGGGACAAAATTCCAGCTACTTATTGTGAAAAGCTTGTGGATGGTTACCCAATACGTTTGCCCCAAATTAAACTATTTAAAGGCAAGGCTACCAAATACTAACAAAGTGTATTTTGTTAGTAACTTCTGACCCACTGGGAATGTGATGAAAGAGATATTAGCTGAAATTAATAATTCTCTACAATTATTCTGACATTTTTCCATTCTTAAAAAAAGGAGTGATCATAACTGAGCTAAGACAGGGAATGTTTTCTACGACTAAATGTCAGGAATTGTGAATAACTGAGTTTAAATGTATTTGGCTAAGGTGTATGTAAACTTCTGACTTCAACTGTACATGTGTGTATATATACAGTATATATACACAACACACATAGATTATATAAACTAGGTTGGATACCAGAATGTGAAAGAATCAAGCTTTTCAGTGCACTTGATTTTGTTTAGTTTAGCTTAATCTTTTAAAAATACAGAAGGTGATATTAATTAACACAAAGCACTAATGTTTTAAAATGTGTTAAACAGTATGCTTTACCTTTTTTGTGCCACAATACATATTAGCTGTGAAAATATACTGTGAAATTCCAAGACATTAGCAACCAGAATTATATATTTTGAATGATTATTTTATGATGGCTGTAATTGATAAGAATGAGTAAGGGGCCCATGTATGTCACCTTGCATTGCCATCCTTCCACAGGTCCAGATAGCCAAAAACACAAGTCTGGGTGGGGATGGAGAGTAGGGTGCCATTTTGCTTTTAAAACTTAAGAATAAAGCCTAAAATACTGTTGTTTAATCCCAGTGAATGTATTGACAAATCTTGGCCAAAAGCACATGGATGGTTTTAAGATAGGTGAGAGACAAAAGATACAATGTGGAGATATTTTAGAGGATTTGTAAACTCAGAAAATAATGTAAAAAAAAAAAATATATATATATATATATATATATATATATATATATATATATATATATATATATATATATATATATATGTGTTTTTTTTATCTTAAAGATTTGTTTTTTATTTCTTGTTTTAATTTTTTTTACTTTGGTGAAATATGACCCTCTTTTTTTTTTTTTTTTTTACGAGATTCACCTGAATAGAGTGGGGAAAAAACAGCAGGATTTTGCATATTTACATGAATGTAAAAGCATGCTGGCATACCTCCTGAATAACAGTATGGAAAGAGATGTTCCAGTATATTAATGTTAATTTTAGTCATTTGATTTAGAGATGCCAAAGTTAACAATCGCAACTATGCAAGAGAAGAATAGCCTGTCCTGTTCACTTTTGTGTTTTGACCTCTTTATTCTGCAAACTTTCATTGCAAACCTGAGCTTAATGTCACAGAAAAGCACTTTACCATCCCTTTCTAAACTTCCTCTTTATTGAACACTACAATCCCATGTGAGCAGTTCTTCTGAATCTCTGGTGCCCCCTCCTCCCCTTTCTCTGGCTGGGTTTCACAAGAGTGTGTTGTGTGGATTTTAAGGGTGGGGAGGTCTGGGTTGGGCAGGCTTGAGACCACTGAATGTTTTTGCCGGGCGGGTGGGTGCCGCTGCTGTTGTCCCTGCAATGCCTTTGTCTCTTCCACGTCCACCCCAGAGCCCTGGTGACTGCTGCCTGACCTCCACCCTCCAACTGAACACTTACCACAGCATGTAGAAAAAGTGAGAAAACTACAAGGGAAAAGGTCAGAAATAGATACTAAAACATTGTTAAGGTGGAAGGGTATATAGTCAGGAGACTGCTTTAAGTGGGATGTATAGGAACAAGTTTGTGTATATTGTATATTTAGAAATTTAAATACATGAATAAATGGACAGTCAAACCCAAGTTAAATTAGACAAAAAGGTAATTGCTTGAACGTGAAGAAAAAGAAAAAAAAACAACTTGGTTTGTAATATTGCTTATTTAAAAAGGAAAAAAATATATATATACACAGTATATACACAAAGCATATTCTCAGAGGTGTCAAGCAAAGCCAAACCCCCTGCAATTAGACTTCTCTTTATCTGGACCGTTCCATCATCATCTCTTTGCTTCTTGTGCTCTTTGCTTTCAAAGGTGTAAATTACAATATTCACCAGTTCCAGTACTCATGTTCTGTTATCTCTGAAATTGTGAAATTTCATCTTCTGAAATGTAAGTCATTTTTTTAGTTTCATTCAAAGCATGTAACTGCCAACATGCCGATCACAGAATGGATTCAAGGACCTTGGTGCAGTAGCCTTTCAGATTTAACATTCTGATTTATATTGGACTACATCCTGTTTGAGAGAGTGAATCATGCTCTTGGTCATATAGAGCACAATTGTCCTCCCTTAACCATCTTGCTTGGCACACTGCTGGTATATGCATGGAATTACAGATTACATGAATTGCCATGAAGCTTTCTCAGTCTACGACTATAAGCAACTGAGCCAGTCTTGGGCCAAATGTAACAAATTATCATGGCCATGACATCTTCTGAAACATGCCAATTATTTAGTCAGATTCTTTAAGTACTTTAATTGAATCACTGGACCCAAGGAGCAGCCATAGTCTCAAAATGTCATAACAGCAGCTTTGCTTTTTGAAAGTGACATTCAGGTCACAGTCATTCTCCTATAGTTTATGCCTGAATGACAAAGCAGGATCATACAGTATGTTTGAAGAGAGAGAGAGAGATGTGCCCATATAAAAGAGAGTCGATTTCTTTGAAAGACCTTATCATCCTTTTTATTGACCCTTTAAAGCATGAAAATAGTGGGATGAGTTATAAATGGTGGTACATCTCTTTACCTTGTGTTTACCAGTATTCCATCTGTTTTGTTTTGATGGCCATTGTCTCCTTTTTCCTGCTTCAACATTACCATAACAATCCATCTATAACCTGTATTAAAATGTATAGATTGTGAAAAAACTGAATGTTGGAGAGATTACAAAAATTGTTCTAACCAAACAAAAATAAAATCTTATAACAAGTTAATTAAATTGTACAAAACAAATCTGAAAACTTAAAGGGGACAAATGTAATGTTTTGTTTGTAATTACTCCTTTTGTTGGCAGAGGGCTACTGAACAAACAATCAACTGTAATAAAGTAATTTTAGTACATCTTGGTCCTGTTTATTTTATTTTTTTTCATTTGTAAGTTTATAAATTGTGTGCATATAAATAATGTAAACCTAAAATGTGTAGTTAATGCAAATTATTTCTTTTCTGTGCTTCTACTTCCTGATTGAGGTTCAGGTTGATTACCAGTATTGATTCCTTTGATAATTTTCAAACAAAAATCTTCAGGATAAGATAACGAATTCAAAAGCTCTTTTTTTGTGGTATTGTCTTCACTAAAACATCAATGCATGTAGTGAGTTCCCCAGCATGCTCCTAGTGATTTGTTTGTTGAAGGAAAACGTAATCACTAAAAATAGCATCTAATGGTAATCAACATGATTAAGCCCCTGCCAGTCAGTGTTTTTTGTCTATCAATAAGCATCCTCTTACTAGGAGATCCAGAACATTTTGCTCCTTCCTAATGTATACAATGAAATAAGCCCAGGTTTTCTCCTGAACAAACTGAAGAACAAAGGTGAACAAAGTTTACATTGCACTACACACAGCATCGTTTTATCATTTGTTTGTTGAGATGACTTCACATAAGGCGGTCAACTGTAGAGTCAGTCGAGTGGATGACACATCAGGAGGTAAGCTGTTGATGCTGCCTTAAATTTGATCAAGCTGGCTATGAAACTGGTTCAATAGTGTACTTTCCCTTTCAACTGTTATGCATTTTTAACGTTAATATAGTAACCCAGCTAGCAATTGTACAATTGTAAATAAAGAACATCACTTTCAAACCATACATGTAATTAGTTTTAACCAATCATCAATGCTTTTTAACTAGCCAAATTCGAACACAAGAACAATGTGTTCGTCATTTTTTTTTTCTAGTGAAGTTACAGAAGCCAAAAAGAGCTTTATCTTAATCCTTCTGTGTTGTTCTCCTCCTCACTCCTTTAAACATCAAAGGACTGATTATTTTCTCCTTTTGTTTCATATGTTTCTTAAAGACTTTTTGTGACTTTGGTAGCAGGAAGCTCACCAAATTGGAATCTCATGCTCCTAGAACACCACCTATTGCTCTCACTCAGCGAGTGTAGGATCTGTTCCAAGTAAAATCCTCTTGCTCTTCTTCAAATGTTAATATATCAGAGGGAGTTGAGATCTGTCGTCTTCGTGAACTTAAGATGGGCCTTTCTTTCTTCAACAAGGTTGATCTCCTTCTTCTGGAAAACACCGCACTGGAGCTATGCCTCAGGCTGTGAAATCCATCCTTGAACCCATTCCTCTCCTCTACTCCAATGAATTCAGCAACCACCTGGAAATATTCTAGCACTGCAGAATGACTCCAGGAAGTCGTACCTCCATGTTTATTCTCATGCATAAAGCTGCAATGACCTCCCTTGTCTGTTAGGGCCAGCAGAAAGTAAGGGCTATTTTGAAAAAGTGCTTCAGGTAGAGTGAAAATAGGTGGCACAAGAGGGTCATCTTTGCTACACAAACAGAGCACTGGCACAGCCACTTCATCTGCATCTCGCAGAGGTTCATTCCTCTCCCAGTAACTTGCCCAGTCCAGCTTAATTGATAGTCTTGAATTATCCTTTCCAGTGTGGTCCACTGTTTTGGACATGTTGTGATATGAATGCTTAGCAGTACAGAACATTAATTCTTCCATATCTTGCAAGGATTTGCAGTGTAGAATTTTTGAAACATCCATCACGGAGCTCAAAGCAGTTGCATACCTGTAGACCAGGTCAAATGTTCACAATGTTACAATGGCTTAACTTGGTTTGCTGTTTTCCATTGCTGTCACTAATTAAGTTTAGCAGGTTTTTGCATAGTCGACCGAAAGGTCCTGCTACTTTTAAATTATATGAACGTTGCTTATAAATGTTGCTTTAAACTAAAGTAATTGATGTTGGATTAGGTCATAGAGAGTTACTGCAAAGATTAGTTCCAACCCAAATCAAATGATTTGCCAAGTGATTTGCCTGTAATTATCAACTAATCCTGTATATCTTGAAAAGCTCATTCAGGTGTTTGATTAGGGGTGGAACTAAAATACGCAGGACATTCTCCTTCTAGGGCTTGACTTGAATATCTCTGACTTACAACATGCATTCGGCTGAATGTGTGCCTAATTGCCTACCTGTTTATTTGAATCTTCCGGTAAATGAGGGCCATCCAGTGATAGATCCACGGTAGTTTGTACTCAAACCAGAGTTGTCCATGAAACACAGGAGAGATGCAAGCAGCAGCCATCAGGTAGGATGATGAGCCACATTCCCCCAGATATGACAGCAGCAAGCCAGATCCGGAGCCCTCACTGATTGCCAGCAGAGTTGAGGATGGATGGTGGCTCCGCAAGTATGCTATAGCCTGCATAAGATCAGATGGATTTCCAAATTCCTGGTAGCGTGGAGTGGTCAGAGGGCAGCCACCATGACCACGACGATGGAACACTACAGGATAAAAACCCTGCTGCAAAGCCTGGTGGCACAATCTGAGCAAGTGCGGTGTCATTAGGCCCAAAGCATTGGGAATAAGAATGACAATCGCTGGATTGCTAGAGTGTAAGCCAAGAACTCTTCCTCCTGGATGAAGTACCTTTTTGGCCTGAGCCTGTTGGTCCATTAGACAAACAGCCCAGTCTAGGGCCACAATGCCTCCATCCTGGAGCAGAAGGTGGTCTCTTGTAAAGCGAACTCCTCCTTGTACTTCAGTGCCTTCCTTTGTGGGCCACATGAGATTGGTGATTATCTGAAGATGAGGGTCACTCTGAGGCCATGTTGCCAGTGGAGGCTGTGTTAAAGCATAACAGTACCTCTTCAGGTGGTTGGCCAGGGCTGTAGGTTTACAGATCAGTTTGACCTTTGCCTGCTGTTCTTCAAATGACTCTGGAACCAAGTATGGGAGTTTCAGAAGTCTACAAACCATAATCCACATACAGTGACCGAACCGTTGAACAGTTCTCTCTGCAAGGCGACGAATCCAGTTGCATTGAAGCAGAATGTTAATCAGGAACAGAATCAGAGAAGGAAGCAGGAAGAAGTAGTCCCACATTTCTATAATGTAAAAAGACTTGCTCACAAATCTCTTGCCAGCAGGCCTAAGTCAAGCTGGACAGTGAGCACTCCTTAGTACTAAGGTAAGCAATGGTTTTCTCTGCAGTGAGCAAATGGAACTCGAAAGATCTTTAAACCACATGTTCTGTCCAACTTTCACTAGTGAGTCCACCTAAATGGACTTGAACCTCCTCCGCTACACATTGTAAACATGATTGGTCCGCCCTCCCCTCCAGAAATCGATAACAATTATTTTATCCACTGACTGTTTTTAGCTATAGTAAGCAGTCTAATTACCAACTAATGGAGTTTTTTTTCTCCATTTGAGTGTCAGAGATTTGAACAATTCTTTCTGCTACTGCCATCAGACCCCAATTCAGGTGCAGTAGAGGTGGAATACATTGAAGATTGACCATTGTCAGCCCACCATCGATATCTGAAAGGTAAGAGACCTTGAGGATATTGCACCTAAACCATTCCCCTTTGCTCCTGGGTTGTTTATATACCAGAAAAGAGTTGAGGAAAGGACCTGTTGAATATGTGCACACTGCATAGGAATAAAAGATCTAGTCGCAGGCAGATAACTCATGGCAAATGGTAGGTGTGTGTATAGTTTTATCAGCAAGTGACAATGCATGCAACAATGGAAAACATTTTCGTACAAAAAAAGGTTTTATTCAAACCATAATACTCACAAATTATCCTCTACATAAAACAGAAAATAATGTCTTTTGGTTTTGTTATTGTAATTTTTCATGTTTCATGTTTTTTTTTCTAGAATATTATTTACATTTTTGAAATGTTGCACAGAAGCCACATGATTTTTAATTGTGTTGGTCAAAGCTGGAAGGGCAAGGGTGTGTAAAGTGACAGGTAATCAGCATTGTAAGAGCCAATAATGCAAGCACTCCTCACAGAAGAGGGACATTTGGGGACATGCTCTCTATGCAAACATTCTTTTGTCATTTTGTCCAGTTAGATTTGATTATTCTATTTGGATTATACAAACATGTGGAAATTAATTGTAAAAGTTTGCTCTAAAGCTATAGACAACTGGCATAAAGAAATAGTTCACACAAAAATGAAAAAGATTGTCATTATCCATTCCCCATATTTCATTCCAAAACTGTATTCTTTTTCTTCACATTTACATTAGGTTGTCAAGCTCCAAAAAGTGCAAAAAAAAGTACCAAAATAGTGGAAGTTGAAGTACCAAAATAGTCAAGTTGAAGTTGTTATTTGCTGAAAATCTTCCACCGCTCTCAAATCTCATAGCATTTAATTCAAAACATTCAAGTGTGTTGCAACATGATAAAGCATAAGACAATTTACAGCAATGCTCTTTGATGTCAAACCAGCAGCGGTGCCTTGAGGCAGGTTTGAGCATGCATGCGCAAATGAGATATAATTATGAGACTTAAAATAAAAAGTCTACTTGGAATATATCTTATGGACCACTTTTTTGGTACTTCATATTACTATAATTTTTCACATTCACTTTCATTGTATAGAAAAGAGTTGTTTGGACATTCTGCTAAACAACTAATTTTGCGGTCAACTGAAAAAGAACAAGACAACCATACAGTTTTCAAACTACATAAAGGTGAGTACATTATGTCAGAATTTTCATTTTTAGGTGAATTATTCCTTTAAGATGAAATGGCAATAACTGACGTAAAGTACTCTTACAGAGTTTCCTAATGTCCTGACAAATCATAGTCATGTCATAGATCTTACTTAGACAGAATTGATCAAATAAGTGCAACTGCAGCAACATATACTTCTATCTGATCCCAGGTCCTGGGGCCTCATGTATAAATCTCTGCTTCGATTTCTTCCTAAAAGTGTGTGTAAGCACAAAAGTCAGATTTTGCATATGCACAATACAAAATCACATTTATAAAACTATGTACGCCAGAGCCTGCGCATAGTTCCCTTATAAATCCCAGCTAGTGGAAGATTGTGCGTACACGTGCACGATTCATTCCCCACCCCGTCTCCTCCCCAAAATAACCTCATCTGCATACAATTACCACACGTGTTTCACCATCCAGACACGTGATTACTGTGTTTAACGGTACGAGAAACTGTATTGTAAGAAATAAGACTTTAAATGTCACATGTGTGCCCAAAGGTTAGATGCTGCACCATGAAGAAACATTATTTATTAAGATATTAACTTGTTTTCAAAGAATATATCTTGAATATCCCTTGGAAACTGTCTCTATCTTTGCAGACATAAATCTAACTTAAGCAATTTTGCTTCTCAGAAAACCTTTTAAGTTATTTTATTGAGAAGTTAAATATTAAGTAATGGAAACAAAACTAAAATTATTAAAATTCTTTGTGCAGAATTGTCTGCTATCATCGTATTACTAAGATTTTATATTTGACTGGTATTTTATATATATAAAAAAACAGCTGAACGGCAAATTTTCTTTTCATAATGTTTTTATCAGACTAGAATGAGGGTTTCATTGCGATGAGGGTCTTTTTTTAATTAGATACATACAAATAATATAGCCTACTATTGGCTTAACTACATACCTTTTTATTCTAAATGTGAATTAAATGAAAATCACAGTTTAAAATCTGTCTGTTCTGTTCATTATTTGTCCAGCTGGAGTCGCCAATTCACGCACACACCAGTAGAGTGCGTACGCACAGTCAAGAGTGTCCAGACTGTGCACACATATTTAAAGGCAAGTTTATTTTATATAAATCATAATATGTTCATGGGAAATTGCTCAGATGATTAATTTTGTGCATACACAACGTTTATACATCAGGCTCCAGGTCTTAACTATGAGGTATGTTCACATAGAGACTATGACTTTTAACAAACACACAAAGCTGCAGCACAATTACTTTTTTCTCCATTTCATGGTTGCAAAGCTGCAAGCATTTGTAATTCATCAAATCAAGGCGGCCTTTACCTACCTATTACAAAGTTTACATAAAGGCCTCTTGATTAACTTACAATTCCTTAAATACTTAAGGAATAGTGCTAATATTGTGTTCTACAACACAATATAACCAAATCTACTATAAAGTACCAGGAAAAACATTATTAGTGCCTATTGCTAAATTAATCTCCTTCTGCTCTGAAATGTTCCCAAAATCAGTAACTATAAGGAAACTATTAACATTTAGAAAGGCTTTGTGAAGTTAAATGGCGGTGCAGCCATGGAACTAAAGTTACAGTGTTGTTTATGATAAAACGAGTCATAGCTGGGGTGAATTGGGGTGGGATGGCCTATCAGTGCTCATAATTTATTTGTGAGGTTTAGCAGTGAATTGGGCAGTGTGCATAGGCTGAATTAGCTTTATTGATGCGGTCAGACTGTTCCATTAGTGTACTTGGAGAGCTTATTCTCTAAGTCACATATTCGCTTCTCCTGAGAAAGAACGGTGGCCTTCAGACTTTGGATCTCCTCAACAAGCTTCTCCAACAACTGAGGCTAGCGATTAAAAGAGATAGAGAATGGGGAGGAAAAAGGAAAGATGGAAAGAAAAGAGTGACAGGAGTGGTTGAGAATGGAGAGGGAGTAAAGCAAGAGTTGAATCAGGAAAAGGTAAGAACTGCTTTGCTTCTAATGAAAAGTCTATGGCACTTTCCACGAATAAGGTACAAAATTGGGTCTCAAAATTGCGTAAAAAAGGGTAGAGCTTTTTTCTTTTTCAATAAATGGACGATGAAAGGATGTGCTTAAACTCCCCAAAAAGGAAACATTTTTTGATTGTAAATCTTAGGAGGTCAAACTAAATACGATATGAGCTGTTTAAATTTCTGGGGTCTGCCAATTTTGCAGCCTTGTTACTAAAATGTGGAACATGTCGAAATACATTTTGAGACCACGATTGGTGTAATTTCTAGATCTAACATTAAGTAAACATCCAGGGTTACACATTTGGCCTAAATTAATCTGTCACTCACCTAGGGGCTAGCTAATTTGGGACCAAATGTTGGTTTGTAGTTATTGATAAAGTTTTCATGTCCAAAAATTGAAAGAAAAATATTTGTTTGATCATTTTTTTGTCTTACAGTAACTTGGGTAACCGTGTTGACAAATGCAGTCAACACTAACTTTAAAATTCAACAGTCGAAAAGGTCCAAATGATGTCACATGTTGGATGTTGTAATTTGAATAAATGTTACATTTGCAATGTAAAAATGTGGAAAATTATTTATTGAAATGAAAAGTTTTTTTTTTCTTTTTACTACAATGAATTCATCTGAATTAAGCCGCATATTAAAAGTTGAAAAGAATGAATATTGCTTCAAAAGAATATACCAAAATGATTATAGTTGTATCATTTTAATTGTGGGTACAGTTGAGAAGGTCTAGACCACTGAGCTGGAACAGGCCAAAATCACCACTTTAAAAGAAGGAAACAAATATGTGATGTTTTTAAAACTAGCTACTTATAATGTTATGTTAGACAATAGTTTAATATGTCTAATAGTTCTCATAACAAAAAACAAGGGATTTCTGCCCATTAATTTTTTTTAAAGCAATGGGACACCAAAGTGTACCATATTCACCGAAAGTGCCCTTTATCTGAAGTGAAGTGATGAAGGAACAAAAGCTTGGAAAGGAAAAAAGTAGACCAGGGATAAGCAGGATGTTGTACTCACTGGCAAACTGCTTCCTTCTACTGCAGACATGCTTCTACGTGTTGTGGGCCTGGTTTCCAGAACATTCTTCTTGGCCACCTTAAGCTCTCTGCTCTTTGGAGGAACATAACCATCTCTCATAGACACTAGTATGGGGTCTGTATCTCGTCCTTCTAACCATTCTTCAGGTTCCAGTGCTGGCTCTGGACCTGCTGTATCTGGGTACAGGTCATCCTGGAACAAGTCCGACTGGCATCACAAAAACAGGAAGAGAAAGAATCGATTGAGTGAGCAGATGTAATGAAAGCAATCTCAAATGTAATGGACAACTTCCAAACAACTTCCTCAACATATCATTTTCTGAAACAATTGTTTCCTCAAAAACAATACTCTGAAAAGCAATATTCAGAAATGTTGTTGGAATGCTGATTTAGTCATTTAACATTCAAACATTAATTTTCTTACCTTTCTGGGTACTGTCATCATGATAGGCTCACACTTTCGCTCATGGAGTTTATATAATCTATTTGAGGAGAATAAAAGGCAGTTTGTTTACAACCCCCAGTGAGCAATTTAAAGGTGACCGTGGCAACTATCTGCAGACTGGTTTTTATTTCTTGCAGCTAAAAATTAGAGCTGTCAGTATAATATAATATAATATTTGTTCTTATAGTCGACCCCCACCCCTCCCAGGCTTTATTGGTGTCCCCAGATTGAAGTTCCTCAATTGAAAACCCTACTTGCACAGATTTATGCATAAATATTCTAAATCAACCACTATAACTGATCAAACTAGCTGACCTGGCAATTTCACACTTGCTGACATCCACTCCTCTCTTGGGCATGAAGCCCATTCCTCTCTGTGGCTCCTTGCTACTGAATGTGCTGATGTAATGCACATATGGAGGCTCCTCTGTGATCTCAAAATAGCGAATACTGCTGTCGCCCTGCAGAGACAATAAAGGAGAAAAATTGGAGAAAACTTTACAGAGTATAAAACAATCAAAGATGAAACATGGAGTCATACCTTGCCACTCAGATACACAATGTTGGTGTCGGGATCATAAAAAGGCGATAAAACTCCATTACTAGTGTCCAACTCCAGTAATGCAATGGGCTCTTCAAAATTAGTCTAAAATATCAGAAATTAACACAGGAATTAAAATTTCAATCATCAGTTATTTGAAATGACAGCAGGATGTTGAAATCTAAATATGGAGATAAGATCAAAACATTAAATGAGTAAACCAATTTTGCTCATTTACCGGATCCCACAGACCAAGCTCTCTCTGGCTCATCCTGGTGAAACCTGTAGTGAAAATGTTGCCCTCTCTGGTAAAGATAGCTCTCATCGGCCGGATACCCTCATGTGGGGCGAGTCTCTCCTACAGGAGACAAAAGAAAGGTTTATTTCAGTTCAGTTCAACCACTTGAAATCCCTGTTAATCTTTACTCTAAATGTTTTCTTTTATTTTAGCATTTATATTTTTTTCCATTTTATTGTCATGGATAAAAGGAGACAGGCATGAACAAGATCAAGCTTATGTCATTTCCCGATCTAATTCATCCCTATTTGCGTCACCAGTGAAAGCACCATCTACCAGGTCATGTCTCAGAACATGTTTTAGCATGTTTTAAAGTAGTCTGTTTAATTTGTTGTTTTGTCTAGCTTTTTATAGAACACAAGAACGTGTTTGGTCTGAATGGCCCTTAAGGGATAATATCAAATAACATGATCTCTTGAGTAATTGTCACAGTTTACAAGTGCACCAGCACACGATGGGTTCTTTCGTAATACATACATAGTACAAAATCCTAATGCTTACCGCCACCACCTCGCCTTTGCGGGGATCACACACTCTGAGGTGCCGGTCCTTGCAGGTGGTGCAGAATAAGCTGCCGTTGTAGTTCCAGCTGATGTTGTAGATGAGGTCGGGATGGTCATCCATAGTGATCAGGGGTTCTCCAGTGCCCACGTTCCAGATGATGATCAGATTATCACTGCCTGTGATACAAAGCACGTGGGTCAAAAGACTTGAAACCGCTTCTAATTTGCAGAATCTCCAATGAAAAAAATTAAACCTCCATTTAGAGTCAGTTTGTCATTCAGTGATAATTTTATTTTCATCCATTCGTATTGTACTATACAGTATACAATTGTTATAAAAGAGCAGTGGCAGAAAAGAGACCAATCTTTACCTGCAGTGAGGAGTATGTTACGGGCAGTTGGGTGCCATTTTACAATGCCCACCCGTTTAGAGTGGCCCTCCAACACTACAATGGGTTCACTGATGGGACGAGAGGGGGTGTGGTCAGGGATCTGCCATACCTATGTAACAAACAAGTGTATGTTAAAGGCGTCATGACATGAGTCATCACATTTTCCTTGATCTTTTGTACATTATACTATGAAAACATACTGTAAGTTTCAGGACTGAAAACTTCCTCCTCAATAGAAAAATAACATTTATTTGAACCAGGCTCCAGAAACAGGCCATTTGGAATTTGTGATGTCACAAGAACCAAATAGATCTGCATATCTGCATAGACATCAATGCCTGTTTTTGGTCATTGCACTCTTGGCCCCGCCCACTGGTGCTCACAGTCAGTCATGCAGGTGAAGAGGAGAGAGATGGGCCTGTCGTGGGAGTTCATCTATGCCAAATGGGACTTGCACAGGACACCTTCATGTCATCTGGATTTAAACATTTTTCTACACTAGATCAATGGCTTTGACCATTATCATTCATTTCTCACCACTTTTTAAAAGACACCATGTCAAGTTCTAACTAAAAGGAGACCTCCATTCTGTTTCATTCAGCTGTGCTGTTTCTTTGCTGTTTTGAAGGCATCCTGGATCATTTTTGAACCCATATGTGCAATTTTTAGTGTTTTGTAAACATACACTAGATGGACATCTTTGATCATTTTGATGTATTTCTGGCAATGTGTGCCGCATTTTCAGAGTGCAACTTTTAAAAATGTGTCTCATTCAGAACACTTTAGAGTGGAGTGTATGTGTTTTAGCTGTTATCAGCATGGATTGCTTTTGAACCAGTTAATACACGATTAAAGCTTTACAGAGGAACTGTTATTGAATGAGCATTATTAAAGATGAGGCAGTTAAAAAGTCTTTTGGACTCAAGCAAAACAAAAGTTAAACAGTTTAATTCACAAATATTTAACTGTTTAATAGTTAATCTGCCACTGTGCTTAATGTATTCGGATGCAATGTATTGGGTTTCTTTAAAAGTCACTTTAAGTAAGCATCTGTTATAACATACACAATTATCTGCATCTGCTAAAAACAGGGTTAATAGCTATATGGAAATCTGACAAATCGAAACTTTTTTTAATTAGTGAATTAATTTAGGATATATTGTATTAATCATTATAATTTGTGTGCTGTGGTCAGTTGATACATATACTGCATGCTTATTATCATGCTTTATTTCTTATATAAGATTGCTTTACGATTTACTAATGAATCCCATTGGATGACTGAAGATAGCATGAATAAAAGCCTCATGCTGTCTTATATAAGTCACATAATTTCACACATAGGTTGATGATCTCTTTGTTTAAATGCTCTGGGGACCAGTGTACTATAAATTCCTCAAGGTCATTGAAGTGGCTTATTGTTACTGATTCAAAAAATGTTATATGAGACTCTTACCATTTGTAATGTAATACAGCTGGCAAATAAGCATAATCAGCCTACCAATTAAAGTGTTTGGGTAAACTTATAGATATATAGTGGTTTCCAGTATGCTCCTTTGGTGTCGACAGAACACGGAGGCATTGCCAGCACAGATGACAGCTGCTGTTAACTTACCTCATCTAGCAAAAGTCCTGCTTATCTGTACATCACAGGTTTATGACAGTTAACGTGCAATACTAGCTCTCACCCCGCAGCCAAACCATTAGAGCTCGTCATCACTCATCACCCTTCTTAAGACTATTGTCTCTGTGATCTTTTCCTCCAGTGTGAGTAGGTGTGCATGGAGACATGCTTCACTTGTTTTTTAAAAAATGGCAACTTAAACATATTTATTACTTCATAGTTTGTAAGTGTCAAGCAGTGGAAATGTACATGAATGACTGCCATAATGATTACCATGGCAGTGGTGTCCTCAGAGCAGCTGGCCAGGATGTTGTCATTGTGAGGACACCAGTCAATGTCCAAAACAGGCCCAGAGTGTCCAACCACTAGGGGGTAGTTTTTGTCCACTCGACCCATCTATAGGAAAATAAAAGAAGGAATGCTTATGTTGAGTATTGTTTGTAACACATACATATTGATCATCATCCATATATGGTCAAAAGATCTCTTGTGAAAATGCATTTATTCTGCATTTTTCTAATCATATAAATTTTTCTTCATTTCAAATCATATTACTAGCATAAAGATTTGAGAGAAGAGCTCAACTGAAAAATGAACATTAATTTCAACATTTCTTTATACTTGGTGTGTCCCCCTTTTGCTTTATTGACAGCAGGCACATGAGCTGTCATGAACAGCAAAACCTGGTTTTGTCAAGCAAAACTTGATCCATGTTCACCCACATGATTTGAGAATGGAAAATGTGACCTTTTGTACAAATGATGATGTCACAAATTACCTTATTTGATTAGTGACCTAGAAATGGAGCACAATCCTAAATAATTCTTATTTGATTCACATCATAACATTTCTTTGTTTTTAATTTGTCAATATCCTAAATCTCTGTTGATTTCCAGGTTTGAATTAGATTTTGAATTTGAACATGAACACAGACTTTTGGACTCCACTAAATGTGTACTTTTTGTAATCAAAAACTGATGATATTGTGGCATAGTTTATGACAAACATTCTCATCTCACAATTGTATGTCCATTAATCAGAAAGTCATGGTCCTGGTTAATGATGTAACTCATGTTTTTGTTATCCATATTCAGCTGGGGTGAACACGCGTTGGCTCTATCTGCAGCTACTCCACCTCCAGCCCCTCCTACAATCCTGGTGTTTATTTATAAACCTGTGATGAGGCTTTGAAAAGGGAGTTTTTATTTTGGCCGGCCTGAGATTGAGCACAGGGGAGATGGCTAGCTAGGTATTTATAGCATGTCTATCCAGACTCCGTGCAATGAGTCGACAGTGAAGCCATTAACTCACGAACCCTTAAAGGATCAAGACAAGTTCACAAAAAGGGATCCAATGAGGTGATAAATTGCAATGGATCAATGTGATATTTTTCAATGGGTCTGATGGTCACATGCATCAGGAATAGCTAGAACAGGAGTGCCCAAACTTTATCCTACGAAGATCCAAAATCAAGCTTCATAATGCAAGTAAATGTTACATTATATCAAACTGTATTATATTAAAATATAAAAGTTGTCCTAGTTCCCCTCCTTTATGATTGCATAAAAAACATAACTCCGCAATCTGCTTAACTAATTCAGTGAAGAGCTGTGTCAATGGAGTTTCTTTTCTTCCTCTTGTCATATATGGCAAGGTGGGCCTCTGGCCCTGGTTTGGGCATCTCCAAGCCAGAATAAACAATATGTTGTTTTGTATGTCAAATGGATGTGCACAATTGATTAGAATTCCAATACATCCAAAACAGCTGACATACATCCTTTTATCATGTATTATCCTACATCAAAATCCTATTTATATTGTATCTACTGGAACACCTACACTCACCTAAAGGATTATTAGGAACACCTGTTCAATTTCTCATTAATGCAATTATCTAATCAACCAATCACATGGCAGTTGCTTCAATGCATTTAGGGGTGTGGTCCTGGTCAAGACAATCTCCTGAACTCCAAACTGAATGTCAGAATGGGAAAGAAAGGTGATTTAAGCCATTTTGAGCGTGGCATGGTTGTTGGTGCCAGACGGGCCGGTCTGAGTATTTCACAATCTGCTCAGTTACTGGGATTTTCACGCACAACCATTTCTAGGGTTTACAAAGAATGGTGTGAAAAGGGAAAAACATCCAGTATGCGGCAGTCCTGTGGGCGAAAATGCCTTGTTGATGCTAGAGGCCAGAGGAGAATGGGCCGACTGATTCAAGCTGATAGAAGAGCAACTTTGCCTGAAATAACCACTCGTTACAACCGAGGTATGCAACTAAGCATTTGTGAAGCCACAACACGCACAACCTTGAGGCTGATGGGCTACAACAGCAGAAGACCCCACCGGGTACCACTCATCTCCACTACAAATAGGAAAAAGAGGCTACAATTTGCAAGAGCTCACCAAAATTGGACAGTTGAAAACTGGAAAAATGTTGCCTGGTCTGATGAGTCTCGATTTCTGTTGAGACATTCAGATGGTAGAGTCAGAATTTGGCGTAAACAGAATGAGAACATGGATCCATCATGCCTTGTTACCACTGTGCAGGCTGGTGGTGGTGGTGTAATGGTGTGAGGGCTGTTTTCTTGGCACACTTTAGGCCCCTTAGTGCCAATTGGGCATCGTTTAAATGCCACGGCCTACCTGAGCATTGTTTCTGACCATGTCCATCCCTTTATGGCCACCATGTACCCATCCTCTGATGGCTACTTCCAGCAGGATAATGCACCATGTTACAAAGCTCGAATCATTTCAAATTGGTTTCTTGAACATGACAATGAGTTCACTGTACTAAAATGGCCCCCACAGTCACCAGATCTCAACCCAATAGAGCATCTTTGGGATGTGGTGGAACGGGAGCTTCGTGCCCTGGATGTGCATCCCACAAATCTCCATCAACTGCAAGATGCTATCCTATCAATATGGGCCAACATTTCTAAAGAATGCTTTCAGCACCTTGTTGAATCAATGCCACGTAGAATCAAGGCAGTTCTGAAGGCGAAAGGGGGTCAAACACAGTATTAGTATGGTGTTCCTAATAATCCTTTAGGTGAGTGTATTTTAGCAAGGAGTCTATTATAGAAAAGATGTTCCTTAGTACTTGTAAATAGAGTAAAGGGCAAGATTGAGAACAAAGGCACTAGATCACAGAACTAAGATGTATATTATATGACAATATCATGTACTATATATGTTAGTCCTGTGATCTATATTAGGAAACAGGGATTTCCAAATCACATTTAAATATCCTAATTTGTGAGCTCTGGATATTTCCATGTGTGTATGTGAATGTGATGAAACACTAAGGTGCATAAGATAAGTTAACTAACATATATAAGAAACGACAAACCATTCCATTGCTACACACTCTGTTGCAGTCTGTCACAGTAGTTACAGACAGCATATGCAAGTTGTGTACCCGGTTTCTATGGAGTTCGCTTCTGTGCCCCTATGAGGGTGAAATGGAAGCCTTTTGGGGGATGGGCACCCTTACCCCCAACATCCATGTCTGAGATTCATAAATAAAGCCAAAAGACAAAGAATAGACATGATTTGTTTGGCATACTCATTGAATGTTTGACAGATATTACTCATATCAGCTTATTAGTAATTAAATTAGCTATGAATGTTTAAGACATCAGATCCCACAAATCTCCATGGGTATTCCCAACGCTTTTAACATAGCAGTATCCCAAAGCCCACCGTATAGGATCAAAAATGGTGTTGTTATACCTTGATAAGGTGCGTGTCATTGTACTGTATTTTCAGGCAGTTTAGCCCACAATCCACTTACCTTTGAAAGAGGCATAACCAAGAAAGCTCCGCCTCCACTGGACTCCACTATAACTGCCAAAAACTTTGGATTAACTGCACAGAAGGAGCTGTCCCACGTCACCTTGGAAACCCGTATATCGTCATAACTCTGCTCTGCCTTCGCCGCCTGCCCAAAAACATGCCTGAACTTACTCTGGCGCACAATGCTGCGACTCATTGCTGTGAAAAAGAGAGAGAAGATAGAAAAAGGCTGTTTAATATATACATACATGCATATAAATTACATAATTATAATATATTACATTAAGAATGATTAGCGTGCATTTGATATTAAAGCTGTTTTTGCACAGCACCTTCCAGTCTAGAGACAACTTGGTGCCCAGAAGCTAAATTTATTTAAAGAATGTAGAAAGCAACATGCCGTTTAGACTAGACACTGAACATATTCAAATGTACCTAAACTGATGCAAAGCCTGAAGACATTCACAAGCCTCAGAAGCATAATGGCTGCATTGTACATTTAAAATCTGTTCTCAATGAATCAATGCTTATAGGAATCATAAGCAAGAGCATTTGTTTTACACAGTATTACTAACATTAGACTTTTATTGCAAGATCAAAATAATTTTTAACCAAATAATGTGTTTCAAAGTCTTCAAGTCAGAAATCACTGACACACTGAATCACTGGATTTACTGAATTTACTGCTGGTGAAGCAGAAGTTTTAATCCAAACTTTATTGATGAATATCGTAACGCATTTGAATCATTATTTGATAGGCATACATTTTGGATCAGGACTAATTTGGCTGGAAAAGACTATTCTAGATATAGGTGCCTGGTCCATGGCACATTACGTTTTTAAAATGATTGTCATTTGTAGAGATTATATCTCCTCATCTTAAAAATAAATGTACTTATTAAATGTATATTTGAAGTAATAACTTGTACTGTAAAAGAGACACATGTGTGGTTGCTGAGGCACTAACCCTTATTTTAAATTCATTAAAAAAAAAAAAACATAGAAAATTGTTCAATTTATATATGTAAGTTATTATGAACCAACATTTGCAGTTAATTAAAAAATTGCTATTCAAATTGAAATATCAAATTGTATCTAAATGTTTCTTATTTTAGGAAAAAAAAATACTATATAAGTTTATAAATGAGTTTCATTTAAAAAAATCTAAAACTTTTTTTGGACTGGCACTGCTTTATTAATGTCAGTAAGAGCTTCTTTTTTATATTTGGTCCTCCTGAGACTGGCCTGTTTACACAGAACTCATCTTGTTCACACTTTAAACACATTATATTATTATTTTGGGGAGTCTTGGTTCAATAGCTCAGTTCACCTTCACATAGTAAAACAAATTTAGTTGAA
Organism: Xyrauchen texanus; assembly: GCF_025860055.1. NCBI lineage: Eukaryota > Metazoa > Chordata > Actinopteri > Cypriniformes > Catostomidae > Xyrauchen > Xyrauchen texanus. The sequence goes on along the minus strand of NC_068306.1, from coordinate 18,895,718 downwards.
TAACAGCTGAAGAAACATTATAATAAAATAATTAACTATTGTGGTAAAGTACTATACATTATAGTGCCATTGTATTATATCATTTTATAAATTGTATTCTTATATATTTTACTACTTTGCCTTGTTGTCATACTAGAGAGTATTATTATATTATATTATATTATGTGGAAGCTTTGAAAGATGATTTACGCAAACAAATAGACCCACATTCTGCATCAATAACACAACAGCACCCTAAATAGCTCCTATTAAACAATACAGACAGAGCTAAAAAACTAAATTTGCAAAAAATACAAATATATATATTTAAGCAATATCACACGAGCAAGAGTGCGATATGGCCTTATATCAGCACTGCTGTGATTTGGCCGAGGCATGAGGCCGCAGGACGAGTGCAGAAGGTAATTACAGCAGTGCTGATATCGGGCCATATAGCACAATTGTGAGTGTGATATTACTTATATACAACAGTTCAATGAACAAGTACGTTTAAAAACAATAGTACAGTCATAAAAATGCATTTGTGTTTGAAACTACTTTCTTATGTGATGAATCAGAATCTGATGTTGCTGGTTCAAAACAAATGATGTGTCCAAGCCTCTGTTAGTATTTCAAAAAGTTCACTTTACATCACCAACTGGCTCATATTACACACAAAAATTATCTTTTGCCACCACCTGCTGGTTAACATATGTAATTTCAAAAATAAAGCTAGTAACTCCTAACAGATACAATTTAGTTTGGAACAGCATAAACCTGGAGTGATACACACAGAGAAGCCTCCGAGTGCTGATGCTGTCACACCATCAGTGCTCATGAAACGTCTCTCGTCCAATCAGATTCGAGGACCGGAACTAACTGTGGTGTGTGTGTGTGTGTGTGTGTGTGTGTGTGTGTATATATATATATATATATATATATATATATATATATATATATATATATATAAATATAAAGAACAGTTACCATTTACTTCAGTTTGGCAAAAACTTTTATTGATAAACACTGACATTTGTCTATGTCACATCGGCATTCAGTGTAACAGTGGTTTATTTGAGGCTTGTTCTACCCATACTAGTTAAACCGCCTTGAGAATGCAGTATTGTACACAACGCTGCTGTCCCATGTGAGAAGGCACCCTTGCTTATGTCTCAGACGCGGTCACTTTCCTAATATAGTCATGCCAAACTGCCCCATGCCACGCGTGCCCCACACCAGACGTAATCCTTTAAACGAATGAAAAAAAAAAAAATAAGAAAAGATTGTCTTCTTAAAATGAAACACTCGATACTACAACTACACGCGCACACTTGGCGTCAAACCATCAATATGCAAAGCATGCTCTACTTTGATACATTATTGTGATGTCATATGGAACCCGCCAAACAAAGTTCATGAATAAAACAGAACTTCCAAAACACGCGCGTGTCGTCACAATGCAGCAGCATTCCATACGGTCATTCAAAAGAAATGCATAACTGTCAATCAAATGAATCACTTACCTCTGTATTTTGGGAAATATACACTGATTCGATCTTAAAATATCCTCTTCCCCTTTCCCGAGTCGGTTAACCGGTCCTCTCTCGACCCCTCCGCTTTTACAAGTATTCGTTGGCGGTCTCCGTTATTCCAGGTCAGAAACCTTAGTACGGCTCGCAGAACTAATACGCGAATTCTTCTACCTACCGAGTTGCTCCTGAGCACCAAGCGAGAGAAAATAGAGATGGCTTTGAGGGGACTGGAGAGGAGGGTTTATGGGCGGGATGGGGGTTCAAGGCGATCTTGTCTATTTTAGAAACGGCTGTCGGTGTCGGACTATTTCTCTCGGTTAAGGTATAGAAACATATCTCAGTTTCTGTGGTTAAAAACAAACAATCAATCCTAGTACAGATATTTTGAGGTATTCATATGACTATCCCATTGCCGCTCGTTTATTGATAGGGTACATTTAGTTTGCTGTAGCTTTATGTTTTAGGCTATGTACTCTTAATACTACACTATGCATTTTTTGTCAGGTGCTAAAGATAAGCTAAATGTGGTAACATCTAAATTAACTTTTTTATTCAAGCCAAAATTATTTAATGTGACTGAATCAACATGACTGCAGTAGGTTGCAACCATTTAAAAAATATTTTTTAAAGTGACAGTTCACCGCAAAAATAAAATTATGTCATGATTTACTCATCCTCACAGAAGTGTGCAAGCGAATTATTTAGATTAATAAAATAGGTCCCCGTTGTGCTTTTAAAATTGTTTTAATTGTCACAGTTTAAGCATGATAAAGAGAAAATATTTTTCCAGTCTTACAATGAACAGAGAGACACATTCTGTTTTTTCTTTTTTTGCACTGTACAACATACAACATTACAAGAAACTCTAAATGCATACTCTGCAAGCATGCTTCCAGAACACACAGTTAAAAAACAAACATGTAAAACAATGGTAAAAAGTGCATATTAAAATCCCCTACATTTTTTTAAAATCTTTAACAAAACACAAAATGCTGAAGGAAGAAACTGCACCGGAATTTAAAATGGATAGAAAATGTGCGCACACCCACACTGAAGTATACATATCATACACATCCACAAAATATACATATGCACACTGAGGCCCATAAACTCTACATTCTACAAGTACCACAGAATTGACTTCATTCTCATTAGACCCACATGCATACACATAATAATCTCACATATGTAATAATTCTACACTTACATATTCATTTCAGAATGCATTTAAACATGTACTCCTCTATAGCTTTTTCAGTCCTCAACACACACACACACACACACACACACACACACACACACACACACACACACACACACACACACACACACACACACACACACACACACACACACACACACACACACACACACACACACACCCTTCATAATCTATACCAATTCAGCAGAGAGCATTTTGTTGTATCTGTTCATAAATTGATAAGTAAAGGAAAAAGTGGCAAATTTACTACCATTATTGTATGCAACAAGCAACTTGATAGACATTGTGCAAAAAGTACATCAGTCAAATGAATTTATCGTTATTCCAGAGCAGCGGATTTTCTACTCAAATGATTTGTCAAGATTTCAGGACTATTATTCTATGGACCATCAACCCTACAAAAACATTCAATCTCTTGTGTCCTAAAAAGTCAGCACACTATGAATCTTCCTTGCAATTGTAAGGCTCACTGAGGTATGCATGGCAAGTGGTTAATCAATGACTCACACTGGCAGGCATAAACACACACAGTATGTTTACATGCACATTAAAAGTTAAATTTCAGTTGGATTAAAACAATAAATCTTCTTGTAAGTGCTTCAGTCAATATTTGGGAAGTCGTACTAGCTGACTTAGATAATGCAATTGTACCTTGGCTTTGTCCAGCATACACGTTAATCAGACCACATCTGGCCTCGCCATTGTGCACATGCATATTTAACACTTCCTAAGCCATGGTCGAAAATTAAGAGGGGCTCAGGGCAAAAATGCCCCCAAAATTCAAAATGCTGGGGCAAAAAAAAAAATTAAATAAGAAAAAGCCATCTACTTTTCTGTTTTCTTCTATTTATTATTTGTAACACCTAAAACAGTTCTTAATGTTCGATTATTAATTTATAGGGTAATAGGTAATAAATTCTCAATCTTGAAAATTTGTGTTAATTAACTGATTAAAAGTAATCAAATAAGACACAATGTGTTTTAAATGGTAAGAAAAAATGCCCCAAAAAATGTAATCTAGGGGCAAATATCACCCCTTAAAAAAAGGTTAAGCTCTGACACTGTCCACAGCTGACGTTCTTCCTTCAAATTTTCGATTATGCATAGGCAAGTCATGTATACTTAAACAGATGAAGACTGTACCTAGACTACGCAAAAATCTGCTGTAGCCCGATTATAAAAGTGCATGTAAACCTACTGACTCAGACATACAGGAATAAAAACAGAGTAAAAGTCACATAGTGTGGTAAGGGTTAACGGTTTGCTTTTTTAGCCTCTGTAAGGGATGTGTTCTCCCGTACTGTTGGCGTGTTGCCACAGATATCAATGCATCCTGTGCGTTATCCCACCCCTGACACTGATTGGACGATGGGGAGAGTGGCATTGGCATGACATCACAGTCACTACGTTCTGCCTCTTCAGTCTTACAATCCTCGGTGTGTCCATGCATCATCGATCCAGAGGAAGAAACAGGTGATGTGGATGAAGAAGGGAGATCGGGATTGCAAAGGGGAACAACTCGCTTCTTTTTTGAGGTATCATCACTATAGAAATGGGGCCGTGGCTTATTGATGGAAGTAGTGAGTAAGGCGGGACTCATATCGAGCTCGCTTAGGTCAATGGGAGAGAGCTCCAATGACCCAAGCTTGGCCAATGAGGCCGATCGCTTCATCTTTGAGGGTGGTGTCAGCCCGGCCTGACGGATCCGAGCCTCCACCTCTTTGGTCCTCTCTCGCTCAGCCCGGCCCTTTCTCTGCTCCCTTCTCAACCAAGGGTGGCTAAGCCTTTTGTCTAAGAGGCCACTCAACTTCCAGAGGAACGCCCCGAGCTCTTTCAGGGTCTCCCAAGTTTCCCTCATGTCCTTAGGACAGTGACTAGAAGAACAATCTGAGTCTGTGCAACTCTCCTGCTCCGTGAATCCCTCCAGCTGAAGAACCCCAGATGAAGATGAGCTTTGCCTTGAGTGGATGAGGCTCATATCGGACCTGAAAAAGCCGGTGTGCTTGTGCTCTCCCTCCCTGAGTCTTCTCTCACTCTCACTTCCTGTTCTCTCCTCATCGGCTAAACGTTCTTCTTTCTCCATCTTCTCCACATTGTTCTGAGGCTGGTGATAGTTACTTGACACAGTGCTTGGATCAGGTGTGAGGTGTGTGTGGGGTGAGGTCTCCTCAGTTCTCTCTATGGTGCTGGTGTTGACGGGAGAGCATCGCAAGGAACACATGGGGGCCGAGGACGCCTGTGCCATTGACGAGACCTTCTGCTTGATCTTCTGCTCAAGCTCTCTAGTCGCTCGGCGCACAGTTCCCTTTGGCCAGTTGCTTTGCATGTCTTTCCCGTGATCCACCATCTCCATTTCAGCTTCCATTGATGTGTCTTGACCTAACTCCTCTTCCTCACTGCTACAGTACATAGGTTGGCTGGTAGGAGTGGGGGGAGGGGTTATAATGTGCTGTATGCACTCCATATCTGGAACTATATTATGGACTGAGACACTGCAGCTCTCCTGTAGCAAAAACAGAAAGGTATTTTTATTTGCGTTTAATATACAACTCAATTGTTTCATAACTTACATGTGAAGTGTGTAATTTCTTTGTGACTAATGGTACAAAACGTAATAGCAAAAATAGAGATTTTTTTTAATTTTCTGTACAAAACAAACAAACTGTAAAACATGATGGTAGAGTGTTCTAAGTTGCAGGAACATAGTTATGCAGTTGGTAATGTGGCCTGAGTAATTGTTAATATGTTGCTATGCAGGCACTAAGATTTTCTGAGTGGTTGCTGAAGGGTAGGGTATTATTTGTAATACTTTAGCACAGTCAACGCCATAAGCTTTCACAAACAACACACACAAACGTAGATGGTATGCGCAGACTGTATTGATAATACAATTTCCATCACAGGGAACCCAAGTATATTTAGGACTTTACTAGTGGTCACAAGTCAGAAAATCCCACCACAAGACTCAATGATATTCTGTTCCCTAAATATGGCTTGGATCCCACCTTCAATGCAAGTCTGCATTTTTTTACCCCACAATCTGCCTTGTTTGGAGCAACAGTTAGTTCCACACCAAACTCTCACCAATGGTTGGACCAGAAGTTGTCATGTCAGGCAGCTCAAACAAACAGACCAGTTTAAAGTGCCACAGTGTTAACTCTCTTTAGTAAGTCGGCCTATTAATCTAGGGTAGGAGAAAGTATTTGTATAAAAAAAAAAAAATTACACACTTCACCTTTAACTCGAATTGTGCAACTGCAGGCAACTGATCAAAACACCATGAGAGAGATGAAGGATCCCATGCAACATTTCTTATCAACAGTGGTTGGAACTCAAAACATGGTTGAGGTGAGACACGATATGGAACAGAACCTGATTTTAATGGAGTTTGACACTTACTCTTAGTAACATTATTCCCTTGCTGCGGGATGATAATATAATGTTAACACATATATATGCATAGTTTTGTTCATAATTACATTAAACTGTCTAAAATAAATACAGTATATAAAACATTCTAAAAACTAAATGCAGTGCCTTGAAAAAGTATTGAGTCCCAACCCCTTTTTCACACAACTGATTTTCACAACCTGAAACTTTTTATATATATATATATATATATATATATATATATATATATAACAATTTAAAACTGAAATGTCAAAAGTTAATAAATATTCATCCCCACACAAAAGTCATTTGGACAAGTCTCTGTAAATTGTGATGGAGCAATATTAACTCATTCCTCCTTGCAAATTGCTCAAGCTGTACAAGGTTAGTTATGTTGTGGCAGTGAACAGCAAATTTGATGTCCCTTCAGAGATGTTTGATGGGCTAAGATCAGAACACTAAGTCACTCAAGGACATCACTTTTCCTCATTTTAAGCCACTCCAGTGTTGCTTTGGCAATGTTTTGGGTTGTTGTTCTGCTGAAACACAAACTTCCTCATTAGTTTACACTTTCTGGCAGAGGTAGTAGGATTTATCCAAAATCTTCACGTATGGTGCAGCGTTCATTTTATCAAATTATCAGCGCACATAGCTTAGATTACCACACATTGCTTATTGTTTGTGCAAATAAGCTTAACTTTAGATTCTGTTTACACCAGGTATCTGTTTCGGGCAATCCCATCACAAAACATTTTGTGAGTTTATCACTTAAAAAGCATTTGGATGTTGTTAAAAACACATGTTACCACAATACATGTGTAAATGCTATTCCATCTTGATGTGTCATGGACAAGAGGGAAGGACCGCCTACTCACCTGTCAATCAACCACTGTGCTAAAACAAGAGTTTTTGATTTTACTGGTTACGTGCAGCTTTCGAAAGAAATAAATTTGAAAAAGTGCATACATATTAGGGATGTGCAAAACAACCAATTTTCATAATCGACTAGTTGTTCAGTTGTTTTAACTACTAGTTGGCGTTAAGGATAATAATGTATAATTAGGGTCCAGAATGTTCACGTGACCCCGATCAGAAACGTTTCAGGAGGTGCATATACAGACTAAGTGCAGCACTTAAACATGATAAGTAATAGATATTCAACAAAAATATAGGCTAAGTAACAACTGTATAACATTTTATTGCACAAAACTATTAATGTAGGAGAAGTAAGAAATAACAAAGGTCCAATACAGAGTGGCACAAAACTGCTTATGCGCATCCTGAACGCAAAATGGCACACTTCAATATAACCGGAGTGCTTCAGGGTGATCCTCGCCGCACATTCAAAAGCGCAGAACTGCAAGATAGTGAGGGGGGTACACATCTAGTTCTCGATATCAAGCAGTTAAATTTTTTTTTACTGCAACTTTTATTAAAGCAGTGTCAAACAGAATCAGCAAAAGACTTTTATCTGTTTAAAACACTGCACAAATGCATAAACATTACTCACAGCAGAGGATTTAATGTACGACAGTGATCATCTTAATGTGTGGTTTGAAACTTTGGTTGAAACAGCAGCGGTGCATAAATGGACAAAAGCATAAAAAGAGACAACTTCTTAGAGGTTTTACTGTGCTGACTATTTACTTTTTTTAAGCACAGCAAGCTATAATCACGCACAAACACTCTCAAGTAAAAAAAATAAATAATCTCTCAAGTAATTAGAGAATATCACCTCCCTTTAAAACCACCACCACTAAAAATATTAATGCTTGTAGTCGACCCCACAAATCGACTAGTTAGTTTTTGGAAGACTAGTCGAATAATCCATAATTCACATAAATTTGGACTCGTCCAAAAATATATCAGAGGGTTCTACTCTTAACATCACATTTGAATTTAGATTAAAATTCAAGCCTATTTGGAATAAATAGTGCAGCGATTGATTTCATGCTTTCTTTTCTTGACCTAACGTAGTGAAATCGGAACACAAGTGATCACAGGAGATGCATGTTTTAGGTGTAAAAAGCGATGCAATTTATGGATCACTTGTGGTCAGATAATCGGAGATGGATCTTAATACCAGGTGTAAACAGGACCTTAGTCTCATCAGACCACAAGACCTTCTTTCACGTCTTGTAGCATCAAAGTTTTTTAAAGGCTTCTTCTTTGGCACTCTTCCATAAAGACCATTTTTGTATAATAGCTTGAAGATTGTGCTCCTAGGGACATCATTTTCAGTGGGAGCCAATGACTTCTGTCTGACAAATGCCAGTTTAGGAGGGCGGCCTGCCATTGGCAAAGTGGCTTTGGTTCCATATTTCATCCTTTAAATAAAGGACTGAACTGAGCTCCAAGGTATGTGCAGTGCCTTTGAAACAGCCTTGTATCCTTCTCCAGATTTGTACTCCTTCACAATTATATCCCTCTTATCCCTTGTTTCGTCTTCATTTTGGCTTGTTCAGTGGTAAATCCGACCGTACATTTTGACCTTATAGAAAGGAAAAGTATGCTCATGAGGTATTTCAAAACAGAAGATCCACTAATTTCCTAAAGAGCTGGACACCATCAACAAATTGGATACATTTTTAAGTATCGGTGGGAATTCAGGCAACTCTAAAACTTTATTTCCTTAGTTATGGCACTGTCCATTGAGTAGCAGCGCAGGAAACACAGTCAGAGTATTTTAGTACAGTGTTTCGCACAAATACATACAATTAAATAAATGTCTTGAAAATAAGTTAGTTTCTTTATTAAAAAATATCTTTGACCTGAGCAAGGTTAGCCTTAAAGTTATTAAGCATATGAATATCTTTAAATGTCATTGTTTATGTTTTAGATTTTGTAAACAATTCTTTAATGGCTTTGGCCATTTCTTTTTTCATTTCCGATTTGATTTGTCATGATGTTCAACAGCTGATTTATATTTAAAAATAAACTTTAGATATATATTCAATTAGAATCTGACACAATTTTGAAAACAGAATTGGGGGCTGAATACTTTACCAAGGCACAGTAAGCTCAAGTTTATGGAGAGAATAACACATAAAGAGTACTACACTTTTGTGTATTTGTGCAAAGAAATTCAAGAAATGAAAGAAGAATTATCGCATTCTAGCTTCTTGTAGCATTATTATTATATAATATATATAGTACATGAAAAAGATTTTTGCTAAAGGGATTGTTCACCCATAAACAAATATTCTATCATTTAATTATTTTACTGTACTTCTTTTTTTCTCAATTATTTACTCACCCTCATGTCGTTTAAAACATATCTTTCTTCCGTGAAATAAAAAAGGAGATTAGGAATATTAGAACGTTCACTTTCGTTGTATTGAAAAAAGATCAATGGTGACTGAGGCTAACATTTTGCCAAACATCCACATTTGTTTTTAATGAAAATAAATTACCCCTGGTTTGAAACAACATAAGGGTGAGCAATTTTCTTTTCTTTTTCCCCCTGAGTTTTTAGTATAACTTCCGGCCTGACGGATCTGTATAACTTCTCAAAAATAACATACCTTTTTCTGCTCTTCCTCTTTAATGGGGTAGTCTGGAACTAGGCGCTTTGTCTCTACACTTGGACTTTTGTCCCGAGGTGTCTGCAGCGCTGTCTGTTCAGTCCCATGTGTTTGCCCCTCCTGAGAAAGGCCCTGAAACTTCTCTCTGGCACTGAAGAAGTCAATGTGGTCTGTGCTTAGAGTTGGGTGGGTGGTAGAAAGCCCCGCTCTGTGTAATGTGGCACTAGGTTGGTGGTCTTTGTCACTGGTGTGGCTTAGCCCTGCACAGTCCGTTTCTGTGTTAGGCACTTGCTGGCTGAGATCCTGCAGCCCTGAAGAACCCAGGGCCTGTGTGCATGGCTCAGGGGTTCTACTCCTAACATTCACAGGCAAAAGGACCATAGTACCAGGCTTCTCCAAAGGCACAAGATTGGACACCTCAGGCTGCTCTGGGAGCACTTGCTTGACCTTTGCATTTGAGAGAAGCCTGGGGGATGTGGGAGGATGGTGTATAGCGGCTGGTGGATGAGGATGACCCAACGAGACTGTCTCTGCAATAGTGACGGATGTGAGATCAGATCTGGCCTCCGGCATCATGGTGGCAGCCTTAGGTCTGGGGAGGGAAGGGTCCTTAAAGGGTTCATGGAGGTGTTCATTTGGGTCCCCCAGACCATTGTAAATATGGGTGTCTGGCCAAGGTGTGGTGTTAGGATCTGCCTGGTTATTAGTTTCTGTGATATTGGCTGAGGGTGTAAGAGTCTGCAGTAGTTCCTGTATTGAGGTTGAGGTCTGGCTGATGGTTTGGTTGCGAGAAATAGAGTGACCCAGAGACTGACACAGCGGCTCATGGTGCTCAGACAGGTCACTATCTGAGTGGGAACGCCACAACTTATTGTGCCTCTGTTTGCTATTATGGAGAAAAGAAAAAGGTAAAAAACAAAAGTATGTATATGAACGATTAAAAGAGAAAGCACTAAAAAGCCTTTTGTTTACACAACTAACCATCAACACAACAATACATATTTTTACATATTTGTTTTAAGAAAATGTGGTTGGTTTGCCTGTGCAAATGTCGGCGTGACATTACAATGTGGTGTTGTTTGGCCACCAGGGCGTTGCTATGCCATTGCTAGTGTTTTCTGGGTGGTTGCTTACTGGACAAAGTCATTAAAGCCCTGAACTTGGAGACCTGTATTCTGGTTCCTAGATATGGATTGGTATCCTCCAATGTAATTCTATGGTATTTTTTTTTTTTTTTTCTGGTTTTATTACTATTAAGATGAATGTCTGATCACAAAAAAAGCATACCTCTCCTCAATGATTTGAGGTGTCATACATGTCCAACGTACAAATTATGGGGATGAGTCAATAGCAGTGTTGGGAGTAATCTGATTACAAAACAATTTATGTAATTAAAAAAAATCTATGTATTTAAACTGTAATCTAATAACTATAATTCAAAAAGTAGTGTAAATCATTACGTTTTAAATTCTATTAATCAGATTACAGTTAGTGGCTTTCAATTAAGTTAATTAATTTTAAGTACATTACTTGGGTTAAACATTTCTAAAATGGTAATATTTATGTAAAATTTTAAACATTAATTATGTTCATGTATATGTCTGTTTGCATTTCTGGAGAAACATGCAGTGCAGAGTATATGACTTGTGTGTGCCAATTAACAAGGAGGAAACTAACATTCTTTTTAATTTATTGAGCAAAAAAACAAACTGTTCTGGGAAGTGTTTTACAAAGTAACTTCAAAGTAAATTCATTACAAATGTGATTACTTTATCAAGTAATCAGTAAACAGATTACAGTTTTATATAAGTAGTTAGTAATCACATAACATATTTCTGTAGAACAGCAAAGAGTCACAACACATGTAGCTTATTTCACACCTCTGCTCTAATCAGACATGTGAGACAGTTATAAGTGTAACAACACATTATTTACAGTGCACAGACGACAGCTTGTGATTTATCACTGCAACACGACAGTGAAATGTCAACTGCTGTATGAAGAACTACAAATTACTGACTGTCATCCTGTTTTTGTGAAATTCTTAAAGGGGCCATTAACTTGTCATGAAAAACTGAATTATGATGTTTTTAATTTTGTTGTACAATAAACCTTGACTAGCAAGTGGATTTCAGGGTAAAATATGCTACATGTGTAGAATATGACTTCTTTAAAGAATGTCACTGCTTGAGTGGTTTTGTTAGATCTAAAAATGTAAATATGCCTATTTAGATATTTCTATATGCAGAATGTGCAAAGCGCAGTGTTGATCATGCATAACCACACACACGATGTCACAACCTTACAAACGGAAGCACATCAAAGACACAGTCCTCCAGTGGAATGTGGTCGAACAGCCATTGTGACTTTTTAATGAGTACAATCAAATTACCATGTCTACCATGTCATTAAAATTTGGGTTAAAACAAGTCTGCGGTCATGAGCGTGAGTGGCATACCTGCCTGTTTAAATGTGTACGCACACAGGAATTCCAAATAAAGCATGGCTACACCAGTTTTTATCGTTAATTAAATCTAAAAAATTAAAACTAAATGCTTTTTTTTGTGTGAAATAAAAACTAACATAATAATGACTAATTTAATAGCCCAGATTAACTTTAGATTTAGTTTTTGATTCACAGTATATTATAAAATCTGATACAACCATCATTAAAATTAAATATTTAATTATATATAAATAGTAATACATTAAAATTCTATATATTTTAATAACTATGTTAAAACATGTCAATATTTTTTTAAAGTTATTGGTTAACACTTTCAAAATAAAAATACAACTAAAACAAATGCTACATGTACTGAAAAGCTAAAATTAAAGTAAAAAAAACTTGATACAAATTTAAAAAAATAAACATTAAAAGCACTAATTTCAAATAAAACAGAAATAAAAATGAATTAATAAATCCAAAACTACTATAACCCTGGACAACACAAATCTCTCAAATTTACTTAAAGCTGGCGTCACACTAGCCGACTCAAACCAACTCAATTTTGGCCAAGGGTGCACATTTACAGACTGTTTTGCCGAGCTCTCACTCTCTTCTTTCTGAGGTATGAAACACTTACAGATTAAGAAAGGTGAAGGGGTGACAGACAGACTCCCCCAACTCTCTCTCTCTCTCTCTCACTCTCGGAGTTCCCATCACATGAAACTTACCAAAATAACAACAGGAATTCCGCGTGAATATAAACAATTATAACAGTAATTTAAGATGAGATTCATGGAGTTCCTTTACCTTGTAAATGTGTGTGATTGGGTATTTATCCCCTCGAGGCTTGCCGTAGGACGTGTGTCTCCATATGCAGCCTTTACTATGTACTTGTTCAACAAACTCAAGACTGTTCTGCCTCTGCTTTATGATTTATTCGTAATTTTATTGTATGAGAACCTCAGTAAAAATGCTCGGTGACAGAATCACTATGGGTTACAATCGTTGTTTGTGATATGTAGCTGAGAGATATCACTGATGAAAACGATCAGATCAGCATGACATTTGTCAGTTCTTCAGTAAAATAAGCTCATTTGTCTCTTGACTAGACCGCAAAAGTCCAGCACAATGACTTTCTAGCAGGTTTGATCTGCTTTTCCAATTCTCAGAGCCATCAACTCAGCTGGGAGTCCCACCGGTCAAGGGATAAACGACCTTCCACTGGCAGATGCTAATCTGAGCTCTGTCTCTCATCTACTGGCTGGCAATCACATAAATAATGGTTACGCCTGAAAAAATAGCTGGAAAAATCATCTCAACAGCAACCGAAACACTAGGATCCTGCCAAATCCTTCTTAAACCAATAAGCATAAATGCAAAACAGACATTTACCTGGCCACCAGGATGCCCTGATATTCCTCCAGTTGCCTCATAAATGAAGGGTTAGGCTTTGTGACAGCCCGTCGCTCTTTAACATATTCAAAGGCCTGTTCCATATCCCAGCCATACTCCTTCATAGCATAGGCAATCACAGTGGAGGCTGAACGGCTGACTCCCATCTTACAATGCACTAGACACTTTGCTCCTGCTTTCCTGTAGGCATCAGAATAGTATTGTGTTAAAAGATAGTAGTACTAGTACTGTCATATGACATTTGTAAAACTATAAGCCAACACAAAGACTAACAATTAAACTGAATGAAGATTTTACATGAAACCAATGAGGAGAGAAAGAAATACTTTTCTGATGGAAAGCTGGCACATTGTTATTAATTAAGCCTGAAATTATGGCATGTTGGCATATACCGTGCAAAGGTATAACTGTATCAGCCGGTAGAGACATTTAAACGTTAAAACCACGGTATTTCTGTGACATGAGCAAAAAACTATAGTCTACACTGCAAACTCATATCATGCTTTGAGTAATTTTAAATGTAATTTATAGAATGAGATTTATAAGGCCAGCCCTACCGGAAATATGGTTATTTTATGCAAAGTTCTTGAAAGGCGCACATTTCAACCAAAATCTTTTTTTAATGACAGCTATCCCCAGCTTCTGACAAGTGCAAAGAAAGCATAATAAGGCTATTCACACTCACTTGGCTCTAGAAATAAACTTGTAAGTATCATTCCAGTAAGCCAGAAGGTCTGTGGCCTCTTCATCATAAACACGGATATTATGGTACTCAAACAGTCCTGGAAAGAAATTATCGATCTCCCGTGTCACATTAAGGATGTATTGCACCCTAATGTTACACACACAAAGACAGCATTAAATATCAGTATAATCATTCAAACAATATACATATTTCTAAGAAAATAAAAAGATAACATTACTGTATGACTAAAGTAGTGTGACAAAAAAATGTAGCTTCTTTTTTTGGTATTCACAGACCAGAAGATCAGAACAAAACTTACCCACTGTTTTGCAGTTCTTCCAGATTAGATGCATTCCATTCAGAACCCTGTAATTAAAACACAGTCTGACAATTACTGACAGGACATTGTAGCCCAAACATTGTAAGCAAAACTTAAAGCAATGTGATAATGTGACAAGCAGAGAGAAAATAGTTGTGCTACTATGTAACTGGAAAAAAAAACTCTAAATATAAACTAGACTTTTACAAATTCTACAGATGTATGATGCTAAGGTGATGTGTGTGGTTGCAAGGGCATTGCAATTCATTTGCCAAGGTGTTCTGAATGGTATATATTGGATCTGGTTTTTGGTGAGTTGCTTTGTGGTTGCTAAGGTGTTCCGGGTGGTCATTGGGGCACTGCTAGGTAACAATAGCAATAGCACACCTCTCCTCAACAAGCCGCATGATTTGAGGAATCATTCTTGTTCATAGCACAAACAGGATGGGTTATGTTGCAAAGTTTAATCCTTAAGATTAGTGGTTTACTCAATTCCCCAACCCCAAGTTTTAGAGCATTAGTAATAGTGATGCATAAAAATATATGAGTTAAATCCCTCACCAGGTAAACATGCTCAAATATCTCCGTTGGCCTGTCCATTTGACCCAAGATGACGATCATCTCATTATCGATGTACTCTTTAAACTCCCGTAGGTTACACACCATCTGCATTTCCAGCTCAGTGCGGATCTAAACAGGTAAAGTGCATGAGATGAATACATCTGAGATTCATCTGAATAAATGTATCCTTCAGGAGGTGATTTGTAGAATGTGTATGTATTCCCACCTCTTTTGAAGTCACATTCTCAAGGTCTTTCTGCATCATAATCTCTCTCAAACGAGTCTTTATGAGTCTCTCTGTTCTCTCTCGCTCAGTTGGCCTGTAGAAACAAAGTGAAAATGAGTTGACATTTATGTAGGTATTTTAAATCCACCAAGCCCAATGACAAAAAAGAATGAAAAGAATGAATGATGCCAAAAAAATGGCTTTTCACACCTAGCTCGTTTGGAGCATTTATTTGGAACCTGGTGCATTTTCTCCATTAGTTCGGTTCGTTTAGGCATTTAAGAACACAGCAATTGCACTCGGATCTGCACCAAAATAATTTGTCCGAGACCTCTTGGACAAGGTGGTCTCGGACGACTGCAAACGAACCCTTGAGCGGTTCACTTGTGATGAGAATGCAATCTAACCAACGAACCAACAAACCAAACAATATCCCTATAAAACCTGATTGATCTTTGCAGAAGACAGCTGTAAGTCAGCACGTCACTGTAAACATCATCAAAACATGCATATACCGGTAGCCGTTTGGAGATTTAGATATAATTGCAATTTAAAAATTTGAGTCATTTTATAATCCCTAAGGTAATTTTAGTATGATCGGTTCTCTCTTCTGGATAGCATGCTGCAGAACACAAGTAGGTTGGCATTAGCAACCTTTTGACAGATAAAATCATTGTGCTGTGTGTGTGTGTGTGTGTGTGTGTGTGTGGTGTGTGTGTGCAAGTGAGACAAGGAGAATTGTGACCACGGGAAAAGGCACTTTTCATGTTCGAGTATTGTTTATGTCAAAGTTACGCAAAATGTCATGTGAACATCGCACAGGATATAAACAAATTCATACTACGTGTGTAATTTTTACTCACATTTGCTCGCATATGAGACCCGTTTTCCCATTGTCGAATAATGTTTTTTCAGCAAATAAGCTCAACCTTGCTAACAGTATCAAACGTGACATTAAATAGCACCTTGAGCTGACCGTGCAATTGCAGAGATCTTACCTGCAATGATGCGCAATTCACGGCACATAACCAAACGCTATTCTTGCGTGCCGCGATGCGATGAGGGGGGAGTTTTCAAGTTATATCATATCTAGCATACCCATCTCAAACGGTAAGCCATTTATTCAATATGTATATGCTTAATATAACATCTACAAAACATGTACAAATATAACATGTTTATTGTTTTACAAAAACATACATTGTGTGAATGTTATCTGTGTGTTAAGAGAGGGGGCACACAAAAGGACGTTGAATGCTTGGAGTGGTACATAACTGTAAAATGTTTGATAACCATTGCAATAACTGATAGCTATTTCAGCATATGTGTACATTGGTTCCAATGTGAATTCACAAACTTGCCAGTAAATCTGTGCAAGGCAGGCAAATTTGGTAATCCCTGAGCTCTGCTAAATTAAAGCAAACCGAGAAGGGAGCCATTCTTAGCCCTCACATTGTTAACTCTCCTTTATCAATCCATTCTCAAGTATTCATCCCTCTTTCACACCAATAAATTTGTCGTATTACAGAATACACCTTCCATCTAGATCAAACGGAATGCAGAATTTTTCTGAGGCAGGAATTCTTGGGGATCCCTTTTCAGAAACAAACGAAAATAGCGCAGAAAATGTGAAAGGAAAACTCTCCATACTCACACATCAGAGAAGAGTACGGGGGAGTCTGCACGGAGGGACTGCACATCCTGCATGGCGTTCCACTCATTGATGCGGGCTTGATCGGAGGACACGCGGCTCTGGTAGTAACTCACCCAGGTCAGGAAGAGACTGCCCGGAAAGTAGTTGTGACAGTGAGCCACCTCACAGGCCTTATGAAGAGACTGCAGGGAAGACCTGATGGAAAGAGATGCTCTTGAAACATGCCACTATACTAGAAAACAGCGAACCAAGGTAACAATCAAATGTAGAGTTGAAGAGGAAACAGAAGTGCCTACCACATGGCTTGGACTGAGACTGGCTTGAATATGTGCATCTTGTTATCTGTGGACACACTGAAACCCCTGTAAAGAAGAAATAGAGATGAAATAGATAATAGATACAGAGAACATAACTAGTCTTTAGCATACCCAAAGATGCTGCTACAAACATTAGGCAGCAAAGAGAGACATCAGAGACACTATTTGTTGTGAATGGCCCCATAGAAGGTAGCTGCCTACACAACAGAAGACAGCAAGGCAGCTCCCTAGGGTTTGGTACAGAGCTAGAGAGAACTACCTGCTACAAACAGATTTGTCACACTTACCCGTCTCCATCCAGGTGAATCCGTGTGTCACTCCAAAGGGGAAGCACCATGCCTATGGAACAGGAACTTCAACACACACAAACATGATTTGTTTTTATTTGATTTGATTTACAGACCTAACAAAACAGTACAGGGATCAATTTACTCTGTCTACAACATCAACAAACACAAACCTGTCGGAGGGGTTGAAGTCCATGCCCAGAACCACACTTTCCTCTGTGTCCTGTCTGCCATTAGTGGAGACCACAACCATGTAGCGGGTGCACTGAATGAAGGCACTCTCCAACCGTACAGCCTATAGGGAGGGTAAAGAGTTCATTTAGAAATACTCAGTACATAATATATCAATAACATGACTGGATTTGAATAGATTAAGACTTCTGTACAAGTAAGTGAGTGATTGAGTGCATGTGCTTACCAGACGGATGTTGTCCTCTGGCCGCAGTAAAGTGAACATGGTCTGTAGGTGCTGCTGAAGGTCACCTGTACACATGGAAGAAAAGTGGAAAAGAGGTCAAATAATTTATGAATCAAACATATTTATGCTTTACTTTGTGTAATCCTTACCTGCATGTTTACTGCGCTGTCCTGTGATTCTTGCGGAGCAGGAAGTGGAGCCATTTCCACGTGGAAGGAAAAGGGCAGCACCTTTTACTGTTAGGAAGCTCTCACTGATGCTGTGAAGGGGAGAGAAAGAGTTTGAATAGGAATTTATATTTTAAATATTGCATTTAGTTTCTTCCAGACCAATATATTGGTTTTACCGAATTTGGAACAATCGGTTATCTAATAAAATCTATGCCAATGCTGGAGGATTCTACAGTTAGCATATTAGTTCCACAGTATAAAAGCAGAAATAATTACTCAAACCTTGAGGGGATTTGTGGAATATAAATCTTTCATCATTGACCATATTCTCCCATATTTTTATTTTCACTTCAATGCATATTTTGCAGTTTTAAACATACAATCATGTGCTCTAAACTGAAGTGTGAGCATGCTAAAAAAAAACTATATTATACAGAAATATCAGCACATACATTGTATCTACAACTTTAACTGTGAATAATAATTAAACTTATTCCTCATTAAACCTTATCTGATGAAATTTTACATCTTCTGAATACAGTATATGGGCTATAAAAAGCTTAATTTGGTAATTACTTACACACGCCATTCCAAAATAAGAGTCCCTGAAGTGTTTTGGGCTAATTTATAGTTAAAAGTGCAGCATTATGCACCAAATCTCTTATTTGTATCATGCTTAGTATTGGGATTTTGGTTGCACAACAAACTTTCCCAGGATTTTATTCATTTAAGACTCTTATCTCATGTTTGTGCTGAAAAGACTAAGTTTTTTTAACCATTCTATAAATAAAAACAATGAACCGGTTATCAACATTTTAGTTATCAATATCGACAAAATTCACAATCAGTAGACCTCTAGTTACTTCATTTAATCTATTTACATTATACTTGTTTGTTTTGCACAATTTAAAAAAATAAACAAACAAATAAACAAATTGGGAAATTCAAATATACATTGTGGTGCTAAGTTTGGGCAAAAGTTGCCACTACAATTCTGGGGTGTTCATGGCTATTAAGTTACTACGGTGTTGCTAGGGTGTTCTGGGTGGTGACCAAGTTAAAAGAGCCCACATCCAAGTCTCTATGATATTCTGGTCTCTAGATATGACCCTCCTTCAATGTAAGTCAATGTGACATTTTTGCTTATTTTATCGTCCGCCAGGCAAAAATAGTTATGTTTAAGCTTTGAAAATGCAATAATGCATAATACAGTAATGTAGAAAATTAAATGTGTAAAGCATATTTCTCAACAAGCAGTATGATTTGATGGAACACGTGGAATGAGTTTACTAGGGGGTTTGTTAATATCCCTAACTCTAAGAATGAACGATAGTAATAGTGATGTTTACCTTAGCAAGCACCACTAATGCGATTGTTACATGTCAATAAAGCACATTAGACAGAGCAAGAAAGAGAATTATCTTAATTTGTACTTCCTTGCGATAAGAAAGCAAATTATCTTTCAATTAGCCAGAAAAATACAATCAGACTAACTATGTCTATTATGTGAGAGGACCGAAATGTTATCTTTTCAATACATTCCAATGTGTTTTACATCCCGAGTGGAACTTGAGACACTAGGAATATGGGAGGATTCCTTTTTAGGGGCATTAGCTCACACACTGACAACTCTGTGCAGGACGCAAACAAGAACACTCTGTTCCAATGTGGCCCTGTTTCCCCATCACTGCGACAGCTGTGGGATCTGTGTGTGTTTCTATTCTTTGAATAATTCTAGGCAACGGATCCCCTTCAAATCAATGACATTCAAACTGTGCACACTGTTAAACAAGAGGAGAGTATGAATAGCAGAAAGATCAAAGTGAGAGAGGCACGGATTAATTTAGCCTGTGTGTGCCTGCTGTTCTGAATTATGTGCAAAACCATATGTCTTATTATGAGGGTGTTATTGAAGTATGACTTAAAAGTGTGAGAATGAATTATTGTGGGAATGTGTACATGTGACTGAGTGCATGTATGTGCAAAGTCTCTTGCATCTATTCAAGGTTCTGTTGTTGATCATGAACCGGAAATGCATTCTTTTTTATAACTACTATAAAGTAATCTATAAAAAGGCTAAAAGCTATTTAAAGCTCCAAGTCCCAGTTTTTGGATTCTGATTATGGCCTCTGAAAGGCATGAAATAAAAACTACCGTTTATTTGTGTTCATATGGTTTCCCCACATAAAATGTTTAGGCTAATAGATATGAGGTGCATTCCACTCAACAGCTCCCTCATTCCATGTCAATTCCCAAAATTCCTTCAAGTCTTGATACTCTGGGAAAAACAATTTTTAAATTGTGAAAACTATTCCCAGAATGTCCACCACAGTAACTGACAAACTCTTGAAACATGCTCCAAAACGCAGAGCTACTGCCCAAAAACATTCAGAGTAGCACATAAATAAGCCCATCATAAACATAAATTTGACATGGGTCAAGAACAGTCTAACCACACTTGAATCTCGTCGCACTGTCCATAGAAATACAAACACAGATGTTTTCAGTTCAGCAGCGGTTTATGTAAAACAGCAGGAAGAGGGAAAGATGAGATGACATGTGTACTGGTGAACCATATACTTCCACAAAGTTTTATCTGCTGACTTATATCAACCAACACAGTCTGCAGATTTTAAGAAATGTTCCAGATTCAAAAAAGTTGTTTGTCGATTCGATCTGTAATATCTATGAATACTACGTTAAAAAAATCATCTGAGGAAGCCATTTTGTTTCTTTATGTGTTGGCTCCGCCTAGCGGAAGGTAAACTATAGGTTTGGGGTTTGTTTGTTGCACTAATGGGGAATGTGGTCTAAAATGAATTGTATTCCAAAATTCAACTACCTGCTACAGTCACTCCCTATAGATGCCCTAGGCTTACCAAAGATTTTGTTATTATTTTTATGCGTTCAGTCTCAGACATTTGGCTCATTGGTTGCTTCTACCAGAGAGAGCCCCTCCCTGGTTTTGTATTGAACAGGAAGTTCTTGCCCCTATTTTGCTATTGCAAAGCCGTTCTAACAAACTAATCAGAGAAGTTAAATTACACCCCGTTACCTCGCATTTACACTCGGTATGGACAAAAGTGTCCACAGTGTTTAATTCGGACATTTATTTAAATGTTGCCTCGAGCTTATGGCTCAACCCCAAATTATGTATTAATAAGTCCCCTTTCTGCTGGTCGGAGTGTATTGTGAGGGAGGTTACTACAGTCGGTGACCTATATGAGAGTGGAATGTTGAGATCCTTTGATCAACATTTTGGGATTCCCAGATCAGTTCTTTAGATATTTACAGCTACGACACCTGCTATGTACTATTTTTGGGAGTAGCATACACCCCCCTAAAGCGGCTTTTGGAAAAGGTCTTGAGGCATCAGTGTATTACTCCCTGCTAATTCAGAGTCTGGGGATGGAGTTTCAACTTCTCTCAAGAGATTATTTGGTATTGGAGGAGGGAGAGTTATTTTTGTGTCTATAATCATGTATATATATATATATATACACTTTTATGTGACCACAGGTATGTTTGTTGGGGGTCAGGGTGGTTGTGGGGTTTAAATGTTTGATTGATTCCATATATATATTTCTTTTTTTTTTTTGCTCTTGTATATATGTTTTGAAGGAATCAATAAAAATTTTATTATTATACAAAATTATACAAATTGTGCTTCTGCTTTATAGTGTGTGTAATATGAGTGTAACGATATTGTGTGGTCTGCGCTATGCTTGAACGGAATGAATGCTTTGCATTAGCATAATGATAAAAATGTGTGTTGCATAGACTTCATGTTTATGACATGGTGGTGGAGTGATGCAGGTGTAAAACTACGCTTGTTGACTGCTTAATTTCTACAGGACAGGACACAAACACCAGGTTTATAGTTTTAACCTGTCTGGTGCCCAACAATTTGCTCTTGCTACTTTGAGTAGTTCTAACAAAACCGCTCCCGCTGTAAATTTTACTGGATTTCAAATCGACAAAGCATTTGCATAGTGTGTTTACTTCCTTAAATTAGCCAAGCATCCTTTTTTACAGGAAGCAACACAATCAGTTACCACAGTGATAAAAAGTTAAAATTGAAAGCAAAAGAATTGGAGATTGGACTGCCTGAGTGTGTGATAGAAAGAGACACACCGAGAAAGCAAGAAAAACAGAAAGAGGGTGCAGTCCAAATAATGATTTAACTTTGAGTAAATGTTGCATACTCTCATTTTAAATCTACAATATAACAATGGTAGTGTAGTATAGTAACAATTAGTAAAAATTACGCATCCGCATGGTTGCAAATAAAAATATGACAGGATGTACATCTGATTTTAGAAACAAAATGGAAACATCTTATCAAAGATGCATTTTTAATAAATGTAAAGGGTTAAGGACTAATATAAGGCAAATCAAGGGTCTTTCCACTTAATAGAAGTTATCTATAAAATAAGGAGTATTTTTAAAATGTAAACATTCTAGCTCAGGTATGCGGTTGTGACGTCGTCGACGCACATAATTGTTGACGTGCTTGCAGGTTACATTTGAAATGACAGAATTGCACATGCAATTCAACCAATTACACACCCTCACACCATCCCAGATGTGTATGACTTTCTTTAGCAGAACACAAAGAAAGATTTTTAGAAGAATATCTCAGTTCTGTAGTTCCATTCGATGCAAGTGAATGGTAATCAGATATTTGTAGTTCCAAAAATCACAAAGGAAACATGACTCCAGTGGTTAAATCCATATATTCAGAAGCAATATAATAGAGGTGGGTGAGAAACAGACCAACATGGAAGTCTTTTTTTTCTCTAAATCTTCACTTTAACTTATAGTTCAATATACTGGGCTGGGTGATATGGCCAAAATTGTTATCACGATAATCTTTTTCATATTGTTTGATATCGATTTTTATCACGATATACATTTACACATTGCACTTTTTTTTTTATTTCAAAGTTGACGGAAGAAAATATAAATTCTAAACAGTCAAAATAGTCTCTACAAAACTACACAGGGGGTCCAGAGAAGGCCAAAGCAGTGGGGTCGGCGGGATCTTTTACCAATTTTACCATCTTTTACATTTTATCAATTGAAAATGAATGTTAAAAGATCATCTGTTTGTTCTGAAGCATAGTGACAGCAGTCCAGTATTTGTTGGAATATTTTTATATTACAATTAAATATTTTTTATATTTCTTTAGATTCAGATACCCAAGTATGGGCATAGAAGCCCTTGTGACTGTGGAATGATGCTGAATGTGGGTTCAGGGGTGTCCCGAGAGAATTTAAATGTTTTTTTTTATTTTAATTTTATGTAAAAAACATTTGTATATTTT
Source organism: Xyrauchen texanus (assembly GCF_025860055.1). NCBI lineage: Eukaryota > Metazoa > Chordata > Actinopteri > Cypriniformes > Catostomidae > Xyrauchen > Xyrauchen texanus. The sequence continues at coordinate 18,872,245 of NC_068306.1, read as the reverse complement.
CATTAAAGTGAGAGACTAGGCTACCAACTAGTAATTTTAGTCTTTCCTTATCCATTCCAGACATCCAATTAATTTTCACAAAATCAGAACAGAAATCGATTTGTTTATTCGATTTGTTTATTATTAAAGGCTCGTAACATGCTGATTAATAAAGATACATTTAGAAGGGAAAAACATTATGGTCTAAAAGGTGCTTTGAAACCACGTTAACTCATGCAGCGCTTCATGTCTACACACATGCAGGGAAAAGAGTCAACGTGTGCGGAGCGGGATAGGGCAGAAATTATGCATGTTTGGTACTAACTAGAGAACAATATTCAAGATTACAGCGCAGAAAGATCAGAGCTGTTGTCCACATCACTGTTGTGCTGTCGCGCTCTTCATTAGAGACGATGAGAGGGCGCAACCGTTGTCATGAAGACTTGCGGTGCGGATGGAATCAATCCGGTGTCCGACGTAGCCTAATTGTTATCAAGGCAGCTAGCATTAGCAAGTTCATCCAGTCTGACACTACGTTAACACTGGCGCGTTGTGAGCGTTTTCAATTCATTCCTATGAAAGCCGAGCGTCATGCTCACAAGGTGGATCGTAGGATTGGCAGCGGTGCGGAGCAAGCTCTCTCCTAGCGCTGGGAGTGCCTTTGAGCGGATTTTGTCTGCCCCAGTGGAAACGCAGCGTGAGAAAGCCGAACTGCTTGTGTTTTAGCGACACCCAGTAAATATTGAAAATTCCTCAAAAGCTTATTGTGGATTTTCTTTATCGTGATATATATAGATAACATGTTATCGCCCAGCCCTACCTGTGACTATTTCATATAAATATACACACAATATTAAGGGTGTTTTTTTAACATGCTATTTGCAAAGAAAGTGCTAGCTAAGATCAATTCGGAAAAACATTTGTTTTCATCTGGATAATCTGGCCCCTGCAAGAAATGGACAGGGTGGGGCTTTCCCATGGGTCACGCTTGCCCTTTATCCTACCCAGCTTCCCTTGTTGTGATTGAGCTACTGACATCCTAAACCAGAGTGAAACACAAGGCCCTTGTAAACATTTAGGTTGCCTATCACCTGACTATGTGCTATGGCATTGGCAATGTATGTAAAACAGTCCAGGTTGCTGGGGTGACATGTCGACAAATTTATATTATAATCCAGATTGTAATCCATTGCCTAATTTTCTGATGTACACACATCACATACACAAATGCAAACATGAATACACAGCTATCAATTTACAAAATCAGTCTTTCCTCATATGTACAGTATAATCAATATAGAACCAAGTAGGTCAAGGTCTCTTTTGCCATAATTTACAAAGGTTTTACAAACTGGCTTTATTACCATGTCTGCTAAAGATAAAGGTACATCAGAGATATGTGGTTTGAAATTGCTAACATGCGTGAACAGAAAACGAGGACTAAAATTTCCCTGAATTTGAGCATGGATCAATATTCATATGTTTTCTACTATGGTATTGGTACAGCAATCTATAATTTGCATAGTTGTATGAAAGAGTTTGTTCAGAAATTGTGGGAATAATACATAAAATCCAAAAAATAAAAGAAAATGTGTTTGTTAATATCCAACAGTCTCTAGATCAATTTGAAAAGGATCTACCTTAGGCTGTCTCATTTGGAAGGCTACATCCTCCAGAGGTCGCATTTGTCGGCCGCATACGTCATCGAGGCTTTCTCGTTTAATTTTTTTTTTGGCCTTTCTTTTTCTTATTTTTATCTATTGTCAATGTCTTTTATGTATATACACTTACATTTATACAATTGTTAACCTTTTTTTTATTCCCAATAAAAAAAAATTATAAAAATAAATAAATGAAATGAGACGACATATGCGGCCGACAAATGCGACCTCCGGAGGACGCATCCTTCCAAACGAGACACAGCCTTAGCCTTAAGCACGCACCACTCTAGCTGATTTTTCCTGTGATTTTCAGGTGTGAGCTCCATTTACATAATCGTAGGCCAGGCACAGGGAGGCAAATCGCAAATTAGTGTCTGCCAGCGGTAGGTCATTAATCACTTGACCATCAGGACTCCCTGTTGAGTTAAAGGAATGTTCCGGGTTCAATACAAGTTAAGCTCAATCGACAGCATTTGCGGCATAATGTTGATTAACACAAAAATGTATTTTGAATCATCCCTCCTTTTCTTAAAAAAAAAGAAAGAAAAGCAGAACTCTTGGTTGGAACACTTACAATGGAAGTGAATTGGGGTCAATTTTTTTTTATGTTAAAATACTCTTCATAAGTATAGCCAAAAGACAAAGGATGTGCGTGTAAATGTGATTTTTAGTGTGATAAAATCACTTACAAACATTTTCTGTTGAAGCTAATTTTACCACATTGTTTCCATGATGATGTTATGTCAACAAACCTGGAACTCATAACATTCCTTTAAATCAATGGCTTCAAAAACTGAAAAATCACATCAGGCTAGCTTAAAAAAAATCTTTCTGTTGCCGGGGCAGTGTCTTGTGTTCTCATCACGTGACCGATGAGCTTCTTCTTTTATTGAAGAACGGACAAACCATCAAGCTGATATGAATGTTGTCATCGCACTCAGCTGCATATCATCACATACCCAACAGTAATCCATAGTGATTCTGTCACCACGTGTCTTTTCCGAAATTTTACAGATTCATTTATTAAATCCTCAAGAAAAAGTCCTCTTCTGCAAGACCGCTGAAGGTGTCCTTTGGTATCTGACATCAAGACATTAGCAGCAGATCCTTCATGTCCTGTTAGTTGCGAGGTGTATAGGGATACTTTTATGCCAACTGTTTCGAACATACTGTTTCGAACATCAAGAAACTAATAAAAATATAAACAGAGTATGAATAAAAACAATCTGATACTGAACGTTGCAAAACATTTTTAATCTATCCCCGTCTGATCCACCCTCTACACTCAATCTCTGTTTTGCTTTTAAATGCAATGCTCTACTCAACCTTCAGGTGCCCTATGGCATTAGCCCCTGTCACACATGCAACCAGGTTAATTACAGGAAAATCTTTGGGTTGCCTTTACTGGTAAATGTACCACATGCGCTATTCACATATACTACGACTTTGCGTCTTTCCCGTTTTGCAAGTAGCATTCACACATCAGCACCAAATGCCGTTAAACTCTGTGACGTTGTTTGCCAGAGATTACATCTACAAGGCTGTGCCGGACATGTAGGCTGTTTTGTATTGTTGTGCACTGGAACCTTCTGTCATCAAGACAAATTCCTTGCATGTGTAAGCATACTTGGCAATAAAGCTGATTCTGATTCTTTTTGAAAACATGGTATTATTTGTAGTATTATTTTGTATCTGAATGTATACAGTAAGAAATGTTGGTGATGTTTTAAATTTATTGGCAAATGTTTACATTTTGCAGTTGGTCGAGACTCAACGACAGCGTATGTGACGACTTCAAATAAGACCAATGAATAACAGAGAATAAATGCTGTCATTAGAATCTGAAGAAGATGCTAACTGCTGCTGAAAAGCAGTTGTGCATTTATTGCTACAAAGAAGTCTGCATGTTCCTGAAGGAGGCTGGAGATTTTATCATAGGTAACGGAATCGCTTACTGTTCCTTTAAGCTGTTGACAAATTTCTTCCTTTGCTCAGATGAAGAGAAGCACTCTAGTTTCACTATCTGACCAATTTCTTTATACACTCACCTAAAGGATTATTAGGAACATCATACTAATACTGTGTTTGACCCCCTTTCGCCTTCAGAACTGCCTTAATTCTACGTGGCATTGATTCAACAAGGTGCTGAAAGCATTCTTTAGAAATGTTGGCCCGTATTGATAGGATAGCATCTTGCAGTTGATGGAGATTTGTGGGATGCACATCCAGGGCATGAAGCTCCCGTTCCACCACATCCCAAAGATGCTCTATTGGGTTGAGATCTGGTGACTGTGGGGGCCATTTTAGTACAGTGAACTCATTGTCATGTTCAAGAAACCAATTTGAAATGATTCAAGCTTTGTGACATGGTGCATTATCCTGCTGGAAGTAGCCATCAGAGGATGGGTACATGGTGGCCATAAAGGGATGGACATGGTCAGAAACAATGCTCAGGTAGGCCGTGGCATTTAAACGATGCCCAATTGGCACTAAGGGGCCTAAAGTGTGCCAAGAAAACATCCCCCACACCATTACACCACCACCACCAGCCTGCACAGTGGTAACAAGGCATGATGGATCCATGTTCTCATTCTGTTTACGCCAAATTCTGACTCTACCATCTGAATGTCTCAACAGAAATCGAGACTCATCAGACCAGGCAACATTTTTCCAGTCTTCAACTGTCCAATTTTGGTGAGCTCTTGCAAATTGTAGCCTCTTTTTCCTATTTGTAGTGGAGATGAGTGGTACCCGGTGGGGTCTTCTACTGTTGTAGCCCATCCGCCTCAAGGTTGTGCGTGTTGTGGCTTCACAAATGCTTTGCTGCATACCTCGGTTGTAACGAATGGTTATTTCAGGCAAAGTTGCTCTTCTATTAGCTTGAATCAGTCTGCCCATTCTCCTCTGACCTCTAGCATCAACAAGGCATTTTTGCCCACAGGACTGCCGCAGACTGGATGTTTTTCCCTTTTCACACCATTCTTTGTAAACCCTAGAAATGGTTGTGCGTGAAAATCCCAGTAACTGAGCAGATTGTGAAATACTCAGACCGGCCTGTCTGGCACCAACAACCATGCCACGCTCAAAATTGCTTAAATCACCTTTCTTTCCCATTCTGACATTCAGTTTGGAGTTCAGGAGATTGTCTTGACCAGGACCACACCCCTAAATGCATTGAAGCAACTGCCAAGTGATTGGTTGATTAGATAATTGCATTAATGAGAAATTGAACAGGTGTTCCTAATAATCCTTTAGGTGAGTGTATATAGAATATACTGGCCTGTTCAAAGTACAACAAAACTCCAAGAATATGTCTACATGCCATTTAAGAAATCAATATTATTTTGGAAATAACATGACCAATAGTGAACACAAAGACATAAACCAAATAGAATTAAGCATAAATAGTAATACCAGTGGTCTGGGGTTTTCCCCAATGGAAATATATTTTTATATTAAACTGTTTTATTAACATAATTACAATAATGTAAATATGCAGGATGTAAATCTGCTGGGAGTGAAGATAAACAAGCAAATAAGCAGATTTATGTGTAGGCAATATATTTATATAATTATACAGCATATATGCAAGCCACCCATAGCCAAGGGGCCACTCTTGGGATTTTTAAATTGCAAAAAGGAAGTATTAGTTAGACACCAATTTACAAATGGTCAAATGTCATTAGTTAAAATTTTAAGAGAAATTTTAAAAGAAATCTGGGCCAATGTTTTGATATTGTTTTGATATTCTACTTTTGATTATGAAAGAAATGGGAAGTACTGCAGGAAGATCTAAAACAACAATAATTTATGGAAACCTGAGTAAAGGCGAAACTGGTTAAACCTGCTGGTTCAGTGTGTCTATGAGTCAACACAAGAGGATAGGCTGCATTGTGTTGTCTCAAAATGACTGTCAAACTTTACATTATGAAATCACTGCCTCTCAGACCTGGCCTTTTATGATGTCACTGCCTTAATGGAAATAGTTCCCATAGAAATCACAGCTGTATCTCAATGATCAGTGCATTTAAAGAGGTTTGATATTTGATTACTAATTCAATGACACCGACATATGAGAACTTCCCATTATTTGTAGTATCGATACTCTGAAATACAATGGAAGTTTACTCTGACTAATCCTCATTTTAAGGATATCCGTTTAAAACATTTCCAGGTCACATTTCAACCCCAAGTAAATATAAAAATAAGAAATACTTTTTGCCAAGAAAATAAAGCCTTTTTAACACTATTTTCATTGTAGTGCAGTAATTTTTACTATAATAGAATGATTTTTATTTAAATAAGCATACACTAAAAGCAGTACAACAAATATCATAATATAAGGAATTTACAATAAAAATAATATATATTTTTCTACTTAAGGTAATAAAGAAAAAAATATCCACACTACGTTAGTTTATTTCTTTTTTAGTAAATAATTTTTCTTACAGAAAAGATTATAATTGTCAAAATAAATTAAAATAAAATAAGATAATGGATAAATTATTTCTTTGATATAGATAGTGAATTCTTTATAGATTGTCACACCCAAGGTAATCACTTGGAAGAGTGCAGTGATTCTATTATTTTATTTTACAGTACTAGGACATGTTCTTGACAGGCTTCGTGAGATTCACCTCAAAGCTTTTTAACAGGCAAACTGCATGACATGAGCACAAGGGCTGGTGAGATCACAGTTTAAGGATAATATTTTAGCCTTTTAATTTTTAGGAGATTTTTAACACAACTACTGTGAGCTCTGACAGGGTTTCCACTCTTTTCAACCAATGATTTTCCATGATACCATAATTTCCATGCCCAAACATTTAGCCTTTCATTCTGAAAATGGTAATGAAATTACATAATCGCAAGTTTGTATGATAACAGTTCAACTGAAAACCATTTAATTTCAAATTGAATCCATTTGAACACATTGCATGAATCCTAAAATTAGTGGGGATTAGCGGCACATAATTGTCTCTAATTGATCAGGTATTCGAAAAAACATTATATATTTTAAAATCTTCACTATGTGTTTTTAATCCAGCATACGTAACGCAACGTAATAGGACAGAGCATAATAAATACAAATATTTTAACTATTATTTAAGATCTGTGATACCATCTGCTGATCATTTTATCTGGTAACATTGTTACCATAAGGGAAAGATGATTTGTTACACAATTTTATGACATTGTGAATGTAAGAGCTTTCATTAATATATTACTCCATTAAAGCATCAACATGTTGCCATTACATTAGAATTTATGGACCTTTTGACAAGGAGGAAATCCTTGCTCTAGTTACTTTGTAAAGCTTAGCTTTTGTGACATGAGCACAGAAATGAAGTCTTTTGTAACGTCTTGACATTATAAAGTGATTTATGACATTATGATAGATAGCATGTAGCAGTTATAATCAGTACAATGTTTTGCTATAGCCTCAGATCACAGCGGCCATCCATCATTCCAGTTAAAAATTGTTACAGGAAGCCTATTTAGATTACAGCATTACAGTACTATAAAGTATGCATCCAACCATCGCACAATTACAGTTTCTCATTCTCACTCATGGATTCAGTTACATCACTGGCTGAGGAACTAATGCTCAAATTCTATGTTTTGCACTGCGTGTTGTGCACTGCCCAGTGTTAACTGCATTCAAATTATGTATTATTGATGCTATCACTTCCTGACTACTGATTTTTATGACATCATGGTTCCATTGAGAAAGGCTTGAGAAACATAAAAACAAAAAAAGAATGATTTTAAAATCACATTGTCTTACCTTCTGGGCTGAGATCGGCGGTCATCTTCCCCACTGCCAGACTCCTTATGAAAAAGCAAACATAAAAGATTTATTGTTATTGGTCTGTGTCATAAAATATTAAATCTGTTTGTAACTCTAAGGCTAAACAAATAAAGAAAATGCATTCAATGAAACGGCAATGTAAATTGAATGATTAGCATAAAATCAATCATAGACATATAAATGCGTGCATAGATGTTAAACCTCCCTGTATGATCGAATGGAATTTGTTGTGTTTTTTAATGCAAATTCTTTTGCAAAGCTATGTCAGATGGCTGCCACAATAGTCCTATCTAAACAGCACAACCGCTGTGTTTTCCCATGTCACTGGACACTACTGTACAAATTGATAAACTACTCTACTATACAGGTGCAGTCATTGTTTCAAACATTTTTGTTTGGGTAAGATCCTGTTCCATCCACCCACTATTGATCTGTCAAATAAATCAAGTGGCTACAAGATGTTGTCAATGATCAATAAATTCTAGCCTTGGCTTATTAGACCATTGAGATGCTGCTCTATTTTCTAAGCATGCATGCAACTATATATTTAGGACTGTTAAAAGTAATCTTATTAAAAAAAATTCACACTAAAAATCAAATGAACATATTGATATACACCGATGAGCCAAAACATTATGACCTAATATTCTGTTGGTCCAGCACTTGCAACCAAAACAGCGCCGACCCGCCGAGGGACTCTACAAGACCCCTGAAGTTATCTGACATCAAGACATTAGCAGCAGATCCTTCATGTCCTGTTAGTTGCGAGGTGTATGGGGATATTTTTATGCCAACTGTTTCAAACATAACTTTTCAAGAAACTAATACAAATATAAACAGAGCATGAATAAAAACAATCTGATACTGAAAATAAATAAATTCAAAGGCAAATTGTACACTTAGTCTTCAAATAAACTGCATACTTTGTTAACGAAATTCTCTACTCGAGTTCGCTGATCTGGACTTATGAATGCACTTCTCACATTTTCAGTCATAATTCCAAAGTTATATTTACGCTCCTGGAATTTTCATTCGCAGTTCTGGCACAATACTCTTGTGTGGGTGGGACAAAGATGAGTTCTCATAGGCTTGTGAGATTTTAAGTGACAGTTCTTTGACCTGGAAGTAGAGTTAACCTGGAAGGGGGTTCTGGTTCAGGTTTTGCGTGTAAAAGTGTGATCATCTGTTAGCGGTTTCACAATTAATTAGTGTTTAATGATATATTTAGGCTTTTGGTTTTGTATTTTATCTGAATTTTTTCCAACGACTATTTTGTCGCGATAAGTTTTGAGGAACAACACGGACAAATGCCTTAATCGTCATCAGCAGGACAATCGAGGCAGCCTGAGGTAAGTCAGTTTAATTAAACAAGCTAATAAATAAATATATGTTATTGCTTTTCAGTCAGAGAGCTAGTCGGAGCATCCTTCAGATGACAGAGAAAATATTTTTCTGAAATAGTTTTGCATGGTCTTTTACTAATAATAATGTAGACTTCAGTAAGCATGTTTTTTACCCCCACATATACATACAAACACACACACACACACACACACACACACACACACACACACACACACACACACACACACACACACACACACACACATACACAGTACTGTGCAAAAGTTTTAGGCACTTGCAAAACATTTTGTATAGTGAGGATGTCTTAAAAAATAATAATAATGCCATCGGTATTTTTCATTTATCAATTAACATCATACAAATCCAGTAAACATAAAAGAAGCAACATCAATATTTGGTGTGACAACCTCTGCCTTCAAAACTGCACCAATTCTCCGAAGTACACCTGGACACGTGGTTGTTGGCAAACAGGATATACCAAGCTTCTTGGATAATTTGCCACAGTTTTTCTATCTATTTAAGTCTCAATTGCTTTTGCCTCTTCGTGTAATCTCAGACTGACTCGATGTTTAATGGGGGGCTCTGTGGGGCAATGCCATCTGTTGTGGGGCTCCTTGTTCTTCTGTTCTATTATATTCTATTTACAAAAGGAATGTTTAGGATTCTTACATTTATGTTTCATATTGACACACTAAAGCTGAAGATATACAGCGTTGATTATGGCACGCATTCGTTGTGGTATAGTTTCGACAACCTTATGCAATGTCACAACATTTATTTCGGTCCAGAGTTGCATAAATTTTCAGGAGAGTCAAACCACTCCGTAAAGTCTTCCCAAAGACTTTCAATAGGGTTAAGGTCAGGACTCTGTGATGGCCAATTAATGTTTGAGAATGATTCCTCATGCTCCCTGAACCACTCTTTCACAATTTAATCCCAATTAATCTTGACAACGTCATCCTGGAATATGGCCGTGCAATCAGGGAATAGAAACACCCATGTGATAACCTGGTCATTCAGTACATTCAGATAGTCAGCTGACTTCATTTTATTGCTGCATAACTTTGCTGAGCCTAGACCTGATCATTTGAAGCAACCCCATATCATCACACTGCCTCCAGAGGCTTGTACAGTGGGCAATATGCATGACGGGTGCATTGCTTCATGCGCTTTCTTTCTTACCCTGAAGCGCCCATTGCTTTGGTATAGGGTAAATCTGAACTCATCAGACCACATTACCTTTTTCCATTGCTCCACAGTCCAATATTTATGCTCCCTAGCCAATTTAAGTCATTTTTTTCCAATTAGCCTCAAAAAGTGTCTTTCTTGTGGCCACACAGCTGTTTAGTCCTAATCCTGTAAGCTCTAGTTGCATTGTGCATATGTAAGAGCTCTTACTTTCACTATTAATCATAGCCATGAGTTCTGCTCGATTTTGTTACGATGTGACTTCAAGCATTTTAGTGATCTCCGATCACAATCATTCAAGATTACTTCCGCGAAGCTGATGGCTAGGCAGTGTGTGTGTGTGTGCATATATATATATATATATATATATATATATATATATATATATATATATATATATATATATATATATATATATATATATGTGTGATTTAGATATAATGAACCATGGTTTTTACAAAAGTAACTATGGTATTACTGGTAAAACCATAGTAACCACAACATTTTTATTTTATTACTATACAGCTTTCGTTTACATTATGATTTGGGTTTGACTATGAATATCATGGTTAAAACATGGCTATTATAGTAAAATCATGGTAAATGTTGTGGTTACTATGGTTTACTACAAATACCAAAGTTCGACAATGGTTACGGTTACAAAACCAGTTAATTTATTGTAAGTGAACAAAACATAATACAATTAAAAAAAGCCCTCCCTGTCTTAAATGGGCACATTAGTGAGCAGAACTGGTTAAGGCAGATTGGTCCTGGTTTAGCTCAGTAGTTGACCTGGTTATCCTTATTATTACATTCTTGATTATATTGTGTTTACTTGTTCATTAGTTTTCAGGACATAATTTTAACCAGATTATTATATTTGTATGGATTGAGCATGCAAAGATGAAATAAGAGTTCTGTCTCATACAACATTCTTTCTTCTATGAAACACAAAAGGCAGAATGTTTGTTTCAGTACATTATTTTTCATACAATGAAAGTGAATGGGAGCAGGGGCAGTCAGTCTCAAACATTCTGCCTTTCATTTCCTTTTGTGTTCCATGAAAGAAAGTAAGTTAAGCATATAGGCTTGAAATTAAATTAGGCTATAAGAAATTACATAATTCTTATTTTTGAGGGATAAACCAATTATTTTACAATTTTTGAGAGTAGCCACATCCACATTATAGAAAATTGTTTTAGAATTATTATTATTATTATTTTTTTAATTTGTTAAAATCAGTTTGTAGTGTTTTACTACAATCTCTTTCCCTTTAACAGTTTTTCATTGCCCCTTATCAGACTAGAATCTTGCTATTCTGCACTGATTAATGAATCCTGGAGCTCCAGACTCTATTATACTGTGATATTATGCAGATGTTCTAGAGTCAAACAAACAAAATTCACAAGCAGTTACACTTTATTAGTCTACACACCGGACTCTGACTCTCTGACTCTCTCTCTCTCTTATATATATATGCTAGTCTCTGGCTATAGCATTCCATCAAATAAATGTTAATGCCTGATATTGCACTCAGTACCACATACTATAGAATGCATGATTGGAAAGGAAACTGCTTGTTACAGACACATCACTAGGAAGGACCCTTGCATCAGGCACATTCCAAGTGCACAAGCAGTTACACTTTAATAGTCTACACACCGGACTCTCTCTCTCTCCATCTATCTATATGCTAGTCTCTGGCTATAGCATTCCATCAAATAAATGTTAATGCCTGATATTGCACTCAGTAACACATACTGCAGAATGTACGCTTGGAAAGGAAACTGCTTGTTACAGATACATCACTAGGAAAGACCCTTGCATCAGGCACATTCCATTTCAAGTTCAGACTACAGTTGCTTGGCATTTCTTACATTAACATACTTTATGCTTATAGAAATACTTGAGACCACTTTGAAGATATAGAAAATTCATAATAGTGTATTTGTTGTTAACAGATATTTGAAAGTAAATATCTGTTAATCTGTTGGTTGTTTTAAAAGAAGGAATATGGAACTTAATCTCTAGACCAGACACAGGTGAGTTTTCAGGATGTTAAATTGTCAACTGATATCTGAACATTAACATGAATGTTAAAACAGTGGTCTATTACTGATGATTGAGGTTAAGGCATTTTAAATTATATTATTAATTATAATATATATATATATATATATATATATATATATATATATATATATATATATATATAATATATGTAATTATTCCAGATTAATTAAATTGTACTAGAAAGTGAAATGTACAGTTCAGGAACACTGAATAAATGCGTTGGTGCCTAATACTTTGGTGTTCTCGTGATCGTTAAATTGTAAATGGTGTAACGCATTAAAAAGCTATATGTGTATTATTTTATGTTTTGTTGTCTGTATATTATGTACAATGTGTATATTATGTAATATGTACATAATTATGTATATTAATACTGTATTATGTGCACATATTATTCTTTAAGTGTTTTGTATTCCGTAAATCTTGTACATTATCTTGTAACTATGAGATGCATTGTTGGTGGAACTGAACTAATAAAGGGATTTTACTTCCATGACAATTATAATCAAGTTAAACAATCACAACAAAATAGACGTGGGAGCAAAATACAGATTAAGTACAAAACAAGTGCCAAAATAGATCACTAAACACTAATTAATTATGAAGCCGCTAACAGATTCTCACACCTTTACAAGCAAAATCTTAACCAGAGCAAATTCTTCCGCTGCTCCAAGGTACAGTTTGTCTCTCATCGGACCACTGTTGGTAGGTACTTACCACTGCTGACCAGGAGCACTCCACAACCTTGTCGTTTCAGAGATGCTCTAAATAAAGTCATCTGGCCGTAACAATTTGGCCCTTGTCAAAGTCACTCAGGTCTTGACTCCTGCATTCAACATGTTGACTACGAAAACTGATTGTTAGCTTACCACCTAATCTACCCAGACTTTTGACATGTGCCCTTGTTAGAAGATGATCAATGTTATTCACTTCAACTGTGAGCGGTCATAATGTATTGGCTCATCAGTGTATCAGTCTATCTATCTATCCATCCATCCATCCATTCTTTCTTTTCAGATTTCCATAAGGGATATTAATTGTTGTAGGAGATGAGATAAACAGCCCTGTACTGAACTTACATTCTTAGGCTGTAAGGTTTTAAAAAGAAACAATTCACATATAAGCATCACTAGTCCAGATGGCACAGAGACAGACATGGTGAGGCATTGTATACGGACAAATTCTTAAGAGGGCTGACATGATATTCTGAAAGTTGGTGATTTGTAACCAAATTACATAACCAACATTATAAGAATCCATGAGCCAAGTCATGTTGCAATAAAGATTATACTCTAAAAGCAAGGGAAGATGGTTATTGTTTATATGAAATAGAGCCATCAGTATGATTGAGACTTGCTATGTTCAGAAATACAATGACAGGACCAATAAGGTTATAACCATCAAAGAATCATTTGAGGTCAAGCAACTCATGGCAAATATAACTCTACATAAACATGTTTTTGCATAAAGACAAATAAAAGCACTGTATTTTGCATTATGGAAATGCATCACTACATGGAATCTGTGTTTGAATCGTTTCGCTTTGAGCAGCAAGTTCGTCACAATGCAGATCTACAAAATATTTGACTATCCATTGCCTATTCAATGTATACTTATCTTCAAACACCATTTTCTTAAAATAGTAAGACTTATTCATGTTAATAAATATTAACGTTTCAGCAGTCACATGCAATATAGTAGCAAATTAAACGTAATGGTTGTAACAAAGTCTGGGTTAACCCCTAATAATAAGTGTATGAGATCAGATTTGTTGTATGCATCCAAACCTGATATTCCTTGGAAATCAAACTTGAAAAAGACTCACAAGGCAGTTTCACTTGAGACTTCTTGCAGAAAACCCATGATACAAGACCTTATATACTAGACACTCAACCAACTTGCCTTTAGGAGATAATACTAAACACTTGTCTGCTGTTACTTACCAGACACTTTTTATTCTATTTGCATTAACATCAGGTTGGAAAGTCTTATTGGATTGTGTTGTACAAGGGGAAAATCTCAGAAAGTGATATTGGCTCTCAGGTCATGGATCGATCCTACCTGAAATCGAACCTGCAACCTATGTAACACTGATCTGGATTTTACCAATGCCACATCCATATAGAATAGCTGCAGTTTTCACTTTTCAGCCACTGAATAATTTATACTTAAATAATTTATTTTATAATGGTAAGGACAGATTTCCCCAAAAAAGTGACCTACAAATGTGACTAGGTCAGGTTAATTTAAAGGAATGGTTCACCAAAAAATGAAAATTCTCTCTTCATATACCTCACCTCATGCCATCCCAGATGTGTATGATTTTCTTCTGCAGAACACAAATTAAGATTTGTTGACGAATGTCTCGGCTCTGTGGGTCCATTCAATGCAAGTGAATGGTGGCCAGAACTTTGAAGCTTCAAAAAGTGCATAAATGTACAGAGAAAAAGGAGTAAAATTTGTATCTGTTTGCACCCAAAACCAATTGGATTGCTTCAGAAGATATTGAGTAACCTAACTGGAGTTGTATGGGTTACTTTTATTATGCATTTATGTGCTTTTGGAGCTTCAAAGTTTTGGTCACCATTCACTTTATCAAACTTCAGATCTGACAAATTCCTCTAAAAATCTGAAAGTCATACACATCTGGGATGGCATGCGAGTGAGTAAATGATGAGAGAATTTTCATTTGAATGTAAAATATACCTTTAAGTAAAAAGGTGTCCCCTGCTATTCTGTCAAGATCTAGTAATTTCACTACCCAACAGAATAAAACAGAAGTGTGTTTACTATTTTTCCTCAGTTTTGAAGGGGGCATCTGTGTTTACTTCCTGGTTCCAACAGGACTTCTGTTGTAAGACCAATCAAATCGTCGCCCTTTTTAAATTTCCATATAACTATTTGATTGAACGTAAAAATGAAGCTTTAATTCATTTGGGCAATGATCACCAAACACTTCCTGGCTGTGGCATGGTATTGCTAATAACCGGTACATTTAGTTTAACAACATCTCAACGACAGGTCTATTACAGTAATATTGTCGAGCCTGAATATATGTCGTACACTCGCCTGATCTCTGATAAGCCATATGGACAATAATGTAATACCAAGTCGATATTTCACGCATGCGTGTTTCTATAGCGTCTAAGGACAAACGGACTATAGGAAACAGCGGAAATGAACCCAAAACTACCGAGACGGTGGAAGGTGTCGGAGAAAAACAAAATGATGCCACTCACCGAAACGCAAGGGCTGGATGTTGCGCTTGGAGTAGGCGACCGCTGCACAGTTACCAACGCCATTCAGGCTCCGGTAAACGGATACCTGAGAGAAACTGGCGGTGGCAAGACAGACATAATTGTGTCAGGGTTTATCAGCTGCAGCTCGACCGTTCACTACTGCTCTCTGTCGCTTCCTCTCTGCGACCAATATGCGCATGCGCATGCGCCGAAACCGCCAGCTGTCAAGATTCAGTGGCCTCGCACGAGCCACTGGTTTACTGTGTTTACAGGACAACAAGCTTGACATTATTGGTTCTTTTATGTTTGAAAACTGTTTTTTTTTTTTTTTTTTTTGCTACAGTTGTCTCATATGTTTTTGTGGTTTAGGCTACCACAAAATATAATAATAATAATAATAGTTAAACCCTGGAGTTCACTTCGGTTCAGTTTATTAATACAGGAATAAAACAAAGGAAAAGAGTACAAAACTATGTTTTCAGGCGCCCATTCAGAAGACTTGATTTTCAATTAGTTTATGTACAGGCTAAGAAAAAAGTTAAACATAAAAAAAAGAGTTTAAAAGAATGCAGTAGTGAGTAAATATGAGAGGAAAAAACGATCGAGAATATCATTTAGAATATCATTTAGAAATTGAATCATGATAAAAGCTATCAACCCTGGTTCCTTGTTTGTTCTTCTGTTAATTTATTTATTTAAAATAAAATAATTGAGATAAAATGAAAACCTGATAAATAACTCGACCAGTTAAGAATGTTTCTCACAAATACAAACAGTAGCTCTGTGTTTTCTCAGACTTTGCAAACAGGAAATGGATAGACAGACAAGCTGTGACTTTTCGGTTTTAACCACCACTCCCACATTGCTGCTTCACAAGTGCCAAGCAAGTGCAGCATGTTATTCTCAAATATGAATAGATAGTTTTCGATTTTGCTTCACTGTTTTTTTTTTTTTTATTCACATAATTCACCATGCCTTGGACCAAGACCTCTTACAAAATTCCTTGTATCAATATCAATGTGCATACTTGCCTACCCCATCATACGCCATACAAACAAACCACTAGACTGTATGGCACATGTAATTTGTCACAACAGGGCAAAAAATTGTCAAAACACGATATCTATAAGATTCTTATTATTCTAATGGTTTTGTCTGTTCTGAAAGACTATTGCCAAATAAATAAAATGCTTGCCTCCAATTTAGAAGATGATACACCGTACTTGATCTGGATGTGGCGCAATCACTGATATATATAGATCAGTGGGTGCAATGCTAAAAAGGTTTGTCGCCATCTAGTGGCAGCACGTGCAATCAGCGTGTGCGTTGACCCGTTCCAGCTATATCGTTTAATTTCATGACCATTTAAATGCATAAAATGTATCATATTGTGATGAAAAGGTATTTACTACTATAATTATTAACAAAATGCGATATCTTTTCAACATAAAAAAAATTAAGCTTCAAAGAATACGCAAATTGTATCCTTTTCCTTGATTGGGAGATTTGGCAGATGGTGAAACACTTACTATTAACACTTATGGCGCTCCAGCTTAAACTCATAAATTACTTTTTATTTGTGTTATAATTAATTTATTCAATATAGAATCAATTCCATGCCACATATATTTGCAAAAATATAAAGTTTTGCAAAACAAAAAATGTATTGAGCAAACAAAAAAAAAAAAAATTTTAAACAAAAATGAAGTATCACAAACGTAAAATAAAGTATCGAGAGAAAAAAGAAAGTTTTGCAAACAAAAATAAAGAATTGCAAAATATAAATAAAATATAGCAAAAACCAAGATGTAATTAATTGCAAAAATCAATGACTGTTGTAAAATAATCTAAAGATCTTTTATCCTTTTTTATCTCTGCAACAGATTTTTAGGCAGCAATGATTTTGCCACACATCTTTTCTTTGCAACGCTCCTTTTAATCTGCATTTCCATCACGTGTGAGCTCGTGATACCGTTTTGCCTTTGCGCTTCAATTTTCTCTGCGTTTCACTTTATGGCACTGTTTTGACGTGGGGGTGGAGTCAGGGATTGGGGCGTGTACAACGGGCTCAGTGATGCCTCTCTGGAAGTTACGTCATTAGCTTGAGACACGGATCAAACATCATGGCTGAGCACAGGCATGCAGGTGGATCTCAGGTATATAAAGTTGATTGTTTAAGGAAACTCATTTTAAAATATTCAATGGGGTATACCCGTCAAGTGAATTTTTAAGACAACGGTTTAATTTTGAAGAAAATGCCTGTACTTTTTGTCAAATTGACAGAGACGTTCTGATCATCTTTTTTCTCGTTTTTCTTCAAATACTTTTTGGGAAAATATGTCTTATTGGTTGAATCAAAGATTCACTCACTGCCCACTTTTGCTAGGAAACATGTTATGTTTGGAGTGCTGTTGGACGAGAAAAGAAATGAATTTCTTATTAATGTAATGTTGATACTGGGCACATTTTTCATTCATAAGTCCAAATGTATGAAGACGAAACCTTATTTTTCTGTATTTAAAAGAGAATTGATTTGTAATTTCTTTCCAGCGTTGGAATGTATGTAAAGTAAAAAGGCCCAGAAATTGGCTGGAATAATAAGAGACCTTGAGCTCTTAAAAGAGGAATAAAGAGACCCCTCTGTATTTGTATTTTTTATTTTATACATTTATTTATTTTAACTGATATGTGCCTTGCTTAATACTCATTTACCTGTACTTACCAATGCCATTGTAGATGTACATTCTGTTTTTTTGTTCTGTTCTTGTTCAATAAAAAAAAAAAAAAAAAATTGTTTCCTTTTATTTAATTAGCATTAAATGTGCTTTAACAGCGTTTGCTTCAGATAAAGAAGTTAGAGATCAGTTAAAGCGGTGGATTTATTAGCCATACTCGCTAACATAGCCAGCATCTGCAGTTTATTCTCTCTCGATTGATTCTTTTATTTTATAGATTATAATTGTCTATACCATAGTATGTTGTCTTCTAAAAAATGTAAACTCCATATTTAAAAATATATAAACAGATGTTACATTATCACTGTTAAAGGAGACAATAAATAGATTACAAATAAAAAGTTAAACGATCGTAACAAATAAGCATCCCAGGAAACGATCTACAAACAATAAAAGAACATCACTTATGTTAATTGTGCAAAAGCAAAACAAATTTAACAGATTGATTCATAAAGAGTAGGTGCTGATAACCTGGTTATATCCTGCTCTACTCGAGGCAGAGAAACAGCAGGAGAAAGCTGTTGTTGTTGCTGCTGACCCTGAGCTGCCTGAATATGACCGAAGCTTTGAGTCAGAACACTAATAAGATTCGTCACGACATCTGGATATTCTCTCTGCTAAATGTGACATTGCAAATCATTACATGAGATGACCTAGATACACGTACATTTACTGTGAGCATTGTAAGAACTTAAGTAGCTTGTGAACAGGTTCGTTGAGCAATGGAGGAGTCAGGAGACAGCGAAGCAGGTTTGAAATCAGCACTTTAATTTCTTTCACGAACATACTACGGTCACCGCCGTAGAAATGTAAACATAAACAAAACAATATCACACTCAGTCTGTGGAGCTTTCTGGATCCACTCCCTCTCGACACTTGGCGTCCCTTTAAATGTCTTTCTCCGTATCACTACAACAAGACACAGGTGTTAGAGATAATTACAAACCAGGTGACAAGCCTTACCGCTCTCTCTCTCTCCCGTAGACTGACACACGACCACGCCCCCATGCCACATAGCTGTATAACCAGTGACATGCGGTGATGTCTTAAAGAGGCTAGGCACTGAGTTATGAAAGCCAGATTACCTGATTTATTGTTTACGTAATAACAGTGAACGTTACGCACAAGCGCGGCATATCAAGAAATGTAAAAATCAGGATGTATATCGTGTACTCTCTCTCTCTCTCTCTCTCTATCACAGACATACGCACTCACACACACAAGCGCGTAAACAGTGAACGTTACGCACAAGCGCGGCATATCAAGAAATGTATATGTATTTTATATATGTTTTATATATAATATATACGATTTTGTTAATATATCTTCATTAGATATTATTATACAAAATTCAGTAGTCAAAACACAGAACTTATAACAGAACATAAGTTGTTTATTTTTTACAACATTATGTGCTTATTTTTTTATGTGCAATCTTCATCTTTATAACAGAAGATACAATACAACAATCCTTTACCTTTTCATTGTGGTAGGTTATATACAGCTTCCTTTGCTCGTCAAGTGCAAGGTCGATCCGAGATTTTCCAAAGATTTTCAGTGTAATTTGACACTGGATGTGAGCTGACGACTTTTCATGCTTGGTTAAAGCTGCTAGCAGGTTGTTCAAATCACAATATCCCGCTGAAGTCCAAACAGTCTGACTGGTTGAAAAAAGCAGGCAGGGATAGCAGTACAGCCGCTGATTGTTAGCACAGCCACATAGCCAATCTTTTCTTACATACCAATCAGTTTGAAATGATCGGATAATTTTTGGGCCCTTTTGCTGTTCTAGTCCATCTAAGGCTGGCGTAGACCTCCCTCTTGCAATTAACTCATATTTGGAATTAAAATCGAGCTTGGAAGTTGGCAAATGTCCAGGAATATCTCGATTTTAATTGGTCCATGTCTGATACGTAACGGAGATGATTACGGGCATAACATATTTACGTCAAAAGTCATAGCAGATTTGTGCTTTTTGCCGTACATGTTAAAGAATACAGGATCGAAGTGCGCATGCGCAACATGGGTTTTCCGCGTGTCGTCTGCAATGAATGGACCGTAAAAGCACTGCTTATTCTACCATTTGTTTTTAGTTGATTATGCGTAACTGCTACATTTGTCATCATAACGTCTAAACAATTGGAATAACACACATATTGCATATATAAATCACAAGAATAAAAAGTAAAAATACAAATACAAGTTTATTATTTAATAAACATTTTATTTTTGAATTTTGGCAGGGTAGGCAGTGCCTAGTTTGCCTACCCAGACCGCACGTCAGTGTGTATAACGCAGGGTTAAGAATATAGGGGATGTGAACATTTTATATTTCAAAACTTTATTTTTAAAGACAGAACACATGCACGTTTGTTACGATCGTTTAACTTTTTATTTGTAATCTATTTATTGTCTCCTTTAACAGTGATAATGTTACATCTAAATATGGAGTTTACATTTTTTTAGAAGACAACATACTATGGTATAGACAATTATAATCTATAAAATAAAAGAATCAATCAATAGTCCAATCAATTGAGAGAGAATAAACTGCAGATGCTGGCTATGTTAGCGAGTATGGATAATAAATCCACCGCTTTAACTGATCTCTAACTTCTTTATCTGAAGCAAATGCTGTTAAAGCACATTTAATGCTAATTAAATAAAAGGAAACAATCAACTTTATATACCTGAGATCCACCTGCATGCGTTTGCTCAGCCATGATGTTTGATCCGTGTCTCAAGCTAATGACATAACTTCCAGAGAGGCATCACTGAGTCCGTTGTACACGCCCCAATCCCCTGACTCCACCCCCACGTCAAAACAGTGCCATAAAGTGAAACGCAGAGAAAATTGAAGCGCAAAGGCAAAACGGTATCACGAGCTCACACGTGATGGAAATGCAGATTAAAAGGAGCATTGCAAAGAAAAAGATGTGTGGCAAAATCATTGCTGCCTAAAAATCTGTTGCAGAGATAAAAAAGGATAAAAGATCTTTAGATTATTTTACAACAGTCATTGATTTTTGCAATTAATTACATCTTGGTTTTTGCTATATTTTATTTATATTTTGCAATTCTTTATTTTTGTTTGCAAAACTTTCTTTTTTCTCTCGATACTTTATTTTACGTTTGTGATACTTAATTTTTGTTTTAATTTTTTTTTTTTTTTTGTTTGCTCAATACATTTTTTGTTTTGCAAAACTTTATTTTATTTTGCAATACTTTATATTTTTGCAAATATATGTGGCATGGAAT
This sequence comes from Xyrauchen texanus, assembly GCF_025860055.1. NCBI lineage: Eukaryota > Metazoa > Chordata > Actinopteri > Cypriniformes > Catostomidae > Xyrauchen > Xyrauchen texanus. The sequence goes on along the minus strand of NC_068306.1, from coordinate 18,850,935 downwards.
TGATCCCATAATTCTACGTAAAGTATACTAACATTTTCATACATTACGAACACTCAACAGAAATCTTGCCATTTTCGGTTGTGAATTCAATTGCCGATTCACATACAACACTTATACAACAATGTATACATATAATTAGTGTGGTCATATTTAAACGTTAATACATTATATATATATATATATATATATATATATATATATATATATATATATATATATATATATATATATATATAAATAAATGTGTATTATTTATATATACATAAAAAAATAAAATTCTATTCTTAATCTTACTTTTGTTAGATGTTAAATTATCGAATCTGCGAGTCATCGAAGATTCATTAAAACAAGATGGCGACCTCCAGTAAACAGTAAGTACTCTCAAGCTCATATACTGTAATTCATACACATAGACAATATATTTCTCCTAACGGCTGATATGAAGATTGTACTTTGATAAATAGTATCTTGATAAGAATTTGTCTAGTCAAAAATTGTCCGAACTCCCAGGCTAATGCTGCTATCCCCAATACACATAGTGACATAATCGGCAACAAATAATAACATTGTACAGGCCAACACATGTTGCATTTTACATTTATTGCCTAGATAAAAAGAGAAAAATATGAAACCAGGTCTTGATTAATTGTACAAACCACAGCATGTTGAGCTGAAGATACATTAAAAATTAATGGTAACAATATGATACTTAGAAGTACTCTTATATTAATTTCAGGTATGGGCTCATTTTGCCACAGAAGAGAACATCAAAATCAGCACCTGTCATCCGCCCTTCTGAGTTTGGAGATGATTCTGATGATGAGGTGACGGCTCATATTATTGTCCTTGTCTCTTTGTCTGTAGTTCAATCAAACCTGCACAACATTGTAAAACAATAAAGTCTGTTATATCCTAGACCTCTGTTGGGGAGAGCTTGCAGAAGGAGGCAGTCAAAAAGAAGATGATGAAGCAGGTGGGGATGGAAGACGGGGTAGACAAAGAACATACATGCACAATTACAAGGTTTATGGGGTTGATAACTATGTTGTTTGTATATTTCTTCAGACACGCCTTTAGATGCAAAAGGCACTTGAGGAGGACAGCACTGTGTATGACTATGACAGTGTATACAATGATATACAGAAGCAGAGATTGGAGAGCAATAAGAAAATGCTTGGTGGCACAGAATGCAAAGTACTTTAAAATCAAGCTAAATTCTTTATCCATTCAGTACAGACAAACCAATATCAATGTTAGAGTCATTTATAGTGTAAGTCTAGTATCTGTATAGCTGTTATATTTGAGTATATTTATTATATTGCTTTGCCAAGAGATTTCGTTTTTTTCCTACTAATAGCAATTAAACATCTTTTGGCACTTTTCCACTGCATGTTACAACTCCACTCGCTCTACTTTTATGAGCTTGCTTTTCCACTGCTGTTTAGTGCCGCCTCAACATGGGTGGGATTATAGGCAGATCATCATAGTTGTGACATTTCTACTGCCGTGACATCATCTTAAACGTGACACAAAACAATATCACGACCACTAGCTGTTAGCTACTAGCTCATTGTGCTGTATAAAGTAGTTGTTGCATGGTGATTTTACACAAGTGTAACAGTTAAATTGGCCTGGTTGTTTTAGAAGCAAGCTTCCAGTAGCTGGTCAACTAAATAAAGTGAAGCTTTCAAGCAGAGTATAGAGTTAACGTACCATCCTCCATCGTGGACTCCAGCTGTGGCTGAGTCCAGGGCACTCTCCCTCCCATTGCTCGCCGGTCTAGATCGCGTCCATTTAGTCAATCCACTTCCACTTTTCCTTGATGGTTCTGTAGTCACTTTTAGTTTATTTTTTAACATTTCCTTACACTGTTGGTAGGTCTGGTGGCAGCCGTGTGCAGCTTCCTGAAAGAGACTTCCAGAGAGGAACGTCTGCACCTTGTTTATTGACCACGCTGTGGTTTTGCGCACAGCCATTTCTTTTTACAATTTGAAAGTCGCTTGAACAAATTATACTACCATCGCTGTAGCTAACTTTAAAACTAGCAGGTTGATGTCCTGTGTCACAAATCCAGTGACACTGGTAGTGACGATTCTCTCTGACAATCAGTGGTCTGCAGGGTTTTGACGTCACATTTAGTATCGGCTTGGCTCGCTTGGAACCTCAACCAAGGTGGTACTAAAAAAAGTACCAGGTACTTCGGTACAGTGGAAAACCCCAAAAAAGGGAGCGGAGTTGAGTTGTACCGTGCAGTTGAAAAGCCCCATTTATTAATTGTTTTTATAGCCCTTTACAACAATTTTAACATAAACAATCTTTTTGTTCTTTTAGCCCAAGTACGTAAACCAGCTGATCCGAGTGGTGTAGGAGAGGAAAAAGGAACAAGAGCGACGTGACGAGACGAGAGGGTGATCCAGAAGGAGAGAGACGCGGAGGGTGAGAAGTTTGCAGATAAAGAGGCTTTTGTCACTTCAGCATATCGGCAGAAGCTTAAAGAAAGACAGGAGGAGCTGGAGAGAGAAAGGAGAGAAGCAGAGTTGAAAGGTGAGGTCTTGAAATGCAATGCATTGTTGTTGTTATTATTAATGGAATGTTCTGACTTCAATACAAGTTAAGCACAATCGACAGCATTTATGGCATAATGTTGATTACCACAAAGATGAATTTAAACTCCTTTAAAAAACAAAAATCAAGGTTACAGTGAGGCACTTACAATGAAAGTGAATGTGGCCAATTTTTGGAGGGTTTAAACAGAAATTTGAAGCTCATTTATTATTTGAGCTGTAAAATTGTTTAAATCGTCATTTTAGGGTTTGTTGACATTACATTGTCATAGTAACAAAGTGGTAAAGTTGGCTATACATTTCCACAGAAAAGGTTAGTAAGTGACTATCACACTAAAGTCATGTTTACCTGCATATTAGTTATGTCTTATGGATATACTTTTGAAAAAGTGAGAATTTATACCTTTAAAAATTGGCCCCATTCACCTCCATTGTAAGTGCCTCTCTGTAACCCAGATTTTTGCTTTTTTTAAAGAAAAGGAGGGGCAAGTCAATACATTTTTGTGGTAATCAATATTATGCCACAAGTGCTGTTGATTGAGCTTAACTTGTATTGAACCCGGAATATTCCTTTAATATTAAAGAGGACATTACTGATAAATGTATTTTTCACTTTTAGCTGTCTTGGATGTGAATAAGCAGAAAGATCTCAGTGGATTTTATAGACATCTTCTCAATCAGACAGTTGGAGAGGAGGCAGTGCCTTATCGTTCTGCATTAAGGTGAGGCATACATTGGAGGCTACATTAAATATAGATGTAGGGCTGGGCAATACGGTGATGTAGTGTTGCTATGATATTCAATCTAAAGAGATTTTGCTATATCATGTATATTGCAGTATGTAAATATCATTTGTGCAGCATTTGCATATCTATCAGTGGGCAGGGCTTCACGTGGGACTAAGAGAATTGAAGAGACATGGACAGGGGTTTTTTTGGCATTGAAAATGTCAGTAAAATTCAGCAAATTCAATGACATTCATCTTATGGACATTACTTCATATGCGCTAAATTAGCTTTTTATCTTACGCATGCATCTGTTACACGTTGAGTGTTGCAGTCGCTATCTCTGGAGCACATAAATGTGCACAAGTGCAGCAGGCTTCCTGATATTTATGCTCGAGACAAGAGAGCGCAGAGCGGGATCACACGTGGTTAAGATGACAAAACTTAAGTGATACTTTTGAATTATACTAAAATTCATAGAACTGTGCTGCACTTTGTTTTTCTTTTTCTCACTTTAAAGTGCTATGGAAGAAAATCAAACAGCTAGACAGCCCAACAGTCTAACCACCACTTATGAGGTCAAAAGCAACAACACTGTTATATGTAAAATGTAGGAGTTTTTTAACTAAACATTATAATTTTTATTTTTATTCTGTTGGAATAATATTTGATATTAGGAAACAAACTGGCCATGTTTGCCTTCAGATATTCATTTAACTCTATAAAGATTAAGTGTTTATTTTTTAGGATTTTTTACTGATGTATTATTTTCTTTGTTGCATTGCTTTGAGAAGATGTTGAGTTTCTTGAGGAAAGTTTAGAATAATAATAATATTGGTCAACAACATATCCAACTGAAATGTGACTGAAATTTAACTGAAATTAAAAATAATTTAAAATTAATAGTTTTTTTTTTTTTACTTATGTTTGTCAGGTTCCAAATAAAGAAAAAATTATAAAAGCTTATAAAACTATTCATATTGTGTTTCATATAGATATAAGATTTTTGTCGTATTGCCCACCCCTACAGTATATAGATGGGTGCTAAATAAGCAGCAACTTCAAAAATAAAAGTGAGCAAAAACACCATTATGTACACATAGTGGCATCAATATCAAAGGTAAATGGTCTTTTGATATTTTGGGCCATTTTGTTTTATTAACTGTACCACATGGATGGCAGTTTATCTCTACAGTACGTGTTGAAGTTATGTAAATTGACATGTACATTTGAGAGGGTGTAAGGTGGACGAGAAGCACCACTCAAATAAAAACTATTAGGAGATATTGTAAGGCTCATTATGGCAATAGTTATTTGGGCTAAAAGAGCCAATTGCTTTTTTGATAGTTTTTCTACTTGAGAACATACATGCACATTAACTGGAACAGCCTGAAAATATTTTTATATAAGAATATATATATATATATATATACACACACACACACTGATCAGGGATTTTTATGTAAATCGATATAATATAAATAAAAGTGAGACGTTTTCTTGTTTGCATATATGCCTTTTCACTCATTTAATTGAGACACTCATGTAGACTTGATAAAATGATGAAAGAACAACCTGTTTTTTTTTAGAGAGGAGAAAGCTACAGGAGAGGTCACCAACTCCAGAATCCCCCACAAAACAAAGAGAGAATGAGGCTAAATCCCACAGTGATGAGGACCAGAGTGCCAAAAATGCAAGGTTCACCAAGGCCGCTACAAAAAGCAACCACTCAAAACGGCAATACAGACAAAAGTCTCCTCTTTCAGACAGCGAGGATGAGCGAAAAGGGAACGAAAAGAGGCCAAAGAAAGGAGTCACAAAGAAAGAGACAAGGGAAAAGAGATAGAGAAGACAAGCTCAGTCACCAAAAAGAGGACAGGAACTGCAAAAGAGACAGGGAATGAAATAGGGAGAGAGAAAATGACAGAAGCAGAGAAAGAAAGAAAGAAGACAGAGGCCAGGACCGGAAGAAAAAGAGGACAGAGATAAAGAAGACTGACATGGTAAAAGAGACAAAAGAGAAAGCAGTCCTAAAGACAGAGAACAAAACCGAAAAGAACAAGAGCGAGACAGTCAGGAGAAAATCCCAAAAGACAGTGAATGGAATCAGAAAGGAGAGCAAGAGATGGAGTGGGACAGAGATAGCCATAAAATGGACAACAAAAGGAAAAACAGGGATGAAGAAAAGCAAGAGAGAAGAGTGACAGTGATAAGGATAAAGAAAAGGCTGTGGAAGCTGAAGACAAAAGTCACACAAACCAGGAACCCAGTAAATTTGCAAAACGCAGCTGTGAACAGACTGCAAATTCAGCCAGGGACAGATATCTGGCCCGGCTGCTTGCCCGTTCTGCTGCAAAGCCGTATGTTGAAAAACAGGAAGACTATAGAAGCGATTTGAATTTGAGCTTAAGATATCTTACCACCCCTAATGCACATTGTGTTGACCTCTCCAAGACAGGTTGTAAGGGTTTAGTCAAGGCAATTAATTGGAATGCTTGCCTAAATGTTTATGACTGCATGAATGGCTAATGGGCACATTTTTTGGGAAGATATGGGTTTACAATGTTATTTTCTTGTATATTTAAATGTACAGAATGTGTTAATAAACGAATATGTTGAGAGTCATGGCACAAATTCTTGGTTACGTTGCTCGAGTACATTTTTCCCAACACTACATATCCCTTCTCTGACACACCCATTTTTCTAGGAAAAGGGTCAGTACACACTGCTCTGCTGTGACTGCCACTGGTCTCAATTTTACAATTGCTTATTACCGATCACCCATATTACAATGACTTCAGATATTACACTGTTCATTTGGACAGAGTTGATGTACAGCATCACCATTTTCTCAGAATCATGGTCCAAATCAGTGGCTTCCACTAACTAGAATGACCATTTACATTAATTGCATAATCCCCCCCCATAAAGTAAAATCTGCCCAACATCTTTGTTTTGCACAGCATTCATTGGGGTTTGGATAAAAATAGTGTAAATTAAACATGCCAAATCTCCATGTAAACGATCCCCTACATTTTATTTTATTTTTTTTTTTTAATACCTCCCCCACAAAACATGGACAGAGAAATGTGACGAAGCATTTAAATGAGAACTTTAATTGTTTTTTGAGAACGTTACACAAATACACAAGTATGAAATCCTTAAAAGGACACGCAGAGGAATTTAAATCTAAAAAGGCAGATGACTCCAAGGCTCAAGATGGTTTGTGTCCCAGTTTCCCCTTGTATAAATCTGGTGGGGAAGAAAGAACACAAAGTAGTTATTTGCAGGCCATAAATAACAGAAACCTAAAGATGTTCTTGTTCAGGTCAGAAAACCGTTAATCACCACTGGTCAATCTGCCGGTAATTCCAGCTATAATCAGTTTAGGTTTCATCATAGTATTGAGCTTGGACAATATCTCAAATAAACAATATTCCTGTATAACTCACCGAACTCAATGGGTGACGCCCTTAAAAAAAAAAAAAAACCTGAGAAGACAGACAAACTCGTATAAGTAACGGACCATAAAATGCAGCATGTTACTTTATGGTAATTTAGTGTGCTCAGAAAACCGATCATCACCACTGAAAAATCTGACGGTAATTCCAGCTATTTCAGTTTGGATTTCATCATAACAAATTATGGAAATTCTTATTAGAAGAAGTGAAGGAAAACTATTACCTGCATTTCTGGACGACATTCAGTCACTTAATTGGGGACAAAATGCAACGTGGAATCTGTGGAGCATAATTAAAATACCCTTAAAATAACCGACTTTTCAGAGACACAGAAAAGCTGTGGGATAATAATTTAGATCACGGAATGTTGCAAGAACTCACCCTTCAGATACATTACATTTGCTCAGAGCAGACGGTCACCTTCACAGAAAATCCTTTGAATGTTGAAGAAAATCGTTAATAAATAATTGACCGATAAACGCACTGGATTAAAACATAAACAAGTCACATTGCTCAAATAGATACATGTTTGGTAGTTAGGTGTTTACTTACCTTTGAGTAGTTCATCTGACCACGTGGTTACACTTCACCGTATTCAAGTTATAGAACACAAAACCTCTTTAAGACATCTAGAATAACAAACAATGAGCCAATAACGGCTTTTGTCATTATCAAAATCGTCTATCTTAACTGTTTTTGTTCCACCTATTCTTATTGTTCCACCCATTCTTATTGTGCCACCATATACCACAGAGAGCAGACCTGAAAGAACTTCCGTATGGTCGCCATGTGGCTTATATACGGATCGCTCTATGACGTATATCTTCCTCTTCTTCTGGTATTCGACAGCTGAACAGGATCCGCTAATTGCTGCACTCTATTGGCCTAATATAACTTACATCCTCAAATAATAAATTGTAAAGTTATGTTTCTGGTTAAATATAATCAAAAGCCGTTGTAGCATCTTTGTATCACATAAAATAATTTGGACTTCTCCCTACAAAAAATAAAATCGTGGTTACAGCAATGCACTTACAATGGAAATGAATGCTGCCTTTTCATATATATTAAAGTAGACACTGTTTCAAAAGTATATCCTCAAGACATGAACAGTATACGTAATTATAACGTGATTTGAGTGTGATAAAATCTCTATAACTCCATATAGATAAGGTTAGTAGGCAATTTCATCATACTAAAATCATTATAACACCTACAATGTTTATATTTTGTGTGTGTTTTAGTTAACTTCCATTGTAAGTGCCTGAAAGGGATAGTTCACCCAAAAATGAAAATTCTCTCATTATTTAATGACCCACATGCCATCCCAGATGTGTAGGATTTTCTTTCTTCTGCAGAACACAAATGAAGATAAAATAATACATCAGCTCTGTAGGTCCATACAATGCAAGTGAATGATGGCAAGGGTGAGAAACAGATCAATAAGTCATTTATTATTATTATTATATATCTCCACCTTTGACCAGCCTTGACCAGTAGGTGGCTGAATGTGAAAGCCACTTCCACACCAGAATAAGGAATGAAAGTGAAAGTGCAAATTTATAGTAAAAAAGGACTTATATATCTGTTTCTCACCCACACCTATCATATGTCCTTTTTTGGACCTTCAAATTTCTGGCCACCATTTACTTGTATTGTAAGGATATACAGAGCTGAGATATTCTTCTAAAAACCTTCATATGTGTTCTGCAAAAGACATATACATCTGATAGCATATACGGTTGAGTAAATTATGTGACAGTTTTTAATTTTGGGTGAACTGTCCGTTTAACCACGATTGTAGCTTCTTTTTTAAAAGTGCACTCAGTCATTTTTCCCTCTTTAAAACAATTATAGGCTACACCTTAAGAAATGAACATTTTGCAACATAGCCTAGGCATTAAATCATGAGCACTCACATGAGATGAAGAATCCAGTCCTCTCAATGACCTTATAAAAGCCGTTTTATTCTACATGTAGATGGTCCCCTCATGGGGTCTGCCATATTAGGATCACACGACCAGCCAAATACTGCTCGATTAATGTCAGTGTCCGCCCTGTTATTGGACACCTTCAAATGTGGATTAAATGAATCATTGTTGATAGCGAATTTCAATTTTTTTTACTGTAACTGAAAACTTTTGTGTTTTAATGATGCTACATACAGCACTCTAGGTGTAAGTCCAAGACGACATGCATTATTGGACTTTTAAATAAACGAGGGACAAGTCTAAATAATTGTTTTGTGGTAAACAACATTATGCTGTCGATTGATCTTAACTTGTATTGAACCCAGATCATTCTTTTAATCCAGTATTGGTCCCTCAAAACTGATCATGGAATGTTATCATTTTTACAATAATTTCTCTACATTCATATATTCAAGCAAATATGGTGTATCTCTCTGTTGTTCACCACAAAACCCAATGCTGCATCTCGGATATCTTCTCTATCTAAAGGCTGTGTCATAAACACAATAACTGACATCATAATTCTTAAACATTTGAAGAACTCATAAATCGTTTTGAATATGTGTAGCAATACAAACATCACACACTTTTTAATCCCTTTTAAAACATAAAATCAGACTAAAGAAACATAAATGTTAATATTTAGAAACTAAATGAACATATTAACATCAAGAAAGCTTTTGAACAGGACCTACTTATTCAGTAGTTAGGCCTAATAGTCCTGTAATAATATCTCATAAGCATTATTATTAAAATACATTTGAAACACTATATAAACCATCGCTCTTTAACTAAAAGGACATTTTGTAGATTACCTGGTTGATCCAGAACAATGCCAATGTACAGCTGCGGTCCAAACTAAACTTTGGTCAAGTACTTTATTTTACTGGAGAGCATGGGTGGACACATCCTTATGGAAAGGACTTCTGGAAAGAATTATATATAGGATTATATATACTCCATGAAAAATAAAACTTATAAAATTAACATTACTTTTATGTAAGTTATTTTGTGTAAATAATATCCATCACTCAATTAGTTAAGGCTATTATTTTTAAGATGGTATGGATTAGATGAGATGGATGATATAAAGGTGTTAATCCTTTGTGGACAATTTCATATACACAAAGGCAAGAGTACCGTTTCAAAACCCAACATTAGGCTTTTCAGTTTTGATTTAGAATTATTTTATGACTCCATGTGGTCTGCTTTAGACAAGAAAGCGATCAAAACATCTCTTTTATTAAAAATAATTATTGACTCCTTGGAAAGATAACTGTTCAAGATGTGGTGTTGTTATTTTACATGTGGAACTTTATTCATGTGCTTTAAATTTGTATTCAATTAGTCACATGTTTATTTTATGTCGCGTTATATTCCATGTACTGGTTCAAAATTCAAAATAAAAGCATTAAAAAAAGACTGTGGATTCCAAAACAAATAATTTCCTTCGTTTCAAAACAGTTATTTTATATAAAACAACCCTGATTTCGGAATCGGATACTATCACACTAATACTATTTTTACCATATGTCAGCAGAAGTAGTAAGCCAGTGTAGTACTAGTTACACTGCTACCTACCCTGTGCCTCAAGCGCCAAAGCGAATCAAAAAGAAAATAAAAGCGGAAATTATCACGTGGTACGTGATGACATCAGAGGTCTAAATATGACGCAGGTTGCCATCCGTTAGCTAGCTACGTTGTTTCCCTCCATCAACATTGAGCAGAGTCGTAAAGTCGGTTAGTTCATGTCCAAAACCGACAGCAACGGACTCAAGTTGGCCATAGAAACCGAGTCTTTCGAGTGAAGATCTGTTTACCTGACGTTTGAGAAAGGAAACGCTGCAGAATAAACGGTAAGATTAAGTAAACCAGTTTGTTAGTTTTAATGCGTTGAAACCGATTGCTAGCAGGTTAGCATTAAGCAAGTCATGTGAATTTAAAGCAAAAGTTTGGGTCATATGCCATTTATATTTATTTAAATGTCATTTCAAAATTAAACGTGTTTTAAATGTTAAATATTTGTTTATGAAATAGTAACTTTGATTTTAGCACATGACGGTTACGTTTGTTATTTTGTGGCCCTTCATGTGTTGCTTCCCAGTTGCTTGTTCAGGCTGGTTCTCTCAAGTTTAATCCGGAACAAACCAAAATATTTGTTTACGTAATGACTCATCTCGGAAAGCGGCAACCAGTTAATAATATTAAAAACTTGCCAAACCCAACAGCACCTTCACACATGCCTTAAATCCATGAATTCGTGGTACTGCACAGCTCTGGCGCCCAGCATTGTTTTCAAACGTTATGTCAAACCTGTTATTATCTACACCTCCAGAACAACAGTATGCAAGTTATTCGACAGTATCTGCAACTTGAGAATATAACTGTCATGCAACATGTTCAAGTTTGTGCTCTCTTTTTTCCTTTCGTTTTGGAACACGTTTAGAGTTGCGGTTAGATTTTTATGTAAATTAAATTGTTTCTGTTTAGTTGGATATAGTGTCCAGATAGGTATTACAACCCGATACATTTTTCTTGAGGAATATAATTACTTGTATAAAGACAATAGTTACAAATAACAAGACAAATTTCAGTAGCTTTTAGAAAATGTATGAAAATAAACTTTCTATTTCAGGTTTAAAAAAAAGTAATGAGAACATTAAATGGGTTTACTCTTCAAATATTTTTGAATGTACAATGGCAGCCAAAAGTTTGGAATAATGTAGAGATTTTGCAATTATGGAAAGCAATTGGTACTTTATTTCACCAAAGTGACACAACTGATTACAATGTATAGTCAAGACATTAATAACATGAAAAATGACTCTTCTTCAAAGAGTTCTCATCAAAATATCCTCCACGTGCAGCAATGACAGCTTTGCAGATCCTTGACACTCTAGCTATCAGTTTGTCCAGACTCGGGTGACGTTTCACCCAACTCTTCCTGTAGCACTTGCCATAGATGTGACGGTCTTGTCAGGCACTTCTCACGCACCATACAGTCTAGATGATCCCACAAAAGCTCAATGGGGTTAAGATCCATAACACTTGTTTCCAATTATCTGTTTTCCAATGTCTGTTTCTTTGCCCACTCCAACCTTTTCTTTTTGTTTTTCTGTTTCAAAAGTCACTTTTTTCTGTGCAATTCTTCCCATTTGTCCTGCACCTTTGAGTCTTCTCTTTACTGTTGTATATGAAACTGGTGTCGAGTGGGTAGAATTCAGTGAAGCTGAGGACATGTTAGGAGTCTATTTCTTAAACTAGAGACTCTGATGTACTTATCCTCTTGTTTAGTTGTACATCTGGCCTTCCACATCTCTTTCTGTCCTTGTTAGAGCCAGTTTTCTTTTGTCTTTGAAGACTGTAGCATACACCAGTGTTTCCCAACCACACTAGTGTGCTGTTAAAGGTTGTCAGGTGTGCTGTGGAAAATTATCAAATTCCACAAAATAAATAAATGCATGAAAAAAACAAATTATTTCAGGGATCCAATCTCCTCACCTTTCTGAGAAATTTGCCATTTTGAATGTGCAAAAGTGAGTGATATTTATACGCGTAACATGACTTGCGTCAGCGCTGCAGAATACATTTAAGTCTATGAAGTGATGTCACTTTACACCAAAGTGTTTTTCACACACACGTTTTTGCTTCACCAACAATATCTTTGAGAGTACTAGGCAATAGAAAAGATATATTTAAAAACTTTGAAAAATGTGAATCTTTTAATTAAATATTACCTTATCGTTTATGAATATCAGAGACTCCAGTTATTGAACTAATTTAATTTCACCAAGACAACGCTTAGGCTTAAACATAAACGAGTCATTTTATTACTTTCTGCTATCAAAGCAACTGCAAGCCTTTTTTCTCTCTTCCAAATACATGTTTTCAATGTTTATTGTGCACACGTCCCCTTTTTTTATGTGTTAAACTCCTCTGTGCCCCTCTGTGATGCTTTCTGCAACTTTTGTCATGTGGAGGGCAATGCGGTGCTTGACGCTGGGGTCAGCCTCCAGAACCAAATTAAAACTGCCATGATGAGTCATCTGTCCGAGGCAAAGATGCAAAATCTAATGACAATTGCCTCAGCATCAGTCTCCCTTGATGGGTTTTATTACGCACAGGCGAGCACCCAGTTTAAGTGCACCTGGAGGAAGGTTTAAATTGCCGATCGAGTTCTGTTCAGTTAATTTTGTGCTTGTTTTGTTCATATTTTAAACGTATTTGTTTTTTGTAATATTGTGTTGTTCATATGTCGTGTTTTAGTTGCCTCCGCTGTCACTGCTAGAATGCATAATCTGCTATATGTCCATCCTGTAAGTTCATGATTAAAGATGAAAATGTGAATGAAAATAAAACCTATAAAATGTGTTTTTTTTTTCTTTCATTAAAGTATGAAAATTAAAATGACGTGAAAATGTCATAGATAGATTGTGACGGAAATTTTACAACCCTGTCCGTCTATATGACGGACAGAGTCGTAAATACATCTAAATGATGGACAATAAGAAAGTCAAACGCAAGCACTGTATGTGACTTTTAAAAAAAAAAAAATAATAATTTTTTTTTATCATATCGTTTTTTTTACATCAGTAATGTCCTGACTATACTTCTCGATCAGTTGAAAGTCACTTGGTGAACTAAAGTACCAATTTCCTTCTGAAACAGCTAAATCTGTACATTATTCCAAACTTTTGGCCACCAGTGTATCAATAAATGGATTGATGCACAGTGTTAACTGAAGTGTATTTTGCTCTCTCATGTGTAGACCTATGCAGGCTCTTTAGCAGTGCAAGATGTTCAACAAATCTTTTGGAGCACCCTTTGGGGCAGGGACTGGAGGATTTGGGGCTTCATCGACATTTGGGCAGCAAAGTAAGTTAAATATGCTTTGTGTGTACATGAATGAGATTACCAAGAATGAATAGTGTGCAGTGGAGTGAAAACTTTGAGCAACCTTTAATCCTCAGATGCTGGGTTTGGAGCAGCAGGTGGCTTTGGTTCTTCAGCATTTGGGACAACAAACAACACAGCTGGAGGACTATTTGGAACCACTCAGAATAAGCCTGGTATGTTGACGTTTTCTGCAAATACTTTCCCTCTGAGTGCTGGATTTGTGAAGAATATCAAAGAATTTCTAATATCTAATATCATTTATCTCCTTAAGATTTTCTTTTTTTAAGATACTGGTCTTAATTTATTATGCTTTGTATAGAATATAATTTTAACATCAGACAAATTGTTTACTGACAGTATCTTATGCAGTAAACCTTGTTCTATATTTTTGGTTCAAAATGGCTAATTTACTTACCCTTAGAGGTGCAATATGTAATACATTTACTGTATTCAATTATAAAATTATCATAATATTTAATCAGAGATTTAGGAAACATGCTAAGTTGAAATACTGGCTTCTCCGAAAACAATGCTACAGCCAGTATATTCTACTTTGAAATGTCTGTTCCTGGCCCACTGGCCATTTCCCAATAATATGTTACTATTAAATATTTAGTTTATACATAGGTTTACGTCCTAACTAAGTTTAATGGTGCAACGCACATATTTAGTAGTGCGTAAATTGTGACTTGGTACCCTTTTACACCACAACTAGGCTAAGTTGTAACGTCCTTCAGATTGAGTTATAAAATGCATTTATCTCCTGACCTCCCCGTGCACGTTAACTGTTGTTGTTTCCACCTTCATCTGTTTAGTGGTCGATTACTACTAGCACTTCATGACCGCAAAGCCACCTTGTGGACCCACAAATTAGTGCAAATAATTTCAAGCACATGCACATTCTGCATGTTCAGAGTACGCATGGTTGGAAAAAGTAGGCTGCATGTGTTCAGTGCTTGAGCACTCTGCTGATGACAACATTTGTGTCACGTGTCCTGTACACAGTCACCTAGCCTTTGCGTCTGACCAAATTATACTTCAGCTTTATGCCGTCTCAAACTCGTATGACTTTCTTCAGCTGCTGAACAAAAAGGAAGCTATTTTGATAGAGATTTGGTGTAAAGTTAACACTTACAATAAGGTTCCATTTGTTAACATTAATTAAAGGGATAGTTCACCCAAAAATGAAAATTCTCTCAGTAGTTGTGTTAATCTTATTCAGTTTTGGAAGCGAAATATATACGCATGATCACATTGACGTTGTTACAACACCGAATTGATCTGTGCAAATCTACAGCACTGCAGGTTTATTAGCGAAGAATAGTTTGTTCCTTGCATGTATACCAAGCTTGATTTGTATAGGTTGTGACTCAAGTTGTGAACTCATGTTTGCTGCTGTGCTGAGTGAGTCATCTCAGTAGGTATTTGATCTTGAGATTCATTGAGCTGGTGACAAACGAATCACATTCGCTCAAAGGATTAGATCAACGTTGATTGAATCATGTAGTGACTTGCTGGGGAGACTTTATATCTGAGAATCATTGATTTGAAAGTGTTGTTTCATGATAAACACTGATTCTACACAATTACAGAAATGATTGTTCCCTTCAATGTTGTAAGTTGTCTTTTGAATTTGTTTCTGTCTGTTCTCTAGGTGGCCTTTTTGGCGCAAACACTTTTAGTCAGCCTGTCACATCTTCCACCAGTAGTGGTTTTGGGTTTGGTGCCACCAGTGGTACATCAAATAGCCTCTTTGGAAGCACCAACCCGGGCGGTGGCGGACTGTTTTCCCAGCAGAACAATGCATTTGGCACCAACAAACCTGCCACATTTGGCAGTAAGTGTAGTTATAAATTTGTTGTAAAAAAACCCATCATGAATTAAAACAATATACTTGGACTAAACTGACCTAAGTTACTGTATGATTTTCTTTACAGCGTTTGGTACCAGTACCAGTACTGGTGGATTATTTGGGACAACCAACACAGCATCCAACCCTTTTGGAGGAGCATCAGGCTCTTTGTTTGGGTCAAGTTTCACTGCTGCACCACCTGGCACAACAATCAAATTCAATGTTGGTTTAGACATGTTTATACTTAAAGTTTTCAGCATGAATGGCATCCATTATTCTGAGGTACCTGTCTTTCTTAGAAGTTCTGTTAGATTTTTTACAAAATCTTTTGTGTTGTGTAACAGCCACCAACTGGGAGTGACACAATGGTGAAGTCTGGTGTGACAGCCAACATCAACACAAAACACCAGTGCATCACTGCCATGAAGGAATATGAGAACAAATCCTTGGAGGTAGGAAGGACTCTTACATTGTTTACTTAAGCTGGCAAACACAAACCAAACGGGTTATGTTCACAACAAAGACAAAAATGTGCAACAAATAAATAAGGCTAGTGTATGAGTTTTATTGTAAAGATTTTCAAAGCTCAATAACAACTCTTTCCTTGCACTAAGGAATTGAGGTTTGAGGATTACCAGGCAGGGAGGAAGGGGCCTTCCAACCCCATGGCAGCTGGAACAGGTGGTCTCTTTGGAGCGGCAGCCACAGCCACTCCCAGCACTGGTACCGGACTCTTTGGTGCTTCCGCTCCGAACACTGGCTTCAGCTTCGGCCAGAACAAGACCGCCTTTGGCACCAGTAAATTGTTGCATCTTTTGAAATATAAAAGTCTTAAAACTCACCCAGTTTAGATTTACAGCAGCTGTTTGGGTAATCTTTTTCCAGAAAATATATGAAACTTAAGTATACTGTTTTTCCTATGTTTTGTTTTAACTGTTTGCGCTACAGGCACAGGAGCCTTTAGCACAACCACAGGAGGGTTGTTTGGCCAGCCACAGCAGCAGCAGCAACAACAGCAGCAAGGTTCCAGTCTCTTCAAACCGTTTGGCTCTGCCACCACCACCCAGAACACTGGTTTCTCCTTTGGCAACCCCAATACCATGGGCCAGCCCAATACCAGCAGCATGGTGAGTACCAGCAGGTGTTCTGCATGTCTACATCAGATCCTGTACACTATATACTTGAAATGTTCCACTTAACTGCTCTTGTCTAGCTAGGTTAAATTAACTTATCGATTCTGTGTTTAATCTAACATCTCATACAATTCAGGGTCTCTTTGGCAACACGGCTCCCTCACAGGCTGGAGGACTCTTTGGAAACACTAATACAAGTACCGCCACCGGCTTTGGCACAGGCACAGGACTTTTTGGTCAACCTAATGCCGGCTTTGGGAATGTGGGTACACAGGTGATTTCTGGAGAAGCTAAATTTTTCTTTTGAAGTCCATTGCGAGACTATTTCACCGTATTCAAATATAAGGAACCATTTTTTTCCTACTTTGGTGTCCTTTATTTTGCAGAACCTTTTTGGTAATAAGCCTGCTGGCTTTGGCACCACCACCACTAGTGCACCACCCTTTGGCACAGGCACTGGTCTCTTTGGAAATAAGCCTACACTCACTCTAGGAACTAACACAAACACATCTACCATTGGTGAGTCTTTCTTTTAATAAGTGTAGCTTATCTCCCTTTATTTGCTTCTGCCTGTATTATGTCAAAGCTTGCCAGTATATTATTATTATTCCATTCTAAGCATCAAAAAATATACTGTTATATGTACATGTTCCTGTATTTTAAGGCTTTGGTGCAACTGGTACTGGTGGGAGTCTTTTTGGGAACAAAACTGCTGCAACAGGCCTGGGAACAGGATTGGGAACATTCTTTGGAGGAGGTACAAGTTTTAGAATGTGGAATTTCTTTGTAATTTGTTTTTGTCATAATTAAAATGATAACTTACAAGTATGTTTCCATGTATGTAGCTGTAGGAACTGGGCAGACATCATTGTTTGGAAACAATCAGAACAAGCTAGGCTCCACCCTGGGGTCAGTGGGTATGTTTGGGTCTGGATGTTTCAACACTGGAGCCAGCACTCTGAATTTTGGTGCTCCTCAACAGCCTGTGGGTCAGTGCAAATAAAGAATTTCATTCCTAGAATTTGTTTGATCCATGCTACTAAGTGACTACTTTGTTAGGTACAGACAGTGGGTTGTAGAAAATTGTGCTGCTCTTTTGAACTAAAATAATTTAATACTAAATGTATATGGGGGGCCTGGGTAGCTCAGCGAGTAAACATGCTGACCACCACCCCTTGAGTTGCAATTTCGAATCTAGGGTGTGCTGAGTGACTCCTGTTTGGTCTCCTAAGCATCCAAATTGGCCCGGTTGCTAGGGAGGGTAGAGTCACATGGGGTAACCTCCTTGTGGTCACTATAATGTGTTTCTCGCTCTTGGGTGCGTGGTGAGTTGTGCTTGGATGCAGCGGAAAATAGCGTGAAGCATCCACATGCGCTATGTCTCCTTGGTAACATGCTCAACAAGCCACGTGATAATATTGGGTTGAGGGTCTCGGATGCGGAGACTACTGATATTCGTCCACCGCCACCCGGATTGAGGTGAGTCACTACGCCACCACAAGGACTTAAAAGAGCGCATTGGGGATAGGGCATTCCAAATTGGGGAGAAAAATAAAACCATTTGTGGGAGAAAATAAAAACTATATATATATATATATATTATTAGTTGAAGTCAGAAGTTTGCATACACCTTATACATTTAAACACAATTCCTGACATTTAATCATATAACAAATTCCCTGTCTTAGGTCAGTTAGGTATTTATTGTCAGAATAATAGTAATGAGTGATTTATATCAGGTTTTATTTATTTCATCACATTCCCAGTGGGTCAGAAGTTTACATTGCCTTAAAAATGTTTAACTTGGGTGAAATGTTTTGGGTAGCCTTCCACAAGCTTCTCACAATAATGCTTTTTAAGTTCTGCCCTCAAATGTTCTATTGGATTGAGGTCAGGGCTTTGTGATTGCCACTCCAACCTTGACTTTGGTATGATTTGGATCATTGTCCATTTGGAAGACCCATTTGCAACCAAGCTTTAACTTCCTGGCTGATGTCTTGAGATGTTGCTTCAATATATCCACATCTTTTTCCTTCCTCATGATGCCATTTATTTTGTGAAGTGCACCTGTCCCTCCTGCAGCAAAGCACCCCACAACATGATGCCGCCCCCCCATGCTTCACGTTTGGGATGGTGTTCTTCGGCTTCACCCTTTTTCCTCCAAGCATAAAGATGGTCATTATCGCCAAACAGTTCAAACATTTCACCAAAAATTAAGATCTTTGTTCCACTGTGCACTTGCAAACTGCAGTCTGGCTTTTTTATGGCTGTTTTGAAGCAATGGCTTCTTCCTTGGTAAGCAGCCTTTCAGGTTTTGTTGATATAGGGCTCGTTTTACTGTGGATATAGATGCTTGTCTACCTGTTTCCCCCATCTTCACATGGTCCTTCGCTGTTGATCTGGGATTGATGTTCATCTCTAAGAGACAGAATAAGTCTCCTTCCTGAGCGGTATGGTGGCTGTGTGGTCCAATGGTGTTTATACTTACATACTATTGTTTAAGATGAAAGTGGTACCTTCAGGCATTTGGAAATTGTTCCTAAGGGTGAACCAGACTTGCGGAGGTCCACAATGGTTTTTCTGAGATCTTGGCTGATTTCTTTTTCCCATGATGTTAAGCAAAGAGGCACTGATTTTCAAGATAAGCCTTAATACATCCACAAGTACACCTCCAATTAGACTATCAGAAGCTAATTGCCTAAAGGCTTGACATAATTTTCTGGAATTTTCCAAGCTGCTTCTAGATACATTTAACTTAGTGTGTTTTAACTTCTGACCAACTGAAATTGTGATTTATAGTTGGTTAAAAGTTAAACATTCTGTCTGTAAACAATTGTTGGAAAAATTACTTATGTCATGCACAAAGCAGATGTCCTAAACGTCTTGTCATAAATCTAGTTTGCTAATATGAAATCTGTGCAGTGGTTAAGTTAGTTTTATTGACTTCAACCTAAGTGTATGTAAACTTCTGACTCCAACTGTATACAGCTCTAGAAAAAATTAAGAGACCACTGCAAAATGATCAGTTTATCAGGAGTTAATATTTATAGGTATGTGTTGGAGTAAAATAAATAATTTTGTTTTATTCTATAAAGTAGACAAAATTTCTCCTAAATTCCATATAAAAATATTGTCACAAAAGATGCAGTGTTTTCAGACCTTGAGTAATGCAAAGAAAACAAGTTCATATTCATTTATAAACAACACAATACTAATGTTTTAACTTGGGAAGTGTTCAGAGATCAATATTTGGTGGAATAACCCTGATTTTCAATCACAGCTTTAATGCGTCTTGGCATGCTATCTACCGGTGTTTCACATTGCTGACTTTAAGCCACTCCTGGTGCAAAAAAATCAAGCAGCTTGGATTTGTTTGATGGCTGGTGGCCATCCATCTTCCTCTTGTTTTCAATGGGGTTCAGGTCTGGAGATTTAGCTGGGCATAACAGGTTCTTGATCTGGTGGTCCTCCATCCACACCTTGATTGACCTGGCTGTGTGTCATGGAGCATTGTCCTGCTGGAAAAAACAATCCTCAAAATTGGAAACCTTGTCAAAGCAGAAGGGAGCAAGTTTCTTCCAGGATAACCTTGTACGTCACTGTAACTGTTAAGGAATGGGCAAGGAGGAGGTGGGAACCAGCAGAACGGTCATCAACTGAAGCATAACATAAAAAATACAGACACACACACAGCGGCGCTGTGTGTCTCTGTCAAACTGTTGTCTCCTGCTGATTAGTTGACTCAGCACCTGCTGTGCACCCTCACGGCCTGACCACACCCTCCTCCTCGTCACACTCCCCGGTCCGATTCAGCCCGGGTGCCATCCGGACTGGCCAACGCCGAGAGGAGAGAGAGAGAAACTTGCTCGCCGATCTCTGGACATGCCATCGCCTGGTCCTCAGCCACTCCTCCGCCCTCTGGTTAAATCTAATTCACCATTGATAACATGTATTTAGAAGTGGCTTCCCAGCAGGACAACACCAAACCAAATACTGCCCAAATTAACCCTTAGCTAAACCCAGCCAAAAATTGTTCTTGACCAATCCTATTTTAGCAACCGTTGCCATCCACCATTTTTTTTTGTCAAGCATTTACTTTTTTCCAATGAGAGTCTATGGGAGTGATTGTTTTAAAATACATTTTTATATAAATTATCCAAAAAAAAAAGGCACCTAGATAGAACGCAGTGTTTTCTCTTTCTTAAAAAAAAAAAAAAGAATAATTTAAATCTCAAGAAGAGTATGCTATGGATTAAACTGTAAATTAACAAGCAAGGACACCTCCATTTGCTCCAAGGTAAATTTGTACTAGTAACGTCAATTACTTATGTATTTATTCAGATCTTGGTAAAGTTGATTTTATAAAATAAGATTTCACAGCATCATTGTGAGTGTGATATATGTATGACATTATGAGCAGCTCTGTTCACTTACACTAATGTAATGAGTTGTATAATCCCCCAGCAAATTATGCTTTTTTTTTTTCTTTACCAAGTAACAGTGATAATCGTCTACCTCAATTCTAATTCACAGTCTCCACAGTTTAATGAAATTACGGTGTAATTTATCATTTTCTTTCACAAAAAACATCAGATAAATATGCTATAAAATATCACTTTAGTCCAGCTCACGTAAAAATATGATTAATTCTGTTTAAAAACTGTAAAACGGTAGCCAGAGGGAGTGGAGCTTAGTGAAGTTGTGCTGTCAAATTAAAATTTGAATATTCGTTGAATTTGAGTGTGCAGGTGCAAAAACTACGCATTCGAATTTTGGATGTGTGCCATGCACTGACAAGACTTCAGACTGATTGCATTCTTGTTCTAGAAAATTAGCACAACAAATACAGCTTAATAGAAAGCATGTGTCTCTGTGTTTTTAAGGTCAAAGAAGTTCAGGAAAGGAGTTAAATTTGTCTCAAGATCCTTGTTCTATTCTGTTGTGCTTATAGTGTGAGCCGTTTCATTATCCAGTTCAGCCGAATAGCAGTACTATCTTGGAATATTAATACTATACATACAACTGTAATGAACGAAAAACACTGCTGTATCAAAATTATTAAGCCTGATTCTGGAGTAGTACCACTAAACAACTGAAAAATTATGCCTTCAGAGGCTGTATACGGAGGTAGGATAAAAAAAAAAAACTGATGGTTAAGCCATTAACTGATTAGGCAGCAAGGCATAGAACCATCTATTGAACCCCCCTCATTTGACTTTTTACTTAACGTTTGAGAATATGGACTAAAACTTTTATGTATGTGTTTTTTATTTTGTGCACTTTAGTTTAAAATGGAAAAAACTTTTCTTCTTACAGCCAGGAATGTTCTTTGCAATAATTTAATGTGGTGCAGTATGGTTCATATGTATTTATTGCACCCTCTTGTTTACTAAGGAAACAACATCTATTTAAATGTCATTCAAATCATCTGTTTAGAATTTTTGTTATTTCAGGTAAAATTTCAAAGTTAGTTTCTCAGTCCAGTTGACAGCGAAGGGTCATTTGTAAGTGCATGGCTGCATAAACAGACAGTGAGTGTGCTAGATTGGCCTGCCAGCAGTACTGACCTGTATCCAGTTGAGAATGTGTGGTGGATTATGAAGTGCACAATACTGCAACTAAGGCCCCTTACAATTGTGCAGCTAAAAACCTGCATAATGGATGAATAGGGGGAAATTCTGCTCGCTAAACTTAATCTTATTTCTTCAGTGCCCAAATGCTTTTATAAGTAGTATTTGAAGAAATTATTACACCGTAGTCAACAATTGCCTCTCCCGACTTTTTTTTGGAGTGTCTTGCAACCATCTGATTTTAAATGTGAAGTGTGTAAAATTTACACCGTAAAACATCAAATAGTGTGTTGTTATGGTGCTTTCAATATAGCACAAGGTGAATAGAATTTTCAAATCACTCCTTTTTGTTTTTACTAGCATTTTCCAAACTATCCTAACTTTTTGGAATTGGGTTTCTATCGATATTCAGAAAATATTATTTCTAATGAAAATATTATAAAATGGTGGTAAATGGAAGCATTTTTGCACCCCACTGTAGTCAGTTTTGTTAAATAAATAATTGGTGAACTATGTTTTGTTCTCAGCTCTAACTGACCAGAGTGCAGCAGCTGCTCAACAGGCTGTCCTTCAACAGCAGATCAGTGCATTGGCCTACTCACCTTTTGGGGACTCGCCTCTATTCAGAAATCCACTGTCTGACCCCAAGAAGAAAGAAGAGGTTTGAATAAAACTTATGTGGTCCATATTTGTCTAATGTTGTTTGATTTAGATCAGTGAGTGGTCTGATAAGAGATTGCTTGTTAATTGAAATATTGATTTGATATGGTGCAGTACATGCCTTGCTGACACATCATCTCCCTCATTAGCGTCTGAAGCCCACAAATCCAGCTGCTCAGAAAGCCCTGACGACCCCGACCCAATACAAACTGACCCCTCGTCCTGCCACACGTGTGCGTCCCAAAGCTCTCTCCTCCTCAGGCTCCTCCAAATCTCAGCTTTTTGATGGACTTGATGATGATGATGAACCATCTCTCAACAATGGGGCCTTCATGCCTAGGTAAGAACAGCATGTCACATACATCCATTTTTGTAATAAATGATCCAAAATGAGTGACCCTACTATACTGCACTCACTGTCGTTTGCAATATTTTGTTTTAGGAAGAGCATAAAGAAGCTTGTGTTGAAGAATCTAAACAACAGCAGTCTGTATAACAATTCTGTTAACAGAGAGACTTATGACCTGGCTTCCCCTTCAGAGTACCCACAGAACGGACTCTGGTTTGTTCACTCTAGTTCTCAGCCTTAGGTGTCAAGTAATTATTTATTTTTTAAAGTCAACATGAAATCAATATTTACTTAACATCAATTTGATTGTTTATCAATGGACAAAGGCATCTTTTTTTAGCAAAGTTGCATACAGGTCTGGCTCCATTCTTTTGTAAAAAATGTGTTCCGTTTCCTTCTGAAATGTGTCATGGAAGTAAAATAGTTTGCAAATGCAGGTTTATGTTGACTTTAAAGGTGCAATCAGTTATGCTTTTAATTATTTGGATCAATACATTGAACGATTGTGTAGCATATTAATGAAGTTGCCATTGTCACGCTTCAGTTTGAGTGTGGATGAAGGAGAGACCAGAGAAGTGACAGTGGATAGAAGTGGGGAGGATGATCTGGAGGTCTCAAAGTTTTATACCAACCCAATCACCAAACCTGTTCCACATTCCCAGCCAAGCCCCTTACTACAGGACACCATCACTGAGTTTAAAATGCGGGGAGCTTCCAGCTATCACAATGGCCTGGAAGCCAGCAGTGAGGAAATCTCTCTGGTAGAGGATTCCTTTCAAGAAGAGAGAGATGAGGAACTGGAGGCTCAAAGACTTCCTCACCCTGCTGGTACGTTTGCCTGGGTTGATATAATCAACAGGCTAGTTCCTCCAAATGTAGGCTTTGAATCTTACAAACACTGGTTAGGACTGAAGTTTCTTGCCTTTCTATCAAAGAATTGCCAGTTTGATGTGGTGTTTCTATGGTTTACTGTCCTCTCTCAGGTATAGTTCTTGACCGTGTGGGCTACTATACCATCCCAACCATGGAAGAATTGGGAAAGATGTTGAATGAGAATGGAGAATGTATTGTGGAGAACTTCACTGTTGGCAGGAAAGGTAAAAACATTTGCATGTAGCTTAACACTGGTGATTTTACAAAAAAACATCTGGTATTTCAAATATCAGTCTAATACTGTAAATCATGACTTGTTTGGTATTTATTTGTTTTGCAGGCTATGGGTCGGTTTTCTTCCCAGGTGAGGTGAACCTTACCAACATGAACCTGGATGACATTGTGTACTTCAGACGTAAGGAGATAATTGTGTACCCTGATGACAAAGACAAGCCTCTTGCGGGAGAGGGCCTCAACAGGTAATGGAGCAATTTTGTGTCCTATTCGACCACTCAAGTCGATCTCTTTCAAATCACATTTTTCCTTGTTGATTTAACTTGTGTTGTTGCTTGTAACATGCAGACGAGCAGAGGTCACTTTAGACGGTGTGTGGCCTAATGACAAGACAACATGCTCTCAGATCAAGATTCCTGAGAGATTGATTGAGATGAATTATGAGGGCCGACTGGAGGCTGCCTCACGTAAACAGGGTGCTCGCTTCCTGGAGTACCGGCCTGAAACTGGCTCTTGGGTGTTTGAGGTATACGTGCCTTTCCCCTAGCTGTCTTATAAGTATTTTTTTGTTTAATTTAGTTTTTAATGGTCAACCTTGTATCTTCTCTCACGTTATAACCACATTTTATCTGATTGCTGCTACCAAAATCTGTTTTTCATGGATGAATAAAAATCTTTTTATTAAACTAAAATCATCTTCATTTGGACCTGATGTCTCTCTCTGCTACAGGTGGCCCATTTTTCAAAATATGGCCTACAGGAATCCGATGAAGAAGAAGTTCCCCCGTCTAAGGTCGACCTGAAGAAGCTGAAGACAGGCATTCCCTCTGGGATTCAGCAGCTTCCACTGACCCAGCAGCAGATGCCACCACAGGCTCAGGTAGACTGAGGAA
Organism: Xyrauchen texanus; assembly: GCF_025860055.1. NCBI lineage: Eukaryota > Metazoa > Chordata > Actinopteri > Cypriniformes > Catostomidae > Xyrauchen > Xyrauchen texanus. The sequence goes on along the minus strand of NC_068306.1, from coordinate 18,825,755 downwards.
CACACCGAGTCTGACACACATTGGTCTCTGAAGGCTACTCGAGTTCACTCATACCTACTGTGCCCCCTACAATCCAGATCAACACTGACAGTGGGGAGAGAGCAATGAGAGTTTTAGTGGTTCAAATGCTAATCTACTGTGACTCCTAGAGCTCGGAAGTTATTGCTATGCTGTGCACACATTTTAAATGCTAGGAGTTGTTTAAAAAGAGAATTATGGTGTTTATTAGGAAACTTTTATCTATGATAATATTTATTCAATAATATTTATACTCTGAAAGGTCACCTTTCTCTTGTTCTCTAGTAAAAATGTGCAGGTGCTTAGCTGGTATAAAAGCTTGAGTGTAAAATCTTGCCATAATTTCAGGAAAGTATTTGTTAAAACAAGTTTCTATAATTATTATTTTATTATTAAACACTGATAATACAAGATTAATTCTCAATACATTTTGAGTGGAGTAAACCAGCCAAGCATAAGTTTTTATTTTTTAATGATGCTTGGATTATTTTATCTTTGCCAAAAATATTAAGAATATTACTACGTAATGAGCTTTGTGCAACACATGCAAAATATTTTAGATCTTTATACTTGGTGATTTTTCAAGAGTAACTTTACATACAGAAAGTGAGAAAGGAATGGTTGATAAGTTATGATCCACAAATATGAACTTGTGGGTTTTTAGAATGTCTTAATTTTATGTCTGGTGGTGATTACAAAAGTTTTTTTTGTGTGTGTGTGTATTTCATTGATAAATAAAAGTACAATAAAGCTAAAATGTGTCCGTCAGATTCATGAGTACACAATGCTTTCAAAGCAATGTTATGAATATGCCACAGCTGGAACTTCAAAGCCTGACAAATTCTTTTCGTCAAATTTGTCAAAGTGAAATTTGATTTGTGTATTTTTTAGCTGTAATTTAACCAGAAATGTAGAAAAACATTTAGGTCTATTAAGGATTATACATGAACAATTAAAACATCATGGAACTCTGCGCACACAGATCAAGATGGAAAACCTGACTTGATATTTTTGTGTAGAGTACTGCAGTTCTTGACCTTCTCAGCCATGTGTCAGAGTTGGACAGCGACATGGCTGACATTACTCAAGAACCCCCAGTGGACAGTGTTTTGGGTGAGGAGGATGGAGAGAGCTGTAACAAACAGAGAGCTGAGGAGACTCCTGAACACGAGCCAGTTTCTGCCTCCAGTCAAATCGCTTCTTCAATGGGCATCAACCCTCATACCCTACAGGTAGAGCACACATCAACTCAATCAAATCAGTTGTCCGTAATCAGTTGTGAAAACTTCACATCCTATGATCTGTGGTTTTTATTCCACACAGATCATGAAGGCATCTCTGTTTACAGAGGATGATGAGTGTGAACCGTTTCAAGAAAATGGCTCCTCAAAAGTCCTGCTTTCTGGAATTGGCCGCACATCAAGTACGCCAGTATAATTGATGCAATTAATTTTGTCTGAGACCTGCACTTTTGGCATACTTGTGGGAAGAATACTTGAACTGTGCATGAGATATTCAAGGAATGTTCTGGGCTCAATAGAAATTAAGCTGAATTGACAGAATTTGTGGCATAATGTTGATTTTTACCATTTTTAGATTTCTCTCGTTTATTAAAAAAAAAAAAAAATTGTTCCAGCAGTCGCTTACAAAGGAAGTTAATGGGGTAAGACAATAAATGTTAAAATGGACATTGTTTCAAAAGTGCAGCCACAAGATGCAAACACTGTGTAGCATGAATTTAGGGAGATAAAATCGCTTGCTAGCCTTATCTTAGTAAAGTTACAGTATATCCAATATTACAACTTGACTCAAATCATGATGAACAGATGGTATCACACTAAAACCATGTTAACACTTATGTTTAGGTCATCTGGCTTTACTTTTAAAACCGTGTGTATTTTTTTGTAATTACGATTTATTTTATTTTTTTTCATTGATTCCTACATTAAATAAAAAACAGCAAAACATATATACATGGAATCAACATTTAAACACCACAATCCCCAACCCCTCCCTGACCCCCAACAAACATCTCTGTGGTCACATGAGTATATACACATGATTAGAGGCACACACACAAAAGTAATAATAAATATAGCTGCGAGCAGCGATGGCGGGCCCAAGCCGGTGGCACCGCCACCCCCGTGCCTTTAGGGTCGCTGTGCACGATGGGCAATAACGTAACCTCGCTTTGACCGTCGAGAAGACGTGTGCTGTAGAGCTCGCATCAGCGTGGGCTCTGCAAAAGTTCGCATGGAGGGCACATATCAACCACAAAGTATGCGTGAGCACCCTTCCGATACCTAAAATGAAAAATGAGACACCCTACGGTCTCATGGAGTTAATGGACACACGAAATAAGTACACAAGACTGAAAATTCATATGAAGTGTGCCATTTGAGACAGGGACAGTGCCTAGGACCGTGAACCACAATAGTCACATCTATGAGGTAATTCAAATGTAGATTAATTTTTGATGTCATAGGTCAATATCTTTTGCAGCACTTAAACGTGTTAATCCAGAAGGCCAGTATTTATCCGGAGGTCTCTGTTCAGGTTTATTAATGTAATTATAATTTACGCACTGCTGAAGTTTCATCGAGATCAGTTAATGTATGCAGAAGTTATAACACACTTCCTTGCTTTTAAGCTGCCTTTATGTGCTTTTTGGAGCTTCAAAGTTCATTTGCAATGTGTTCCACATTCAAACCAAAATATCTGACTTTCTGTTGGTCTGTTTGTTCACTTGAGACATAAGAGGGTGATTTAAAAGCATTTTGAAAGTGACACACTCCCTTCTGCCAGTTGGTGGCGCTATAAGTTTGTCTCACAATAGTCACATCCATGTGACACACTGCTGAAGTTTCATCGAGATCAGTTAATGTATGCAGAAGTTATAACACACTTCCTTGCTTTTATGCTGCCTTTATGTGCTTTTTGGAGCTTCAAAGTTCATTTGCAATGTGTTCCACATTCAAACCAAAATATCTGATTTTCTGTTGGTCTGTTTGTTCACTTGAGACATAAGAGGGTGATTTCAAAGCATTTTGAAAGTGACACACTTCCTTCTGCCAGTTGGTGGCGCTATAACTTTGACTCACAGTAGTCACATCCATGCGACCGGCCTCTTCCCGCAAACACACTGCTGAAGTTTCATCGAGATCAGTTAATGTATGCAGAAGTTATAACACACTCCCTTCTTTTATGTTACTTTTGATGTGCTTTTTGAGCTTCAAAGTTAATTTGAAATGTGTTCCACATTCAAACCAAAATATCTGATTTTCTGTTGGTCTGTTTGTTCACTTGAGACATAAGAGGGTGATTTCAAAGCATTTTGAAAGTGACACACTTCCTTCTGCCAGTTGGTGGCGCTATAACTTTGACTCACAGTAGTCACATCCATGCGACCGGCCTCTTCCCGCAAACACACTGCTGAAGTTTCATCGAGATCAGTTAATGTATGCAGAAGTTATAACACACTCCCTTCTTTTATGTTACTTTTGATGTGCTTTTGGAGCTTCAAAGTTAATTTGAAATGTGTTCCACATTCAAACCAAAATATCTGACTTTCTGTTGGTCTGAGCTAATGACTGTAAATTAGAAAGTTGTTCGGCCCGACGAGATCTAGAAGTGTTCCGAAGTTTCATATTATTACATGCAAGCATGTTTGATATATGGACAAGTGTTTGAATCCCATTCCAGGTGTCGCTGTCGAGCCCCCTGCCACGCCCGGGTACCAGATTCAGCCCGGCCCTGATGGCCGCGGGTTCTGACCTGTGTGCAAAGTTTCAAGAGTTTTCGAGCATGTTAAGGGCCCCAAAAGTCCCAGAAACCTTGAAAAACAATCAAAAAGCAAATGTAAACCCAACAGAGAACCCCCCCTCCCCACACACACACACACACACACACAAAAAAATTTGGCAGGCCCATTCTGTCTGTCAGACAGAGAGACACTGAGAGAAAAAACACAGAAAGGGAGGAGGAGGGGTCACTCAGAAAGAGAAAAATTAAGAAATCCACATTCAAACCACAATATCTGACTTTCTGTTGGTCGGAGCTAATGACTGTAAATTAGAAAGTTGTTCGGCTCGACGAGAACAATATACACGCCGAGTTTTGTAACTGTAGATAGAACTAACTAAGTTATAACACACTTCATGTGTCCATTTTTAGTCATAAATCAATTTCCTCGCCACGGCCAAACCGTTCGAGATATCAAAAATCCGTCCGAATGTAGCATCCTCAATGTCTTGACTTCATGCCGACCGAGTTTGGTGGCGATTGGATTCATTCTCTAGGAGGAATATATATAATTCCAGAGCACGTGTTTCCAAACAACCCATAATAGCCGACTTCCTGTTGGGCTGGCGTAAAACTTAGAGCACGAAAGTTGTTCGGCCCGACGAGACCTACAAGTGTACCGAGTTTCATATCATTACATGCAAGCATGTTTGATATATGGACAAGTGTTCGAATCCCATTCCAGGGGCGCTGTCGAGCCCCCTGCCACGCTCGGTACCTTCTTCGGTCCGACCCTGATGGCCGCGGGTTCCGACCCGTGTGCAAAGTTTCAAGAGTTTTCGAGCACGTTAAGGGCCCCAAAACCTTGAAAAACAAAAATAAAAGCATTTTCACTCCTCAGCAAAATCAGCACCCTCCCCCCAGACACAGAGAGACGTAGGGTCAGTGAGAGAGGGAGAGAAAATTCTCCAGAACATCCACATTCAAACCACGATATCTGACTTTCTGTTGGTCTGAGCTAATGACTGTAAATTAGAAAGTTGTCCGGCTCGATGAGAACAATATAATTCCTGAGTTTTGTGACTGTGGATCAAAGTGTAAAGCAACCCCCCCACTTTTGTCAAAAGGTGGCGCTACTGAGCCCCTGCACCACGCCCGTTTCTGAAACTTTGCACATGTGTACTGGCTAATAAATGTGATGTGTCTGTCGAGTTTCATGCAATTTCAAGTATGCTAAGAGTCTCAAAAGCATCAAAAAAGAATATTCGAGTTTGAAGCGTTGCCGCGTGACAGTATCGAAGATATCAATAATCCTTTCACATGTCTACATCTGCCGTGTGTTTACATTATACACCTAAAGTTTTAAGTAAATCGGGTAAAAATAAGTGGGTGATTTCAAAGCATTTTAAAAGTGACACACTTCCTTCTGCCAGTTGGTGGCGCTTATAACTTTGACTGACAATAGTCACATCCATGCGATCGGCTTCTTCCAGCGATCACGCTGCTGCGGTTTCATGGAGATCAATTAATGTATGCAGAAGTTATAACACACTTCCTGTTTCTCTTTTCGCGCCATCATTTTGTTTCCTCGCCACGGCCAAACCGTTAGAGATATCAAAAATCTGCCGGCAATTTTTCATGCTCAATGTCTTGACATCATGCTGACCGAGTTTGGTGGCGATTGGTGGAATTCTCTGGGAGGAGTATTCCAAATTTCATTGCGTACGTTTTCAAACAACCCTAAATAGACGGTTTCCTGTTGGTCTGGGGTAAAAAGTAAAAGTATGAAGGATATATGAAACGATGAGATCTATACGTGCATCGAAGTTTCATATCATTACATGCAAGCGTGTTTGAGTTATAGACCAAGTTTTCGGACCCTGTTCCAGGGGCGCTGTCGAGCCCCCTGCCACGCTCGGTACCAGCTTCAGCCCGGCCCTGACAGCCGCGGGTTCTGACCCGTGTGCAAAGTTTCAAGAGTTTTTGAGCACGCTAAGAGCCCCAAAAGTGCCCCAATAGTCGTAAAAAAAATAATAATAAATATAGCTGCAAGCAGCGATGGCGGGCCCAAGCCGGTGGCACCGCCACCCCCGTGCCTTTAGGGTTGCTGTGCACGATGGGCAATAACGTAACCTCGCTTTGACTGTCGAGAAGATGTGTGCTGTAGACCTTGCGTCAGTGTGGGCTCTGCAAAAGTGCGCATCGAGGGCACATATCAACCACAAAGTATGCGTGAGCACCCTTCTGATACCTAAAATGAAAAATGAGACACCCTACGGTCTCATGGAGTTAATGGACACATGAAATAAGTACACAAGACTGAAAATTCATATGAAGTGTGCCATTTGGGACAGGGCCTATGACCGTGAACCACAATAGTCACATCTATGAGGTAATTCAAATGTAGAATAATTTTTAATGTCATAGGATGTCATAGGCCAATATCTTTTGCAGCACTTAAATGTGTTAATCCAGAAGGCCAGTATTTATCTGGAGGTCTTTGTACAGGTTTATTAATGTAATTATAATTTACGCTTATGTGTTCCTATGATATGCAATGGAAGTACATTTTTATGTTTAATATGGGTGTATTCACAATACATAGCATACGATATCATATTTTACGATTATTTTTCATTATGTTAAGTAGATCATTAAAGTTAAGATAGTAAATGTATTTATATATTTTGTAGTAGCTAATATAACAAGCAAGTACACTGTGGGAATTATGAATTATACCAATGGAGTCGTATGGATTGCTTTTATGCTCCCATTATTATGCTGTCCTTTTTATTCATAAATTAATTTCTCGCCACGGCCAAAACGTTGGAGATATCAAAAATCCATCCGCAATGTAGCATCCTCAATGTCTTGACTTCATGCTGACCGAGTTTGGTGGCGTATTGGATTAATTCTCTAGGAGGAATATATATAATTCCAGAGCATGTGTTTCCAAACAACCTATAATAGCCGACTTCCTGTTGGGCTGGCGTAAAACTTAGAGCACGAAAGTTGTTCGGCCCGATGAGATCTAGAAGTGTTCCAAGTTTCATATTATTACATGCAAGCATGTTTGATATATGGACCAAGTTTTCAGACCCCGCTCAAGGGGCGCTGTCGAGCCCCCTGCCACGCTCGGGTACCAGCTTCAGCCCGCCCCGATGGCCGCGGGTTCTGACCCGTGTGCAAAGTTTCAAGAGTTTTTGAGCACGTTAAGGGCCCCAAAAGTCCCGGATACCTTGAAAAACAATATCTTAATGCAAATCTCACCCAACAGAAAACCCCTCTCCCTCCCCTCCCTCCCTCCCTCCCCACACACACACACACACACACACAGAATCGCAGGTCTGTCTGTCAGAGAGAGAAAAATTCAGAGAAATCCACATTCAAACCACAATATCTGACTTTCTGTTGGTCAGAGCTAATGACTGTAAATTAGAAAGTTGTTCAGCTCGACAAGAACAATATACACGCCGAGTTTTGTAACTGTAGATAGAACTAACTAAGTTATAACACACTTCATGTGTCCTTTTTTAGTCCTAAATCAATTTCCTCGCCACGGCCAAACCGTACGAGATGTCAAAAATCTGTCCGGAATGTAGCATCCTCAATGTCTTGACTTCATGCCGACCGAGTTTGGTGGCGATTGGATTCATTCTCTAGGAGAAATATATATAATTCCAGAGCATGTGTTTCCAAACAACCTATAATAGCCGACTTCCTGTTGGGCTGGCGTAAAACTTAGAGCACGAAAGTTGTTCGGCCCGATGTGATCTACAAGTGTACCGAGTTTCATATTATTACATGCAGGCATGTTTGATATACGGACAAGTGTTTGAATCCCATTCCAGGGGGCGCTGTCGAGCCCCCCTGCCACGCCCGGGTACCATCTTCGGCCCGGCCCTGATGGCCGCGGGTTCCGACCCGTGTGCAAAGTTTCAAGAGTTTTTGAGCACGTTAAGGGCCCCAAAACCTTGAAAAACAAAAATAAAAGCATTTCACTCATCAGCAAAATCAGCCCCCTCCCCCAGACACAGAGAGACGTAGGGTCAGTGGGAGAGGCAGAGAAAATTCTCCAAAAATCCACATTCAAACCAAAATATCTGACTTTCTGTTGGTCTGAGCTAATGACTGTAAATTAGAAAGTTGTCCGGCTCGATGAGAACAATATAATTACTGAGTTTTGTGACTGTGGGTTAAAGTATAAAACCAACCCCCTCACTTTTGTCAAAAGGTGGCGCTTACTGAGCCCCTGCACCACGCCCGTTTCTGAAACTTTGCACATGTCTACTGGCTAATAAATGTGATGTGTCTGTCGAGTTTCATGCAATTTCAAGTATGCTAAGAGTCTAAAAGCATCAAAAAAGAATATTCGAGTTTGAAGCATTGCCGCTGCAACAGTATCCAAGATATCAATAATCCTTTCACATGTCTACATCTGCCGTGTGTTTACATTACACACCAAAAGTTTTAAGTAAATCGGGTAAAAATAAGAGGGTGATTTCAAAGCATTTTGAAAGTGACACACTTCCTTCTGCCAGTTGGTGGCGCTATAACTTTGACTCACAATAGTCACATCCATGCGATCGGGCTCTTACAGCTGAACAAACTGCTGAAGTTTCATCGAGATCAATTAATGTATGCAGAAGTTATAACACACTTCCTGTTTCTCTTTTCACGCCATCATTTCGCTTCCTCGCCACGGCCAAACCGCTCGAGATATCAAAAATCCGCCGGCAATTTTTCATCCTCAATGTCTTGACTTCATGCTGACCGAAGTTTCGTGGCGATTGGTGGAATTCTCTAGGAGGAGTATTTCAAATTCCATTGCATGCCTTTTCCAAACAACCCTAAATAGACGATTTCCTGTTGGGCTGAGGTAAAAAGTAAAAGTATGAAGGATATATGAAACGATGAGATCTATATGTGTACCGAAGTTTCATATTATTACATGCAAGCGTGTTTGATTTATGGACCAAGTTTTCGGACCCCGTTCCAGGGGGCGCCGTCGAGCCCCCCTGCCACGCCCCGGTACCAGCTTCAGCCCGGCCCTAATGGCCGCGGGTTCTGACCCGTGTGCAAAGTTTCAAGAGTTTTCGAGCACGTTAAGAGCCCCAAAAGTGCCCCAATAGTCGTAAAAAAAATAATAATCATTGTCATCCTAACGAAAACAATAGGGCCTTGCCTTTTCAAGGCTTGGGCCCTAATAATAATAATAATCCTAACGAAAACAATAGGGTCCTACGCACTTTGTGCTTGGGCCCTAATTACATGTCCAGAAACGACAGAGATCTGCCCCCATTCCTCCATAAATTCAGTTTCCCTAGTCTTCTTAAAGACCCCTCTTCAAAGGCTTCCACATCTCCGAGCACCACTTCTGAAATGAAGGCGCTGACCTCCAACCCCTTAAAAGAATCTGTCTGGCAATCATGATGCTGGTTAGGACCCAACTCTAACTGTCTATTCTCAATATTGATGACCACCCCATTGCCCCAATTTTGAGTCTGGGGCAAAATTAAATCCAAGTGCCCAATACGTCACACACACAAGTCTCCGAACCAAAACTCCTGGATCTTAACATCTCCCCTCCTCCAATACCAAGTTTAAATCTTTCTCCCATAATCTCTTGAGAAATGTTGTAGCTCCATCCCCAAACTCAATACACTGATGCCTCATGACCTTTTCCAAAAGCAGTAATCACCACTCCCATAGTATCCACTTTAGGGGGTGTATGCTACTCCCAAAAATAGTACAGAGCAGGTGGAGCAGCAGTAAACATCTAAAGAACCGAGATCTTGGAATCCCAAAATGTTAAACCAGATTTTCAAAATATCTCAATACTTTGCTCTCATATAGGTCACCGAGTGTACTAACCTCCCTCACAATCCACTTTAACTAGCAGAATTGGGATTTATTAATACATGGTTTGGGGTTAAGCCGTAATCTCGAGGCAACATTTAAATAAATGTCCGAATTAAACACACTAGACTCTTTTGTCCATACTGTGTGTAAATGTGAAATAAAGGGTTGTAATTTAAATTCTCCGGTTAGATTGATAGAAAGGCTTTGCACTGGTGAAATAGGGGCAATAACTTCCTGTTCAGTTCAAAACCAGGAAGGGGCTCTCTCAGGTGGAAGTGACCAATGATCCAAATGTCTGAGACCGAACGCATAATAATAAAACAAAATCCTAGGTAGGCCTAGCCCACCTTTATCAGTCGGCCTATGCAGCTTACTGAAATGTAATCTGGGACGTTTCACATATTCAAATGATGGACTTTTAAATAAATTGCTTGAAATAAGAGAGGGGTGACATCTATAGGGAGTGACTGTAGCGGGTAGTTGAATTTTGAAATACAATTAATTTTAATAACATTAACCTTACCAATCATCGATAAATGTAATGAAGCCTACCTGCCCATATCACTCAACTTTTTATTAAGGGGTCAAAATTAACTCGCTAAATCACATAAATTTGCTGAGAATAAAATACCCAAATACTTAATGCCCTGTGTGGATCACTGAAAGGCACCCGGATGAAAAGCCATTATCGGGCAGTATGCTGTCAGAGCTAAAGCTTTGTATTTAGACCAATTAACTCTGTATCTCGAGAACTTAGAAAATGAATGAATAATTCTGTGGAGGCAATATTATTATTATTATTATTATTTTAATAATAAAATAATTTGTGTAAAGCAGAAGCGTATGTGCCGCACCTACCGCCATCATGCCATGAAAATCATCATCCTTTATCGCAAAACCGTGTGTATTTTAATGTTTATGGACTGGCCTCATTCACTATTATTGTAAGTGACTTACTCTAACAGCAAGTCTTATTTGCATGTGGTAATATGCTACAAAAACATATTTGACCACACAATTCTGTCAATTAAATTAATGTGAAATCTGCTTTGCTGCTTGTTTCAAATTGAAGAGGCATCACTCTGTTCATTCATGCTCCTATGCACATGTGGCACTCATGATACAGTGCTTTCAGCTGTTCACAGTACTGTATGTGTGCACTCCACACTAACTCGTGAGTTGGTCTGAGCTTGATTTGCTTTATATCTGTGGTGAAGATTGTTTATAATATGTACTCAGCACTTCAGGTTAATTTTTTTTATGTTTTATGTAATCTTATGTATCTAGCAATCGCAAAATTTGTTAATAACATTATTTTAACCAAGTCATGTAGCCATAGCTTCATGTCTGATAAACAACTTCAATGACTTTGCCCTCACAGTTGGAGGCTTGCTACAGGCCAAGTTCACCTTGGGAGGAGGGCTCTTTTCTCAGTTGACAGAGGCTCCTTTTGGGGGAATCCCTCAGAAGCTTGGTAAAACAGTTGCGTCTGAAGCTCCATGGCCGTCATTTGGCCCCTCCTTCCTGTTGCTCCCCCCTCCCCCAGAACCTATTCTACGGACTGTGGGGGCCCGCAGGCTAGGGGGGCCTGTCCCTCTGGAGAGCTCTATAACTGTGGGCAAAGGTCGTCTGCTGATGGATGCTGCTCTCTTTAAAGGCCGGTCTTTTAGAGTGGGCTGGGGGCCCAATTGGACATTGGTGCACTGTGGAGATCAAATTAGCATCACCGAAGCCATGAAGGAGCAGGCAGCGGAGATCATGGGATTTGGCTTCTTACCCAAACCAACTAAGAGCAAACAGTACGTTTTACATTTCCCGGTTCTGTGAATTATATAAACTTGCAGTTTGTCTGGTTGTCCTTAACATCCAGAAGATTTACCCTTTATAATAGGGTTAGCTTACCTATTGTAGGAAACCATAGTTCTCAAGTTAACCAGTTGTCTTCATGAGGGTTACACGATTGGCCTGCAAGTACCCAAAGTGCAGTAGAATCTTTTCTCAAAATATTTTTCCCATCTTTCAGTGATCCTGGTATGATACAAAGTCTATTTAAAGTGCTTGTGGAGCAGGTTGTGGGCCTAGAACACAAGGAATCAGCAGAGAGCCTGGCTCTATACCACAAACCACTGGAGATCGGGCTGAAGCATAGCACAATCAACACTGAGGAACCTTGTCCCTATATTCAGCCAGCAAGAGGAGTGGATGCTTTGCATGAGTATGCCGAGTGGATTGTGGAGGTCAACAAAGATACAGGAGCAGAAGATGGTATGCATTATTTTTTGTTTTACTTCATACCTCCCAGTTTCTTCTTTTAGTTTGTGTTAGCTTAGAATAAGTTTTATGAGGAAAATAGATGTTTGAATAGTTTAAGCTTAAAAAAAAAAAAACTCTTATATGCTCATTTTAATGTATTTGTTTGAAATAAACAATTCCCAGAACAGGAAAATGTATTGAAAAATCAAAGCCTTGTACTCAAAACTGTTGTATTTTTTTGAATTAGGGTGATGTTTGTGCACATAACCACAGAGATTTGAATAGAATGTGGTTCCCTATAGAGCTAAATGTTTGAGAATTCAAGAATCCCTGCAAATGGCTGTCATCTAAAAGTATTGGTAGTGATTTCAAGCGTATTTATTTAAAAAAAACTTTTGATCACTCTTTTTAGCTGGCTTAGCTCACTGGCGGCAGGTTTGGACTCTGTGTGCTGCTTTGTGGGGTCGTTTGAATGACCAGGAGGTGGAGTCTGAGCAAAATTCAGACTACCAGCAGCAGCTTGAGCGGCGTAGGAGCTTCTCACACTGGCTGTCTGAGAGCGCAGCCAGGTGCATTGAGGAGGAGGTGGGCTTGGCACTGCAGCGCAACCATGTTGAGGCCGTATTCAGTTACCTAACTGGCCACTGCATTAGTAAGGCTTGTGAACTGGCCCAGAAGAGTGGTGAGTGTACAGTTTTTCCTGTTGAGCAATGAGGAGTCCTTTTTGTGCCTTGGTTACATTTGATCATGCTAATTTAAACCTTTGATGTTGCTGCATATTTTTAATGTTTACTTTTTAGTATGTACACATTCTTTATGTTAATTTGCATTATGTACAGCAGTGTGAGTTGTTCTGATATAAAATGTCTCTGTAGGGGACCATCGGCTTTCTCTAATGCTGTCTCAGGCTGTGGGCTCTCAGTATTGTAGAGATCTTTTGGCTCTACAGCTCAGTGATTGGAACAGAATGCAGACAGACTCCTTCATAGAAGAAGAGAGATTACGAATTTTCACTCTGCTTGCAGGCAAGCCAGTAAGTAACTAAAATGCCATAAACCTGGACATCATTGCACTGAGGCTTTGGTTGTTCTTCCCACCTTAACCCTCAAGGTTTTTTTTTTTTTTAAGGTGTGGCAATCAACAGATTCCTGTATAAATGTTTGCTCTGAACTCGATTGGAAGCGGTGTGTTGCTGTTCATCTTTGGTACATGCTGCCTTCCACTGCTTCTGTATCTGATGCTCTCGCCAAATATGAAGCTGCCTTTCAGGTACCTCGCAACACACAATAGTTTTTTTTGGAAGCTATTTGTTTTATTTAGATGTGTTTTCTTCATAAGAAGTAACAATTTTATACTTAGGTTTTTTTTTTTTTTTTTTTTTATCTTTGTAGCCTATGTACAGTATATTTCTATAATACATTACATGTATTCCAATAAATGTAGTAATTAAATGACTTGCCTTGGCTACCTTTATCACTGCAAACAGTACATAGGATACTTTTAGTGATGAAATTATTAATTGGCACAAACATATCACTTCATATAATGAATTATCTGTAGTCATTAATATTTTTTTGTTGCAGGGCTCAGAGGAAGGGAAAAAGTATGCTTGCCATCCTTTACCTCCCTATGTAGATGAAATTGAGTTGTTGGGTTTGGATGAAGAAATGGAGGAGAGCGAATCCAAAAAGCAGCTCTACGATATCTGCTTCCACTTGCTCAAACTTTACAGCGATAGGTTGGTAATCAGTCTCTTCTCTGGTTTCTGGTCTTTCAGTAATTTATTATGTATTTCTAGAATCAGTACCATTCTGCTCCATACTCACCCATTAGAACCCATTTGGTAATATTTGTCTAAGTGATCTAATTCTGCTGTGCTATTTTCCCCTCATCAGACACTACAGCCTACAACAGCTACTAGATCCCAGCACAGTAACGATCGATCGTCTGGATTACCGGCTAAGCTGGCATCTGTGGAACGTGTTGCAGGCTCTGAACTACAACCACTTGTCCACCTCATGCCAGGGCTTGCTTCACACAAGCTATGCCGCCCAACTGGAGAGTGCTGGACTATGGGAGATGGCTATATTTGTGCTGCTACACATACATGACTCTGGGTTAGTGTCTCTTTTTTTAAAATATATATATTTTGCAGAAATCCTGGAGACACTGAACTGAAAATCGAAAATGTTTTTATGTTTTGTCTATCTATCTGTCTGTATACTGTATTTGTATGTTTATACTTTGAAAACGTATTTTTAGTCTGTAGCTTTTGAATAGGTCCTTGAGTAGGTTGTTGTAGGTAAATACATACCTTTTTTTATTTGTTATGTTTTATATTTATATATACAGTTGAAGTCAGAAGTTTACAAACACTTAGGTTGAAACCATTCCACAGATATCGTTTTGGCAAGTTGTTTAGGTGCATCTTTGTTTATTAAACGAGTAATGTTTCCAACAATTGTTTACAGATTGTTTCACTTTTAATTGAATATATCACAATTTCAGTGGGTCAGATATTTACATACACTAGGTTAACTGTGCCTTTTAAGCAGCTTGGAAAATTCCAGAAAATTATGTCAAGCCTTTAGACAATCAGTAAATTAGCTTCTGATAGGAGGTGTACTGAATTGGAGGTGTGCCAGTGGATGTATTTTTAGGCCTAACTTCAGACTCAGTGCCTCTTTGCTTGACATCATGGGAAAACCAAAAGAAATCAATGAAGACTTGATCTCCACAATTCTGATTCATCCTTGGGAGTCAAAAGTAACCGTCAGTATCTGGTGTGGCCACCAGCTGCATTAAGTACTGCATTGCATCTTGTCCTCGTGGACTGCACCAGATTTGCCAGTTCTTGCTGTGAGATGTTACCCCACTCTTCCACCAAGGCATTTGCAAGTTCCCAAACATTTCTAGGATGAATGGCCCTAGCCCTCACCCTCCGATCCAAATCCAATCACTCCAATGGGATTGAGATCCGGGCTCTTCGCTGGCCATGGCAGAACACTGATATTCCTGTCTTGCAGGAAATCACGCACAGAATGAGCAGTATGGCTGGTAGCATTGTCATGCTGGAGGGTCATGTCAAAATGAACCTGCAGGAAGGGTACCACATGAGGGAGGAGGATGTCTTCCCTGTAACACACAGCGTTGAGATTGCCTGCAATGACAACAAGCTCAGTCCGATGATGCTGTGACAGAGTACAGGCCTCTGTGTAATGCTCATTCCTTCAATGATAAACGTGAGTCCGACCATCACCTCTGGTGAGACAAAACCGTGTCTCATCAGTGAAGAGCACTTTTTGCCAGTCCTGTCTGGTCCAGAGAGGGTGGGTTTGTGCCCATAGGCGAAGTTGTTGCCGGTGATGTCTGTCTTACAACAGGCCTACAAACCCTCCGTCCAGCCTCTCTTAGCCTATTGCGGACAGTCTGAGCTCTGATGGAGGGATTGTGCGTTCCTGGTGTAACTTGGGCAGTTGTTGCCTCCATCCTGTACCTGTCCCACAGGTGTGATATTCGGATGCACCGATCCTGTGCAGGTGTTGTTATACTTGGTCTGCCACTGCGTGGAAGATCTGCTGTCCTTCCTGTCTCACTGTAGCTGTGTCTTAGGCATCTCACAGTACGGACATTGCAATTTATTACCCTGGCCACATCTGCAGTCCTCATGCCTCCATGCAGCATGCATAAGGCATGTTCACGCAGATGAGCAGGGACCCTGGTCATCATTCTTTTGGTGTTTTTCAGAGGTCTCTTTAGTGTCCTGTTTTTATAACTGTGACCTTAATTGCCTACAGTCTGTAAGCTGAACATTCCACAGGTGAATGTTCATTAGTTGTTTATGGATCATTGATCAAGAATGGAAAACATTGTTTAAACCCTTTACAATAAAGATCTGAAAAGGTATTTGTATTTTTACAAAATTATCTTTTAAATACAGTGTCCTGAAAAAGGGACATTTTGTTTTTTGCTGAGATATATATATATATATATATATATATATATATATATATATATATATATATATATATATATATATATATATATATATATATATATATATATATATATATACACACACACACACACATTAACTGACTTTTGCCTAAAAAGTAAATAAAGTACTTAGGAATACACAACAAAGATCTAAAGCATACCTTCTTATTCTAATAGCATTTTCTTCATGTTAGTGTTTCAACTGTTTTTCAGGTTTTATGCCAAGATTTTTTGCTATTTTTCTCTTTTTCGGTGGCCAAAATGTAGGTGCATCACTAATGTATAGTTGATGATTGAGGTGTTTGCAAATAGCAATTGTGTTTTATTGCATAACACATTGAAGAGTTTAAATGTAGATGATCTCTATTATGTGACCGTACACAGATGTAGAGAGAGTGCTGTGCGAGAGATTCTCAACTTACATTGCTCCCTGGAGGAGACTGAAGAGTCAATGGAGAAGGAGCGATTTCTTACTGAAAAGTTGCTCATCCCCATCCAGTGGATCCATCAGGCCAAGGCCATCCATGCCTGCAGAGAGGGAGACAAACACAGAGAAGCCTTGCATCTTTATAGGGCCGGCCACTGGAATCAATGCCATCAGCTGGTCATCCAGCACCTGGCCTCAGGTTGGTATGGGCCGAAAACATATTTAAAGTAAAAAAAAAATATTCTGACGTTACTTACCCACGTGTTGTTCCAAATCTGTATGACCTTCTTCCATGGAACACAAAAGGAGATGTTAGGCACTGACAACCTAACTTTTGACTTATGGTAAAAAAAAAAAAAAAAGATGCAACCAATATTCATAATATCTAAATGTTATGTTCCACAGAAGAAAGTAAGTCAAAGGTGTTTGGAACAACATGAGGGAAAATTATGTAAAAGTTTATCACATTTGTATTTTTATTTATTTTTTATTTTTAATTACAAGTAATTATACTTGCAATCAAATGAAAATAGAACAATTAATTTTCTACATAATATTGTATTATTTGTATGATATGAAGTCCTTCTATACAGAACCTCACAGCACAATACAAAAAACAACATTGGAGTTATTTTTGTCAAACATAGTGCTGCATAAGAGAGCTTCACAGATGTGAGAGATTGCTTAAATGTAATACAATTAATATTTAATTATTATTATTAGTTGTATTATTACTGTGAATATTACATAACTATACTGTCGTGAAATATTTCCATTTAAATTGAGCTTTTATTTTGGTGCAATGCATAATCTTTATATTGTACACTTAATATTATGCAAGTTTTTATCATAATTTGTGCTTTATGGTATGCTTGTGTAGGCCCTACATGTGAATAAAAGATAGGTCATTTCACTCACAAAGAACACATACAGTATAATGGAACAGTGATGCATCTTATACAAAATATTATACTCTTATTCACATTTGTATGTTTTTGACATCCATTCAGTGGCACTGCGAAGCACATATAGAGTTGCTACTGAGTGTTGGGTGTGACCCATCACAATAATCAAAATCTGAGTATATTATCCTGTTATGAAGTGATGCAACAAATTACTCTATAGCTATTCAATTATAGCATCTGTTCTGTACGATAATTTGATCAAAATTGTTGCGCTTCATTTTATTTTTTAGATGTGTAAATGCAAACTGAGCGTGCTCATCAGGCACCGATGTGCAAGTGTTTTAAGCGCTCTCTCCTACAGTGTGTCCTCAATCAAATGGTGCTAGGAAGCCCGTGAATAATTTTTCTTCTCTCAATGAAATCAGAATGAACCAATTAATTATACTTCCCAGTTCTACAGAGGATGTTCTGGAAGAGTATGTTCAGTTTCTGCATCTCAGTGCGCGCTCTATAAACAATAAAATGTTCAGCCACTTGCACAACAGCAGCTCTACCCAATAGTTTGATGTGAGGTATTGGGTTCATTTTAACAAGAACAAGTACATGAGTAAAGTATCTAACCTGATGCCAATCCTTTAATAAATGCATCATTCTTTCTGCGTGACACTTCATCCTTGGAAAGGGGTATTCAGAAGTCCCGTTGCCAGTGGATGGAGCTGATGGTGACAGCACAGAACGCACTAGTGGAGACAATGTGCTGTGAATAGTGTATTTAGTGAGTAGAATATGAATTTCATATAATTTCTCAATAGCGGGCCTAATTTTGTTCCATTTCTAAATTCTCTCACGAGTCACATCAGGGCAGTCGGAGGGCCACTTTGAACACCCCTGCACTAGGACTTAATGTGATTTTAATTTGTGCACTGAGTGACATTCGTTCGTCAGATGGAATAATTTTTTGGGTACATGAGTGCGGTATCGGATCAGGACATCCCTAATTTTCATATTTGAGTGAACTATCCCTTTAATGCCTCCCAAAAGCTAACACTCTTCTCATTCCTGTTTTCTTAGATTGCATCATTAATGATAATCATAAGTATCTCCTTGAGTTCCTGGAGGGGTTGGCAGTGCCAGAGCGCAGTGTACAGATTCAGGGCTGGGCCACATCTGGTCGTGTCTACCTGGATTACATCCATGTCATCCAGACTTTGCAAGACATCCAACAGGTATCCCATTGCTCAAGAAACTCTACTATTGCAGCTTTACATGGATAGAAGTTCAGATAATGGAGACCACTATCATATTAACTTCTTCCCTTTTTTGTGTTTAACTATATAGACTGAGAGCCCAGGTTACGAGCTGGAGCGATTACATACTGAGGTGACATCTCTATGTGGTAGGATAGAGCTCCTCCCTGGCTCTAAAGCAAAAGACAGACTTTCCCAATCAGGTCAGATGTTTGTTTGTTTTTGTTTTTTTCCCCAGTGCCTCTTAAGCTTAGAGATAGTTCACCCAGAAATGGTCAATCATTATTTAGTATGACTTCCATTTAGCACAAAAGACAGATATTTGGCAAAATGTTAAGAACTGGCAGCCTCAGTCAGCATTCACTTTTCACTTGTGTTCTATAAAACAAAGTAATACAGTTTTGGAAAAACATGAGGGTGATTTAAATACTGACCATTTTACATTTTGGGTGAACCATTCCATTTAAAACCATGTGTTGATCTGGATTTCTAACCCTGGATCTCTGTTGCTTTATAGAGATGGCCAAACGTGTGGCTAACATCCTCCGGGTGGTATTGAGTCTACAGCAGGGTGGTGAAGGCACCCCAGACCCTCGCCACATCCCTCTTTGTCAGCTCGCCCCACACATTGGACGTCTCCCCATGCCGGAGGACTACGCTTTAGAGGAACTCCGCAGCCTTACTCAGTCTTACCTGCAAGAGTATGTTGTCAGTCACTGAATATCAAGACATGGACAAAGTTTCTTAATCTGTTCTGCAGGGCTATTATGAGACTTGAGTTTGATTGACTTTCTGAACTAAAGTTATATGGCTGTTTCAGGCCATGATTGATGCATATTTAGGCACAATACTTGTAAATAAAGCATTCTCTTGTGTATTTTTTTTCATTAAATTCTAGTTTTTGTAGTCATAGACACGATTTATGTGAGTGTGTCTTTGATAATTAAAGTATCTTTTGAATACTCTTGTCGATTAATATTTTCCTTACCATTTTAGAAGGGACAGTGCCAGATTTGAGATCTTTCCATTTGTCTGTTGGGTTAAAGTTAACATCTGGTGTATTTAAAATTAAAAAATAGCATTGTGTAATGTGTTTAGTTGAGGCTACTTGTTCTCTGGCTCATAACAATTCATTCATCCTATAAAAATGGATTTGGATATTCAGTTTTTTTTTTCCCCTCAATCATGGTGTTTTTAGTCTTATTGTTATGATGTGCACACCAATGAGTTCCAGTGAACTCTGTCATGGGTTGCCTTAGTCTGTATGTTGAAGCATACATTTGTGATGTAAATGTTAAAGGTTACTAAGCCTGATTTAGGATGAGCATTGTTTTTTGGAGATTAAGCATTTGCTATAATCCAAAAAAAAATTTGTTAAAGTTTTGCTAGAATATAAATGCTATTGATATGACAGAGAATTTTATAGAAATATATTTTGGTGTTCAACAATATGTGATTGGCATTTCTTATAAAACTTTAATTAAAGTGACAGAATTTCACAACAACATTAAGTGAACCCTTAATCCTCTCAGGTTTTGTTATACACTACCGGTGTGTGTGTCTGTGTGTATATATATAAAAAAAATTATTCACATTTTAGAATAATAGTAAAGTCATCAAAACTATGGATAACATAAATGGAACCATGGGAATTAAGTTGTGACTAAACAAAATCCAAAATAAATCAAAACAGTTTTATATTTTAGAATCTTCAATGTAGTCACCCTTTGCCTAGAATTTGCAGACATGTACTCTTGACATTTTCTCCAACGTCTTGAGGTATCACCCTGGGATGCTTTTTAAACAGTATTGAAGGAGTTCCCATCTAAGTCAGGCACTTATTGGCTGCTTTTCTTGATTATTTGGTCCAAGTCATCAGTTTTTTTTATTTTATTACTTTTTAGTTTTATAATGAAATAAATTAATATGGTGGCACAATTATATTTTTGTCTACAAAAGTTATTTCAAACATTTAAGCATACGCCTTCAGATCAAAAGATTTTTAAGATCATGAGAAACATTTCAGTCAAGTGTTTCAAAACTCAGTAGTGTGTGTGTGTGTATATATATATATATATATATATATATATATATATATACACACACACACAGGCATGCAAAAGTTTGGGCACCCCTGATCAAAATGTATATTGCTGTGAATAGCTAAGCGAGTAAAAGATGGCCTGATTTCCAAAAGTCATAAAGTTAAAGATGACACATTTAATATTTTAAACAATTAAATTTTTTATATCCATCTTTTACGGTTTCAAAATAACAAAAAAGAAAAAGGGCCTGAAGCAAATGTTTGTTAAACCCTGCATGGTCAGTACTTTGTAACACCCCCTAGCAAGTATCACAGCTTGTAGAAGCTTTTTGTAGCCAGCTAAAAGTCTTTCAATTCTTGTTTGGGGGATTTTTGCCCATTCTTCCTTGCAAAAGGCTTTTAGTTCTGTGAGATTCTTAGGCTGTCTTGCAAGCACTGCTCTTTTCAGGTCTATCCACAGATTTTCGATGATGTTTAGGTCAGGGGATTGTGTCAGCTTGCACCTTTTGAGGTAGCTCCATTGTGGATTGTGAGGTTTGTTTAGGATCATTATCCTGTTGTAGAAGCAATCCTCTTTTCATCTTCAGCTTTTTTACAGATGGTGTGATGTTTGCTTCCAGAATTTGCTCATATTTAATTGAATCCATTCTTTCCTCTACCAGAGAAATTTTCCCCTGTGCCACTGGCATCAACACAAGCCCAAAGCATAATCAAACAGTAGAACAGTGTGCACCGCTACTCCAGAATCTGCTAAATCTTCCTTAAGTTCTTTTGCAGTCAAACAGGTTTTGATTTGCCTTTCTAGCAATCCCCAGTTAATAGGAACTCCACCATTCCTATTAACTGCCATATCTTAATTACATAATTAACTGAGGAAACAGCTACCTGAAAACGCTTTGCTATCTTCTTATAGCCTTCTGCTTTGTGGGTATCAATTATTTTAATTTTCAGAGTGTTAGGCAGCTGCTTAGAGGAGCCCATGGCTGCTGATTATTAGGACAAGATTTGAGGATTCAGAGTATGTATAAAGCTTTGAAATTTGCATCACCTGGCTTTTTCAAATGATGATTGTGAACAAGCCATAGCCCTAACATGCTAATTAAGGTCTGAGACCTTGGTAAAAGTGTGTGTGTGTGTATATATACATATATATAGCTAGTTGCAGTCCTCTACAGTGGTGTGCATATTTCCCTAAATTGTTTATTTTTTAAGAACATTAACCCTAGTTTGTGACAAAATGTGCTTCATAACGAAGTTTCTGTTCTTTGAATTAACTTGAATGGCTTTTATAAAACTGAATAAAATAATTTTAATTTCAGGTCCTACAAGAGAAGTTTCTCTTTGTATAAATATTAAAATAAATTAATATCCCACCCTCAGTGCTATGTATTAGCCTGTATTATTTCTGGTTCCTTTAGGTTATGCAATTTTATGCTTTATCAGCAGTAATATTTACCTCAGAAATTTCTTTATACGGTTGTCCTCATACTTAGTGTTGAGAATGTGAAGTTCACAGACACTATTTAAAGGTATAATTCATCCCAGAATGAAAATTCATAAGTAACTGATCCATGCCATCCAAGATGTCTATGAATTACTTATGATGTCTATCATATCACCTATCATATCACTTCTGAAGACATGGATTTAACCACTGGAGTCATATGGATTAATTTTATGCTGCCTGTATGTGCTTTCAGAGCTTCAAAACTTTGGAACCCTTTCACTTGCATTGTGAGGACCAACAGCTGACATATTCTTCTAAAAATCTTAATTTGTGTTCAGCAGAAGAAAGAAAGTCATACACTTCTCGGATAGCATGAGGGTAGGTAAATTATGAGAGACATTGTTTTTTTTTTTTTTTGGTGTGAACTGTTCCTTTAATATTATTTAACTAGCACACTGCTCCACACTTACACAATTTTTTTTTTTTTTTTTTTTCCTCAAGCTCGAGTATCAATACTCCAGACTCAAGCTTCACACACTGTACTCAATAGGCTGCTGGTTGTATATTTCAAGCGACACTTTGCTCTCTTGCCTCTCTTGTTGCGCGGTGTTTTTACACAGCTTCGATTGCGGGAATCTAACATCAGCAACTGCTGCATCCTGTTTCGTTAGACCGTAAGAATTTCCCTCCTTTTCATTCACGGCATAAAATGAATCCACGTAGCATTTTGGCTTCTCTTCATCTGATTATCACAATTGAGTATATTCCAGGTAAGACTATCTCAGTTTCATGAACGAGTTTATTGAGTAATGCGACGCATTTTGTTTTCTTATGTTGAACAAGGTCATAATTACAGTGTTTGATAACGTTTCATATAGTATATTAATGCTTCTTGCTTAAATGCTATTGTTATATAATCATATAATAAATAAATTGCTTTTTATATTGCAAATTTTGTTCCGCAATGTGGTGTCTGCGTGTTTTTTTTCTTCCGTTTTTTGACACAAATAAAATATAAATATGAATTATAAATATAAAACATTGTTATATTCTCATATGTGGGTAAGATTTAAGATACAAAAAAAAAAAAAAAAAAAAATATATATACGTATATATATATATATATATATATATATATATATATATATATATATATATATATATGCATTTTTAACAAATCTACAACATACTAGCCTACTTTTCTCAATTGTTCTGCATTGCTCACGTCAAGAGAGTCTGCCACTTGAAAACTGAGTATCCCTCCATGGCAAGATATTTTATACTCTTTATACCTAATAAACCCCACAGTAATCTGGAACAAATTTGTATTCAATTTGTAAAGAGACGACAACACTGATCTGACATTATCAATACATGCTCTTCAGATGTGGCATCTTCTTCCTTTATAAAAACGGTGTAATGTTTTTTTTTTTTCAGCATGAGGACAGTGCACTGGAAGCATTTTTTTTAAATGGTTTATTGCAGCTTGGCTGCTTTATGATGGATTGTCAGGATAATAAATGTTCAAAGTGGGATTGCCAAGGAGCAGGAAGAGGTATCTGACCCACTGATAAATAATTAGAGCTTACAATACCCTAGGGGCATGAGACCAGCAGTGCAGTGTCACCTGGAATTTACTTAACTTTTTCAATTATTATCATTAATAATTCAGGAAGGGGACTCCTGAGTATTAACTGTAAGTGGCTAACTTTTAGTCTTGTGTGTGTGGGAGGAATTAGGAGTTCCTTTACCTATGTTTGTGACTGAATGTATGTCAGAAATTCAGTGTGTGCTTGCTTCACAAAATAAGTTTAGCAAAATGTTTGTAATAATGGTTTGTGAATATGCAGTTGCAGTGTGATTCTATTCTGTTACATGTGCAATTACCGCATGTTCATGACATGACATCAGTTCTTTACAAAGCGACTAGTGGCCATTAAGTGGCAAGAACAGGTTATTAAAATAATTTTTCAGGTCTAATACAAGTTAAGCTCAATCAACAGCATTTGTGGCATACATTATTTCGAAAAACATACAGTGAGGCACTCATAGAGTATTCTTCATAATGCTGAAACTTTTAAAGAGCTTCTTGTTTTAGATTTGGACATGTTTTTTTAAAGATAGGTATTCTTTGCAAATCTGACTGCATTGTGGACTGTGATTTACATTCTGAATTAGCTGTAGTGATATCAAATCAAACTATCTCACAATAACATAAGGAGGTCTATAATATCTGAAAAAAGCTATTTCTGATATCATTCCTATTCATCAAAGTGGCATTTGCACAATGTGGTTTGTGTGTTTATGACTAAAACCATCTTCTCGTGTAAGTGGACATCATTTTAAACACATTTTTTCCAAAATACTGTTAATTTCTTTCTGTGTAAAACATAAATTACTGAGTGCACCTTTGAATGTAATTACATTTACTTTCTTCAGTGTAAGCAATTTATTAATTCTTCATAAATTATTTTTAACTGAGGCAGTTATTACTCATATACATCTTACCAAAATAGTTAGTGAAGCATTTGAGAGTTTTCAGAACACTTGAAATTTGGAGTCAATATCAAGCATCTTCGAAATCTTTAGACTGCAGTATCTTTGCTTACAAGAATTTGATACTTTCTGCATACTTGCTCAGTTCATGCTGCAGGACAGCAACTTTACCAGCTGGATTTCACACATCTTTTCACACCACAGCCTCCATTCTTCCCTTCGATTAGAGCCCTGTTTTGTCTGGCTCTTGGAGTGAATCGATGCAGCGGGGAAAGCGCTGACCGCACTCATCCTCATCAACACATCAGGGAACAGTCAAAAGCAATTGAGTAATTTGGATGTGGCAGTAGTTTATGCATGGGTGCACTGGAGGCCAAATATATGGACTGTTCTTTGAAAAGTTACTGCAGTATGCCTTTTCTTGGCACTTGCTGGTGCAGTCTGTTAGCCATTCCATTCATCATAACTGTGGTATCAGGTTACCCTGAGCAGTGAGCAGGCAGCCAAGTTCAATAGAGTTAATAGCCTGGAAATACAGTTTGACACCCAGCTGGTTACAAATAAGCAAATAAAGAACTGAAGGCTGTCCCCATACTTTAGTGATTCACTTTAATACATTGATAGTAACGTGTTTTAAATCTCTTGACATTGTAATGCATGGCACACTAGACTGAATTTTGTCAACAGAACTTTGAATGTTCTGCTGCTTAAATCAGTCTGTGCTTAACAGAATTCTAACCTCTGCCCCATTGACCGAAGCTGGAAGTGTTGTTGAATGCTCCAGTTTGCGGATTAAATGTCCACAGAGTGGCACCAAAAGAGAGTTGTATTTTTGTTTCTAAATGATGTAATACAGTCAACGGGAATGAATATTTTATTAACCATACACACCGGCTTAAACCCCACACCTAAACCTAACCGTCAGTGGAGTATATTTTTTATTTTAGAGCAAAAATGCAACCTACAAATCGTGAACACGATTACTTCCTGTTTCCTGTGGTACCAAAACCCATGTCTTGGGGGTTGTTCATGCTTGAATTAATTCTAAAATGTCTGATGGGGATGGCACTTGTCAGTAATTCAACTAAATGGGGTTGATTTCAGGGAACATGAACTTTCGGAAGCAACATGACAATTTCCTATCTGATAATGGGCACACAGTGTTATTGTAAAATCTGCTAGTTTTAAAGTTAAATACAACTGTCCAGAGCTCTGTATAATGCACAAGAACAAATATTTACAAATACTGTTAAAAAAGTTTGAATAGCCTACAGTATGTTGTTTTATGAATGATGGTGTGCTGGTGTTCCCACCAAGCCTCTTAACTAGCTTAAGACTTCCTTACTTAACCAGAAAGACCATCCTGGTTGACCTGCATCTTTTGCTTACTAATTGTCCTGATCTACCAGCTAGACCAGTACTAACCAGCTTCGAACAACATGGAAATTCATACTGGCCCAAGCTGGTCTTTTCAGTAGGGCAGTAATGCTGCAGTGATTATATTATGATTGTTCAAATGTCAGTGACAGTAATCAGGGGACTAGGGAAATTATTGCAGGGAATATTTTCAATTTCTCCAAGATAATTAAGCCTGTTAAATAGTTTGTGTTGTCATGGTAATTGTGCAGAATAATCATCTTTCCTGATTCTGCAGAGTGATGACATTCTGATGGACTTCTTGCTACAGTAAAATAAACAGTAAATGACTCAAATGCTTAAATGACTCTTTATCAGCCCTGAACACTCACCCAACTATTACATCGCTTGTCACCAAGCTTGTGAAGAATATGAGGACAGGCATTTTTAATCACTGTGTGTTATCTGTGCTTACACTCAGATTGCCACCATTTGAGCACCTTCATTGTTTAATCAACCTGAATGAAACAAATCAGCTTAAATTTCTCTCTCACTCTCTTCTTTCATTCCGACAGTGTGTTTGTGTGCCCAGGGGAGATATGCATACAAGCTGCTGAATGATTTATTTGTGAATTACACCAATGCATTGAGGCCCGTGGAGGACACGGACAACATCATTAACGTCACCTTGCAGATCACTCTCTCCCAGATCATTGATATGGTATGTCTCAAAGTCAATAAAACATTAATTGTCATTCTCTTTATCAGAGTGCGGTTTTGCCCAAGTTTTTTTTGTCTGAGCACAGCATAATCAAATACTCTATTTCATCTACTTTTAAATGTAAAGAAGGTTCTTATATTTTGCCTGGTGGGGCAAAAACACTGCCAGTAAATAAGAACTCTTCACTTACAAATAAGGATGTCCAAGATGATGAAAAGGAAAAATATTTTTAAAATGTAGTTTAAAACACAAGTTTCAAATTTTTGTACATGTTTAGAAATTAAATATTTATATTCATGTTGGTTTCAGAAGTTTTTGACAACAGCTGTTTTTTTATTTAATGGCTCAATTTCAAGAGGTTGGAGTAAAAGGCAAACTATGACTATGAGTTTATACATATTAATCATTATTAAAAATGTTAAAAACATACTTTTGAAGGTAAAACGTTTTATTGGTGTTATGCCAATTGAAAACCTGTACTGAAACCTTAAAATGTCAAATTATCTCATATTTTTCCAAAACTTACTGAGCTTGACACAGTGGGTGCTTCTCATTTCCTAAATTGTGCATCCTCATTACCTCGCTCCTCTGTCTTCAAGCCTGTGATCTGGAAACAAATCAAAGTCCGCTTGGATTACTCCATCCTCGTTTACTTTCCTTACATCCTTTCCTCGTTCCCTAAGCGGTAGTGCAAGGAAACGAGGAAAGGAAGCAAGAAATGGAAACGAGGATGCTCAATTTAAGACACGAGAAGCACCTAGTGATATAATTTCCTTTTTATGGGTCACATTACAAAAAAATGGCTTCCAGCATGTTGACCTGGGTGCCCATTGTACATAGGGCCACTGTTTGTTCCTGACAGGCAGCAAATACCCTAACCCCGCCCCCACCCTAATCCTAACCAGTACCCTGCCAGGAACAATGGATGGCACCTTTCTCCCATCGCGGAAATATATTCCAGTCAGTTATAATAAACACCAAAATCACAAATCAATTAAATGATTTTCTACGTAAAGCTATTGGGTCAAACACGTTTTTTCATGTTCTTCAACTTCATTGATGTTCAGTTTCTGCTTATAAAATATATATTTTTTTGGGCTGTTAAAAATGTCTAACCAACATGCCACAGTGGAAGAATGTTGCCTGAGGTTGTTCCTGACATGCTGCACAGCCTTACAGGCTCCATATGGTTAGGAAAAGGGTAGGGGGCAGAGACTGGGTTGGGGCATCTGCTACCTGACAGCAACAAATCAAGGCACTTTTGTACAGTAGGCATATATTTCTCAATATTGATACTGAAATCCACTCTTTCTTTCTCTAGGATGAAAGAAACCAGATCCTCACAACATACCTATGGATTCGTCAGGTGTGGTTTGATGCCTACCTCACCTGGAATAAGACAGACTATGATGGGCTTGATACCATCCGTATACCTAGTAGTTATGTATGGAGACCTGATATTGTCCTATATAACAAGTAGGTTGGTCTGGTATTGAGTTTCATCGATTCATCCACAACCAGTATGTCATGTTCTATCTATCACTTTGGTGTTGCCAAGGACATAGTCTGTACATGAACTGTGTGTACATCGGTGTGTCCATTTAATTGGGTTGTTATTGCTTCTCATAAGCACTGGACTACAATCTTAATGAATGGTTATATAACCATATGTGGTATTATATCAGTCTAACAGAGCTCTTCATGTTGTAGTCCAAAAAACAGATATTTTTTCTCTGTATTTTTATAATGTCAGTTTTTTATGAGTAAAATAAGATCTTTGACGTTTTGTTCTACAATGTAAATTACACACAGAGGCAAAGTTCTAGCCCAAACCTGCATTTTGAAGACGCCATGTTTTTTTTATAAACATTATGTTGCTAATAAGTTACTATATTAGAACTACTACATTTTCCCACACCATCATATTATGTCTACATGGAAATACCTGCTGCATTGGTGTCATCAAAATATTATTAAATTAATAATTCACCCAAAAATTTAAATGTTTCAAAACCATAGTGGATAGTGATTCACTTTCAAGCTTCAAAAGGGATTCAAACATATCATAATAGTAGTCTATGTGGTCACATTACAAGTCTTCAGAAGGTTTCTGTGAGCAGGGCCGTTGCTCGTAAAGGTGGGGCCTATGGTGATGTCGAATGCTCAAAGCGTTTTCTCGTCGGACAGGGGGTAGGGGCGACGGGGTTGAGAGCATTCCTGTCCCCGTCGATAGTGCTGGGCCACCCCCGCGATAGCTATCTCTCTGTCGGTAGCTATCTTTGGGGGGACCGCACTGGTTGCTCCGGGTGTGGGGGCGTACGACTGATTGCCATGGGATATTTACCAAAATACCTCTTTTTATAGTCCACAGAAGAAAGAAAATTCACATGGTTTTCAAATGACATGAGGATGAATTCGTATATGACAGAACTTTCAATTTTGGAGAACTATGCTTTTAATCCCTTTTAAGAAACACAGGGTGATTTAATTGATGATATTTTTATATACGTACAGCCGTGGCCAAAAGTATTGGCAGTGACATAAATTTTGTGTTTCGCAAAGTTTTCTGCTTCAGTTGTTGTGGTGTTGATTCACATTGTTTTTAGATTATTGTGCAGAGTGATCAGATGCATTTTAAATAATTGCAAAAAGCTTAATTGGCCAAAAAATTTACTTTATCACAAATTTCACTGTTTTTCGTTCCTGGCACAAAATGACCAGCCAACATAATTTCACTAATCATATCAACAGCACCTGGGAAAGTGTCAACAAGTACTAGTCAGGTGAAATCACTATCATTCTGCTTGGATTATAAGAGCAGACTGATTGCTATAAAAGGAAGGAAGAAGTGCTTCCAATCATTGTGTTTTGTTAGCAAAGGTTACCTCTAAAGAAAGAGGTATGCTCCTCCGTCCCCCGGAAGATGGCCGCGGCTGCTCCCTTGGGGTGGATGGTAGCGGCGAGACCTCCACTACGGCGTATCCCTCCTCCTTTCCAGGCTTCGGCACCAGTGTAAAGGGAACAATGGAAAGGAGGAGGCGAAAACCGGCTTGACAATATATAGTAAATAATATTTTAATGTAAATCTGAAACCAAAAGACACAAACACACACATAGGACGGATAGCTGCCCGTAAACGCTCTCTCTCTGTTGCACCTCTATCCGCAGTCTGCCTTTATCCCTCTCGGAGGCTTGATTAGCCAGATAAAGGACTGGGTGTGTAGAATCACAACCCGGCCCCGCCCTCCGCCCTGTCACACATATATTGTAAATTTATCTCAAGGACAAGTCATGCAGAGTTTCATGGTAAGCAAGGTTATAGAATGCAGAAATTTGGTAACTTTGACATTAAAGTATTAGCGGGATGTAGTACTCTTCTGAGAAGTGTACACTTTGTCCTACTACACTACACTATCATGACACTCTTTAAACTTCTTTTCAGCAGACTAAACATGTAGAGGTAATTAGTAATGGTACGTTTAATGAATAATACATTGTTGTAGGTTTTCAATAAGTTAAACATAGTGTTAAACACTAACCTATCATGTAGTCTTTCTTGATTTCCACCTTCTGTCCACCAGTGCAGATGATCAGTTCTCCAGCTCCATGGAGACCAATGTGGTAATCCGCTATGATGGCCAGATTATGTGGGACCAGCCAGCAATAAGCAAGAGCTCCTGCAAGGTGGATGTGTCCTTTTTCCCTTTTGATGCACAGCAGTGCCGCCTTACCTTTGGTTCTTGGACCCACAATGGCAACCAGATGGACCTTCATAATGCTCTGGACAGTGCTGATCTGGCCGACTTTGTGGAGAACGTAGAGTGGAAGGTTCTGGGTATGCCAGCTAAGAAGAACATTATTCTCTATGGCTGCTGCTCAGACCCCTATCCAGATATCACCTACACGCTTCACCTGAAGAGAAGAGCTTCCTTTTATATTTTCAATCTGCTCATACCCTGCATGATGATCTCCTTCCTTGCTCCACTGGGCTTCTACCTGCCAGCTGACTCTGGAGAGAAAGTGTCCTTAGGGGTCACAGTGTTACTGGCCCTTACGGTCTTCCAGCTGTTGGTTGCCGAAAGCATGCCTCCTTCAGAAAATGTGCCACTCATTGGTGAGAAGTAATTTATCATGTTTAGTTATACAGTTACTCCATATCATATCCAGACACAATGCGATAAATTGATAAAAGGTGTTGTTTGATATTGTTTATTTCCTATTTCTTGGAATAATGGTCTGGGCAGCCCCACCATTGTGAAATATCATTGGTCCAAAATCCTTTTCCACATAACTGAATATAAAAATGTATTATGTTCTGATTGGCTATGGTTCATGGAGCTAGAACCATGACTAAAGTATTTACATTTGAATATGGAATATAATAAAAGTTTAGACATTTTTGTGGTATATTTTATAAATTTGTATTTTTAAACACCAGACTTGTTTAGAATTTTTTAAAAGGTGGATTTAGCTGTATATATCCACACGATAAAATAACAAGTTAAAATTTTGAGATTAAGAAGAAATGCAGAACTCCAAATACAAATCTCTCAAATTTAGATATCAGAAATTCAGATCGTAAACAAAATAGGCCAAAGCTCAAGCATCCGTTTTTCACAGGGAAAGGTAGAGGTTATCAAAATAGTTGAAATTAGCTTTTTGGCCAATCACAAAGCTACCAGAATTATCTGCCGCTGTCCAATACAATAAACGGTTGAAGGGAAGTGCAAACCCCCAAAGGAAGGATGAATCTGCGCTGCTCGATTCAAAAGTGCAGCGTGTGCCAATGAACAATGTGTAGTGACTGACTTCAGCGTAAAGCAGGGTTATTTACTGACATTACCCAGTGGTTAGCAGGGGCACAATGCAGTTTTTTTTTTCTTCACTCAAACACCTTTATTGAGAGTTATAAACTTTCTCAAGCCAGATATCAGCATTAATCCTGCCTCTAATTTGAAGAAACATATCGAAGTAAATTTAATATTTCTTCTTACTAGATTCTGTGTCTATAGCGTAGTCTGAAATGTAGCTATCTATCACTGAGATTATTGGGTTGATGTGAGAGATTATTGCAATGCTATCAAAAGGGCTGGGCGATAAATGATCTAGATGTTTATCGGAAAAGAGAGAGATGTTTGAACATGTTTTATGCACAACAATAACGCTCTGTTTGCATTAAGGTAAATTTCGACCCTACATATAAACTGATTTTAATGTAATTGTTTCATACATTACGATTTAAAATGGTAATCAGTGTAATGAAAATAACTTTTTAATATTTTCATTTCTGTTATCATGTCTCCCTTTTATTTTTTGGAATCAGATTCATGTAGTGTTTATCATAGATTAGTGACGTACTTTAAAATTTGGCCTACAGTGTTCAATATAATGGGGCATACGTTTTGCAACTCGGTACTCAATACTCACTACTCATGAGTACTTTTAAATGAGCTACTCTTTTACTCTTACTTGAGTAGTTTTTAGTATATGTACTTTTACTGTACTCACACTAAAGTTTTTGGGAAGTAACAGTACTTCTACTTGAGTATGTATTTTTCAGTACTCTTTCCACCCCTGATCAAACAGAGCTGATTCTGTCTTTCCTGTAACTCCACACAGCTACAAAACTGAGACTCTGTCCAGGGGAGCAGAGGAGTTCAAGTGTACCCACACATAGAGAAATTAAAACATGGCAGATTTACAACAAAGGGTGGAGATATCAAGATTTCCACTAAATAGCCACAATTCAGAATGTTCAAAATTGAATTGCAAAATTACAACTTTTTCCCTTCACATTTTTGGCCCTTAGTTATGCTCAGGGAGTGTGCACACAGGCAACACATTAATAAGATCAACATTTTAATACAGTATATATGTATATATATATATATATATATATATATATATATATATATATATAGTCATTAACCATTTTTATTGCTTCCATATTCAAATGAAAACAAACAGCACATGTGTGGCAGGGCTCCTCGTCCCCCGGCAGATGGCCGCGGCTGCTCTGTTGGGGTGGACGGTAGTGGCGAGAACTCTACTACGGCGTATCCCTCCTCATTCCCGGGTTTCGGCACCAGTGTAAAGGGATCAATGGAAAGGAGGCGAGAACCGGCTTTACAATGTAAATAATGATTTAATATAAAACTTAAACAAAGGACAAACACACACATATGACGGACATGTCCATAAACTATCTCTCTCTCCCGCACGATCCTCTGCAGTCAACCTTTATCCCTCTCAGCGGCTTGATTAGCCTAATACGGGACTGGGTGTGTAGGATCACGACCCGGCCCCGCCCTCCGCCCTGCCACAACATGGATTACAGTGAGCAGTGCAATGGAGTAGACATGCCTGTCTCTCTTCCCCATTCAGTTTCGTTTATTTCTTTAACTACCCCACCGACTTTTTCCTGACACACTACAAAAACGAATAAGATGGCTTTTGAATAACACTATCCATTTGAAATGGCAACTAAAACAGCAAAATCATCTAAGAAAGAAGCAAACATGAGAGCAGAGGCGCCCGTTATGCCAAACGAAGTGAACATGGCGCCACTAACAGATCTGTTGGAAGAGCATAGAGCGACCTTGGTGGCCGGGTTCAAGGCTGCAATTTCAACACTAAAAGTAAAACTTGACTATGCAAGCCACAGTATCTGATCATGGACAGCGACTTACCTCGCTTGAGTCCCATGCGGAATAGCTTGGTGAGTGGGTGGAACATCTAGAAACCTCCCTTGCAGCCTTAACGGAGAGCAACGCGAGGCTTAAAGCCAAGGCCTCGGATTTAGAGGCCCGAAGCAGACATAACAACATAAGGATCATCGCCGTACCAGAGTCGATTGCTTTTTCAAGTTTTTGGTAACCAAGTACTTTCCTCCCCCTTAGAGCTGGATCGGGCACACAGATCCCTCATTGCTAAACCCAAGCCAGGGGAGAGACCAAGAGCAGTTGTGGTCCGTTTTCACCGTTACCAATCAAATGATACAGTCATTCGTGAGGCACGTAAAAAATTAGGGGAACTACAGTTTCAAGGGAAAACAATCACTATCTATGAAGATTATAGCCCCAAGGTAATGGAGCAGCGGCCTCTGTATCGTCAAGTCATAGCCGATTTGTACAAACTGGGACTTCAAACCGGCTCTTTTGTATCTGGCTAGACTCCGTATAACGACCAGAGAAGGGGCAACAAGTGGTTCACTTCGGCAGAGGAGGGCAAGCGGTATTTGGATTCTCAGTGCAGCAGTTCTTTACAACCTGATGTTGACTAACATTTGTGCCATTTGAATTATGTTTAATTGAGCCAAGGAGAGTAGGATTCTCAGCACGTTGTCTCTGAGCAACCCAATGCTGACTGACACCTGTGTTACTGGAACTATGTAAGTTGGGAGTGACTTGATCGTCTTCTCATCATCATTTGTGGGTCGCACAAAAAGATTTTTGTTTTGAGAACATAAAAACTGGGATTACTGTAGTTATAGAATACAGATTACGGTTATTTGTTCAGAAATGCATTTTCCTGCTGTTTGGTTTAGCGAATATTATTTATGCACCTGTTCTGTTTAAACAGGCCTTAGTGTCCTTGGACTGCAATATGAGTTGAATAGTTTTTGTATACCATATTTGTGACTGAACAAGTTTCATTCAAGGTGCTGTTAAAAATGCATTTTGTTACTTAAGGAAATGTAAATGTTATTTACATGCTTTGCAGTAATAATTCTAATTCCGATTTTCTCGTGGCTGGGGGTTACAATGTGTTGTTGGGGAAATATAAGGTTTGCAGTTTGAATAAGAGTAAAAAAAAAAGGAAGTCAAGGTATCCGGAGAGATACGTAACTTCTTCGTTGTAAGTTTTAAGGGAGAGCGGGGGTGAGTATAAGGGATAGTTGACTGTTGTTGGTCTTTTTATGGATCTTGTTTTCTCAGTTTTCTTGTTTCTGTGTTTTTTTTGTCTTCTCCTTCCTCTTCTATCTTTATCACTTTATTGTATTTGTTCCAGACATTTCATGGATCAGGGTACTGCAGTAGTTATACACGATTCAAATGGCTGATAGCACAACAAGATCAAATACAAATATTCGTTTTATCTCTTGGAATGTAAAGGGTTTGAATAATATTGTTAAGACCAAAAATGTTCTTTCACATTTACTGTCCCTCAGAGGAGGCATTCTTTTTTTTACAAGAAACACATCTTCGTACCTCGGATGTTTCTGGCATTAAGTATACATGGGTTGGTCACAGTTTTCACTCCAAATTTGCTGTGAAGGCAAGAAGGGCAGCGATTCTTATGCATAAGAACATTGCTTTTGAACCTGAATTAATGATCTCAGATCCAAATTGTCGTTATGTGATTGTGTCTGGAATTTTACAAACAGTCCCAGTTGTTTTAGCATGCATTTATGTCTCCAATTGAGATAATGACTTGTTTTTTGTAAAGAAAAAAAATCTGTACTCCCTAATCTTGATAGTCATCACATAATTATAGGAGGAGATTTTAATTTGTTGAAAATACAACATTGGACAGGTCTTCTTCAAAACAGAACACGTTGTCCAACTCTGCCAAACTTTTAGAGTCCTATACTAAACAGACCGGTCTGTCAGATCCCTGGAGGTCAAGGTTTCCAACTAGTAAAGTCTTCTCTTTCTTTTCACATGTTCACCGTTCATACTCGCGGATACATTTATTTTTGGGATAATAGACTGATGCACTCTGTCAATTCCTGCGACTATCATAGTATAGTCATCTCTGATCATGCCCCCACTTCTTTGGATTTAAGGTTTCCATAAGCCAGAATTTATTCTAAACAATGTAGATTTAGTTCACATTTACTTTCTGATTACAAATTCAAAGATTTCCTCACATCTCATACAAGTCTATATTTTGAAATAAATTACAATATTTCTATTAGCAGCAACACTGCTTCATTCAGAGTATAACTTACTTCTAACTCACATAGTTGAAAAGCAATTGTTGAGTGCTAGGCAGCTTCTTTTTTTTATTTGGTGAAAAGGCTGGCAAATCAATTGCATTTCAATCTCTAAAATTAAATCTTCTAAGGGTGACATAGTTTCTGACACGGAGGAAATTCATTCAATATTTAAAAAATACTATTTGTACATCTATACTGATCTCTAAAATTAAATCTTCTAAGGGTGACATAGTTTCTGACCCGGAGGAAATTAATTACATTTTTTGAAAATACTATTCGTATCTTTACTCCTTAGAATGTAACTCAAGAATTTGGACTGGCCCAAACCCCTTTGATCAACTAATTTTCCCTAGTGTTAACGATGGCTCCACAAACGATTTGGGCAGGCATGTGTCTACCACAGAAGTACAAGAGGCAATAACTTCACTTCAGAATGGCAAATCTCCTGGCCCTGATGGATTCACCATTTTATAAGACTTTCTCCTTTGTTCTAGCCCCAATTCTATAAAGAGTATATAATGAGGCATTTCTTTCAGGCCGGCTCCCAACAACCATGTCTGAGGCATCTATTTCATTGTTGCTTAAGAAAGATAAAGATTCACTACTTTGCAGTAGCTACAGGCCAAATTCTTTGTTAAATGTGGACTTTAAAATTCTATCTAAGGTTCTTGCCCTTCGCCTTCAGCAAGTGTTGCCTGCTGTTATTTCCCCTGACCAGACAGGTTTTATGATTGGGAGAGATTCTTTTTATAATACCAGAAGACCTTTTAATACTATCCTTTCCCCAAACTCTGACACTGTTGAAGTTGTATTGTCCCTCGATGCTGATAAGGCATTTGACAGTGTTGAGTGGGAGTACTTGTTTTTTATTTTAAATAAATTTGGTTTTAGCTCCAATTTGATATCATGGATTCGATTATTATACTCCTCCCCTGTAGCATCTGTCCACACCAATGCAACACATTCTAGGGCCTTTCCCCTTCATCGAGGCACACGGCAAGTTTGACCTCTTTTGCCTCTATTATTTGCCTTGTCTATTGAGCCACTGTCCATTTGGTTGCGAAGTTAGGAAAAGTTTGAGGGCATTACACGGTTTGAAACCTCTTATAAACTGTCCCTTTATGCAGACAACCTTCTTTTAGTCTCCATATAAACAATGATTTCAGCCTTTAACATTGGTTGGAATTCAGAATTTTGCAAAATGGATACATTAAAGCACCAACTAAATGATTTCCTTTTCTCCATATGTCAACAACAGATGAAATGAGGGACTTGGATATCTATAGAATAAATCTATTCTTGAATAAATAATAGCCAATATAAGATTTTGCCCCTGAATTTCTGTTAAAACAATAATGACTTTAACCTAATTTATCTTTAATCTGTTCGAGACATTTGAACTGCAGATGTTTACTTATCAGTGTAATGTCTCCTCTGTTCTTACCTGAGCTAGCACTAAAGAAAACCTCTTCACCGCATATCTTCTCAAATGGTTCAGCTTCCTGCAGGGAAAGATGCGTTTCTTGAAGAAACACTATATCATATTTCTTATAAATAACCTTCCTTCATTTTATGGGGTGCCCCAACCCATTTACATTCCATGTGAAGAGAGACAATCCACGCATATTAACATTTGACATTTTGACATATGAGAAAAATAGATAGAACTAAATTATAAAACACCATATTCCAACATTAGAGCAAAAATCAAACCCCGATCTTCCCCCAGAACCAAACAAACAGAAAAAAAGAAAAACACATGCATTAACCCCGCGCATGACATCTCCAACTGGCGCCATCCCTCTAAAATGAAATAGTCCATGTATGCCTACAAGTCCCTCCGCGACACCTTTGCCGTCGGATTGCTCAGTCCGGTGATT
This sequence comes from Xyrauchen texanus, assembly GCF_025860055.1. Lineage (NCBI taxonomy): Eukaryota > Metazoa > Chordata > Actinopteri > Cypriniformes > Catostomidae > Xyrauchen > Xyrauchen texanus. Next base: position 18,788,421 of record NC_068306.1, on the reverse strand, counting down.
CTATACAAATTCTTTGAGACAGAATTACTCAACAAAATATAATCTATAAAACAAACTATATCCAATAGGCGGAATAAACACAAAGAACGTGTAGATTCTGTACCGAAGTTGTGCTCCTCTACAAAAAAACTCCAGCCGCTAGGCAGAACCAGCACTAAAATAAAAAATAAATAACATTTAAAAAAGCTGCTCCGTTTCCTCAGAGAGTCAAATCAATGTTCAGTGAGCCGGCCCATTCAACTGCTACATAAGTGCAACAAATGACCTAATCACTCCAATGTCTTGCAATAAATACTCCACAAAATAAACTCCAGCCGATAGGCGGAACCAACACAAAAAGAAACAAAAAAGGCACTCAGTACCTCGAACAGTAAATGTTCAGGCCCACTTGGCTGCAACATGAGTACCACAAAATAACTTAATCACTCCATTGACATTATGAAGTACAATGCTTGCTGTGGGCATGTCAAATTTTTATGGCCATCCTTAGCATCTATTCTGGATTTGGCCAGGAACATCAGTGCAAAAGCGACCTTCCGTTGATGTAAGAGTTTCTTGCATTCCTTGAATCAATCACATTTCTCTCTTGTTGAATTCGCAAAGTCTGGGAACAAGAAAATGCTGTGGTTTTTCCAAGAAAGCCTTCCTTTAAACCTCGCCTCATGTAACACAAGATCTTTATTGGATGATCTCAGAAATTTGGCCAGAATTGATCAGGGCCTGTCTCTCTCAGCAGATTGCCGAGCCGGAACCCTGTGAGCTTGCTCGATTTCCACCTTATGACCTGGTATGTTGAGCAGACTCAACATACCAGAAAAGAGCCCGTCCAGGAATTCCACCATATTCTGAACCTCTGCTCCCTCAGGAATTCCAACAATATGGATGTTATTTCACAGACTACGCTTCTCCATATCCTCCAGCTTCTCCCAGACGTGCTCCAAATCCGCCTTGTTTGCTAGCAGATTATCAGCTAATTCCCCCTCCGTTGACTATAGATAATTGAACCGTTTCTCGACATGCCTCACTCTTGTAACCATATCAGTGAATTTCTCCATGTTAGTGATCGACCGACATATTACAGCAAGATCTTCCAAGTCAGCAACAACCTTAGTCAGCATTGCCGACAAGTTCAACAATTCTCGCCGAATTTCTCGCACTTCACTGGCCAAATCTGCTCCCTGGTCCGTGGTTTTGAATTCTTTGACATATTGTCTGCCTAGAACTGTTATGGAACAGGGTGTATTGAATCTCACCAGTTTATGACAATAATAGTGTTAAAAATAGCAAAGCCGCAACCTCGTCACCAAGCCACGTCCGAACCTCGAACGGCGTCACGTGACTCCGACACGATTCAGTTTTAATCGTCCGGCTTTGACCATACACTGAATTGCAGCACAAGCCAAATTTACATTGTAAAAGTATTGTATTCATTACTGCTTTCATTATGACATGTGATCTCACTTAAAAACCAGTGATGTCTGCCAATTAGTCTGCCATCATTTAGCCATCACAACTGAACTGTGCTCTGTGACTACTTTTGGCTGGGTATAAATACGTCCTGGCGCTTTTATTTCCTAGCCATAAAAGCAAGTTCATGCTGTTTAAATGTTTAATCTGCTTTCTTCAGGATAACACCTCCTTAATATTTTGCTTTGCAATTAACTGGCCAACCAAAGAGATACTTTGCAATTAACCCTCAAGGCATGAAATCAATAAATATGAGATGCACATAAGCTGCTGGACCTGCCACTGTTTTAATGAGCCTTCCTAATGAAACTGTGACTGCCTACAGCTGTGCCTTTTGTTAACAACACTGTAATAATCTCACGATTGGAGTTGTTGCAATGTAGTCGATGTTAACCATTGGGATAATTCACATAAACTTTCCTCTTGAGGTCAGATAATCAATGATTCTCAAGTCACATTGTGCATATTTACAGTATAACCATCTATTCAATGCTGATAGCTTTATAATTAAGTCTTCTGTCTATAGTCCAGCAATTTTACTCTTTCTAACCCTCCACAGGGAAATATTACATTGCCACAATGACCATGGTCACAGCTTCTACTGCCTTGACCATCTTTATTATGAACATCCACCATTGTGGGCCAGAGGCCCAACCTGTTCCTGCCTGGGCACGGCGCTTTATCCTGCACTACCTGGCTCGGATTTGCTTTGTTTATGACGTGGGGCAGAGCTGCCTGACTGCCCATTCAGACAAACCTGCCCAGAAGGGAAAAAACTGCACTGTTAATGGCCAGGCCAGGGGAGAAGACTTTGCTCTGACGGTACAAGGTGTTTCAACAAGTGATGTGTGTCCATTTGAAACAAAGGACAAATTGAATGAAGATGCCAGTCCAACGTTATCTCCAGGGCCAGAAAAGGATTTTCCCAGTGGCTGGACAGATGGTACTAGTGTGAGCATTAACCATGGAGAGATGGAAGAAGCTACAGGAGGGTGTGGAGGGAGATTTGGGAATGGTGGAGATGGTGGAAAAGGATCAGTGAAGAAGAGGGAGATATTTCTTGAAGGTCAGTGTATCTGCCATCATCAAACACTCCTGAGGAATGTTGAGTATATCGCTAACTGTTACTATGACCAGAAGGCCACACAGAGACGGAGCGGGGAGTGGCGGAAAGTTGCCAAAGTCATGGATCGCTTCTTTATGTGGATATTCTTCATCATGGTCTTTCTCATGAGTTTGCTGATTATAGGGAAAGCTGTCTGAAAGGTGGAAATGAAAGGCATCAGGGGCCTCATGCATAAAGGCCACATGGAAAAGTCCACACAAATGGCAGGATTTGTATGCAGAAAAATTGTTAGCTGAACTTATAAAAAGTATTTCTAACGGAAATACTAGTGCTTACAATGCAGCAAAACAATAGTTTTTGCTAAGATTACATTTTAACCTTTGGTTCTGTCTTAATGACATACCTCATCAGATCTGCTTTGCTGTTGTTGTGACAATGTCCTGTTTTTAGTGGGCTGCACACAAAAATAAGCACAAAGTCACTGTGCAGTCTAAAAGTGGCTATACATGGTTAAATATGTGCAAGGAAGACAAGACCAATCATAATTCAGTATTAAAAAAAATTTAAGAAAAAAGACAAATCACAATTCAGAATGCAAACATTAAATTATGTCATTGCAGTCAGCATTCTGTCAGTGCAAATCAAAGGGAGGCTTTTTACTTTTACCTTACATTTCTTAAAAGTATACATTTGACAAAAATCTGTCTGAATTTCTGAAATAATTTGAATGTTGTCTTTATGTTAAGCAATTTGAGCTGAATTAATTGCAGAAGTTTAATACTTAAAGTTAGAGGTTTAGAAAAAACCCTAACCAGAAATTTTAAAGAATATCAATGGAGTTGTCTGCCTTGCAAACACTGTAAAATGAGAATTCTGCATGGCAACCAGATTAAGTCAAATAATAATAATAATTATTATTATTAATATTATTTTACACATTTTGATTTGTGCTTAGGAAGTCTCTTTGGAATGCAAAATTTTTACAAGAGGCCCCTGGAATAGTTAGGAAGGGAATTTAAAATCAGAATTTCTTTTCATTTATTTAGATACTTTATTTATTTTAATTAATCATTAATAGTATCATTTTCGGCATAGACTTTGTTTTTTTTTATAGAAAAGTAAAGTATAGGGTGCTGCCCTATAGAAGTTAGTTGTTTTTCAATTATTAGCAACATTAAACTAATGTTCCACAATATGTTTATTGACCAAAGGGAAAACAAGCAAACAGCCAACCATTTTTTTATTTTTATTTTTAAATGACAGTGAGATACACAGATTTTGTGGAATGTATTATCACTGCTCTGAATTATCAAAACTTTCACAATAAGCCATCAGGTTTGTTTTTAGTGCATAAAGAAAGAGATACATTTATTAAAAGCTTTGGAGGAGGAAGAAAACATCTGTAGCAATCTTTCTTTTTTCTTTGTTTTGATAATACATTGAGAAATTTAACTGGATTTTCAGAGAAGACTGACAAATGGAGCCAAATACACAGTAATGCTGTATGAGCCCTCTATAGCACAGAGTGTTTGAGACACATCCAACAACCTTTTTGCCCCTTACTGCACGTGAGCCTTAGTACTACTACTTGATTTGTATTAATATATTTTACAGTTGTGACCAGGGGCAGACTGGTCATCGGGAGAACCGGGACTTTTCCCGAAGACCCGGCGGCGAAATGGGGCTGAATGGGCCGTGATAAGCTGAAAAGGGCCGCTGTGTTATGCAGAACGGGCCATAAAATTGTGCCGCGAAATGCGGAAGGGGGCAGCGATATGCTGAAAAGGACAGTTTTTATGTAAAATCCTGGGCTGATTTCTCTTCCCAGTCCACCCCTGGTTGTGACCACCTGTAGCTGAAAATCATGTTGTATACTGTATGTACAATGCATTAAATGCTTAGAATTGAATTATAGTATTAGATTATGTTTAGCAATCTGTCTTTGTGTGAGACAGATTATCTTTGAATGAATCATAAAGCTAAAAATATTTGTACACTGTAAACAGTGAGTGTAATAGTGTAACAATATAACACATGCAAGTGTTGCATGGGGAAAATTTGATAAATTTGATACATTTAATGATTGACTCTAAGGGCCCTATTTTAAGAGCTCTAGTATTTAGTGCAGCATTATGCCATAAGTCATAAGCACAAAGTCAATGGGTATTTTGTATTTTCATGAAAGCATGTACTAAGTCTAGGCACAAGTGGTTTGGCAAAATCCTAAATCTGATCATAAATTTTGCTCTACATTATATGGGCTCTATTTTCATGAGGGCGCGAAGCATAATTTTATATTTTGCTATTTTCTTGATTTATTGTAAGTAAATGAAGTGGTGCAAAGCACTATTTGCTATTTTCCTGAGAAATACTGTAGGTCATTGCACTAAGGTCTTGTTCAGACTGTCACTAAAAATCGGATTTTTTGCATATCCAGATTGTATCCAGGTGAGTTTTTGATAGTCTGGACAGCAAAAAAACCCCACATGAAATTGTCTAGGATGTAACCTCCGTTCCCTGATGGAGGGAAGAAAAGACACTAGGGGTCTCTCTTGAGCGCCGAATATACCTCTGATCTATGAAAAAAGGCCAATGAGAAGTTGGCAGACAGAATTTCCATGTCCCGCCCCCGGACATACGGGTATAAAGGCGGGGAAATGCGTCTGTTTCATTCAGGATTTTTCTGAGGAGCCGGGAGGACACAACGTCTCGTTCCCTCCATCAGGGAACGGAGGTTACATCCGTAACCTTGACGTTCCCCGTCTGTCGCTCACTTCGACGTTGTGTCGAAGATGTGACACTTGGAAATTCAAATCACCGAGCCGTGTACTGCTGACACAGGAGCAGGCAGGTACTTGACGTGCCAAAACGACCAGCTGTATCAGACTGCACGTACCCTTGCCCAATGCCCCATAAAGTCGTCGGAAACCCTTATAGTTGCCCTACAGGGGAACAAGGCGACGTTTGCCAAAATGGGAACAGGCCTTTTCTCTCTATGTTTCTCGCATAGAGCCAAATGGCTGGGGCCCTTACAGGCATCATGGGAAGGGGGTCTTACCCAGTTTCCTATTCTTTCAGGGGGAAAAGACCCTGCAGAGACCACACCCGCCCAGAGATGGGAAGGTAAAAGTGGCCAAATACACCACATGGGTTTTAGGCCACATGTGGGAAGTGGCGCAGTGGTAGATCCCGCCTCTTCGGAGGGAGGAGTTGCTACAGACAAGGCGACTGGGGGCAGTGGGAACTGGGTCCACTCGTAAGGAGACCGTACCGCAGAAAAAACACAGAGGCGTAACGTCCACGTAGGAGCCCAAACCTGTGGAGCACCTATTTCAGTACAGGGTAGAAAAAAGCACACGGTATTACCTCAGCCAAGGGAAAAGGCGCTAGGTGCAAGCGATTCACCCGGTCAATCTGTTAGCATGTTACAGAGTTCAACCGGCTCGGACCTGAGAAAACATGGGACGAGACTGACTCAACTAATACCGCATAGGTATTAGGTGTTGCCCAACCCGCTTCTCTGCATATGTCTGCCAGGGAGATGCCTCTGGCCAGTGCCCATGAGGACGCAACACTCCTTGTTGAGTGTGCTCGGACCCGCAAATGGGGGGGGGGGGGCACGGCCTGGGTGCAATATGCCAATGAAATGGCTTCCACCACCCAATGGGAGAGCCTCTGTTTGGAGACAGCGTTCCCTTTCCGCTGTCCACCAAAGCAGACAGAGTGCTGCTCAGAGCATCTAAAGCTCTGCTTGCGGTCCAATTAGGTATGCAAAGCACGTACCGGACACAGCAACGAAGGGGCTGGGTCTGCCTCCTCCCAGGGCAGCACTTGCGGGTTCACGACCTGGTCTCTGAAGGGCGTGGTAGGAACCTTGGGCACGTAGCCCGGCCGTGGTCTTAGGATCACATGTGTGTCTGCTGGACCGAACTCCAGGCAAGTGTCGCTGACAGAGAACACTTGCAGGTCCCCGACCCTCTTGATGGAGGTGAGCGCGATCAGCAGGGCCGTTTTTAAGGAGAGGGCCCTGAGTCCAACTGATTGGAGCGGCTTGAAGGGGGTCTCTGAAGGCCTGAGAGGACCACTGAGAGATCCCAGGAAGGGAACAGGCTTGGCTGGGAGGGATTTAACCTCCGGGCGCCTCTTAGGAATCTGATAATCAAGTTGTGCTTACCAAAATACTTGCCGTCTACTGCGTCGTGGTTGGCTGCGATAGTAGCTACATACACCTTCAAGGTGGATGGGGACAGCCCCCCCTCCAACCTCTCCTGCAGAAATGAGAGCACTGACCTAACTACGCACCTTTGTGGGTCTTCGCCCCGAGAAGAACACCAATTCGCAAACAAGCGCCACTTTAGGGCGTAAAGTTGCCTGGTGGAAGGGGCTCTGGCTTGGTTGATCGTGTCTACAACAGTAGGTGGTAGATCAGCTAGATCTTCCGTGTCCCATCCAGGGGCCAGACATGGAGTTTCCAGAGGTCTGAGTGCGGGTGCCAGAGCGTGCCCAGTCCCTGAGAATGAAGGTCTTTCCTCAGGGGAATTTACCAGGGAGGGGCTGTCGCGAGGATTATGAGGTCCGAGAACCAAACATGTGTGGGCCAATATGGAGCCACTAGAGTGACTTGTTCCTCGTCCTCCCTGAACTTGCATAGCATCTGTGCAAGAAGGCTCACTGGGGGAAATGCGTGCTTGTGCAGCCCCGTGGGCCAGCTGTGTGCCAGTGTGTCTGCCCTGAGGGGAGCCTCTGTTCAGGCATAAAAGAGCGGGCAGTGGGAGGTTTAGCGGGAGGCGAACAGGTCTACCTGAGCCTTGCTGAACCGTTCCCAAATTAGCTGGACCGACTGGGAGTGAAGCCTCCACTCTCCACTGGGCAAGCATTGTCATGACAGCGCGTCCGCTACCACATTGAGGTTGCCGGGGATGTGAGTGGCACGAGACGACGGGCGAGTTGTGACATGTGGCGGGAGCGTACGCCGCCTTGGCGATTTATGTACGCTACTGCGGTGGTGCTGTCTGATTTGATCAAGACGTGTTTGCCCTGAACTAGTGGGAGAAACTTCCCCAGGGCAAAGAAAACAGTCAGCAACTCCAGGCAGTTGATGTGCCAGCGCAGCAGGGCCCCTTTCCAACGGCCCGCAGCTGCGTGCCTGTTGCACACGGCACCCCAACCCATTCTGGAGGTGTTGGTCGTGACCAGGACGCGTCGGGAGACCTGCTGCAAGGGGAATCCTGCCCGCAGAAAGCAGAGGTCTGTCCAGGGTTTGAATGTTTGGCGGCAGGCGGAGGATGCCATATGCCCCAGGAGCTTCTGGAAAAGTTTTAAAGGGACCGTTGTGCCTGGCCTGAAGGCATTTCAGCACTGACTGTGCGCACTCATTGGTGAGGCGCGCTGACAATGAGACTAAGTCTAACTCTGTGCTGTGGCCTTCGTGGCCCTGAGTGTGAGGTCGGTCGCTGAGCGCAGTTCCTGCAGCACATCGGGATCAGGACTACCCTCGTGCAGATCTTTAAGTGCCTTGGCCTGGTGGACTTGCAGGAGGGCCATGGCATGCAGGGCAGAAGCGGCCTGTCCGGTGGTGCTGTAGGCTTTAGGAGTTAATGATGATGTCGTCCTACAGGCCTTGGAGGGGAGTACAGGGCGACCCCGCCAGGTGGCGGCGTTCTCGGGGCACAGGTGGATCGCAACCACCCTATCCACCGCCGTCAAGGGTAGTGAGAGGATGAGCGAGGGGCTTTGTGACGAGCAGAGAGGGGCACTCTACATGCAGTCGTCAGCTCATCATGCACCTCAAGGGACCGGGGGGGCGTGGCTGTGAGTGGCGCGCAGACCCCAGGAACCAATCATCCAGCCGCGATAGCTGTGGGGAGGACGGAGGGTTCCAGCCCATCCCCAATCAGGCGGCGACCCGGGCAAGCATGTCAGACATCTGGGCGTCAACCTCAGCCTGGGCATGCTGGCACGAAGGCGGCAGCCCAGAAGAGTCCTCCGCATCAGATGCCGGACCGCTCTCCGATGCAGCGGCGAGCTCATCCAGCTCGGGGGGCTCCAGAGGATAGGCAGTCTGGCTGTGAGGCGAGACGCTGTTGCCTCGAAGTCTACGAGCGTGCCGGGGGGTGGGGGGTTCGCGGGGACATACCTGCCATCCCCGGATCGCCTCCATCGTCAGCCGCGTCGTCCTCAATCCTGTGGGAAGGAGCGACGCGGGGGCGGCTGGAGTGGCGTTCCTTCGGTTGAAGGAAAGCCGCGACCGCAACGTTGCCATGGTCATGTTTTCGCAATGAGAACATGAACCATCCACAAACGCTGCCTCGGTGTGATCGCAGCCCAGACACACGAGACAGCGCCTGTGGCCGTCTGAAGCGGAGAGCAATCTACCGCATCCAGGAACTACACAGGGGCGGAAAGGCATCTTTACAAAGACGTGTCCTGTAAAGGACGTTCAACGCCGCTGTGTATTGCTCTTTTAGAGAAAATTACTCTTTTATACAACACTCTTTTTAGTAATGTACTGTCGAAGCGCCCATGGGCAAACTGCACTGCTGTGCAGAGAAGGAGAAATCCGCTGATGTGCGCCGTAAATCCAACAGCAGATTCGTTTGTACCTAGACTTAGAGCATGCTTATATGAAAATACAAAAACTTAATGGCCATGCCCACTGACTTTGCACTTAAAACATATGGCATAGTGCTATTAAAAAAAGGTCCCTTAGTGTAAATTTTATAGTGCAGAAATGATATCTGCTGATCTTTTATTGAAAATTAAAGGCATTGGGGTATATGCAATATTATTAGTGGTGAGTTGAGTGGTTTTTATCTATTTGATGAACTTTTAGTATGAGACGTCAACTAGGCATGCACATATATCAACACTCTCCATACAAAACAGGACATTGATGGTAATCAACAAAGATAATTTATATATTTAAAAAACTAAAAGTTGTTTTTCTTGTTTTTATCATTGAATTCAAATGTATTCATGCCACATGTTGGGATCCTAAACACCAACATAGTACTGTGGACAATTATTACAATTAATCTGTAAATAACAAAAGATGGTAATAGAGCAAATCATTGTGATTCTACAGCACAATGCTGATATGTAATAGTAATTTTTTGGTCCTGTTCTCTGTAATCAGTATACAATTATCATTTAAATGTAACAAATTGTACAACTACTTCTGTACAAATTTCTGAAAAAGTATTCGGCCACTATTAGACAGGAATAAATAATAAAATTCAAAGGTTTCTACAGTGTTCCATTTTATGATGTTGCTTAGTGGGACGATTTTCATTTTCACCCAGCATGTACATCCATCAAAATCCACATCAAAGTGCAGATAACCCCTGTGATTCATAGATACATTATCTAAAAATTCCCAAAATGTTTTTACTGGATATTAAAGCCCATCACCTTCAATAATTTGTTCATTAAGGGGTGGTCTAAGATTTATGTAATTAAATTCTGTCATTACATTTGAATCCCCTTCAGTTTAGTTGACCTCAGGTAACAGGAGTGAATTAATGTTGGTAGTTACTGAACATTTAATAACTCAATCAGTCAGAAATGATAGATTTGATGTGGAGGCCTCTTTACCATAAGTCATCAAATCACAACATGAAACATTAATTATTTTCTGCACCCTACCATTTAACCTTTTGCACTGTGTGCTTTCACAGCAATTGTAAGGTTAATTAGCTCTTAGCTTCAATAAAGACCTCAAGAGGAATGGAATAGCTATAAGAACTAAATTTATATTGTACAGCACACAAATTGAGGCTTATCGAATGTGTTGCTTTGCTCATGATGGCAGAGCTTCCCTGAAACTCCCAGATAAGCCTTAAGCATTGAAATTGAAGTCAATTAAAATGTTCATTTAAATGCTAAATATGACCATTCACCTTGAGAGTTGTCTTACCACTAAGACTGCACTTTAAATCTATTGCTTTGCTAGGGAAGCTGGTCTCTGACTTTGCAGTTTGGACATGATTGCAGTGCCACGGTTCTTGCTGACTCACGAGGAGTTGTGATTTAATTAATCAACAGTGTTCATGCATGTTATGGCAGAATAGCTTTGAAGAAGGTCAGCTAGAGGATTTGTCTTCAAAAAGCAGTCTACTTGTCATGTTTGTATAGGATATGCCAATAAAATGTCAAGAAGTGAAAAGTATAAATCATTACTACCATCAATTGCTCGAAAGCACTTTTGTCCAGCAATCTTTACAACATTCTGCATGCCATTACCAGTTTAACTAATCTTATCATGTAAATGACAGTGGACAGGTTTATAGTTTATTCTTCTATGGTACAGATAATTAGTTGGATAATTTACCTAATGATGTTTAATCAATCTAATTAAAGTGCCCTTGATTTAGAATGGTCCTCAATTCAAAATCAACTATGTGCGGGATAGGCTATAGAGCATCTTATTTCGGCCTGAAGTTTTAGAAAGCCTATAAAATTTTGTGTTGAAAAGATCAATATGTTTGTTGTACCCCACCCACATTAGTGTCATAAGTGTTTGCAGTTAGGTTTATTACCTTTTTCAACACAGGATGGTGCTATAGTCATAGTGATTATTCCATGGGACATCATCCTTTATATGTGCAAAACCATTATTAATCAAGGTATAAATTAATAGATCAAGGTATAAATTAAGCCTGAAATTAAGTGTCCCCAACTGAATATCACATACAAAATAATCATTGCTCTTCATATGGTAATATATACCAAAAATATCAGTTTTATAACATATTATAGCAACTTTAATTAAAGAATAGTGAAAAATATTAGTATAAAAATTTGCTTAGTTTTTTCCACATATTTTTCACTCTAAATATAATAATTCTATTTGACTAAAAATATGTATATTCAAATATTTTATGCATCATTTGGGCTTTTTGACTGACTTTTATGGAATAGTCTGTGATAATACAATTTAAAATTAAAACATAAGAAACCTTAATTCTAATCAAGAAAAGAACTTTATGAAAATGTATAATAGTTATCAAATATTACAGTAACAACAAATGATTCAGCTCTGCTCCCAATCTTTCGGAATATGTTTATGTAGGAACATATAAAAAGAGTTGGTCTGTATTTAAGGAACTTATCAGTTTTGATTTGTCCTGTCCTATATCATGTATGTTTGCTGCAGCCAAGCAGAGTGAGAGGCCCATCCATATTGGGTAAAACGCCTCCTTCAGCCAATATCTGAACAACAAAACAGCTGCACAATAAAAGTGCTGCTTTCAGAGCACTGTGACTAACTTTGAGCATTGTGTTACACAATGTTTTTATCTGGTTGTGAAAAAACAGGGGGAAAGAATAAACAGGGGAAAGAAAAAGGAAAATGAAACAAACTATGGGAAAACATAATAAAAACAGATTTCACAGTGTATTTTAAAGAATATAAATATTTTCGAATGTCAATATAACATACAAGACTAAAACCATTTTAAGTAGTTCATTTATTTGTTAAATTTTGTGCTTTTTGAAATCTCTTTAACAAGTTCTCATTTTAAACAGCCTTTCAGAAGAACACGTTAAATTAGGCAGGCTAAAAATAATCTGTATTATCATTTAATTGACACCAATATAATGTCATACAGTGGAATGAAGGATAAAATGTCAAAACATTATATATTCATTACCTTTTTATACAAAGAAATACTGAAAAAACAGTAGCATGGCTCTACAAAAAGACAGAGGGGACTTTTATTATTATTTATGGCCTTTCCAGCCAACCCTGCTGTTGAACACAACATCACCGTGCAGCTGTGTTCGACTACAGTAACGCCCAAAAACGATCAGAAATCTAGGGGTAACCATTGATAACAAACTAAATTTCACAGACCACAAAGACAGCAAGATCATGTAGATTTACACTCTACAACATCAGGAAGATAAGACCCTTCTTATCTGAACATGCCACACAAATGCTTGTTCAGTCACTTGTCACAACTAGACTGGACTACTGTAACGCTCTCTTTGCAGGCCTCCCTGCATGTGCAATTAGACCTCTGCAAATGATCCAGAATGCAGCAGCACGTCTGGTCTTTAATGAACCAAAGAGAGCGCATGTTACACCACTCCTGGTCTCTCTCCACTGTCTACCGGTTGATGCAGGTATCAAATTCAAAACTCTGATGCTGGCATACAGAACAGTCACTGGGTCTGCTCCAACATACCTAAAATCATTTCTGCAGAGCTACACGCCCACTAGAAGCATAAGTTTGGCTACGGAACGTCGACTTGTTGTACCAACACAAATAGGCAACAAAACACTTTCTCGGACTTTCAGCTTCATCTTACCACGTTGGTGGAATGACCTCCCCAACTCCATCCGTGAAGCAGACTCACTCTCTGTCTTCAAAAAACTACTTAAAATGCATCTTTTCTAAGAGCACTTAACTAGTCACTAACAAAAAACAAAAAAAAAAACTCAAATAAACAAATAATAATAATAATTTGCACTTGTATATGTTTTGAATACTATTCTGATGCTAGTGAAACTTTGTAATATGGCACTTTTCTACCACTGTACATCCTTAAGATGATTCGCTTATGTTTTCCTCTTTTGTAAGTCACTTTGGTAAAAGCATCTGCCAAATGAATAAATGTCAATTTAAATGTACTCAAATGCTTACAGGACAGTGGATTGAAACTGAATGTAGATAAATACCATTTTAGGAAAACATAGCTACCTTTCCTTGGCCATGTTATTTCTGCAGCTGGCTTACAGCCAAACCCAAAGCATGTTCTAGCCATGACCCAAGCACCGCCGCCCCATGATGCACAATCCTTGCGCTCTTTTCTATGTCTAGCAGGCTGGTACTCAAAATCCATTCCTAAATATGCAACACTAGTGGAAATTCTTTGCATACTGCTTCGCAAATCCACTGGTTTTCATTGCTCTGATGAGACTCAAGAAGATTTCTATCGAGTGAAACAGATCATTGCTACTAGTCCAGCCCTTGCATTATTTGATCCATCGAGACCTACCATAGTTACTACAGACACATCAGATTACGACATTGGTGCCGTACTTACTCAGTGTCATGGTACAGTGGAAAAGACGGTTGCTTTTGCTTTGAGAACCCTATCTGAGTGTGAATGAAAGTATTCCATAGTGGAAAAAGAAACACATGCATACATTTGGGCAACGAAAAAATAATGTAATTTCACCCTGCGAACTGATCATAGTCAATTAACTACACTGCTGTCCACAAAAGGCACATTGGTCAGTGCGTCTCCTGTGCTTCAATTACAGAATGGAATACAAGCCAGGAAAAGACAATGTTGCCTTTCACGCCTAACTCTTCCTGTTACAGACCATAGTTTAGACCAAGTACCTGACATGGTTGCTGTGCTGTCTCCTGAATTCAGAGCAGTTACTGTGGAAGAACTGAAATCTGCATGTGAGATTTGCCCCCTTCTACAACAAGTCAGGAGTTTCATTGGAAAAGGATGGCCTCGCAATACAAAAACACTGCCATCACACCATTTCACCATCTGCGGAACAAACTAGCTATACAAGGCGGACTCATCATTCGGGGTACACATAGAGTGATCATTCCAGCTGGTATGCACTCCCAAGTTCATGCAGTTAGCTCATGCTACCCACCAAGGAATAGTGCTTTTGAAACAGAGACTTAGTGATTTAGACTGGTGGCCTGCAATGAACTGTCAAATGGAGCAGACTATAAAATCTTGCACTACCTGTCGTCAGCATGACAAAACCGCCATTACTCACACTGCACCCCTTTGCCCACACCAACATCTACCTGGGAGAAATCGATATCGTGGGACCTTTACACAATGCACCGCAAGATTGTCGCTTTGCAGTAACACTCATTGATTATTTCAGCAAATGGCCTGAAATTGCTTTTGCATCTGATGTGACAACTGAGACTGTTGTTAAGTTCTTATCCAGTGTTTTCAACCATGAAGGAACACAGCTTGAACTAGTAACTGGCAATGGTTCACAATTAGTTTCAGCTGAATTTGAGTCATTCCTTGCAAACAATGACGTTAAACACTGTCACAGTTCAGTGTACTACCCTCAAGCAAATGGTGAAATTGAATGCTTTAATAGGGCGTTTAAAGAATATCTTCAAACTGCTAACATTGAAGGAAAAGATTGGAAATCATTTGTGACTTACTATATGTATACATACAGAGCAACTCCATACACTGTGACTAAACTTTCACCTGCTGAACTCTTGCATGGTCGACAAATGAAGACAAAACTTAATGTAAAGGGTAGGTATGGCACCACCCGTTTCCCCCCACAATGTGAAACTCTCCAGTGGGGATGCACCGATTCCACTTTATCTCTTCCGACTCTGGTTCATTAGGGCGATATGGGCGATGCACTGCCAAACGGGAAAAGAAAGGGATTTATTTTTCTAACCAATTCTATCACGGCAACAGTCGTTATCAGTGTTCTAATCTAGATGTCTGATCTGCCAATCAGGCTAAAGTCGTGCTTAATATGGCCCTGCCCCTTTTGGGGCGATTTAAGTCAGATTGAAAATCGCCCCAGAAGTCTCTCATAGACTCTCATGTAAAATATATTTTTTTCAAATATCAGAGCTTTCAATACAATCTCTATAGGTTCCGGGAGGGCTTGTACTTACGCGCTTTCGTCATATGTAATGTAACCATGAACGTAACTAATTAAAAGAGCGGGTAGCAGCGTCAATCAATTCACGTACTACTGTCAAGATGGCTAGCGTTCTGTGCAACTCGATTGTCTCTTTGAAAGAAGTTCCTTTTAGTCTGCGAACAAATCAAGATAAATTGTCAACGAAACAATTAGGACCTCCCAGACAATATGTAATCATTCAACAGGTTTCTACTAAAGGGGGAAAGTCCTACACCCGAGGATTTTCCAAAAGTTGGTACGAACGAAAAACCTGGCTAGCAGGCTGCGACGTAGCCAATGCAGTCTTCTGCTACCCCTGCCTCTTTCACCCTGAAGGCGGCATGGCAGACAGCACCGCTTGGACAGCGACATGTGTAACAGAGATGCACCATCTTTCAGAAAAGATAAAGAAACATGAGCTGTCAAAGACCCACATGGATAGCTGTTTGAGATTGTCTGCTTTGGGGAGAGTGAACATTGCCACTCAACTGGATGAGGGATACAGGCGAGCTGTCCATCGCCACAACGATGAGGTTAGCAAGAACCACCACATCCTCAACCGGCTAATCCAGTGTGTGAAGTTTTGTGGAGTGTTTGAGTTAGCTTTGCAAGGCAAAGATGAAACTGAGGGCTCCACCAACCCTGGTATTTTTCTTGGACTGGTCAACTTTGTGGAACAGTTAGATGAGGTGTTTGATGAGCATCTAAAAAATGCTAAAGTTTTCAAGGGCAGATCAAAGACAATTCAAAATGAGCTACTGGAGAGTATGCTAGCGGTCGTGAGGGAACATATTGTGGAGGAGGTGAAGTCAGCGAATTTCTTAGCCATCCAAGCTGACGAGACCACGGACGGACGGTCTTTTTGCAGACGACGAGAAAGTTAAACTCATTGCGCAAGCTTACAATGGAGCCAGTGTGATGATGGGAGTGAAGGCTGGTGTGCAGCAAAAGGTGCGTGAGCATTTTAAGAATGCCCATTATGTGCATTGCTATGCGCATCAGCTGAATTTGATCATGCAGCAAGCTACTTCTCGCATCAAAAAAGTTAATATTTTCTTTTCCGATCTGAGCGGGATTGCAACTTTCTTTTCCCGGTCACCCAAACAGACCAGCATTCTTGACCAGACTGTTGCACGAAGACTGCCCAGAACTTCATCCACATGGTGGAACTTCAACAGCAGAGTCGTGAACACTGTCTACGAGAATCGAGATGACCTCATACAATGTTTTGAAGCCATCAGGACGGGTTCATTGGGTTCATTTGACCAGCCCACCAGCTACGTGAGGATTCTACATGATGAATTTCATTTTTTTCCTGTGGCTTTTCACAAAATCATGCCCCATGTCGATACTCTGTACCAGAAGCTCGACATCGATGCGGTCTTCATCAAACGTGCCCTTGACAACTTCACAAGCAGTGTGCTGGCTATAAGGTAAGATTAAACAATATAATTCGATCGTTCTCAAAGCAGAGCTTTGTCATTTGTAAATGTATGGATGAAAGGAGACTGCATTTGTGTTAGAAATTACATTATTCTCATTATATATGGCCAGTGGTGTAATCTAGCTTACTTTATAAACTGTATACTGTTCTGAACATCCAAGCTAGGTGAGACACAAAGGCTAACTTTAGGCATCCCTGCCCATTTTAGTGGAACTGAAATCTTTGTACTATACGTCGATAAATTGCATATACCTGTGCATCACATAGACTATAGTACTGTACATAGCCTAAAAACACATTGGTCTGTTTGCCTTCAGGGACTCCTCTCAACAGCAGCTGCAAGTAGCAACAGGAGCCAAAAGACCCAGAACGGCTTTGAGAGAAGAAGAGAAGCAGAGGCTGTCTGAAGAGGTCTGCAACACCATCCTGGATCACACCAAAGCAAGGTTCTCTTTAACTGGCAAGCAGATATGTTTGAAAGGTACTGCCATTCATTTCCTGATGAGGCTCTGAATGCCACTGTGAACGCATACCCCATGCTCAACAAGGCAAAGCTCAAGACAGAACTCTCTCTGATCTATGAGAATCCTGAATTCAAGGGCTGCTGTGGTGCACTGGCACTGTACCAGGTTCTCATGAGCTACAACCTCCAGGAGACATTCTCTGAGACTGTGACAATGTTGAACATCCTCATAACTACTCCCATGACAACAGCTGAAGTTGAGAGATGTTTCTCAACTTTGACACGAGTTAAGACATTCCTGCGAAATTCAATGGGCCAGGAACGTCTGAATGCACTGGCCATGCTTTCCATGGAGAGGGAACTAGTCCTCAAAATGCCTGATTTCCTGATTAACACACACACACACACACACACACACACACACACACACACACACACACACACACACACACACACACACACACACACACACACACACACACACACACACCCACACACACACCCACACACACACACACACCAAATCAGTTCACAGTTGATGTTGTTATAAATAGTTATTTTTCATTCATTCAAAAAAAAGTTATAAAAAAAAAATCTGTTCATGTTCATTTTTACAAATCTATACAATTGGCCAGAATATGGTTGTTCATATTTACAAAGCCATGCAAATAGCTGTGTTTACCTTTCTAGACATTATTTTCAAATGCTGTTTTCAGGCAAAATGTGTATCACTGTTCATGTTCATTTTCACAAATCTATACAAGAGGGCAGAATATGGAAGTCTATACAAATAGCTTATTACCAATAACTTGCATCAATGTTTTCAGTAGCCTCTATCAAAAGCTCCTGCTCGCTTGTTGTGAATTATGCTCTGGTGCACATATTTCCAATTCAACCATGAGGCCTTTTTGAAGTAAGTAATAATGTGTGTATCAGAATTATTTAGTTAAACTTGGCAGCACCTCATTCTGGTTTGGTCTTCAATGTGTAAAGCCAAGATGCACAGACCACACTAGGTCAAGCCTCACTTGTTCATTCACTTATTTGGGACAACGTTACTTTGCTTTTATTAAGTAGCACATTGGTGATATCCTACATTCCAGAAAATGTAGTTCTAAAGATCCACTTCTCTCAACAATTTGTCTACTTGTATTTTCAGCTGATATTTCATTTGTTTATGGAAATGCAGATTTTGTATGCATTGTTGAGGAATGTGAAAGAACACCCTTGATTATTTGTACTGTGATAACTTGGATTGCTTTTGTAAGCCAATACTTTTGAGATCAGTCAATAAATGCTTCTGGTATTGACTTATATGCTGCCCCCGTCTTTATGTTGTTGCTGGACATATCTTTTTAAAAATGTGTCTTGTTTAGCTATTTTACTAGTGTCTAGAAGGCATTTGATATGTGGAATGGGACTATCTTTTTAAGATTTTGGATATTTACGGGTTTGGGAATACATTTACTGGATGGATTAAGTTAGTTTATAAACAGCCATTAGCAGTACTGCAAACTATTGGATTAATTTCAGATTATATTTCTCTTGGTAGGGGAACCTGGCAAGGCAGTTCTCTCTCCCCTTTATTGTTCTGGTGTGCCCTGGAACCATTAGCAGCATTAAATTGGAAGCTCTTGCTCTGACAGCATATTTCCCACCACAGCTTTCCAACCTGGTGCCTTTCAATGGCCCAAGCAAGGCATTAGGATTTAGGCATTCTATTTCCAGCAAATTTGAGAGATATATTTCAAGTTCATTTTGACCCATAATGAAAAGGTTCTCATGTGATGTTAATAGATGGGCTTCAATACATCTGTCTATGGCAGGGAAGGTCAATATTATTAAAATGAATTGTATCCACAAACTCAATTATCTACTGCAGTCCCTTCCTCTAGAAGTTCCTCTTTCTTATTTTAAACAATTTGACATAATATCCAAGTCTTTTATTTGGAATCGTAAATGACATTTGTTGTATTTCAGTAAGTTACATAGACCAATTGACAAAGGAGCTGAGGTTTAGGCCTCCCCAAAATTTAGTTTTATTACTATGCTTTCAATTTTGTGTGCTTCTAATGAAATCTGATCACAGAATAAACAGTCAATGTAACTTTTTTATTAGTGCTTACTAGAAATTGTGCAAAATCTAAAATATTTCTTATAAATCTTTATAAATTTTTTAAAATGTCAAAATCCTAAAACTTTGTTTATTTCTGTTTATAACTGTTTATTGCCAGGTTTAAATTAGATTTAAAATTAACTGAAAACTGAACTAACTTGTCACTTGCAACTTTTAATGATGCACCTTTAGAGGCGTTGCCAAGGTTATAGATTACATCACATCATCATCGAATGAAAATTTTTAATTGGTATGATTTTTTTCTGCTCCAATGTTCTTCTTGAGACAGACAGCATTTAAAGCCCTGGCCATGTTTAATGTTAGCCACATAGGAAAACACAGGCATGAACACACTAGCCTACTGACTTTCAACTGGGTTAGAGACTCTTAACTATGATAGTGTGATGAATAATGAAAATAATTTAAAGTGCTGACTTCACTGATTTTACTCCATATTAACTGCAATTTTAAGGTAAGTGGATTTCTTTACATAAATAATGTTAAAATATACATATATTGTCTGACATTTGTAATATAAAAATATAGAAAATTATCTGGATGTTCATGGCACATTCATAGAAATTAAGAATAAAGTCTAAGTTATTTATTAATGGTAGAACTAGTACATATTGGGGTCTGCATAAACTGTGATTTCTAATGTGGGAGCAGATAATTTAATCTTAATGTTGACCTGTAATGTAAACTGCATAATATTTAGTTTGTACTGCTATTTGCATTTGTTTTCTTAGACCAGGATCTGCAGGCTTACACATCACTACAATGAACACCAGCGGGCCAGTAGAATATTTTATCCTTGATGGACTGAAGGACAAATCCATGCTTCCCATTTTCTTCACTGTCTATGTTTTTGTTCTTAGTGGAAACAGTCTGATCATTTACCTTGTTAGAACTGACCCCAAGCTTAACACCCCTATGTATTTCTTCCTTCATAATTTGTCCTTCTCTGACATTGTATACACATCAGTGACAATCCCCAACATATTATCAGTTTTTCTGACTGAGGTGAAGACCATTTCTAAAACAGGTTGCTTTGTACAGATGTACTTTTTCCTCTCAGCTTCAGTGACAGGACGTGCTTTACTGACTGTTATGGCTTATGACCGATATGTAGCAATCTGCAACCCTCTGCGGTACACAACTATCATGACCAAGCAGGTTTGTCTTCTGTTGATATTTGCATCTTGGTGTTTTGGGGCCGTCACAGTACTGCCTTCAGCTATATGGGCAACTCAGCTGCCTTATTGTGGCCCTAAAATAGTTAAGCACATGTTTTGTGATCACTCATCAGTAGTGATCCTTGCCTGTGCTGACACCAGCAAGAACAGCATTGTGGGTCTATCAGCTGCTCTCTTTGCAATTATCAGTACATTCCTCCTTATCCTAACATCATACATATGCATTGGCAAAGCTATCAGCAGAATGGGCACTGTAGAGCAGCTTAAAGCTTTAGGCACTTGCGTGTCCCACCTGATAGTGGTGTGTATCTCTTATGTGTCAGCTTTGTGTGTGTATATCTCCTATCGAGTAGCTAAATTTGACCCAGATGATCGTATAATCATCGCTGTGATGTATTCTGTGATTACACCCCTGCTGAACCCCATAATTTACAGCTTGAGGAACAAGGAGCTTCAAGATGCCTTGAAGAGAGCATTCAGCAGATTCACTGTTGCCTCAAAAACAACCAGGAAAACAGTGTCCACTATATCACTTTGAAAGCAAAGAGATTAACTAAACACATCTGTTCTTAAATGTAAATAAATGAAGTAAACATGTTATATGACATGACTGAATCAGATTTTTTAAATAATAATTTAACAGGCCTAATCTCTCCCAGAAATGTTGTACTCAATCCATGCCATTATCTAATGAAATTTGATTGCAGATGTAGCAAATTAACTATTATTTGTAATAGCAAGATTGATTGTTATTATATTTTTAATCTTTCATAAATTAAAGGGGCAATATACTTAAAGAAACACGAAGAAGAGAATTTTAATGATTTATTTTATGTTGACATTCAAATGTTACAGTATGTATTTGTGAATGATTTATATGGTTATCAATACAACTCCATGAACCGAAAGCAGCACTCTGTTCATGTCTTGGTAATTTTATTGTGTCTATTTTCCCCTTCTTCAAGGGTGTGACATGAGCTTATAGTTAAAGGTGATTTGGAATGTATTGTAACACTTTACTATAAGGTTATATTTGTTAACATTAGTTAACAATATTAGTTAAGATGAACTAACAATAAACAATACCTGTGCAGCGTTTGTTAATCTTGGTTACTGTTAAGTTCAACATATATAAATAAATTTGTTTAATCAAAGTGGCATCTGTTTACATTAGTTAATGCACAGTGAACTAACAATGAACAATTGTATTTTTATTAACTAACATTAACAAAGATTAAAAAGTGCTGTAAAAATATATTATTAATTAGATTATGATACCTAATGTATTAATGTTAACCAATGGAACCTTATTGTAAAGTGTTACCGAACGTATTTAGTGGAGGATGTGCAAAAACCTACATACATATTTTCCACAATAAGTGTGTGAAGACGATGAGTGCATTTGTTACAACTGTCCTCATGCTGGGTACTGTTGCAGCCCCTGAGACAGTAGTAACATTAAGTAAAAACACAGCTTAAAAAATGTAAAGTGTTAGTTCACACAAAAATTTTAATTCTCTAATCGTTTGCTCATCCTCATGCCATCCTATATATGTATGACTTCCTTTATTCTGCAGAAAACAAGTACAAAGAGTACATCAATTTGTTGAAGAATATCTCATCTCTTTACCGCCATCAGGATTTATGGACAGGGATTTATTCTAATAAAGAGCATTTTCTTACTCTTGATTATTTTTATTTATTAAAAAAAAAAAACACTACTGCACTGCCCTCATCCACACCCACTCCAGCACCGTCCACCACCATCCACCCATCCTTGTGTTACTCACTCACTGTTTAGGGATTCTAGTCTCTCCCTCAGTGTCCCTACTCTGCATGGTGGGGATGCTCGTCTCTTCCTCAGTTTCTGATAGAGGGTGATATCATAGGAAGGGTCTGTTTATTTTCTTGCTGACTTCAGGCCTAAAAAATAATTAGCTTTAGTAATTCCAGCAGGTTGCAATATAATTGCCTCATACAGTAAGTAGGATGGGTATCGTTAGGATTTTATCAATACTATTACTCTGATCAATACTCCTTATCAGTTTGTTTTTTATCAATTATTAAATAATTGATCAAATATATTATTTTTTAAAAGAATGTTGTTTCTAGAGTAGCAACAGTAATGTTTACAACAGCAAAGTCACTATATAAACTCAATATCTCACTGGAAACAAATCTAAAATGTCAATAAAATTATTATATCCAATGGCTGTGAAGAAAGCAGGGAAGGCTGTCATCAAGGGGCTGTGTTTGATGTCAATCAAACTGCGCACATGTGTATCAAGTGTAGGTGGACCTGTCAACGTCTTTGCTGCCTACATAGCGGCGGGAAAAATTGCGATTTATTTTTAAATTTAGATATATGTCATATAGATAGACGTCATATAAATAATTTAGACTTCTCAGCATTGGTAACGTGTCCCAAATTAACATAGCTACTCTTTGTCCCACATTTGGTTTGCTGGGATCTGGTCACCCCTAGTTGGTGTGTGTGTGTGTGTGAAGCACAGCTCCCAAACAGAGTAGAGAGGCTGCAGCAGTATGACTATAATTTACACCAAAACGTTAAAAAGAACCGTCGGAGCTTATCAATACTACGGTCTTTAATAATTTGGCCCATATAATTCCAGGTTTTGGTACCCATCCCTACTTATAAGGGCATTTATATATATATCTATTATCTTATCTAGTTAAGGGAACGTGTTAACGAAATTTAAAGGTTAAGCTAGCTAGCTGCGGTTTTATTTGCTAGTCTACACTAGCTCCTCGCTTTTGCCATGTTCAGCTTCGCCTGTCATACCTAGTGCTTCATGCTTGGCAAGAAATTTGGCCATTGCCTCTCTGCTTCTTTAGTTCACTTTTGCTCTCTGTTTTCTCGCATTTCTTTTTTGTGCCCCTGATTTTTTTGACTCTCTCTAGTCAGTCTCCGCTTTGCACAATGCACATTGTGTGTGTTCCGCACATCTGATTAAGTTAAAATGTGTTTTAAAAATTTATGTATTTATCACGCAAATACATATGCATTCTATTTTCGGTGATGTAAGTCAATAAGTAAATTGTTGTACTTGATCCCATTAAGGGTCAACTATAGACCTTTGGGTGGTTGAGCGGGTCGGCCGCTAATCACAGGGTTGGTGGTTTGATTCCTGGCCCACACAACTCCACATGCCGAAGTGTCCCTGGGCAAGACACTGAACCCCAAGTTGCTCCCAATGGCAGGCTAGTGCCTTGCATGGCAGCTCTGCTGCCATTGGTGAATGAGTGTGACTGTGAATGTGTGTGTGAATGGGACACAGTGTAAAAGCACTTTGGTAACCTCTATGGTTAATAAAAGGCGCTATATATAAGTGCAGACCATTTTACCATATGACTCCAGTGGTTTAATTGATATCTTCTAAAGTGATATGATAGGTGTGGGTGAGAAACATACATTGTCTTTTTATTTTTTTACTATAAATTTTCCTCCCTTCCCAGTAGATGGTGATATGCATGAAAAATGTGAATTGCCAAAAACAAAACAAGAATGTGAAAGTTGAGACTGACAGAAAAAAGTATTTAAATATTGATCTGTTTCTCACACATACCTATTATATTGTTTCTGAAGACATGGATTTAAGAACTGGAGCCATAAAGATTACTTTGAAGCTGCATATATGTGCTTTAGGAACTTTTACATTTTGGTACCCATTCACTTGCTTTGTGAGGAGCTGCAGAGGTGAGATAGTCTTCTAAAAACCTTTATTTGTTTTTAGCAGAAAAAGGTCATACACATCTTGTATGGCATGATGGTAAGCAAATGATGAGAGAATTTTTTTTTTTTTGGGTGAACTATTCCTTTAAAATATACTGATACATTTGATATTCTATGATTGTTTTCAAATATGTATTTCTAATACTTGCAAATGTACTAATTCTAACATGTCCGTTGGAACTCCTCTCTTGAATATGAGGCATCCTGTGACACGCTCATACAAATAACAAACAGTAGATCGGTTGTTCGAAGCCGCAACATTTTTAGAATACTTTTGCATCAATGTTGATTAGGTCATTCAAATATTAAATATTCACATTGTTACAAATGTACTCTTGTTATTTACAGTACTCATTCTGCCCTACCCACCCGTTTTTGTAATTATTTAGCATTTAGACGCCTACAATGTGTAATACTACCTAACAAAGACTACCAGAAAAATGGTGGAGAGTAGGATTTTGATCCAGCAATCAAGTTGGTTCCCTTTTGTAGATCACTCATTGCTTATGTGACGGTCTTAAAAGAGATCTGTCATTGGCTTCTTAATATCATTAATAGTATGAAATCAGTATGATTCACATAATCAAAAGAATTCATGGAACAATACATCAAATCAATTTGATTTATATAACCAAAAAGGAATTTATGGAATAAGTTAGGAAATAAATATAATTTACCCAATGAGTGAAGAATTAACATTCATTTGTTGAATAAAAATGGGATAAAAAATGCTTTCAGTTTGAAACTGAGTAGAAAAAAGTGGATGTAATTCGGATAGTTTCCTGTAGAGGGGGAACTGTGCTCTGTATGGTAATTAAAATAATGTGCTGTGTGCAGGAATCAATACACTTCCATGCGCCAAGAAAACAGCACTGTGTCCGTGATCCAGTTCTTTTAATGTTTTTTTCCCCCCCATCTTCAGGGGTGTAACACACACGTTTTTTCTCGGAAACACTTACAGGTGCTGGTCATATAATTAGAATATCATCAAAAAGTTGATTTATTTCAGTAATTCCATTCAAAAAGTGAAACTTGGATAATGTATACATTCATTCCACACAGACTGATATATTTCAAGTGTTCATTCATTTTAATTGATGATTAAAACTGACAACTAATGAAAAAACCCCAAATCAGTATCTCAGAAAATTAGAATATTGTGAAAAGGTTCAATATTGAAGACACTGGGTGCCACACTCTAATCAGCTAATTAACTCAAAACACCTGCAAAGGCCTTTAAATGGTCTCTCAGTCTAGTTCTGTAGGCTACACAATCATGGGGAAGACTGCTGACTTGACAGCTGTCCAAAAGACGACCATTGACACCTTGCACAAGGAGGGCAAGACACAAAAGGTCATTGCTAAAGAGGCTGGCTGTTCAGAGAGCTCTGTGTCCAAGCACATATATAGAGAGTCGAAGGGAAGGAAAAGATGTGGTAGAAAAAAGTGTACAAGCAATAGGGATAACCGCACCCTGGAGAGGAATGTGAAACAAAACCCATTCAAAAATGTGGGAGAGATTCACAAAGAGTGGACTGCAGCTGGAGTCATTGCTTCAAGAACCACCACGCACAGACGTATGCAAGACATGGGTTTCAGCTGTCACATTCCTTGTGTCAAGCCACTCTTGAACAAGACACGGCGTCAGAACACAAAAAGGATTGGACTGCTGCTGAGTGGTCCAAAGTTGTGTTCTCTCATGAAAGTAAATTTTGCATTTCCTTTGGAAATCAAGGTCCCAGAGTCTGGAGGAAGAGAGGAGAGGCACCGAATGTAAAGTTTCCACAGTCAGTGATGGTTTGGGGTGCCATGTCATCTGCTGGTGTTGGTCCACTGTGTTTTCTGAGGTCCAAGGTCAACGCAGCCGTCTACCAGGAAGTTTTAGAGCTCTTCATGCTTCCTGCTGCTGACCAACTTTATGGAGATGCAGATTTCATTTTCCAACAGGACTTGGCACCTGCACACAGTGCCAAAGCTACCAGTACCTGGTTTAAGGACCATGGTATCCCTGTTCTTAATTGGCCAGCAAACTCACCTGACCTTAACCCTATAGAAAATCTATGGGGTATTGTGAAGAGGAAGATGCGATACGCCAGACCCAACAATGCAGAAGAGCTGAAGGCCACTATCAGAGCAACCTGGGCTCTCATAACACCCGAGCAGTGCCACAGACTGATCGACTCCATGCCACGCCGCATTGCTGCAGTAATTCATGCAAAAGGAGCCCCAACTATGTATTGAGTATTACTTTTCATGTTCATACTTTTCAGTTGGCCAACATTTCTAAAAATCCTTTTTTTGTATTGGTCTTAAGTAATATTCTAATTTTCAGAGATACTGAATTTGGGATTTTCATTAGTTGTCAGTTTTAATCATCACAATTAAATGAAATAAACATTTGAAATATATCAATGCGTACCATATATTGTTTAATAGTGTGTAATGAATGAATATAATATCCAAGTTTCACTTTTTGAATGGAATTACAGAAATAAATCAACTTTTTGATGATATTCTAATTATATGACCAGCACCTGTATATTCTATATCTCTACTTTTAAATCGAATGGCATATATGCTAATCTTATTCTATCTGTTTTCCTGTCTCATACTCGGGACACATATCGCGAGGTTGTCAAATCCAGTTCCGGTCCAGTCCGATGTCCACTCCCACTGCTATGACACTGAATGATCCACTAATTGCAGCCTGTACCAACCAGACAGTGAGGGGCACTTCATCACTGAGTGCATCAATTCAGACTACAACGATGGACTACTGAACTACTGCCAACTCTAACCTTAAGACATTGGATACTTCACTGGCCACTTCCTGAACCTTGGACTTTGGATGGTATTCTTCACTGAAATTAACTGCCACAAGCTTGAACCTCAGACTGCAAGCCTCATGAATTACAAAACTACATGTTAACCTCAATGTTAGGATAGACTTCACCAAAATGATCTGACACAAGCTTCCAGCCAGACTGCGATACACCTCACTGACCTCCACCAGTATAATCTTGGCCATAGGATGGACAACACGCTTCTAAAATTTAAAACATAGAAATAAAGAATGCCAACAAAAGTCTTGATCAGCCAAATAATAAAGGACACTGCATCAACGTGCACTTCTACAGTTAATTCAGGATGGATTTCAAAGACATTTAGTTATTAATTTTACAGTTCATACAAAAACCCTTTTGTTTAAACAATGGCAAACGTTACCTGTTGGAGGGAACTAGACGTTGTGTCGAAGAAGCGACACTAGGGGTCTCTCTTGAGCGTCGAATATGCCTCTGATCTATGAAAAAAGGCCAATGAGAATTAGGCAGACAGTATTTGCATACCCCGCCCTCGGAAATACGGGTATTAATGCAGAGAAATATTAACAATTTGTTTTAAATTGATTCTACATTATTAATACTAATTTAGAACTATGTGTAACACAAATTATTTACTTGAAATTAACCAATTTATTTGAAAGTCAGTAACTGTAATCTGATTTAAAAATATTAAATGTCATGTCATTAATCTTAACTCATTTCATGCTTAATTGGCATACCCAAAAGTAAGATTTTATCATTCTAAAACATAAGCAATAAGGGTCAACTGCATTGTTCCAAATGAAAGAAAACAGTTAAAAATTGAAAGACAATTTATTAGGATCATGCTTAGAGTCTCTCATACTTTAACACTGCTGACAAAAAGTTATTATTAAAAATGATATTTTCAGCTGTACCAGGATAATGTGTTCATAGTACAAAGCAATCCAAAGTTATAGCATTTGGATCCATGTAGGCTATTGTGTCCTTTTATTTATCAGTGTCCAAAAACCTCTCCAAGCAGGTATTCAGATAAAAAAAAAAACACAACAAACAAAAAATATTAAAATGGAACAACTGAAAACTATGAATGCAAACATCTGAAAAATATTAAACTAATATCAACTAAATGCTAATGCTAAAATTCAGCTCTCTTTGGCATCTTATTCCATCACTCAAAAATGTGTGTTGGGTGCCCTCTTGTGCGCAGACTTTGTGTGTGCGTTCTGGTCACATTGGATAATTACATCTAAATATGGACTCACATGCTCTAGACATCCAGTGAGGACGATCTAACACATCTGTGACATGAAAGATCATGTTACAGGGAATCGATCATAGAGAAATTATTGATGCCACTATAGTTTTCATGAATTTGTCTGCTGCTAGTTGTGATATGCAATTTTCACATATAATTCTGTTTATCATACATGTGGTTCCCCGTCTGTCGCTCACTTCGACGTAGTGTCGAATAATGGCTTCAGACGGCCGTTGTCTCATGGGTCTGGGTTGCGATCACACCAAGGCAGCGTTTGTGGATGGTTCATGTTCTCACTGCGAGAACATGACCATGACAACATTGCGGTCGCGGCTCACTTTCAACAGAAAGCACGCCACTCCAGCCGCCCCCCGCATTGCTCCTTCCCACAAGATTGAGGACTGTGTGGCTGGCGATGGAGGCAATCTAGGGACGGCAGCGGGTGCAGCTCCGCCGGGTACGCCCACTCGGACCACCCGCCCCCTGGCATGCTTGTTGCTCGAGGCAACAGCGGCTCACCTTACAGCCAGTCTGCATATCCTCTAGAGCTCGAGGTGGATGAGCTTGCCGCTGCATCGGAGAATGCGGCGTCTGACGCGGATGACTCCCCTGGGCTGCCACCTTCGGGCCAGCACGCCCAGGCTGAGGCACAGATGTCCGATATGCTTGCCCGGGCCACCGCCAGCGTGGGGCTGGACTGGAACCCTCCGTCCTCCCTATAGCCATCGCGGTTGGATGACTGGTTCCTGGGGGCTTCGCGCCGCTCACAGCCCCCCGGTCCCGTTTTTCCCAGAAGTGCATGATGAGCTAACTGCCGGGTGTGCGGAGCAAGGTAAGTGCTTCGAGTCTTTCCTCTGCACCAGAGCCTCAGGACGCATCCGCGCCTCCCGATGCCATACTACCTGCTCCGCCCCGCTGCTCCGCCCTGCCGGGTACGTAAAAAAAAAATCGTCCCTTTGGTGCCCCTAGCATGAATCTTGGATGCGTTGCTTTCACTTCCCAACCCGTCACGCTGGCTGGACCGGACCATTCGACTCGGTTACGCAATTCAGTTTGCCAGGCCCCCGCCCCCCTTCGCGGGCGTCCGCTTCTCCGCAGTACACGGTGAACATGCCAAATCCTTGCGCACGGAAATCGCTACTCTTCTACTCAAAGACGCGATAGAGCCTGTCCCTCCAAACAAGATGAAGGGTTTCTACAGCCCTTCATCGTACCCAAGAAAGGCGGCGGCTTACGACCGATCTTGGACATGCAGGTTTTCAATCGGGCCTCGCACAAACTCCCGTTCAAATTGCTTACGCAAAAACACATCTTAACTTGCGTCTGGCATCT
The DNA here is from genome assembly GCF_025860055.1 of Xyrauchen texanus. Lineage (NCBI taxonomy): Eukaryota > Metazoa > Chordata > Actinopteri > Cypriniformes > Catostomidae > Xyrauchen > Xyrauchen texanus. Next base: position 18,758,857 of record NC_068306.1, on the reverse strand, counting down.
AGATTTGTTCGCAGCGGTAGACCTGAAGGACGCGTACTTTCACATCTCAATTCTGCCTCGACACGACCCTTCCTACAGTTCACGTTCGTCCTCCCCTTCAGCATGTCTCTGTCCCCTCGCGTCTTCACGAATGTCGCTCTTGCCCCGCTCCGAGAAGCCGGCATCCGCATACTCCATTACCTCGACGACTGGCTGATACTGCCCCACTCCCGAGAGTTACTATGCACTCACAGAGACCAGGTGCTCAGGCACCTCAGCCGTTTGGGGCTTCAGGTCAACAGAGAAAAGGGTGAACTCACCCCAGTTCAGAGTATCTCTTTTCTTGGCATGGAGTTAGACTCAGTCTCAATGTTAGCACGTCTCTCCAACGAGCGTGCGCAGTCAGTGCTGGACTGCTTCGCCACCTTCAGGCCAGGCACAACGGTCCCTTTAAAACTTTTCCAGAGGCTTCTGGGGCATATGGCATCCTCCGCGGCGGTCACGCCACTGGGGTTGATGCATATGAGACCACTTCAGCACTGGCTTCAGACTCGAGTCCCGAGACGAGCATGGCACAACGGCACGCACCGGGTAAAAATCACCACCGCCTGCCGGCAAACATTCAAACCCTGGACCGACCTCTGCTTTTTACGGGCAGGAGTGCCCCTGCAGCAGGTGTCCCGACGCGTCTTGGTCACGACCGATGCCTCCAGATCGGGTTGGGGTGCCGTGTGCAATGGGCACGCAGCCACAGGCCGGTGTAAAGGGGCCCTGCTGCGCTGGCACATCAACTGCCTAGAGTTGCTGACTGTTTTCTTTGCCCTGCGGAAGTTTCTCCCATTAGTTCAAGACAAATAGTCAGGTCAGACAGCACCACCACGGTAGCGTACATAAACCAGCACGTCATGACTCGCCCGTCGTCTCCTCCTTTGACGCCTGTCATTGACAACGCTGGCCCGGTGGAGAGTGGAGGCTTCACCCCCAGACGGTTCATCTGATTTGGGATCGATTTGGCAAGGCCCAGGTAGACCTGTTTGCCTCCTGAGAGACCTCCTACTGCCCGCTCTGGTATGCCCGAACAGAGGCTCCCCTTGGGGCTGACGTGCTGGCACACAGCTGGCCCTCGGGGATGCGCAAATACTTATTTCCCCCAGTGAGCCTTCTTTCACAGGTACTGTGCAAGGTCAGGGAGGACGAGGAACAAGTCAACCTAGTGGCTCCTTCCTGGCCCACCCAGGCCTGGTTCTCGGAACTCGTACTCCTCACGTCAGCCCCTCCCTGGCGAATTCCCCTGAGGATAGACCTTCTTTCTCAGGGACGGGGTACGCTCTGGCATCCACGCTCTGGCATCCATCATAGACACAATCAGCCAAGCCAGTGCTCCTATTCCTGCAGGAGAGGTTGGAGGGGAGGCTGTCCCCTTCCACCTTCAAGGTGGATGTTTCTGCTATCGCGGCTCACCACGACGCAGTAGACGGCAAGTCTCTGGGTAAGCACGACTTAATCATCAGGTTCCTAAGAGGCACCCCAAGGTTAAATCCTGATCCCCTCCTGGGATCTCTCAGTGGTCCTCACGGGCCTTCAGAGACCCCCCTTTGAGCCGCTAGAATCAGTTGGACTCAGGGCCCTCTCCCTTAAGACTGCCCTGCTGGTCGCTCTCGCCTCCATCAAGAGGGTCGGGGACCTGCAAGCGTTCTCTGTTAGTGACACTTGCTTGGAGTTCGGTCCAGCAGACACACATGTGATCCGAAGACCGTGACCGGGCTACATGCCCAAGGTTCCTACCACGCCCTTCAGAGACCAGGTAGTGAACCTGCAAGCGCTGCCCTGGGAGGAGGCAGACCCAGCCCCTTCATTGCTGTGTCCTGTACGTGCTACCTACTTGGACCGCACGCAGAGCTTTAGACATTCTGAGCAGCTGTTTGTCTGCTTTGGTGGACAGCAGAAAGGGAAAGCTGTCTCCAAACAGAGGCTTTCCCACTGGGTGGTGGATGCCATTTCATTGGCCTATCACACCCAGGCTGTGCCCCCCCCCTTCAAGGTTCTGAGCACACTCAAAAAGGAGTGTTGCGTCCTTGTGGGCACTGGCCAGGGGCATCTCCCTGGCAGACTTATGTAGAGCAGCGGGTTGGGCAACACCCAATACCTTTGCGAGATTTTACAATCTCAGTGTTGAGTCAGTATCCTCCCGTGTTTTCTCAGGTCCGAGCTGGTAGAATTCGGTAACACGCTGATGGACTGGCCGGGTGGATCACTTGCACCTAGCGCCCTTTCCCTCGGTTGAGTTAAAACTGTGCGCTTTCTCTCCCAGGAGATTCCGTATATTCGTATCCCTGGATGATTCCAATCTACTGCGGGTACTCAAATCTACCCTGTACTTGAATAGGTGCTCCACAGGTCGGGACTCCTGCTTGGACTCCTGTGTGTATTTTCCGTGGTATGGTCTCCTTGCGAGTGAACCCGTTTCTCCCTTAGGCAGTTCCAGCTGCCCTCCGGTCGCCTTGCTGTAGCAACTCTCCCCTCCTTGAGGCTGGATCTTCCACCGTGCCATGTTTCCACATGTGACCTGAATGGCCCATGTGATGTATTCGCCACTTTACCTCCCCGTCTTTGGGCAAGTGTTGTTTCCACAGGGTGTTTTGGCCCTGAAAGAATAGGAAACTGAATAAGACCCCCTTCCCACGATGTGTGTAAGGGCACCAGCCGTTTGGCTCTATGCGAGAAACATGGAGAGAAAAGAGGCCCGGCTAGGCCCGTTGCCCAAGCGTCGCCTTGTTCCCTACTTAGGGTTACCAAAAGGATTCCGACGACTTTTTATGGGGCATTGGGGAAGGGTACGTGCAGTCTGACACAACTGGTCACCTTTGCATGTAAAAAAACCTGCCCGCTCATGTCAGCAGTACACGTACACGGCTCAGCGCATGGCGTGATTTGAATTGGATGCCTAGTGTCGCTTCTTCGACACAACGTCAAAGTGAGCGACAGACGGGGAACGTCTAGGTTGCGTCTCGTTCCCTCCATCAGGGAAAGGAGGTTACATCTGTAACCTAGATGATTTCACATACTAATTCTCACATGCTTTGGTCTCAGAATGAAACAAATTTGCTCATTATATTCTTCAAATCATGACCCTTCCAAAGATATATAAAACGTGGTTGTGTGATCTTTTTGGTTCTAAATATGATTGTTTTGTTTGCATATTACAGAATTCTGAAAATGGAATAGTTCTAATTTATCAGCAAATTAAAAATCAGTATTTTAGAATTGCTTAGATCAGCTATATTCATTGTAAAGATAAAAGTCTAAGCTTTAAAACTACACCTATTTTTAACAGATCAAGCAATTGGTTGTTGAATAATACCAATATATATATATATATATATATTTTCATGATCAGGACCCCTACAGGGCTCTCCAGAGGGCTGCTCCAGGTTTATTAACAGATCATTATGCATATATTTATTAGTTTATTATGCATGCATTACTTGGTGTATTAATGAATGTGATTATAAAGTGTTACTCACATTTCTAGCGATATGAAGAAATAGAATAAAATGTATCAATTAAATGGATATTTGTTTTAACATGGTAACTTGGAAAATGGATTACATGTAATCTGGATTATGAACTCAAATTGCCAAAAGCAAGTATTTGTAATCAGATAACTTTACATTTTAAAATACCTGTAGTCAGATTACAGTTACTTTTGTATAAATTACATGATTACATATTAATCAGGCAATGGCAGTAAATGGTTCAATAATTTCTTGATTTCTAGAGATGTGTAGAGTAAAGGCAAACAAATGCCATCATGCTCCTCATTGGAAGTTAAATGATTTCGTTAAAAAGAGAGGCACCAGACAAGGCACTGCATGGAGGAAAGCCAGATTTATCATGGTGCCTACTAATGATTGGAAAATGGTAGTCAACCTTGGCCAGCAGCTGAAATTGCCTTCTGAATTTTCCATCACTTCCTTGAAGCCAGACATAGTGTTATGGTTGGTGTCTGGTAAAAAGTCATGATCTTACTATCCCATGGGAAGAGGGAATAGAGGCAACCTATGTAGAAGTTAAAATATGCTGTCCGAGTAAAGGAAAAATTTAATGGAGGACTGCCACTTACCAGGTGGCGGTCGGGTGTCAAGGATTTATGGGGACATCAACGCAGCACATTTTGAGCGACATTTTCATAGTTGAAACAGCGTAAAATGTCTCTATAGAAAATGGCAGAGGAAACTGAGAAAGGGAGCTTCTGGCAATGGTTAAGGAAGGACAAAATGTGGGGTGTGCAGAAGTGAGAATGTATGAATAGAACATTTGTTGTGTGTGGTTAGGTAATATGTGGCAGAGGGACTGGGAGTGTGTATGTGTGTGTGTGTATATATGTGTGGGGGGAGTCATTTCTGCTGACCCACTCTGTTCTTATCTGTGGTTTTCTGTAGGGGGATCGAGTGGGGGAGCGAAACTAGGCCAAGATAGCTGTTGAAGGGGTGGCTAACGCAGTCTCACCACTGGCCTCTCAGATCGCTCTCAAAATTAATCTTTTGCAGGATTGGTTTATAGATAGGCATTGGAGGACTAGTAGGCGTAAGATCACTTGTCTTTTCTAACAGAGAAGAGGTCTGGGACATAGAGTAGGACTACTAATGGGAGGGTTTATTGATCTCTTGCTGCATGTTGATCTGTAAAAGGAGGACTATCTTGACAGGAAGGCAGGGATGCAGTGGAAAGAATCTGGCCTCCAGCTGCAGGGGCGGTGGGGAGACGTCCATGACCACAACCACCAGGAGATGTTCTAGGATTAATGGGGTGAAACATCTATGATGGGTGGTTCCCAGCTGATGGCACTGTAGCTGGAGGACTGAAAGCACTGGTAGCGGTGTGGCAGGCAATAATTCCCAGCATGTTTAGACAGCTACCTGTGCACCTGATTAGCCAGGACATCAAGGCTACACCCCTAGTCCTTTTTAAGAAACACTAGGATTTAAATGACCACAGAGAATTAAGATCTGGGATTTATACTTAATCTTAAAAACAGTAATTTAACAGTAGTCCACACCTACCGTTCGAGCCGTACAGTACAATACAGTTATGATTAATCAGTGGATTTTTTATTTTTATCCTTTAATTCCATGTTCCTTCTTTCCCAGCCCCTCCCCTATTAAATTAGCATACATGGGGGATGAACGATTGCCGTGGGGCCCAAACGTGAAAGAGTAGTGCTCCGGGATGGTGGTGAAATGCCAGACTTCTACTGCAGTGGTCATACACTACAGCTTGTGATCAATGATGGTATCACTGCCAGTCAAAGGGCAATTGTGGACATTATTACAAAGTTGAGGACATGTGCGTCACACTTTAATCAGTGCAAGCGAAACCCTGGAACTCCACTTTGCACATGTTACGAAGCATGTTGGAACAGAAGCATACTCTGAATGTGTATTCAGGGGGAAATGTGAAAACATGCCCATCTGTGGATCAATGGGATAGCATTTAAAATCTGATAGAGAAACTGGGTCTAATCAAAGAAGTTACTCTTGAAATGAGCAAAGCAGAGGCCTGCCTCTTGCAATATTCCAAGTGTTACAGTGCTAAAGATGTTGCCTCAAGCAGAGGATCCCACAACCAGAGGAATCAAAACACTGACAGACAATGTTGCAGAGTTTGGAAAAGAGATTTTCAAAAATTGAGCACAGTAAATGTTTGGTGCTGGCAACACTGCTGGATCCTCACTATAGACCATAACACAGTTTAAGGTGATGTCTTTTTGTTCCTTGAACATTCCTGCTAGTTGTGCATTCCAAATAGGATAAAATCACACTTTGAAGGGAGAACAATCATGATAGTCATGTTGTAAGATTGCTTTAAACTCATCAAAATTTCCAGCAATAATTATGTAAAAAGTGAGTTCAGAATGACTATTTTTTTAGCCCTACACCTTTTAGCCTTTCAAAGCTCTCACAGCTGATGGTAAAGTCTTCGAAGTGAATAGGGATGATTACTTCTTAACAGAACGCACCCTCATCTAAACTACTATATATTTCCATCGTCTCTTGCATAAGACATTCAGTATCAACAACAGATCTGGATAAGTAATTTCAGGTAAACGTTTGAGTTAACATATTTTCCTCAAAAAACGTCAAAGCCCTATTTAAAGTATCCATTTAAGATGCCGGAAATGATGCAGGAAAACTTGAATGAGAGGTAAAACAAACAGGTGAGGTAATCCAAACACAGGTATGACATGAACAGCAAGTGCGTAAACTCCAAACAGTGTAATTAACAAAGTGCAGAGGAGCAGAAAACTCACAACAGTCTTTTGGTCCTTGAAGGAATAAATGACAAACAATGGGAGAGTCAAATGGCTGGAGGAATACATGGAGGACGAAACCTACACCAAACTCAGATGATGGGAACAAATAGCTAGTGTAGCAGGTACGGCCGGTCGAGGATAGATAGGGCGGCGGCACCAGCCGAGGGGAGATGCTCGCTGCCGATGCCGCCCTGAAAGCGACAATAAAAGAGCAGACTACGCCACCCTGTATTTAAATAATAACCCAAATCGAAAAGGGCACACAGGTTTGTTGTTTCAAGACAAGAGGGCAAGAGACGTGAATACCAAGGTACCAAATATTTTATTCATCTATACAGATTAATCATAATGGGCACTGAATGCTCATTTCTTGCTTTAAAAGTGTATTAAAATTATGAGTACCACAATCAGCTGCGTGGTTTGTAGTAGGCTTCACACACCCATTAAACATATACACTAACGCAAAAGGCTTACCAGGAAGGCTAGCCGGGGGCAGCAATTCCCCGATAAAGACACGTCACCCCTAAGTACACACACACACACACGTTGTGTTTCCATGTTTTATGGGGACTTTCCATAGACATAATGGTTTTTATACTGAACAAACTTTATATTCTATCCCCTAAACCTAACCCTACCCCTAAACCTCACAGAAAACATTCTGCATTTTTACATTTTCAAAAAACATAATTTAGTATGATTTATAAGCTGTTTTCCTCATGGGGACCGACAAAATGTCCCCACAAGGTCAAAAATTTCAGGTTTTACTATCCTTATGGGGACATTTGGTACCCACAAAGACACACACACCCCCACACACACACCCCCACACACAAAAACTAATTTTCAACATACAACACACATATGTCGGTGAAGGGCAGAGATAATGACAAGTCACCATAACAGAACCAACTTCACACAAACAATAACAAATTAAAATGGTTTCAATAAATACAAAATAACATCATCTCCAAACTCCAATGATCTCTGGGGCTCAGGATACACACAGAGGATGGATCTCACTTCTCTGTGAGGGAGTAAACAGCACTTCTGAAGCCAAAGACAGAGTTGATAATGTAAACATACAAAACAAAAATATATAACAAAACAGAAAACAAAACAGCAGCATAGTTCAGCCCTGCAGCTTCCATCCAGACAGACACCTTCTGGTGAGCAGATTAGATCAAAAGTGTTGAAACTACAGCCATAATTACAGCCGCACACACACGGCTGTATGGAACAGCTGACTGAAGGAAGGCAGCAATTGGCCAGCGGAGCTTGATACGAGCCTCGCGCAAACAAACGCTATACCGGAGAAAAGGGGGAGGCCATTAGACCATGCCACGCATCTAGGCGGCACATAGCCGCCCTAATATACCCCACGATTGCACGCTGATAGGCTATAAACGAAACCACCGAATACTAAGGGGCGGGATATAATAAAACACAGACAGATGCGCTGTTCTTATACACGCCACATAATACAAAATCGCATTAAAAAGTTAATATTATGCATAACCGGGAAAATCACGGTTACACACAAATTACAACATTACGAAGTGGGAAACTGCTACAAGACATTAGTCTGTCTCACTACAGTAGGTAGGAATGTAGGTAGGTAGGTATTGAAGTGGCTATGGAATCTGTAGTTTTAGTGTGTACATAGACGAGAAAAGACAAGTGATTGGGTATGAGAGCAGGGTTTTATGCAGTCCATGATTAGAGAACTGATGACGTGCAGGTGTGTGTAAACAACTCTGGGGAGAGTGAGTGCTGCGTGGAGTGAGGGAGAGGGAGCAGAGTGTAGCGTGGGACAGGGAGTCCAATGGATCTGTGACGATCGCCATCAGGCATTGAAAAACCCATGCCAGTCGACCCCTATTAAGGAAGTCTCCATTCAAGATGGTAACTCAAAGACAGATTTTGTGTCAAGTCTGTTTGACTGGTTAGTGTTGGTGAACCTGAAAAATATGTACATTTATGTAAAGATTGTGGCCCCTGGCCACAGGCCATTCTTTAAATTTCTTTCGAGGTTCAAGGTCCCTCCCATTTCTCTGCAGTTGCACTGGAGTGGCCCAACTGCCCTTTGTTTCTGGAACTGGTCGAGCTGCTGGATGCTCCTTCCTGGAGGTTTCCTTAGTGGAGGGATCTGCTCTCACAAGCTCGAGGCAACCTTAACTGGATCTGGCTCTAGAACTGAGTTACAAACTCAAGGATTGTAACAATCAGTGCTTGACACCTTATTGCAAGATAGGGCCTCCTTTGACAAAGTGGTCTTATGGTATGAAATGGCACCTCTTTGTGGCCTGGTGTTCCTCTCAAGGCAGGGACTCAGTTTATTGCCCTTTGCAAGTGCCAGAGGTTTAGCAAAGTCACACATGTGCAAGTCTTAAGCAAGTCCCAAGTCATTACCTTCAAGTCTGAGTCAGGTCTCAAGTCAGCAGTGCAAAGAGTCAAGCAAGACAAGTCAGTGGTTCACCTCAAGCAAGTCCTGCTAATACAAAAAAAAAAAAAAAAAAAAAAAAAAAAAGAATCAAGGAGAGAGATTTAACAAATTTAATTCCCCACAGGAATTATTAATTTTATGAATTAGACAAACATAACTACTATAAAGGAATAGTTCACACAAAAATGTAAATTCTCTCTTCCTTTACTCACCCTTATGTGTTTGACGTTCTTTCTTCTGCAGAACACAAATTAAGATTTTTAGAAGAACATCTCAGCTATGTTGGTCCATACAATGAAAGTGAATGTTACCAGAACTTTGAAGCTCCAAAAAGCACATAAAGGCAGCATAACAGTAATCCAAATGACAGCAGTGGTTAAATATATGTCATCTTAAGCAATCCAATCAGTTTTAGGTGAGAACAGACCAAAATGTAACTCCTTTTTCACTATAAATATTGACATCCACAATCACCTTGGCAATCATGATTTCAAGCTTGATTACACTTCCTATAGCACCATCTGATTTAATCGAGCTTGAAATCACGATCAAGATGTACAGTGAAAAACAAGTTACATTTTTGCCTGTTCTCCAGTGTTGGACAAGCTACTCAAATTATAAGCCCGTTTATCGGTCCAATTGGGGTCTCCAATAATACGGGTGAATGTCTCTGCGCGTTACTGTCTTTCCTTTTACACAACACAACAAGATTAAATGAAATACATTTTCTCTTATGTATTACCTCGTCATTTCATCTGACTCAATAAATGAAAAAGGTTTTAATGAGATCTGAGCATCATTAAAAGAGAGCGAATGTTTGATTATTCTTTTTAACTCTTTAATTATATTTTACCCGTTCAGATTAGGAAACTATTTCGCTTTGAGGTCCTCGCGTGTTTTTCTTTACACCGCGGGTCTCACAAGCAGCCAGTATTGGATCAAACAGAGATAATTGCTATATACCTAAGATCGGTCACATTCATGTTTACACAATCAAAGATACTCAAGTATAGCCCCCATGGAATTGCATAAACTTGAATTTAACTTAACGTTTTCTTCAGTAGAGGTCATGGCCACTATTACAGATGTAAGTTGACCAACAAACTTCTCTTATAATAGCTTTGGATTGGCCATGCGTGGTTTCCCACCTACACTTATCTGGAGAAACATCAAAATTAAAACAGAGGTAAGACACACCGAATTTAGATTGGTCAAGCAGCATTTGCTGTTCTAAACAGAAATTCCCTTTTTGCAAAACATACAGATGAAATAGAAACTCCAACTTAAAACTGAAGATGTTTCATCTGGACTATACACATACCTGGCAATAGCTATTTAAAGTGGTGAGGACACGTCTCACTCGTCTAAACCCATAACTGAATAATCATGTATCTGATAATCATTCAGTGAATACTTGGACACAACTGAGAAATTCATATTTTACCAATTTGTTTTCAGCGTGTTTGCCTGTGTGGTCATTGTTGTTGAGGAAATAAGCTCATCAACCCATGATGTTCACATGATGCTGTGATTGGTTGCTGCTGTAATCAATCACGCTATGGGTCTGTAGTCATTTGTGCATTCGATGAAAATTTAGGCAGTTTGACATGAATAAACCCCTACACAAATGTAAAAATAAAAGATAATATACTTACATTTATATTTGATACATTTGGATACCCACGTTGGGGTGGCAATAGTTTTCTTAGGATGGCATTTGCCACCCTATGCCACCTCGGTAGATACACCACTGCTTTGTTAAAATTAAAACCTGCAAGTGATGTTCCTAAAAGAAGAAAACACCCCAAATTACATTCCAACTTTTCAATAAGCATTAGACAATTTTTCAGCCTCAAACAGAATGTTAGACAAATGCAGTAAAGGAATAAACATTTTAAGATGCTTGGATGGGGTTGATTGTGGTGCAAGGAGACAAATATTAAGGAGAATATAGTCCTACTCTGCAATGATTAGACCTACAAAAGATTATGGCAGCGTACACCTCAGCTATGTTAAGAAAATTTTATGTCCTACAAGTTGTTTCGCATTTAGATACGCTAGATACAAGCATTAGTATAAATCCTAATGTGGTAGTGCCTGTAAAATAAAATGTAACAAGAAGGGGAGATGAGAGTATCAAAAGCAGACACATTTACTAACTTACTAACAAGCTCTGGTGTTTCAAACAACAATCCCCTGATTTCTCCACTCCAGCAGCGGTAACTGCAAGAGTCAGGTGTGCCCGAGCGCCTGTGAACAAGGTGGCACAGCTCACAATCATCCAATGCACATTCCAGCCATACAATACCCAGCTTATGTTGTATGGGAACACACTGGCTGGTGTGTCCCATTACCAATCAGCTCACCTAGCTACAGCACACCT